>NC_133550.1:14687460-15328889 GCF_048773025.1 Camelus bactrianus | reverse complement strand
ATTTCAATTTCCCTTTTAACTCATTTACTTCACAAAGATCTAATTTAAGACAGATTAGGTAAAATATTATTGGACTTCATGGGCACCAAGTGATTGTTGCTCAAGTAATATTCTTGTAAGAATCCAAAGCTTGCTGTCCTTCTCACTCCTCCTGGGCTTTAAAGGGTCTGGTGTTGGAGCACAGTGTTGACCAAGGGACAGTCTCCTTTTCTGGATTTTTACCAGCAGTTTCACAATGATTACTGAAATTTAATCAGCCAAGCGCGTGGCTTTAAAATGCTTTTGTATGTATTTTTAAAAAGTCAGCCCATCACCAATCATTGCTGTCCATTCTCTTTCCCCTAGTCTGCTTCTGCCAAGAACAGGGGGTAAAAGTAGGGGATATAGGGCAGGGAGAGGCAGCCTGTGGGACTGCCCCATGCTGTCCCCAGCCACCTACATGTAGAGTGTAGTGGTCAGGATGGTATCAAGCACTGTTGACCCTGGACTTGACAGAGTTTCACCTGAAGGAGCAAAATAACATTCAGGAGCGTTCTACCAAGATACACTGTGAAAGAATGAATAACGGTGGGCTCTCCTCAAAAGTGTGGTTTGGACTTTGTTGCACTTAACCTTGATGCTTCTGTGTATTTTCTAAATCGCAGACTCAGACGTCAGAGCTGCCCATCAGGCAGCCTGCTCTCCCATGGCATAGAGGAGGAAAATGAGATCCAGAGAGCTGCAGGGGCTCCCCCAGGCCACACAGCCAGGGAGAGGCAGGTGAAGGAGAACCTACCTGTGCTCCTTCAGGTGATATGGCAGACCCCAAATCCTGGTGAACACAGATTCCTCTGCAGCTTGTTTAATCAGAACCTCTGGAATGGGACTTGTGAATCTGCATTAAAAAAAAAAAAAGAAAAAAAAGCTAATCAGATCATTCTTAAGCAGCCTGCCTGACTTAGGTGAGAACTGGTATTAGTGTGTATCAGGGATCAGCCAGCTCAACGCATGGCCCAAGTCCGCTCTGCCATTTGTTTTTGTGCAGCCCAGGAGTTAAGAAGGGTTTTAATATTTTTAAATGATTGGGAAAGTCAAAAGAATAATACTATTTTGTGATGTGTGAAAGTTATATGAAATTTAAACTTCCTTGCCCGTAAATCAGGTTCTGTTGGAGCCCAGCCGCTCTTCCTCGTTTCCGCGTTGTCTGTGGTTGGTTTGCACCCCAGTGGCAGGTCTAGCTGTTGCGGCAGGATCTGCATGGCGCACGGGGCCTGTGGCCTTTGCTGTCTGACCCTTTGCAGAAGCTGCTTCCTGGCCCCTGTTGTATACTGTTCCACCTCTCAGAGAGGCACTGCAGGCCCCAGTGTTAGTGGGAATTCCTGCGCTCTGAGAACTGGTGTTGGTCCAAACCCCATCTTGCTTTATGCAGAAGACGAAGTTATGAAAAACCACATATAAACGAAGCATATATAAATCTGGTTATTTTAACAATAAAAGTACATTTTTTTGTAGTACAACTTGTTCCTTGAGTATGGAGAATTCACCTTCATTTCAGGAGGTTTAGTGTAAACTCTGTGTTTATTTCTCTTGGAATAGAAGAAGGGTTTCCTGGTTTTATACTTGATGAAGATATAGGATATAAACATTTGGAAAGGAGTGATGATAAACTATTGTGTATATAGTATTCAGTATCCAAATTAATTATGAGACTTCTCCTTCACATACAAAATGCCCTTAAGAAACCCTTTGTACCTACGAAACCATGGTTTTTAAATTCACTGAAGAGACCTGGTTTTCCTCAAGACCATTGATCTCCTTCTTGCCAACTCATCACTGTACTAATTCAGAATCTTAGCTACCTCCTAGTTTTTCTTCAGCCAAGGTCGAACAGTTTCAGTTTCCTGACGTCTTCCGTTTCTTTTTCCTCTTCTCCTTTACTCTCATCTCAGACACACGAGCATTTGTTCACAGACATTTACTGAGCACCTGCTCCACGCCAGGTCCTGTGCAGGCACTGACTCTGAGGTAGGAGATCCGTCAGTGGTTCCTCTAGACCTATTTTTTCCATCATGACCAAACTAAAAGAGAAACTTGGGAGGTGCAGAGCGTGTTACTTTAAAACATCCTATTGCCTGTCTTCTTCTAAGGGCAGGTAGGTGACTCTGTAAAGACTCAGCCTGATGGTTTTAGATCCTGGGACATGGGCCAGTGCTTCATCCATTGTTGTTTACGCTTTTATGGAGTGAGCCCCAGGGGCTCAAATTTCTCATTCACCAGAGAATCCATCCCCCACACCAGGTTCATTCTCTGCCGTCTTGCCACTGAGTTGCCTCTCAATCTGGCACAGCAGAAGCTGTAAAGAGGCTCTAAACTTGGCAGAATATGCTGCTCCTTGCTGCCTGCCCTTTGATAGGTGGTGTCCCTCTCCTGAGCTTTTGTGAAATGCGTAGAGGATAATGATCCCTCCTTCACACATATTTCATGGGAATATGCGGTTGAATGAGGAAGTTATTTAAAAGGCTTAGCATTTTCCTGGAGGGAGTTGCTATAGAAACGCAGAGGCGTACAAGTACTTCAGAGAGGGGCTTTCAGGAAAGTCCTGGGCTCTTTGTTTCTTTGAGAAGCCAAACTATGGAAGAGCCATAGCTTGGCCCTGGACCCCGCTCAGCCTAACCCCAGGTCTCCTACTTCCTCTTGCCGTCAAGACTGGGCTTTCCCTGCAGCGCGCCCCACCAGAGCCAGTGCCTCCTCGTGCAGGAGGAGTAGTGTCACACCACAGTCCCACACACTGGGGGCGGGGCACTGCACGCTTCCACGGTGTCTGTGGCTCAGTACCAGCTCTGCTTTTCTATTGTGGAGAGAATGGCATGACTCTGCCAGATTAGGAGAGGAAAGAACAGAAGTTGAGAGGTCAGGAGCTTTTAAAAACTCTGCCAGCAAAAATTTATTGGGACCGCTTGGGTTGAGCATTATATGGGACCTGTGGGAGGAAGTGTGAGATTGGTTCCTGCTCTCTTAAGAGCTTGAAACATAGTTTTAGGAGTAGGGGGGAAGGGAGGGGAAGGGTTAAAAAAGAGCTTGGAGAATAATGAAAGACACAAACTCTGAATATAATAGGAGTTCAGAAGAGGGGGAGCTCCGAGTAATTGGAAATATATCATTAAAAAATGGGACTTCATTACCAAAATTCAAAAGAATGCTGACCTCTGTGAGAAGGAGGTGGGATGTGTTTGGAAAGGGGTGCAGAGAGGAGCAGGATTGGTAAGGCATTATTTCTTGGGTTAATGGGTGGGTACATAGATGTTTGTGGTATCATTCTATAGACCTTCTTCTATGTCTTGTACCTCTTATATGGTTCATTTTTTGTTTGTTCTTATTTTTGTGGTATTTTGTTTTCATTGAGAGATAATTCACGAGCTAGAAAACTCACTGTTTTAAAGTGTACAGTTCATTGGCTTTTTGTTCACAAGGTTGTGCAGTCATCAGCACTATCTAATTTCAGAACATTTTCATCACCCTAAAGAAGCCCATTAACAGCGACTCCCCAGCCCCCTGTCCATCCAGCCCTGGGCAACCACTAACCAACTTTCTGTCAAGATTTGCCTGTTCTGAACATTTCATATAAATGGAATCATGCAGTATGTGGCCTTTTGCATCTGAATTCTTTTCAAAATTTTCAAGACTTACCCATGTTGTAGCATGTATCAATACTTAATTTCTCTCTTTCTTTTTTTCTGGGCCCAGATACATGTATTTTTCAAAAAACTCCTTAAATCATTCTGAAGTTCAGATAGGATTAGGAACCACTTTTAGCTATTACTCTTCTTAATTCTATTATTTGCTTGGAGTAAAGCTGATTTTAAAAAATTTATCAATAACAGTATACTGGGCATTTTTCAGGTACTAAATTACAGTTGACCCTTGAACAGTACAGGTGCTAAGGGCATGGGCCCTCAGTGCAGTTGAAAATCCGTGTATAACTTACAGTCAGCCCTTAGTATGGGCGGTTCCCACATACCCGTGGTCCCTCAGTACCTGCAGTTCCTCTGTATCTGTGGTTGTGCAGCCACAGATTCAACCAACTGTGGATCAACTAGTATTCAGTATTTACTGCTGAAAAATGTCCAAGTACAGGTGGACCTGCAAAGTGCAAACCTATGTTGTTCAGGGGTCAACTGTATATCCTTTTTATTGCAGTGAAATATACATAACATAAAATTTGCCACTTTAACCATTTTTAAGGGCACTATTCAGTGGTATGAAATCCATCCACCATGTTGTACAACCATCCATTTCCACAACTTTTTCATCATCCCAAACAGAAATTATATCCATTAAACAATAACTCTCCATTCCTCCTACCCGAAGCTTCTGATAAATTCTATTCTACTTTCTATCTCTATGACTTTGTTAACTCTAGGTACTTCATGTAAGTGGAATCATGTATATTTGTCCTTTTGTGTTTGTCTTATTTCGCTTAGCGTAGTGTCTCCCAAATTCATCCATGTTGTAGCACGTGTCAGAATATCAGTCTTTTTAAGACAATAATATCCCATTATATGGATTTATACTACATTTTGTTTACCTGTTTGTCAGTTAAGGGGTGTTTGGGTTGCTTTCACTTTTGCAGTATTTTGAATAATGCTCTTATGAACATTCGTGTATACACTTCTGTGTGAACCTGTTTTCAGTTCTGGGTATATAGCTGGGAGTAGAATTTCTGGGTCACATGGTAACTCAATGTTTAAGTTTTGAGGAACTGCCAAACTGTTTTCTGAAGTGGCTAAACCATTTTACTTTCTCACTAGTAATATATGAGAGTTCCAATTTCTTTATATTCTTGCCAACATTTGTTATTTTCCATGATCTTTCTTAAAAAAAAATTATTACCATCCTCGTAGATGTAAAGTGGTATTTCATTGTGGTTTTATTTGTAATTCCCTAATGACTAATAATGTTGAATATCTTTTCATGTGCCTATTGGCTATTTGTAAATCTACTTTGTAGAAATGTTTGCTCAAATCCTTTCCCATTTTTAAGTTGGATTATTATTATTATTACTTTTTACTGTTGAGTTGCAAGTATTTATTCTGGCTGCTAAATCCTCATAATTTATTTATTTTATTGAAGTATAGTTGATTTACAATGTTGTGTTAATTTCTGGTATACAGCATAGTGATTCATATATATATACATGAATTTTTTAGGTTCCACATATAAGTGATATCAAATGTAAGCCCTCATTAGATTCGTGATTTGCAGATATCTTCACCCATTCTGTGGATTGTCTTGTTCCTGATTGTAGGGAGAAAGCTTTTAGTCTTTTAACATTAAATATGATGTTACCTGTGGATTTTTCATAGATGCCTTTGATCAGGTTAAGGAGGTTCCCTTCTATTTCTAGTTCGTTGAGCATTTTTATTATGAAAGAGTGTTGATTGTGTCAATTTTTTTGCTGCGTATCTATTGAGACGGTCATGTGGTTATTGTCCTTTATTTTATTAACGTGTTGTGTTAAATTGATTGATTTTCATGTGTTAAGCCATCTTTGCATTTCTGGGATAAATCCTGCTTGGTTGTGGTGTGTGATCCCTTTTTTATATGCTGCCAAATTTGCTGGTATTTTGTTGAGGCTTTGTATCTATATTCATAAGGGATATTAGTCTATAGTTTTCTGTTCTTGTGATGTCTTTGTCTGGTTTTGTATCACAGCAATGCTGGCCTTACAGAATGAGTTGGGAAGTATGCCCTTCCCTTCTATTTTTTTGGAAGAATTTGTGAAGGATTGATATTAATTCTTCTTTAAACATTTGGTAGAATTCATCAGTGAAGCCATCTGGTCCTGGGCTTTTCTTTGTGGGGGTTCATTTTTCAATGCAAGGTGCAGAAAAGTATTTATAGTACAATCCCACTTGAGAGAGAGTCTTTTTAAGGCTATATTTATATATTTATACAGAAGAGTTTTGAAAAGATACACAAGAAAAGACACATAAACAGCAAAGTCCGTCTTTGGGTGATGAGATGGAACTCGTCTTCCATTCTTTTTTTTTTTTTTTAATGATTATGACCATTATTGCTTTAAATTAAAAAACAAAACAAAAACAAAAACCTGCTTAAAATGGCTAGTATTTGACCATTTGCTTTTTCACCCGCACAGTGAGATGCTCGGGCCTCTGGCCTTGTGTCCTTAGGAACTCAGTCTAGTGGCCCCTGCATCTCTCTGCAGCTTCACCGCCTGCTGCTCCCCCTGTCTGTTCTGCCCTCCATTGAATTACTTGTCAATTCCCTGAAAACACCCACAGTTACATGCTACTGTGCCTTTGTACATTGTCTGCTGTTCCTTTTCCTTGCCAACCCTTCCCCCTTTATCAGTCCAATTAATATCTCTTAATCGCCACTTGTCCTTTAAAATCCCTTCCAAACATTTAGTTACCTTCCTTTGAGAACACCTCCCAGCTCACTCGCCTACCTCGCAGTCCCCACCCAAGGGGAGAAAAATCCCTCCCTCCTGTTGCCTCTCGTACATCACACGTATTTTTGCTGCTGAGCTTTGTGTTTACCTTGCATCACAATTACTAGTTCATGTAGATGTCTTCCCTAAAAGTGCAGTTTCATTCAACCTTGTATCCTACGAGCTTAGCACAATGCTTGGCACAAAATAGATGCTCAGAAATATCTTGATGGAATTGAATTCGTGAGACGAGAAAAGGCAATCTGGGTAGGATGAGCAAACAGTGTGAGCAAAGGCCAAAGTATGAATTACTGTAACCATGCCCTAATTTGGCAAGACAGGAAGATTCATGCTAGGAAATGTCATTGAATGCTTTTGGCAGGGCTGAGAAGGAAGACTGTTTTTTTCCCTTTTTCAGTTTTATTAGTAGTTTTATTACAGTTTGACTGCACATATGCATTATATTGCATGTAAATACAGATATACAGTATACTGCACATGGTGTTTTTAGTTTACATATAGGTACTGATCATTGTTTCTAAGAACAGATTAGAGCTTTAGCTTTTTAAACTGACATAGTTATCAATGGAATAAAGCCAACCACAAAATAAGAATCAATAGAATGCAGTAATCCAGTCATAAAGGACCGTCAAATGTGCTTACACATATTCAATAAATCAATCATCTAAGTTATAAATAATAAGTAGTTCATTTGGTGTCCTTTTTTTAAAAAAAAAAATTATTTAGAAGGAAGACTCTTGAAAGCCAAATAGAGTAGACTTGGGAGGTAAATATTGGTGTAATGAACTCTTCTCACTGCCTTCAAGTCTTGGCTCAAATCTCTCTTTTCAGTAGGCTTACCCTGACCACCTTCTAAAACTGTCCTCTCTCCCTTCACCTGCCTCTGACCCCAGCACTCCAGATCTCCCCTCCTTTGTCCATAGCTCTTAGCACATTCTCTGTAACTTACTTACTAATGATGTTTTTTTACTTATTGTCTGTCTCCCCACTTAGAATACACACTCCTCACACTTGGTTAGCCTTGTGCACTAGTATTTCCCCAGAATCTGGAACGTTGCCTGGCACACAGTAGGCACTCAGTAAACATTTGTTGATTTGTTGAGTGAATAAATCCTAAATTAATAAACTTTAGTATCTTGTCCAGAGCTGGCAGAAATAGGTATAATTCAGATGGCTTGTTTCTGACAGAAAAGCTTATTCTGTAAAACTGCTAAGATAATGTCACCTATATGTAATATAATCTAGGGCAGAGAGGAGGAGAGGGGTGAGGGAAGGAGAGATATATTGCCTTAAGGGTTCTTGCCTTACATACCAAATTGGGAAGTAAAACTTATGAGTACATTTGAGTTTATTTATTTCTTGCCTAGAAAAATGTTGTCTCATGTGGTGATTAATTCCCATGCTTTAATAATTTCTCTTTTTCTTTCTCCACAGACCTTTGTAGTATTAAACAGAGGGAAAACTCTCTTCAGATTTAGTGCCACGCCTGCCTTGTACATTTTAAGTCCTTTTAACCTGATAAGAAGAATAGCTATTAAAATTTTGATACATTCATATCCTTTTCTGCGAATGTGGAGTGGGTGCAGCGGCTGCATGGTCACTGGCGCATGTTTCTGAGTGTTGACAACTTAATTGTATATTAAGTATTTTATCAATAGTGTAATTGACTGTCCCATCCATCAGAAGCTTTAAGAGCGCACTTCTGCTGAATCCTGAGCTAAGTTTCAGCAGATTCTTTTTTCTTAGGATGATATCATGGGAGTCTGGAATTTTGCAGGTATCATTAAGAGGGACGAATTAAGATGGTAACCTTTTACTGAAGTCTTACATTTTAAAGCACTCAGACTTCAGAAATTTCATACTGAGTTAGATTATTCAGTTTTGTAATGTATTAAAGTCCATATTAGAAGTTTTGAAAAGCTACTTGAGTTACAAACAATCGAATGAATATTTTAGAGTTCTGCCTTAAATGCTTTTGATTTCTTAAACAGTGAGACCAGTATCTAAAATAATTTCTCAGATTAAGTAGCCTCCTTGGTACAGAGGTTTAGATCTAGGTTGCTGGATTGATGTGAATCTCTTCTAGTATTTTTGCTCCCCTTAAACAGAAAATGCCAATTTATTCGTGTGGCTTGACTTTTATATCTTATTACCACAGGAGAGCATATGACAGATGAAAAATTATGTGATGGGTTTAACAACCTTGCATGGTGACTTTAAACGTTCATGGTTGGTATTTAATTTGACAGTACTTAGTCCCATGCTCCAAAGAGTTTTGTACCCTCCAAGCAGGATGAGGAAACCAGCAGTTGCTGCTTCGTAAATCATTTTGCTAAGCTTTTGCACATTTTATTAACACTAAGAATTTAGCAACCGGGTCTGGAATCTGTGGTTTACAAGCAACATAGTTCTGAAATCTAAAGGTTTACAAGGAAATAAATAATTCACAGTGGACTTCTTCCCTTTCTGTTGGATCAGAAGATGGTGTTTTTTCTCTTATAACCCGAACATGTGATTAGTCCCTGAAGAAAAATCCAGCTGTTGTGAAGAAAAAAAATCCAGCTGTTGTGAAGAAAAAAACATCCAGCTGTAAGAAGTATTTTTTCTTTTTAGAACTCCACTAGTAGGATGAAGATGGTGAATGCTGTTCGCAAGAGAGAGTGAATTAGCAACAAATGAGATATGGCCTCTGTGCTTGTAAAGTGACAGTTTGAGTTGGAATAACTCATGCTGACCTAAAGGAGTTTAATTTTTCTCAGTAGACAAGAACAAAAAGGGCTGAGAAAGATAAGAGATAGAATTGAAATGGCAACAAAATGATCCACTACCTGTGAACATTTCCAGGAATGAGCAGATGAATTTGCCTCATTTACCTGGTTCTTAGGAGCATGGCGGTGCAGATGTCTTTGAAATCCTTACTCAGTGTACCACAGCTGGTTTCCCAGATTGGACAAATGCAACACGCATTGACTGTTGCCTTGCCGCACAAGGACAGTCAGCCCTTTGGAGGACTAAGGAAGAAAGGAAATCATTAACTACACGCACATTTCCAAATAGCTGGTTGTGCAAGATAATTAGTTTAACCATAAGTGACTACTGAATATTATAGATTAGATTTAATTTGTTTTGTCACCTGATGACTTTGGCATCTGGTAGACTGATAGATTTCCGATTCCTGGGCAAAGAGGTGTTTAGAGGCATATGTGGTGAAGAGGGAGAAATGTTTTCTCCAAAAGGAGGAGAACGGTGACAACCCGGTGGGAAGAAAGTGGCTGTCCTGCTGTGTCCACTCGCACTCGCTGACTGGGTATGGATACCTGTGGTGGCATTCTGGGTTCCTGGTGGTGACCACAGTTTTCATTATCACCTCCCTTTTTCCTCCACTCTGTGCTTTGTCTCCTTTCAGGTTACTGATTTAACTCTTGTGATACCAATGTGAAATGTGTTTGCTTCCTGAGGATAAGAAACGGCCAGGTTTTGTGTATTCTCCCTTGACTCTTTTCTACAGTATTTAGCATGATCATTATGTGCACTATTTTGACCAACTGTGTATTCATGACTTTTAGTAACCCTCCTGACTGGTCGAAGAATGTGGAGTAAGTAACTCATTTATTTATTTGTCTGCTAGCTTGTTTTAAAGGTCTTTAGTCACTGAATCTTGCATTGCACAATTGATCCATCAAGGAAAAAAAAATTATTGCCCACTTTTTAAGTCACAGAGATGGGTGAGGCTACATGTGGAATTTAAGAAATACCCTTAGACGCCAACCCTGGAAAGAGAAAGTATGCTCTGGGAGCTACTCCCCTCCCTCTGCCCTTTCCTGTGTTAGCCAGTGCCTTTGACCGGCTGCCCCAGCACCATCTTGTACCCTCAGTTGCCCTTGATACTGCCTTCTTCTCCAACATTAGCTTTCCCTTTCTTTTTGACTTGTCTCAATTTAAAAATAGCTCTGGGGCCTCCTTGCCTGCTTCAGAATGAGCACGTACTAGATGGCAGTACAGAGCTGTTCCTCTGCAGTACTCCTGGGACCAGTACATTACAAAGTTCCTGGTTTGTGCATTTCAGTACGTTTCATTTGAAGCATCCCTTTCTCTTCCTCTCTTCCTTTCTGCTGCGTTGGCTGTGCCTCTCCTGTTTTGTCTCTATTAGTTGAAGCCACATGTTGGCAAGTGTTATCTTAAAAGATTCATTTAAATTTCTGTCTGTTCAGAAATTACCTCAAGATATCCATTTCTTTGACAGGTACACGTTCACAGGGATTTATACATTCGAATCACTAGTGAAAATCATTGCAAGAGGTTTCTGCATAGATGGCTTTACCTTTTTACGGGATCCATGGAACTGGTTAGATTTCAGTGTCATCATGATGGCGTAAGTTCTCTGCTTACTTTATTGGTGTTCTGAGTGTCATTGTGTGTGTGTGGTTATACTCCCGGGAGTGTTTGCATGACAGTGTTTGTAAGTGGCAGTTTGTGGACACAGTATGAAGAATTAACGGATAACCGTGTGAGGTGGTATGGGCTTATGCCTGTGATTCTTGCCCATGAGGGCCTCTTGTGGCTCAGGCAGTGACAACATGTATATGTGGGGAAAAGTGGACAGAGGCTTTATAAACAGGAGAGAAGGTAGGAAGTGATTTCCCATCGGCACGCCATCGTATTTTATTCTCCCTTACAACACTGACCAAGGTTTGCACACTTGCCACTAGAGGGGCCTCGGTGAAGTCTTCAGATTATTGAGGTGTGAACCTTAGGCTGGAAATCAGTTTCCTGGGTATGTTAAACCATATGTAATTTCAGGAGGCTATCCAGATGTTGAAGGCTTCAGAGCACATTTTAGAGTCAAAACATGAACCTAGTATCCAATCTGGTCACTTCCTAAAGAGTTACTGACCAGAACTTCAAACTACGGTTAGTTACTAGGGAGCAGTGTAACTCCGCGTTGGTATGCTAGCTGCTCTCCATAATTTGTGTTGCTGTAACAATGAACATATATGTCTTTGGGAAGCTTAGCTGGTAGTAGAAGAGTTATAGCAGACTTTATTTTTATTTTCAGGTTGGGGAAGTGCTTTGTGATTTGGTAGGGGGTATAGATTGTGTGTGTGTGTGTGTGTGTGCACGATGTGTCAGAGATTGAGTGCATTTGTACATGTATGGGTCTGAGCATCAGATAGAAAGATGTATTTCAACTGTAAAATGTGAATGAATGATATGCATTGAATATTTGAAACTGGAACTTTGACTTTCTGTTATGTTAAGGCAATTTCTAGCTTACCGGCATCATGAATACACATTGGTGTTCATTTAAAATTCAAGTGTCCTTGCTAGGCACAGAGCTGGTGATTAAATGAGCACGTAACACGATACTCACTCTGATCTCATGATCTGGATTTTTCCTAAGCCCTGCTTTTGTATGTCGTGGGCTAAAGCTTCATCTGTAGGCGTGACTGCAAAGATACGCATACAGCTCTTGGAAAAGTCATACATGGAGACACTTAGGCATTTTTGCCATTGTCAACTAGGGAGTTATTTTAATGTAGATTTGGTTTTATGGGGCTCCTGGTACAGAAATTTGTCTCCTTTTCCTAAGAAATTGTTCACAAAACTTGGAGACATAAGCCTTTGATACCTCCTAGCCTTCCTTTATACTAAAAAAAAAAAAAAGTGAATTGACTGAGAGCTGTCATTCTGATTGGGATCTGCACATCACGATGCTGAGTAAGAGAGTAAGCCCCAGGCAGCTTCTGGTGGTATCACTTCTTTCAAATACACTTTTGAATTCTCCTTGCCCCACTGAAAAAAGAAATGTGTTCCTTAAGTGTTTATATTTTGCGACTTTCTTTTTCAAGGAAAAAAGTGAAATCATAGCTTGTATATAAGACCCTTTCTTACCCCCATCCTCAAACCCTCGCCCAGTGGTCCCATTACAAGTTACCTTTGGTTTGATTCTGCAGGTATATAACAGAGTTTGTAAACCTAGGCAATGTTTCAGCTCTACGCACTTTCAGGGTACTGAGGGCTTTGAAAACTATTTCGGTAATCCCAGGTAAGATGGCCCGGGGTTGGTGTTAGGTGTGGGGTTAGGGCCCTGACGTGACGTACTGTACTTTTTGTTTTGTTGTGGTTTTTGTGTTTTTCCTTTGGTGTTCGTGTTTGTGTCTGTGTTTGTCATTTGTGTCTGTGCGTGGCCTCCCTTACTACAGATATGTGACAGAGTTTGTGGACCTGGGCAATGTCTCAGCGCTGAGAACATTCAGGGTTCTCCGAGCTTTGAAAACTATCTCTGTAATTCCAGGTGAGAAATTTTAAACACAAGACTGACTTTATTCTCATCTCCTCTTTCCCCTCCATTCGTTTTATCCACCACGTTTTGAACTGGCATCAGCACAGCTGACATGGCCTTGCACTCTGCATGTTCTTCCTGAGAGACGTTCCCTGGAACGGCTCTTTGGTCCATTGGCAGTTCCTCTGACAGTGCTTGCTAGGCATGCAGCCCCCATTCCATCCATGCTTTGAAAAAGCACGTGTTTAATAAGAATCACTTGGATCTCACAATGTCTGAAAAAAATTGTCACGGAGCTAGCTGTCTCTTTGAATATAAATCATTTGCTTTCTGGCCTCATGGAATTACAGTAACTCTAACATCCGCCCTCATCCCATTGCTTGTGGTTTCTAGGCTTCCTATCGCATGGTTTGCTGATGGGATGTTTGTTATTCAAAAAATTGTACTTTTATTGTTACTGTGTTAGTGGAATTATTTAATTGCACAAGAGACCTTACCCAGTTAACCAGTCTTGTGTTCCAGACAAATGTATGAGCCATGGAGGTAGTGAACTGAACTTTAATAATCACTGTCTATCACATTCTGTTGCTGCCTGTTTCACTAGAATAAGAACCAGTAGACATCTACTACACATACATTCAGAGACCATTCTCAAACATAAGTCCCAGTGAGAGCTTATACAGGTGCTGTTAAAAAAAATCAAAGGTAAGGTAAGATTCTTCGAAACGCACGGGCACACAAAAAGGACAGAAACTTTAGGAGAAAAAAAAAGGGAATCGGTGGGTGATTGAGAAGTAGTTAATTGACAATCTCTTTAAAATAAAATTTTTGCCTTTTTCTTTTTAATTCTTGTAGAGCTAGCCTAGTGATTCTTAACCTCTTGAAAGTTTTGGATCCTTCTGAGAATCAGATGAAAGTTCACAAAGCACCCGCCCTCCCCAAGCCCATCTGTGGCCCTCAGGATAAGATCCATTAATTTAATTTAAATCCTTACTTCCAGGTAATACTTAACTATTTTTCTAAAGCCCAGTCTTAAAATCTGGGAGGAAAGATATTTTAGTTAGTGGTCTTAGCAGAAGTCAGGACGGTTTTGTTGCTGATTGGACTTTGGTTGCGTTCAGGAGTTTTCAGGGAAGATCCCCAAGAGACCAGGCTTCCCACTGCAGTTCTGCAGAAACAGGGGCAGGAAGAGCAGAGGCCTCGTGTCCCTGGCATCACGGGGCTCTTCCCCGTGTGGCTGAACCGGAAGGATTCCTCTTTCCACACTATCTACATAGCAGATACAGAGAGAGGGAAGCACAGAAGTGGACTCCCAAAGAGGGCAGACTTAGAATGTGGCTTGCTGAGAACCCCAAGGAAGGTACACCTCAATTTCTCCATTTATAAATTTAGGCCATGAAGTGGGCCAGTAAATTACAGCCCTATTAAAAATGAATTCCTTTATTTTTAGCAGTGGTAGCTTACAACTTATCAACCAGAGGCTGGGTGTCAGTTGGAGTATACTCTTCTTGGCAAAAAAAAAAAAAAAAATCTATAACCGTGACTTATCAAGGTTTAGTTCCTAGCTGTTTTAAATCCTTTTGACAGAAAACCCAGCCCTTCCTCCAGGCAGCCTCATGAAGCCCGCTGATGGTGGCCTAACCCTTAGGCAGGCCTTGTCTTATTGTTTTAAGACATCTGGAGCACCAGATCTTCACTTTCATTTTCCTTTGGTCTCTCCTCCTCTGGCCTCTTTTAAATACAGCCTCATGTTTTCTGCTCGCTCCCCCCAGCGTACTCCGCAAGGCATCTGTCTCTTTATGTTCTTGTGATCTCAGAGCTTCTCTTCCAGAATTAACTTGGAAAGCTGCGCTCTGCTCACTAACTGGGGCAGCAGATGCTGTCTCTAGTCTGGCTCTCAGTTCCTGTCTCTGTCTCTGCTTGACGATCACTTCTGACCACAGCATCTCTACAGGATGACTCTTGACTGATGTCATGTTATTTATCCTTAATAATCTAGTTTTATAGATACATAGTAATATCTAGTTTTATGTTATAGATTATAAATATACATGTATGAACACAGTGCCTGGCCCATAGTAGTCCTCCATAAATCGTCTTAGCAGCAGCAGCAGTTATTATGATAAAGGAGAAACCTAAACCCACACAAAGGGTTTGTGGGGTGATTTGAACATCAGATTCAGTCTGAAATAGATTCTTGGATTCCTATTTCGAGAAACAACCCTCAGCTGAGCTGACTTTGGAAGGCTTTGGAAAACAACTTTAAGGGGTAATAAAGCCAATGATAGATCATTATCAGTGAACGGTATAATTGGTACTTGAATTAAAGTGTGACTTTTAATCCCAAGGCTCCCCATTCTACTTGTACAGGACTATTGTCCTGTTCCCACCTGCCTGTTACCCAGGTCTCCTTCCAGGGTGGAAACACCAGTGTGTGAGTCAGTAGACCTGGGCCATCTCTTGATTGAAAATCTAAGTCATTTTGACCTGACTGTTGTAGAGCTGGGCCATGATTCCCTCTTCATAAAAACCGCTGCTTTGCAGACCAAGTTTTTTTATGGGCCACTTCAGTGGATTTGCTGCTCTCTTTGTCTTCTCCTCTTCCCTCTCCCAGTTTGATTATAGGCTTTTGCCAAAGCTGCCAAAAACAGGAGTGCGAGCAACCACGGAACTCACGTGGGACCTGTAAGATTGCACAAAGCTCTCAACTCCCTTTATAAGAGTTGTCCCTTCCCTCAAGCACCCACCCAGCTCGGCTGGGCCGACACTGTCCTCCCTCTTAGCATCTTTGGTAGATGCTCTGAATGTGTCAGGGCAGCCAGGACTCCCTGAAGATTGGAGAGTACAGTGCATCTGTTAGCTCTAGCCTTTTGCATAAGAGATGCTTTGACTTAGAGCCTTCTTGTGGCTTAGGAACGACCAAACCCACATTCTGACCCTTTTTATTTGCTAACTCAAGACCTGGATGCCTGTCATTCATGGTTTCCCTTTTGCTTCAGAGGACTCGACTCGAAGAACAGTTCACGCAAACTGTGCTAAAGGGTCAGTTGTAGGAAAAGACCCTTTTAAAGTGTTCTTTGATCTGGAACTTGCCAGATTGAACTTGACATTGAAATATTCTGTGTAGAAAGTCATATGTCTTAACACTGTTTTCACTTTGTGTTTATCTGGGCACAAAAATGAACTTTTAAGTGACTTTGTCTGAAGTTTTGTCTTCTGCGTGCTTTGACCATGTGCCACAGGATCAACATGCCCCAGGGATAGGGTGGCCATCAGGAAGCAGATGTCTCAGGGTTTTCGTAAAGTAGTGCTTAGCGGTGTAAGTGAAACCTCACTGCCCATCCCTTTTTGTTTCCATCATCATTTAAACGGCTCCCAAAGCACTACTTCTCTTCTGTTTGGCATTTTACCCTCTTAAGAGCTGTCATTTCTTGATTAATTTTCTCTTGGATTTTTTTACTTCTCTGCTTTCATTTCTGTTACCGTCATCTCTCTCTTTACCTGTGGTATCAGAGAAGAAGCAGGGAAATTAGAAGCTCTGCTCCTTCCCACCCCAGTATTCACAAAGAAAGCATTTTCTCTAAATGTGCTCCTTATGAATGTGGTGATTTCTGCTGCAGAGTAAAGGGGGATAGGAAGTGTTTTAGGACTAAATATTCAGGCTCATTGTTTCTTTTAAAATACTCTAGTTATCAGTCCAGTTGCTTTTGTATTTCTCCTTTTTCCACATTGCTTCTCAGACAGGACAGCTGAAGTTGACCACAGTGGTCCCAAGTGGGACAGCTCTGGGGACTCACAGGCCCACCTCAGATAGCTAGTTTGGTTTTGGTCAGACTTTGTGATATGAATCTGGTTCTGAGTAAATAAATCTGTGGCCCCCAGATCTCTCTCAGATTACTGTTGATCTGAAGAACCTCCAAGCACCATCACTATGAGGACTGAATCTGCAGTAGGAAAGTTGACCTGGTGCAGCTTTACCCCAGGACTTGTGTGGACGAAGCCAGAGTGTGGGGCTGGGGCTGTTCCTTCCCCTGTTGTGAGAACTGCTTGTTAACTGCTATTGAGGCCTGTGCTGATATTAATTTTGCAGGAGAATTAGCTCATGCTGCTTCAAACCAGTGATAATTTCTCAACCTGAGCCATGAACTAGGAAATATAGATTTACTTTGCTTATAACATGGCATCAGCATGGGAAGCTCTTGATCCCAGTAGGCATGGCTGATTTCTTTGGACTTAGCACATAAGCAGCCTTTGTTCATTTGTTCAGGGGATAGCCGGGCATCAGGAAAGGTGACAGGAAGTTCAGCGATGCCTTGGGACAATAGAATGGAGTAAAATTCCATGGCAGCGGCTACACCTGCTTCTCAAAATTCCTTAAGTGTCCAGCTTCTTCTCTGGTAGCTAGCTGACCTTTCTGTATACTGGGTCCAGCTGTCTTTTCTTGTTCTGTAGTAAATGTATTAACTGCTTCTGCTCAGACTCATCCCAATGCTAGTTAATGTCAGCCTTTTCCACTAGTTCTCGCTGTCCAATTTGCCCCCACGTGGCTTCTGTCGCCCACTCTGTTGTGTAGGAGTCATATGAAGGAGCATTCTGCTCTGTTTTGGATAGTCAGTTTTCATGCCTGTTCTGGTATGTCGTGCTATGAACCCGCAGAGTGAGCGAGACAGCGTATCTGCACGGCCAGGACAGTGGTGTTCTCCATTCTTGCGTGCATCTTACTTTTTTTGACCTGCGTTGCTGGTAGCAGGGGGAGCACTTTTGCTTGGCTGCGTTTACTAGTACGTGGCAGCCACTCCTGGCAAGACTGTGGAGCTTGAGCTTAAGAAAACCGTCGATGGCGTCATCTCCATAAATTGGCATTGATGTCTGCCAGTACGGTTATTCGCAATTATCAACCCTAACAGAAGGAGGCAGAGTCTTGGCTGAGGCCTGTGTACAATCCGGTGCCCAATTACATTTAATATTACTGGGTAACTGTGAGCTTCCCTTCACTTACAGACATTAAATTAAATCACCTTTCTTCTTCCTGTGCCTTCCTCTAATTTTCTCCTAACCATCTGGATGAGACTCTTAGAGGGTAAATTTTTAGATGGCCAAAGTTAGTGTTACTTAGTGATCATTCTTGCTTAAGATTTGTTTCTTTGAGCCTCTTGTGAAGTATAAGCAACTTATACCATTTCCACCTTGAGTTTCTACTTTAAACTTCTTGAAAGCTGAAAGAACTCCACCAAGGAGTTGATCTAAGCCTCAGACTTCAAAGCAAAACACTTCAATTTTTTTTTTAAGCTTTCTGGGCTCATGTTTACAGATTTCTTTAGCAGTGACATCTGTTTTCTGGAGAAGAGATGTTAAACCAGCTGGTTGTGAGTGTTCAGATCCATCCCCAGAAAGGTGAGGAGCTCCATGTATGATTGGTGTATTAGTTGAACACATCTGGTTGTAAGTGAAAAGATACATCTCATTTAAACCTCACAACAACCCAAATGAGATTGGTATCCTAAATACCTTTTCCTAGATAAGGTTCAGGCAAGAGTGGTTAATATCTGAGTCATTTACTGTGTACTAGGTGTAGTGTTAGATGTTTATATGAATCATGCTTAATCCTCACAGCAGCCCTATGATATTCAACTGTAATTACCCCCATTTTACAGATGAAGGAACTGAGATTCCGAGAGGTTAGGTATATCTCTCAGATCACACACGTAAGTGGTGTAACTTGATTAAGATTAGTGATTATCTACCCAGGCTCACGCTTATGTGGAATTTCAGTCCGATATCCTTGCCTTCAGAAGTAGATTAGAGATAAGATCCCTCCTGAGGCCTGTGTGTCAAGACTCTGTGTCTGCCTCCACACGTCCTGAGGCTCTGGCACCCCAGGAGTGCACAGGGCTTTCTCAGCCATGTCTTAGGGGTAGCTGATGTCTGGGTGTGCCCAGGAGAACCACATGTGGACTCAGTTTTGATCCAAACATCACAAACCCATAACCATATTTTTCTTTGTCTCCCATCACTGATCTCTCCCTGTACGCTTAAGGAATCAGCCTGCAGATTTCAATTTGAACCAGAGGCTTGCATTTATACCCCAAATTCAAGTGGGTTATACTTTTTTTTTAATTTTGTTTTTCATCTAGGACAGAAAAAAAGGTCAGTTGTAGAGAACGGGGCATATATGTGATACAGAGAAGGTACATTTCAATGGAAAGACAAACCATAAATACTGGATTGATAATTAACTATTTCAGTACATGGGCATTTCCAAAGCTCTTGGGAAAATATTCTTGTACTGTCTCACTTATTTTTGGCTTTTTAGCTTCCCAACACTTCTCTTTCCAACCTGGAAGCCTCCTCAGTTCCTGATACTGTTTATTCAGCTGAAATTTACCAAGTACCTTCAGCGGGCTGAGCCATGTAGATACAGCAGTGAACGAGACAGACATAAACAGTTAATTATAACTGTGATAAGTGCTACAGAGGAAAGTACAAGGCGCTATTAGAATGGTCATAGCATGGGATGGAGAACAGTTGTAAAGTCAGGGAAGGTTTTCTGGGGGAATTGATATTGAAGCCAAGACCAGCTGATGAGTAGGAATTAGTCAGGAAGGATGCGGGAATGGAAGGAAGCCTTCCAGGCAGAGGGGACAGCATGTGTGGACACACTAAGGCAAGGAAGAGCCTGGCTCATCTGAGGAGCTGAGAAGCAGAGACAGGAAAGTACTTCCAGGGAGGAAAGAGCCACATGTTGGAGAAGGAACTTGCTTTTTCTTTTTAAAAAGTATTGACTTAAATATAGATGCTTCTGGGAAACTTGCTAACATTGCTGAGCCACTGTTACTGTAATGGTGTCAAAGAGGACATGGCCATGTTTCAAGGGTGGCACTGTGGGGAGGAGCAGGAGCCGTGGCTGAGAGAAAGGCTGGGGGAGGCGGGGAAGGCTGTGGGGTGACTCTGATTCTGGGGGTTCTCTCCCCTCAGGCCTGAAGACCATTGTGGGTGCCCTAATTCAGTCCGTGAAGAAGCTGTCAGATGTGATGATCCTGACAGTGTTCTGCTTGAGTGTTTTTGCCTTGATCGGACTGCAGCTTTTCATGGGAAACCTGCGAAACAAGTGTGTGGTGTGGCCCATAAACTTCAACGAGAGCTATCTTGAGAACGGCACCAAAGGCTTTGACTGGGAAGAGTACATCAACAATAAAAGTAGGTGGCCCCTTCTCTGCAGGAGCAGGAAGAAAGGTCCGTCTCCTGTTCGCATGGCCAGAAGCCGCTGCTGGGCTTTAAAGAGTGGTTGGGGCTGGGAAGGAAGGCCAGGACGGCTGGGGGTAGCCTTGTGAACTTACTCCCTTTCCTCGAGGTGGATTGTGTTCAGAAGCTCTCAGGCGTCGGCCCTCTCTCCCTCTCCCTCTTTTCCCTCCCTTTAAAAGCAAAAATGAAACTTTATATCTTTTTCACATGTATCCCTCAAGTTTTGCTTTGAAAATCCGGCTTAGAAACTTGATAGAAATCCTTTTTTTCCCCCGGCTAGGTGACCTGAAATGTGTAAGCATTTAGTTCAGAATATACATAATGAGCCTTCTTGATACCACTAAGGCCTTGGTCATCAGTGTGGGCCAGGGAGTCAGGTCATCTCTAAGTCACTGTTTGATCCTGTTCAGTTAAGGAGTTTTTGCAATTTCACTTCAGGAACCAGAGCACCTGGGTCTTACTCTTAGGAACATCTGCTGTAGTGGTACTTCTATAAAACAATGGGGGGAAGTTAGCAGTATCCCTGTTAGTCACTCTTTTTTTTCTTTTTTCTGCTATTATACAATGTTTATTTGTTTTTAGTTAATAGACTTCATTTTTAGAGCAGTGTTAGGCTTACTGAAAAGTTGAGCAGAAAGTACAGAGTTCTCATGTACATCCCCTCTCCTGCCCCACCCTCATACACAATTTCCCCTATTAACTTCCAACATAGTATGGTACATTTGCTACAGTTGATGTGTCAATATTGATAAATTATTTTTAACTAAAGCTCATAGTTACATAGGGTTCACTTTTTGTGTCATACGTTCTATGGGTTTTGACAAATGTGTAATGACCCTCTTGAGGAAATGAAAGCAGTTAAGTAGCCTTAACAAATGTTGCAAAGAGGATTTCAGGGACACATACGGGAAAGGGGAACATGCCCTCTGATTTAAAACAGGACATGATAACCAGTGCTCAGTGAAGATCTTCAATTTATCTTTGGTAAAGAGAAGTTGTAAAGATAAAAGGATAAAGTCGTACAAAAGAGTGAAGATCTCAGAAAACTCCCTTTTAGAGCCCTTTGATTTGAGTACCAGAACATGACATACAGATCTGCAGTGCGAGTGGGACTCAGGTGAAAAGAACATTGCATTGAAGTCTGTATGTAGCACTTTTCATTTTTAAATATATATGGGAAAATAATTAATGGGGAAGAATCCTGACCAGATTTCACTGCTGTCAGAAAAGATTTATATGAGCTAAAATCAATAACTGTTTCTGCTGGGTTAGTTAGGAACAGTATAACCTTATTCTCTCATTCACTTAAATCTACCTTATTCATTTCCTGCCTCTTCAAACTTTTCTAGCAAATTTTTACATAGTTCCTGGCATGCTGGAACCTTTACTCTGTGGGAACAGTTCCGATGCTGGGTAAGTAGCTCACCTAATTTTATTCTCCTGTCTTAAAATAATGTGTCAGACAAAAGTAGGCAAGAGTTTCACTTTTCTTTGTGCTCCTGTAGTAAACCCCAAGTGGGTCTGACATATTGGTTGACTCAGAGTTTCTTTCTATTTTTCTGTTTGTCCATCCAAAGTTGACATTTCACTAGTAGCCGAAGGTGCCTATAGTCTCAAGTCAAATCAAAGATGTAAAAGGCTAAAATTAGAATCTATAACACCAGCTGCCTTGCCTGTCTCTTGTAGACTCCCCTCATTCTATCATAACACAATTAATAAAATAGAGAGTAAGGACTGCCTTCACGATAGCTTAGCACCCAAGGTTGACCCAAGATGGACTAGGCCTCGCCGCATGGGGAAGGGAAAAGAGTTGCAGCATAATGTCTTTTCCCGTTTTTTTTTATTGTGGCAAAATACACATAACATAAAATTCACTCTCTTAACCATTTTTATGTGTACAGTTTGACCATTTTTAAATGTACTGTTCAGTGGAGTTAAGTACATTCACATTGTTGTACAGCCATGGTCACCATCCATCTGCAGAATTCTTCCTAATGGGCACTGAAACTCTGTCCCCATTAAACAATAACTCCTCATTCTCCTCTCCCCCCAGCTCCTGACAGCCATCATTTTACTTTCTGTTTCTATGGTATTGACCACTCTAAGTACGTAATATAAGTGGAATCATACAGTAATTGTCGTTTTGTGACTGGTTTACTTCACTTAGCAGAATGTCCTCAAGGTTCATCTATGCTATAGCATGTGTCAGAATTTCCTTCCTTTTTAAGGCTGAGTAATATTCCATTGTATGTATATACCACATTTTGTTTATCCATTCATCTGTTGATGGACACCTGGTTGTTTCCACATTTTAGCTGTTGCAGACAATGCTGCTATGAACATGAGTGTACAGCAACATAATTTGAGTCTTGATTCCCCCACCTCTAGCTCTAAGACTTTTGGCAAGCCATTTGGCATCCTAGGCTAGGCAAGAGGTTCTCAAGGCTATGAGCCTCAATTTCTTCATCTGAAAATGAATTTAATCATGTTCTCACTTTCTGAAAGGGTTATGTAAGGATCCAGTTGGACAACATACATGAACGTGCTTTATAAACAGAAGACTGTATCAATGCAGGTTGTAGTGTCATTATTTAGAGCATACTTGTCCTCTAAGAATTGGCGTTTTAAGATGACATGACAACTAGAAGTCCATTTAATTATGTATTGAAGTAGATACTAGAAATTACCTTGCAGTAAATATCAGGTGAGTCTTACAGCAGAAGAACTGTAATAACCAAGGTCACTGAAATCCCCAGTATGACACAGGCTGTCACAGTGAGTGTTAAGAGAACAGAGACAATTAAGAGGAACTTCTAGCCATTTGTCATTTAAGATAGTAGCTAAGTTAAATTTGGTTGAATTGCACATTGATATGAATCTAGGACAGTGATTCTCAAGTTTTGGCACACGTAAGAATCATCTGACATTCCCTCTAAAAATGCAGATTCATGGATCTCATATCCAGAGCTTTTATTCCTAGGACTTGGGTAGGACATAGGACTCAACATTTTTAAGGTGCTTCTGATCCTAGGCTGTCCCTAGGGCATCATTTTTTTGAAAAATTGACCCAGCTACTTTGCTTCTTTTCTCCTCTTCTTTTTTATTTTAATTCGTATTTGTTGGCATGCTTCTGTAGATGGTTATTTATTGTCTCCAAGGTCATAGAGATGACTTACAACTAATGACTGGATAGAATTGCATTGAAAAGCCCTGAACTTCCCTTTCTTTCCTCAGGCAATGCCCAGAGGGATACCAGTGTATGAAAGCGGGAAGGAACCCCAACTATGGTTACACAAGCTTTGACACTTTCAGCTGGGCCTTCTTGGCATTGTTTCGCCTTATGACCCAGGACTACTGGGAAAACTTGTATCAATTAGTAAGTAACACCTCTTCTTCAAGTGCTGCCTCTTTTTCTTTGGTGACAGAATTTACATGAGACATAGGGTTGGGGACATTCTGTATAAGAGACCTTTAGTGAGGACATTATACAGAATCCTAGGATGGGATTTCTCAGAGTCAGCTGGTTTACAAAATGAAGTGAATTCTCCCACCTCTTGCCCAGTTTCTTTAACGCTCATCATGTGTAGCTGTAGGGCTCACAGCCCGAGAGCCTCTCGCCTGGCCTGGGAATCTGCTGTCTCTACCTACTTCCTGTCATTTCACCGGACCATCTGCAGTATTTCTCTTTTTGGCTTTTTGGGCTTAGGTCATCTTTTTAAGAAATGTTAATTAAACATATTGTGCAAGGCACTCTGCCAGACATGATAAAGATGAGATTTTTATCCACAAGGATCCTGGAGCCTAAATACGCCAACATTTTGAGATTTGTAACACATTGGGATTTGTTCAAGCAGGTTGTGACAGATTTTTAAAATAAATAAATAAATAAATAAATAAATAAATAAATAAATAAATAAATAATAAGGTTAGTACCATTCTGTTGGGCTACTTTGGTGACTCTGGGCAAGTCATTTAACCTTGCTGGTTGCGATGGAAAAGTTAGTCTAGGTGATTGCTGAGGGTCTTCCAGCCTAGAAATTCTCTGATAATCCGTTGTTTTCCATTTGACCCCAGCTTTGATAATGCCAGTTATTCTGAGAATGAGAAACATGTCCACCTCAGGCATGAAGGAAACTCTTTAAAGGAAGCTTCTTATCCATATCTCCTAGAATTCTTCCTTTCTGTTGTAGAGCCTAGTGTATCCTCAGGTTCAGATCTTTCTCATGAAATATTTGTGGTTGAAAAGAATAAAGAGGAAAAGTAAGTAATAGTGGGTTGCATGTACATAACCTAAAACCCCATTGTCCTTTGATGTCTCTCTGCTTGTTGCAAGTGAAAGGAATCCTCCTTCCTTTTCCTTTCCCCCCACTATCCTTTATGTCATATCCCTCTTTAAAAACTCATCCTACTGCAAAAGGACAAGGAAGGATGTCACTCCAGACAGGGACTTTCTGTGAGTTGGACCTGATCCCAGCGATGGAATTTGTCTGTTAATGTTCTTTGAGGACCAGTAGATAAATGAGCTGAGGTCTTGTATTCATTTCTTCATACTTGTTTTAGAACCAACTGACAAAGTCAAATGTAATTCTTAGCCCAGAGCAGTTTTTCCTTTAAAAAAAAATTAAGCATTTTTCTAGGAAAGGAATATGTATATATATTAGGATATATTAGGAGTATATGGACACAGAAGAGGACTTCTTTGTCACAATAAATGGGGATACTACTGACATTTACTGCGAGTTGAGGGTAAGGGGAGGCCCCTGGGGATGCTAAGTGTTCTGCAGTGTGAAGAAGGACTGTCCTGTTCAAAGTGCAGCAGTGGCCCCACAGAGGAACGTGTTTGCAGCCTGGGTCATTTGATGCAAGCGACTCAGAAAGTGGTCTTTGTCTTCACAGACCTTACGAGCAGCTGGGAAAACGTACATGATCTTCTTCGTCTTGGTCATCTTTGTGGGTTCCTTCTATCTGGTGAACTTGATCTTGGCTGTGGTGGCCATGGCTTATGAAGAGCAGAATCAGGCAACACTGGAGGAGGCAGAGCAGAAAGAGGCTGAATTCAAAGCGATGTTGGAGCAACTGAAGAAGCAGCAGGAAGAGGCACAGGTTGGTGATTCGTTCTTTGCAACAGTCCGTCCTGCCAGATCACCGTGACTGAGGCCCATCTGATTGCCACTCTAATTGATCTGTTTAGGCACACTGTCAAATAGAAGGCATTGATCTGATTAAAGTAACCCAAGTAACTACTGCAGAGGGTCCGTCCAATTATTCCATTTGTCTTGATGGCCAAATTGTTTGTTAATATGATCTTTTGTTGAATTTCTCACCTGTTCACTGTCCAACTGCAGTGATGGCTGGGGAGGAAAAAATGTGGCCAGGGCAATTTAAGTAATACTTCCTGTAAGCATAGCCTTTTTGTTGAGGAAAATATTAGGATCTCCTTCAGAGGTACTCTGTGGTCATGACAAGTATCGAAAAGAAGATACAGGTAAAATATTAAAGTAAAAATTAAAAAAAACAAACTTGTGATCCTACCACCCTAACACTTTACTTTTTAATCCTTATCCAAATATACATGTATTTACATTGTTGGGCCCACAATGTATAGTATATTTTTTTAGCATTGATTTTCAGGGTTGCCCAGAAAGGATTGTTTGGTACTGAGAAGGCAACCAAGTTCTTGTCTGAGATACTCGAGAGAATAAATCCTGAAGTTCTCCCCACACAGTTCTCTGACTGATTACACAGGCTGTGAGCCACAATACAGATTCAACTAGAAAATGCAGGTGGCCAGGCCCTGGCCACAGTCCCCTCTGACGGGCTGCTTTTCTTTCTCCCTTTTTTCCCTCCTTTCCCCGCCTGTGGGAGCTGAAGTGATCTGCACTGTTTGCTTGGCTTGGGGTGGCTCCAGTTAACTGCTTCTGATCTGGTCTGTTGCTGTGGCCCCTTTCCCAGGCGGCGGCGATGGCCACTTCAGCAGGAACTGTCTCAGAGGATGCCATAGAGGAGGAAGGTGAAGAAGGGGCAGGCTCTCCCCGGAGCTCATCTGAAATGTCTAAACTCAGTTCCAAGAGTGCCAAAGAGAGACGTAACAGGAGAAAGAAGAGGAAGCAAAAGGAACTCTCTGAAGGAGAGGAGAAAGGGGATCCTGAGAAGGTATTTAAGTCAGAGTCAGAAGATGGTATGAGGAGGAAGGCCTTCAGGCTGCCAGACAACAGAATTGGGAGGAAATTTTCCATCATGAACCAGGTAGGCTCTGTGCCAGGTCATGTAAGCCTAAGAAATTCTGCTTTTCCTAACCTCACTTGATTTTCTTATTCCCCTTTGGTTTTACATTTTCCAGACCCAGCCCTGCATCCTCAAGTTCACCTTTCTATGCTCCACATTGTTTTCCTCTGGGAGAAAGTGTTACCAGCGTTTTAGGACTGTCTGTGCTCTAATCCTGCCCTCCCTTCTCTGCTCTAAAGCTGGCCCTAGGATGGCATGGTCAGCTTTGGCAGATTTAACTTCAACAGAAAAGTCTGTGTCACATGAGCAAGCCTTATGTTCTAAAACAGCAGGAAGAAATTTTCTCCTCTTAGCATCTGAACTTCAGAATTGAGATCAAATACCTCTGTTTAAGAGTTGCATGTAATTGTAGATTGAAAGAAAAGTCATGAAACTCTTTAGGTCACCTTATTTGAGGGTGGCAAGTTACAGTAATTAATTATTCTGGATATATACTGTCATGCTGATAAATTAGCCTATGCTAGATTAAAAGCCTCCAGTTTTACCCAGCTTTTTTTTTTTTTAACTTTTTTTTATTGAGTTATAGTAATTTTACAATGTTGTGTCAAATTCTAGTGTAGAGCACAATTTTTCAGTTATATGTGAACATACATACACATTCATTGTCACATTCTCTTTCACTGTGAGCCACCACAAGATCCTGTATATATTTCCCTGCGCTGCACAGTACAATCTTGTATATCTGTTCTACATTTTGAAATCCCCCCATCCCCATGACAACCACAAGTTTGTATTCTATGTCTATGAGTCTGTTTCTGTTTTGTATTTATGTTTTTTGGTTTTTGTTTGTTTGTTTGTTTGTTTTTAGATTCTGCATATGAGCGATCTCATATGATATTTTTCTTTCTCCTTCTGGCTTACTTCACTTAGAATGACATTTTCCAGGAACATCCATGTTGCTGCAAATGGCATTATGTTGTCAGTTTTTATGGCTGAATAATATTCCATTGTATAAATATACCACATCTTCTTTATCCAGTCATCTGTTGATGGACATTTAGGCTGTTTCCATGTCTTGGCTATTGTAAATAGTGCTGCTATGAACATTGGGGTGCAGGTGTCATTTTGAAGTAGGGTTCCTTCTGGATATATGCCCAGGAGCAGAATTCCTAGGTCATATGGTAAGTCTATTCCTAGTCTTTTGAGGAATCTCCATACTGTTTTCCACAGTGGCTGCACCAGACTGCATTCCCACCAGCAGTGTAGAAGAATTCCCTTTTCTCCACAGCCTCTCCAGCATTTGTCATTTGTGGACTTTTGAATGATGGCCATTCTGACTGGTGTGAGGTGATACCTCATCGTAGTTTTGATTTGCATTTCTCTGACGATTAGTGATATTGAGCATTTTTCATGTGTCTATTAATCATTTGTATTTCTTCCTTGGAGAATTGCTTGTTTTGGTCTTCTGCCCATTTTTGGATTGGGTTTTTTTTTTTTTCTTATTAAGTCGTGTGAGCTATATATATATATATCTGGAGATCAAGCCTTTGTCGGTTTTGTTTGCAAAAATGTTCTCCCATTCCGTAGGTTGTCGTTTTGTTTTACTTATGGTTTCCTTTGCTATGCAGAAGCTTGTAAGTTTAATTATGTCCCATTTGTTTATTCTTGCTTTTATTTCTATTGCTTGGGTAGACTGCCCTAGAAGAGCATTTTTGAGATGTATGTCAGATAATATTTTGCCTATATTTTCTTCTAGGAAGTTTATTGTATCTTGTCTTATGTTTAAGTCTTTGATCCATTTTGATACCCAGCTTTTTTAAGTGGGGAAACTAAGAGAAAGAGAGGGGAGAGGACTTATGGATACTTAACTGATCATTGTTTTACTATAAATTTCATCACATAAGAGATATTTTTGGATTTCAAAAAATATTACCAAAATCCAATTTTTAGGCCATTTAAAGAAGATTTGTAAAGCATAGAATAGATTATAGTTACCAGTTATGGCAGTGTCTCTTCTTGTTTCCCAGAGATGTTTCATTGTGCTTCTTCTTGCCTAGTTCAATCTTTTGCTAGTCCAGTTCATTTTATCACAGCAAAATCCCTTCTTTCTATTCCTGTTAATCCTGTTTTAGTTCAGACTTTTGTATTATTTTGTTCTACTGAAGTTCCAGTGCAGTTTCACTCTCTCTCGTCTTTCTCTTTCTCCTTAATGTTTTATATTTTGTCTGCAGATCACTTCCTAAAACACATCTCTCATCATTCATCACAGGTGTTTGTGGAATGCCCACCACGTGTCAAGGCTTGTGCTAGGTTCTAGAGATTGAAAGGTGGTTAGAACACTGCCCCTGCCCTAGGGAGCCTACAGTGTAATGGGGCAGCCAGATACATTAAAAAAAAATTATTTGTGTAATAGCATTAATGGTATTATTCCATCATTGAGATATGCTGGGGTGTTTTGGAGGGCACAGATCTATCCCAACCTGGAGGTTCAACAAAGATTTTCTGGGGAAGGTAAATAAAAGATAAACAGGAATTAGGTAGTACATGTATATTTTGGTGAGGGAGCAGTAAGATGGAAGAAAGGACATTCCAGGTTTAGAAGAAAAGTATGTTCCAGTTTGGACATCCCAAGTTTGGTTTGTTGGAAAACCAAGCAGAGAGGTCTTTTAGACACAAAAATAATCAAATGATAGCCCAGGGAAGAGGTCCTGAGCTGAGAGGCAGTGATTGAAACCATGAGACATGATGAGATGACTCAGAGACCCCGTCAGGTGACAGAACAGTGGGCCAGCGATGCCACATGACCACTGATGGGCATTGGAGACGGAGCTCATGAAGAAAAACAAGTGAACGGTCATTAGAGGTGCTCAGAGAAGTGGGTGTTCAGCCAGGCCTGGAGAACACAAAGGTTGGAGAAAGTAGGGGAGTGATCAACGGGTTGAAACTTAACAGAGACACTTCATGAGATCAGAATTGGAAATGTCCATTGGATTTGGCAGCAGAAGTCACTGACAGCGTTAAAGACACATTTTAGCTCAGGGCAAGGATGGATGCCGTATTGAGTGGGAAGTGGAGACTTCTCATTCAAACTTCTTTAAAGAATATGGGTGAAAACAAGCATTTTTATAGTCTCTTGAGGGGGAGATGGAAGTGGAAAATGGAGTAGAATAGAAAAGAAAATAGAGCACAGTCTTGGGAGATGTGAAAATAGATGTAGTCTCTAACAGAAAACGGGCACCTTGTCCCCCAAAACATGAGAGCAGTGGGGTCAGGTGTGTGTGGGTAAGTTTGTAGTGGGGAGTAGGAAGTTGAGGAAGATGACACCTGACAGCTTCTCGTTTTCAATAACATAGGAAATTAAAAATCTCATCGAAGAGAACAAGAGGTTGAATTGGGAGATTTAAGAAACTATTGACAGTTTAGAATAGTTATTAAGAAGAACGGGAGAGGGAATTGCCCTAGAGAATTCCCTGTTTGCTAGTGAAGTCCCAACCCTTCAGCACGGAATTCATAGCACTGGCCCTTTCCCGGACACAGCCTACCTTGTCAGTCTCCAGTCACGGTCACTGTGCCCCATCAGGCACCCTGTACTCACACCAGAATGAGCTACGAGATGCTTCTCATTATGATGTTTGTTTTAGACCCTCTGTTTTGCTCCAGAAACAGCTTCTCTATGATGACCTGTTTCTTCCCATCTCTGAATATCCACATTATGCTTATTCTTCACATCCTTCTCTCAAGAAACCTTCCCTCTCCCTCCCCCATCCTGCACCCAATTGGAGATTATCATTTCATCTTTCCATTATGTTTTATACATACCTCTTTATGTTTTGCCTTTTTTTTTTTTTAATGGAGGTGCTGGGGATTGAACCCAGGACCTCATGCGTGCTAAGCACATGCTCTACCACTGAGCCATGCCCTCCCATTATGTGTTGCTTTTTTCTCTATGTGATTTTATGTTTAATAATGTTCATATCCTCTCCTTTCTTAGATAAAGTCCTAAAGTCCAGGCCTGCTTCTACGCACATTCGGATATTTGTTGGGAAAATGAATGGAGGACTTTTATAAATCTGATTTAACCCCTACTGGGAGTTCTTTATGGCCTGGAAGCATCTTTGTCTCACCTTCAGCTCATCTTTCTCCTAGTTCAGCCTCTTTTGGGGAAAAGTGTGATTGCAGCTTTGTTGTAATCGAACCCCCGTGTTGAGAGCCATGGCTGAGCTAGTTAATGCATCCGTTAGTGCCGTTAACACCTTGGTGTTCAGTGGTCTCTGATTAATCTGTAGGCTTCAGCGCAGAGTTACTCTGATTGCTCCCTAGTTCAAAAAATAAAGCTAGTCTTTTGAGATGTCCTCCTTTGCATGAAAATGTTCACTTCCTCTAATTTCCCCATCTGAAAAAACCTGTGGATTCCTAGAGGCCATGGCTGACTGCCAAGACTTGCTTAGAAGCCCCACGCTGTAGTCATATTCTTTGTCCTAGGACTCTCCTGCAGTTTCTCTAATTTTTTCTGGAAGAATAGTTGAGGAAACTGAGGCCTAGAGAGATTGACTAATTTATCTAAGGTTATACAGCTAGTAGGTGTTGGAGTCGAGATTTGAATCAGGTCCTTCTGCCTGCAAACCTTGTACTGCAGTCTAGAGCCATGCCCTCCCCACTCATCTCCACGCGTACACGGTCATCTGTTACACGGCTTAACAGTGGATGTGGCTTCAGTTTTCCCACCACACAGTTCAAGTGTATGTCCGTTCCCTGTACCGCAGATCTGCTGGGATCCTCTTGAGATGGCTGCCCAACCTAGCTCCTGCCCACTTCTCTCTAAAATTACTACTGTGTTTTTAGGATTTAGGTGAGTTTATAAATGTTAGATTGAATCCATTTTTGCAAAGTATTTTAATTAATCGGTTGTAACAGTTCTCAAACTTTTTGGTGTTAGGACCCCTTTATAATCTTTAAAAATCATCGAGGACCCCCAAAGAACTTTTTTAAAATGTGCTTTTAATTGATTGTATTAGAAATTATAATTAATTTAAAAATATTTGTTAACTGATTTATTTAAAAATAATGAAAAACTCATTATATGTTTAACATATACATATATAAATCATACATATTTTTATAAAAATTAACTGTTTTCCGAATCGAAAAAAAATTTAGTGGAGAAAGTGGTACTGTTTACATTATTGCAAATCTCTGTAATCTGTGGTCTAATAGGAGATAGCTGAGCTATCATACCTACATTTAGTCTGTTGCAGTATTTTTTGGTTGAATTATTTAAAGAAAATCTAGTTTCATACAGATATAGTTGGAAAAGGGAGGAATATTTAAATAGCCTTTTTCAGATCATTATAAATATCCTTCTTTTATGCTATTCCAAAACTGGATAGTGGTAGATTTTTAAATGATTTGTTGCATCCTGTAATCTAAAAGTGTATCAGTAACTTGGTACTCTGTTACATTAAAATCCTTTGTTGTATTTTGCACCGTAGATCTTGAACTCATACATGATTTGTAGCATCCTGCATTGATCATTTGGGAAATACTGGGTCACTGAGTTTTATAGATCTTCCAAGTACTAACACACAGTATTTAAAAATCACATACATTATCACTATCAATCGCATCAAAAAAGTTTTTAAATACTGTGAAACTGTCAGGCTCACAGAGTTGACTATATAACTGTAAGAAAATGAGAATGAAGTAGGGAGGGTATAGCTCAGTGGTAGAGTGCTTGTTTAGCATTCATGAGGTCCTGGGTTCAATCCCCAGTACCTCCATTAAAAAAAAAAATGAGAGTGATGAAGGCAGATATCATCTTAGTATTATTATGAAATAGTTTTAATCTTGTGATATCCCCCCTCTCCACAAAAGGGTCGAAAGGGCCCCAGGAGTTCCCAGACCACATTTTAAGAACCATTGCTGTGTTGGAAAGAAAAAGTAAAGTGAAGAAAAAGTGAAACATGACATGGAAACAGAACATTTAAATAGTCAATTTATTACATTCTAAACATCCCAGTCATTCTTAAGCCTTATCCCAATACATAGCTGACGTGAATGCCCTGAAATTCCCAGTTAATTTTTCCGTGTAACGTGAGGGCCACTCCTTCAAATCGAGAACACCCCAGAGCTATTCTCCCAAGTAAACACCTAGACCTCAGGTAGTATTTTTAGTTAGCTGTGATTTGACTATCTGAAAAGGACCAGAAGCTTCTGGTTTGTTGACTGGAAAGATTTTGAAAACAAGACCCATCTCATGAACTGGTCTGGATCCCAGGAGTTAATAGAGCCATGGGTCCTAAGTCATCACTGAAACCCTCCAATCCAGGAAAATTGAGATTGAGGAGGGCCTGGGGTGGCCGCCTCCAGGATGTATCTCCTTGAAGAATTGGCTCAGTCAGGATTAGCTACTGGGTACAAGGAGAAATGGGGCAAGTCATCATTCCCCCTTCCACATTCATTGCCGTCAGATCTTTTTGCCAAGAATGGGTCGAAGAATTACAGAATAATAGATAAACTGTTTCCTTTTAGTATGTATTGTCTCAGGATCCTGATTTCCCAAGTGTTCGTGGGTCACTGAATTGGTCATTATCTTCCTTATCACTTTCCTGTCAGTTAAGAATAGTCAGGTATGTTAGATCTCATATAGTATACAGTATTTCCTACTAGGCTACAGGTTTCTAGAGGGCAGGGACTATGTTGCATGTCTTGTTCACCACTGTATCCGTATCACTTAGCACGCAATAGGTATTTAATGATCATTTGCAAATAAGAGTCAAACCTCTTTCCTCATGTGAAGGCTTAATGTATCAGGTAGTGTCAGCACCCAGCACTGGCCTAATGAAAATCACAGATTCGGCCCAGGGGAGCTTGCTGTGAGGAGCGAGGCAATTTTTTTATTTTCCGTATTTTATGATGCTTTGACATGTAAGGAGCTTTGCTGACTGGCGAGAGACTGCCCCTCCGAGCGCCAGTTCCTAGAGATAGCCAACAACTTGCTAGGAAGTATGCCTTTCATGTGCAGATCAACCAGTCTAGGACCCTTATCGCCAGCCTCCCTCTATCTGACTCACACACCAAGGCAGTATTTCTCATGCCCTAAATCACTCCAGGGCCAGGACTTACAGGACTGATCTGATAGCCCAGAGCCTGTCTGAAATTATTCAGACTGTCCAGTTCTACACTTGTTCCAATCTGCCTACTCTGCCTCGCCCATTGCTTCCTGAGGAAACCACAGTAAAGGCCCTGGGCCGTGCTTTTCCCTTCGCTCCTTCTGCCTCCTGGCTGACTCCAGTACTGCCCCATGAGGCCCTGTGTAGCACGCTGTGGCACTATAAGTAATAAACTCTTCTTTCAAAGGCACTTGGCTCTGTGTCTGTCACCTTACCACACCTGATGAAAACAAAATCATAGGTACATTCTGAGACACTTACCAATCTTCTGGCCAGCCACTTTGTTTAGAGAAGTGCTTCTCAGTCTCTCTAGTGAAGGACCAGATTCTGTTTTTCCCAATTCTTCATGAACGATACTCTTGTAAAGTATAATTACAATAAATTTCTTGAAAAATTATCATTCTTGGATATTGTCTAAATGCTATTAAAATTTCTAAATGCTTCTATTTTTTTACTATCTCATTGCAAACCAGTAGCAGATCATATACTAGCCTTGATCTGTGAATCACACTTTGAGAACTGGTTCAGGGAAATGAATCAGTGAGGGCACCCAAACATATGTGTAAGGAGAGGAATAGCAGGCAGGAAGCTGGAGGAGGCCCTGATCCCTTTACCAGTCCAACAACATCGAGAAGGAAGTGTAAGAGCTGGCCCTGTGTGCCCTTTTAATACACAGTGACACCATCCACTCATAAATGAGACCCGGGGAACATTCTGGAATCTGACCAATGCAGCTCCTCCTCCCTTGTGCAGAGATGGTGCGGAAGAGCAAAACAAGTCACGGTGATCAGGAAAAGGGTCAGAGATGTGGCATGCCTGCATCCTCTGTTCTCGAGGCCTATATATAGCATATGGTTTGATTTAACAATAACTTTTATAGAAGATGATGTATGATTAATGGTTTTCTTGATGTGGCTCCCAGTGATCACAGTCATTGATTATCTCAGAGATTTGTGAGTTGCTTCAAGCCAAGGCAGGAAAAGACTCTACATAACAAGGGAAATACAGGTGAGGGAATGAAGGATGACAAAACTAGAAATATCCAAAGAAAATGTACCCATCTGGGCATGGGGGCTTTGTACGTCGTAGGGAGAGAGTGGAACTGGGATCATTTTGAATCTAGAACTAGAAGTGGGGTTCTCGGTAACAAAAAGGATGAGAATAGTAAAGAGGAGCCCTACAGCCATTCCGGGGTTATCAGCAAAAGTATTATTTTAAAAGGTTTATTTAGCACTTTTATTATATACACTGTTTTGGCATAATTCTAGAACTTTCACAGTGGAATCGTTTTACAAAAAGGTTAAGGCCTAAACTCTAAGGCAAAAATCCTATGTAGTTAAAAGTTATCTCCGAAGTTCCTTCAAAATCATAATTGGGCAAACTAAGTATCTCAGGGTAGCAAGGAGGATTGTCCGAGGTCAGCTTGTGAAGTTTCATTCTCTCAGAGCAGTGGTCCTCAAACTGGGATTGCATCCCCTTGGGGCACTTGAAGAATTTCCAAGCACAGTTTTAAGGACCCTGATTTCCAGATCTTTAAGTTACATATTCCTGTGCCTAAGGTTAGCCTTTTGGTCCAAAGTCACACCAGTTCTCCTTTTCCACTTTTCTTTTCATAGTCAACCTTCTCCCACTTTATAAAAGGAAGGCGTACTTCTCTACTATCCCAAATCCTAAGTGGTGTATTGCCCTAAGGTATAAAAATCTTTGAGGGTGCCAGAGAAAGAGACAATTGATTATATTAACATCTACAAAGTTTTCTTTAATCTACGAAACTTAAATCCATTGTAACACTTTTCGAATTTACCTATCACATGCTTCTTTTAAGAGTGAACTATAGAGTTATGATCAGGGACATTTGGGATGTTTTAAGTTCAGGAGCAGGGCAGATGTCCCTGGGATACATACTAATACAATTATTAAAAATGAAACAGGAGGTCATACTTTTTCCAATGAAAATAAGTCTGATTTGGCCAATTGCTTTGACAGTGGGGACTGGCTTTGCTAATTAGATCATGTGGTAGGCATTTTTGTAAATTAAATGAGCTAAACCTGTGGCTTTAAGGTTTTGATGAAAATATCTTTAAATCATGTGATAAGCTAAAAATCATTTTATTAAAAAATTAACTTGGCAATGATATATAGAAATTGACAATATTTTGATTATTCCAGCATTTTCTGTTGAGTTAAATAAGGTTCCTTTAAAGTAAAAGAATAACCCCTGTAAGAGGTACTGATATAATAGTAAATAATAAATAAAGCCTTTTAATATCCCTAGGAATTAGGAAATGGAATATTTCTAACAACTAGGTAACAAACCCGTTGGCAGGTTGAGTGGTTTTCAGTTCTATACTTTCAACAAAATTGAAAGAGGGCTTGATTTTTTTTTTTTAACTTTATTGAAGTATAGACAGTTTACAGTGTTCTGTCAGTTTCTGGTAAGGACTTGATTTAATTGTCAGCTGATAGATAATTAAGATAAATTTTGCTGATAGCTTAGTATGTAATTTTGGCATATAACTTGGAAGGAGTTCAAAGAATTGACATTACTCTAACAAAATCCTTCTGTTCCATGTGGTAACAGGTTTCTCAGCACTTAAAATCTAATATTAGAAGGGAGCAGAGGGGTTAATGTTGAGCCATGTCTGGTTCTAATAATAAGTAATACTATCTCCAAATATTTAAACACCAAAACACCAATTTAAAAAAAAAACTCATCTCATTGAGATATATTTTAATAAAATTCTTTTTAAGCTGAGTAAATACTTGTAAAATGTAGAATATATTTGTGATCCATTGTATTAATAAGAATTATAATAAAAACTCAATTCAGGAGAAATTTAAAAATTCTTAGAGACTCATGATCACAGGAGAATTTTTTAAATTTTAAGTACAGTTTATTTATAAATTTTTTGTTGCAGAAAAGTATTTAAAGGTGATCAATAAAATACATTCAGGCATAAAAATATACATTAGCATAAAATTCTTCAGGGAATGTAGAATGTGGAAGTATAAGCTGAAGGAGAAAAAGAAATGAGGAAAATTTCTAAGTGGTATATAAGAATTTTATTTTAAAATGTCATTGCTGGGAATTATATAATTTACAAATATGTAAACTTAAGATTAAAAACATAATTGACTTTAAAATAGAGTAGGAGGGGACAGATACCATTTTACACCAAAGTAAAAAACTTGAAGAACACTGTTAGCATAGTTCTTAAAAACCTCCAGGGCAGGTGGTACCCATTGAGAGAGCAGCACATGACTGGGCACTTCTAAATTCTCTCCTTTTGCCAAGTGTGGCCTGAAGTCTAACTTGGTGAATTAAAGGCACACTTCACGGGAGCTCATAGTAATGAGAACTAGACATTGATGAATTTCCCGGTGATTCGCTGCATACAACATGAGATAAAAGCACCGTTTCCATGCATGGGTGAACAGGGCATAGAACTTCTGAATGGTTAATGGGTCAAAGACGTGTGCCTCAAGGGTATGAGGCAATAAGAAGTGAGTCATGATGGGTACTGAACAACAGAAATTCAACATCTGGATTGCTTTCTAAAAACACCTGTGTTCTGATTAACAGGAATGCAAGGATGGCTCCTTTGCTCATCGTCTGTGGGGTCCCCTTCCCGACTCCTGTCTCATGACTGCCTCTCTGTCTCCCTCTCTTCCTGTCTCTACAGTCACTGCTCAGCATCCCGGGCTCCCCATTCCTCTCCCGCCACAACAGCAAAAGCAGCATCTTCAGCTTCAGGGGCCCGGGGCGGTTCCGGGACCCGGGCTCGGAGAACGAGTTTGCGGACGACGAGCACAGCACGGTGGAGGAGAGCGAGGGCCGCCGGGACTCGCTCTTCATCCCCATCCGGGCCCGCGAGCGCCGCAGCAGCTACAGCGGCTACAGCGGCTACAGCCAGGGCAGCCGCTCCTCGCGCATCTTCCCCAGCCTGCGGCGCAGCGTCAAGCGCAACAGCACCGTGGACTGCAACGGCGTGGTGTCCCTCATCGGCGGCCCCGGCTCCCACATCAGCGGGCGTCTCCTGCCAGAGGTGAAAATAGATAAGGCAGCTACTGATGACAGTGTAAGGAAGTAAACAAGTAGACCGAGGCTAGGCATGGCAGTCTCTCCCGCTCCCTTCCTCTCTTCTCTCCCTGTTCTGCCCATTCCGCTGGTCCCTCTGCTACACTCCATCCTGACTCTTGTCTCTACCCACAACCACTTCTGTTTTCTCCCTCCTCATTTGTTTCTGTTTCTCTCTTGAGCCCTCCCCCTTTACACGCCCTGTTTTCTCTGTTACTTTATTCCTTGCTTTATTTTCCCCATCTTCCTTTCTTGTTTCTGACTTTTGCCCTTTCCCCATCAACTCTTCCCTTTATTTTACCTCTTTTTTCTTTCTCTCCATCTTTGCACGTCTCTGTCTGCCTCTCTCTTTCCCTCTGCCCACCTGCTTTGACTGAATGCCTCTGGCCAGCGGATCCTGCCCAGATGGAATGAGAAGGGCGTCTGCCACCACCAATGACCAAGTCTGAGCGGGTTTGGAACTACCACTGCTTCCTTTCCCCCACGTCCTCCCTCCTTATAGGGGAACAGCTTGGAATTTAAAGCTCTTAGCCTTCTATATTAAAAAGAAAAAGTAGCATAACTTTGAATAATTTTCTTAGTCTCCTCTCCAAGAATGAGATGTGATTTTTTCCGAAGAGGAATGTGCGGGCATAATGCTGAGGGTGGGAAGTAGGCACTGGGAGAGCCAGGCAAGGAGAGGTTAAGGAAACCAGTGGAAAACTGGACCTAGACATTTAAAAGGGGTTGAGATAGAAATAAATCAAAGGAGGGGAAAGTAGGAGGTTGGGGCAAGAACACATGGTATATGGGGGAGGAAGGAAAAGGGAAGAGAAAGATGAATTTTAAATGTAATCAAATGTCAGGCTCTGGAGGAGTTGCATATAATAGCTTCACAAAATCACTTGTCTAGGGGTTAGGATAATGGCTCCCCTCTTTGAGAAAAGCCATCTCAACATTTCTTTAGATTCTAAGCTGTTTGTACCTTTTTCCTAGTTTTAAATTCTTATAACCTAATGATCCTAACCCTTTGTACCTGTAACTCCTCAACCTTCCTCAGTCCCTCCTTAGCTGGTCTAAGCTTCTTGAGATAGCATGTCGGTCTGTTTTGTTCTAACACTTCAGTTTCCTCTAACACAGCATGAAGATAGCCAACCCTTTAATTAGCATGCTGCATGGGTGGAGGAAAACTGGACAATCAAGGGTGGAATTATTCAGAATGATCTGTTTTTAGGACAGTTTTTGACTGTACAGATACAAATTCAGAAGGCAGTTAGGATATTTGCCATTGTCCTTTCTCTTCCTGCCTTTTCATTTAAAAGCAAAACATCTTCCCTCTTAAGTTTGTGTAGCTCTTTACAAGCTACAGATTACTTTTACGTACATTATTTATTCTGAATAAAAATCCCATAAGGGTGACAAAGTGGAGCTGATTATCCCTGTCTTTGAGATGGGGAAACAGGCTCAGAGAATTTGTGCTCCTTGCAGTTACACAGCTCACCATTGATAGAACCAGAATCCTAGACCTTTCAGAAACCCCAGTCTTCCGTTTCTCAGTTCATTTTAATGTCTTCTCGGCCCAGTCACATGGCCATTGCTCTTCTAGAGAACTGTTTGTTTAAGACCAAGAATAATAGGCTCAATAATAATGACAAACAGTGGTTCCAAAGGCCCCCCCCCAGATCAGATAGTTGGCCAAAATAAATGTCATGGATGAGTATCTTTACTGTAAATACAATTTTTGATTTTCGCTAATTCTATGTCTAGATGTAAATTTTGGGCTCCACAATTAGATAGATACTTATATTCTCTGAAAAAACAAAAGGTGATTATCACTGAAGAATGAGGGGGGGGTCAGCATGGACATTACAGTTGACACAATTCAAATGTTGAGACCCAAAGTAAAATTGATATCCTAGCAGTTTTTAAAAATATTTAAGCCGAATAATATATCTTGCTTTTTCTTTGAAGAGAAAGGCATTAGAAAAAGTGTCCAGGAAGAAGGAGCTTGAACTTCAGCTTAAAGGCAGATGAGCAGGTTTGCGGGTTTTGTTTTTGTTTTTTTAAAAGCTTCTGTTATATAGTGTGGGAGAAGAATTTGTGAGGCAGTTGAGCAGATGGCTGTGTAATGTAAGGCTGTTGTGGCTGACAGAATGCTGGGTTTTGGGGGTCCTGCACACTCAACACCCTGTAAGCACTTAGGAGAGTCTTTGGAGTGGCGCCGGATAATGATGGTGACACTTGAGGATTCCCAAGGCCAGGAGGTCAGATCCCAAAGTGGCAAGAAGATGAGATGAGGCAAGACTGTATCATTCCCAAGGGCTTTATAACTAGGAAAAACTATCTTGTTAGAAGCCATAAAGAAGCACCTCCTGGTTGCTAATGGTGTGGGAGAATATCTAAGTTCTATTAATAGGCCCAAAAGACAAAACAAAACAAAAACAGAATGCATGTAGTTTGTGTGGTATGGTATCAGATCTATATAAAGGCAAACTGCGTATAGAAAAAAGATGACTGAGTAAAAGTTAACAGTAGTTGCCTTTGGGAAGGGAAATTCTTAGCGACTTTTCTCCCTTGCAGTTTTCTGTTCTTTGTGGTTTTCTACAATGGACCTAATAATTATAGCTATTGTATACTGCGTTCTGACTGCACTGTGCAAAGCACTTTGTGTGCATGATCTCATTTAATTCTTAGAACCTCCCCATTCAGTAGGTGGTTTTATCCTATTAACAGACAGACTCAGAGATTTCATGACTTGTGGAAATGGAACCAAGGGCTTCCTGATGCCAAGAGGCCTTCCTGACTGCTTATTTGAAAGTAGGAAAACAGTCGTTTATCTTAGAAGGGATTAATATGGTCATATTATTTGCAGCCCAGGCCAAATGAGCAATTAATACCTCTTTGGGCTAAGGTATAGTGAGTCTCACTGTCAAAACATTTTGGATACGTGTGCAGCCGCAGATTAACCTGGCTTTGCCTGGACCGTCAGAGTGCTTCCAGTTACTGGCTCGTGCTTTATGGAGTGGTGCTGGAGCTGTCAGTGGTCCACAAGCTGTTCTCACACAATGTTAATGCTTGGGCTGTGCCACATCTGTATTTTTTTTTTAGGCTCAGATTAAGAAATACTGTATTTCCTATTAAAAAAGACATCCAGCCATCACCTCATTAGAATATCATCAAAAACTATTTTGCATCTTCATTAATTTTTCAGTTGTGATTAAGTGGTGATGATTTTTTGATAGTTTGAGAATTTTCACTTTTGCACTTGCTGAAGCAGAGGACAGGGGACTTTTCCCACATCTTCATCTCCGAGCTGGAAAATCGTTGCTCTTCACTCATAAAGGAAGCAGGTGCCACTGACCATCCCCAAATCACATGTAACTCAGAAATCATTTGTGAGTATACAAGCATTATCTCTTTCAACGCTCACAGCCCCCGCCCTCTGAGTTAGATACTACTGTTGTCTGCATTTTACTGAGGGGGAAACCAAGACTTAAAGAAATAAAGTAACTTGTCCAAGTTTGCATAGTAAGTAGTGGAGTTAGGATTTGAATCCGAGCAATCTAACTCCAGAGCGTTAACCATTAACCATTACACTGTGCTAACCATGAAGCCTGGGTTCTTTATTTATTCATGTGATCCTGAAAAATTAATCTGACCTCTCTAAGCCCATTCATTTCCTTATCTGCAAAAAAAGAGATAAAAGGACCTTTGTTTAGGGCTATTTGAAGATTAAATGTTGTAACAATTATAAAATGTGAAGCGTATTACTTGGCCCCTCCTTGGTATTCAGAAAGCCAGTTTCCATTCCTTTTCCTATACTTTTTTGGCCCTGAGAAGTAGACAGTGGGATTTCTACCAAATTGCTTGACTTGGAGAGAGTCGAATTTCTTCTATGATTCTAAAGATCCTTTGAGAAGGAGAAATTGCTGTACAGTTATTTTAAGGCAGACTACAAAAATTTAGAAAGTCTTGAACAGGAGGTAAATGGCTAGGTTCTAAGGCCACTTCTAGAATGCTGTAAATTTTAGTTCCAAGAAAGGTGACTGGCTGATAAATTTCCAGTTATGTGTTTCCATGTAAAAGCAGTTTAAAATCAGTAACACGCTAAGCTTCCTTGGGCAGAACCTGCCTTCTGCAGCTCCTGTAGGGCATCTGTCTGAGAAGGACACTGCAATTTAGGAGGTAGAAAGTCAGTGGCTAAGTGCCTAATACTCTTTGTGTTGAGTTAAGAGAAATGGGACAAATTTGTACTGGGTTAAAGTAATTAAGCTTCTCAGTTGCTTCCTCTGTTACTGATAGTTTTGCACCAAGGCTCCTTAGGGGCTGAATTTGAAGAAGACAGAGCCTCCTGACTTTAAAAAGTTGTTAATTCTCCTCCTTCTTGCCTGGCAAAACAGAACAAACAAAAATAGACATCTCCATTTGCCAAAAAAACGACCTGAAGAGCTAAGGGAGGGGAGAGAAAGACTATGTGATCTTTCCTCTGGACCTTGGGTCTCAGCGTTGTTGGAGGAAGATGCCTTCTCCCCGCCTCCCAGGTGATGAGAATTGGGCAGCAGAGCCAATAGCAGAGACATATCTCACGGAATCCCAAGCAGATTCTAGGTGGGATGTGACTGTGAAGCTGCTTTACATGGGAGAGAGTCTGCTCCAGGTTTTCTTCCCTTCAGTTGGCCATAGTCTGACACAGAAACAGTAGCCAACATTGCTGATAAGAAAGTAAATGGTGCAGACACTTTGGAAAACAGTTTGGCAGTTCTTAAAAAATTAAACATAGAGTTACCATGTGACCCAGCAATTCTCCTCGGTATATACCCAGGGGAATTTAAAACAGTGTTCACCCACAAATTTATACATAAATATTCTTAAAAATCGTTATTTATAATAGCTAAAAGGTTGAAACAATCCAAGTACGTACTAGCTGATGAATGGAGAAATAAAATGTGATACAGTGGAATCCCTACAATGGAATATAATTTAACCATAGAAAGATACACGCTGCAACATGAATGAACCTTGAAATCGTTATGCTAAGCGAGAGAAGCCATGCACTAAAGGCCACATATTGTATTATTCTATTTATGTGAAATGTCTAGAAGAGGCAAATCCATACAGAGAGAAAGCAAGATATTGGTTGGCAGGGGCTTGGGATTGACTACTAACGGGTACTATGTTTTTCTTTGGTCTGATGGAAATGTTCTGGGATTAGATGGTAGTACTACATTGCAAATATACTAAAAGCCACTGAATTGTATACTTTAAAATGGTTCAAATGGTGTATTTTATGTTCTGTACACTTTATGTCGATTTTTGTTTAATTGGAAAGAAAGAAACACTAGCCAAGTACGTGACAGCTCCTGTAATTTTTGTCCCTATTCCTAATTTAGGACCGACCAGAAAAAGCCAAATATGCACCCCTAACCAATCACATCGGCTACCCTGCTGCCAGTTAACATGCCTGAAGCTTCCTGCCAGCAGCCTTGAATCAGGCACGCCTGAAGCCTCTTCTTTTTTTCACTATAAAGCCTTCCTACTCTTCTGTCTGCCTTTGAGTTTCCACCAAAATGCATGTGATGGTGACTGACTCCCTCACCACATCAAGCTCAGAATAAATAGCCTTTGACTTTCCCATTTGTTTGACCTTTTTAATTTCCACAATACAGATAATATTTTATACATATTTACACGCTCTACATTCCATATTCCTTCTCAAAGGAATTCCACTGCATAATCAGTATTGCAGTAGTACATTGGGTAATAGGCACCCAAGAGTTACCGAAGATGTGGATGAAAGGGAGGTGGAGAAGGAGCTTCTAATCAGTTGAGAGTTGTTCCCTCTTTGCCAGAAGACTCTCCCATTTCTAGTCAACCCTCTGCCCCCAAACAACCATTTCTGATTTGTATCATCCTAAATCTGTTTTCTTTCATTTTTACAAACTCATACAATGTGTTTTCTTTGCTTTACTCAACAAAATGTTTGGGAGATATATTCATGTTGTTTTCTGTACCAGTAGTTCATTCTTTGTTATTGATGAGTGGTAGTTTATTGAATAAATATACTGCAGTTTGTTTATTCATTCTCCTCTTATTGGACATTCAGATTGTTTCCAGTTTGCGGTGATAGAGTAAGCTGGCCGGAAGCATTCTCATACAACTCTTTTTATAGATAAGTGTTTTCATTTATATTTCATTTCATTTATAATTTCAGAATGAAATTCCTAGGTCATATGATAAGTATATGTTTAACTTTATAAGAAACTGCCAAATAGCTCTCCAAAATAGTTGTACTATTCTCTTTAATATTCCCGCCAGTAATGTACTAGAGTTCCAGTTGCCCATATCCTAACCAACATTTGGTGTTGGTTTTAGCCTTTAGTGGGTATAAAATACTACCTTATTATGCTTTTAATCTGCATCTCTTTGGTGACTAATAAGGAGGAGCATCTTTTCATGTGCTTATTGTCTTCTCATTTATCTTTGTTACTCGTTTGTTCAGATCTTTTTGTCCATTTTCAACTGCACTATTTATCTTTTTCTTACTGATTTTTTACTTTTTTAGTATGTTCTGGTTACAAGTTATTTAAAGATAGATAAAATTTTTAATTTTGATGAAGTCAAGTGTATTATTTTTTCTTCTTTTCCAGTGTTTTTTGCATCCTGTCCAAGAAATCTTTGCCAGTCCCCAAGATCGTGAAGATATTTTTCTTCTATAAGCTGTATGGTTCTAGGTTCAGGTCTTTGATTCAGCTCAAATTAATTTTAATTAATTTCCAATTTAATTAATTTTTGTGTGTACAATTAGATAGGAGGCAACCTAGATAAGTATCCAATTTTTCACCTCCATTTATTAAAAAGACTTTCTTTCCTTCATTAACTTGGTCAAAAATCAATTGATGTACACGTGTGGGTCTATTTCTGGACTCTATTTGTCTATATTTACACCATTCCTGTATTTGTCATAATCATTTAACTTTATAATAAGCCTTGAAATGAGATAGTGTGAGCCCTCCAAACAAAAAATACTATTTTTGAAGATTCTGAAATAATCAAGATTCTTTCACTATTCTAGTTCTTTTTAAAAAGATTGTTTTCCTGTTCTAGATCTATTGCATGTCCTTTCAAACTTTAGAATCATCTTGTCGGTTTCTTCAAAAAAAAAAAAAAGCCTAGAATTTTGATAGTGATTGCGCTGAATCTATAGATCAGTTTGAGGGGAATGGGCATCTTAATTATATTGTCTTCCAGTCCATTTATTTAAGTCTTCTCAAGTTTCTCTCAGCAAAGTTGTATAGTTTTTAGTGGGGGTCTTGCAGATCTTTCATTAGGTTTATTCATTAGTATTTGATATCTTTTGATGCTATTGTAAAAGGCATAATTAAAATTTTTTATTTTCAATTATTTGTTGCCAGAATATAGAAATACAGTTTATTTTTATATATTGGCCTTATATCTCATGACCTTGATGAATTAATGTGTTGATTCTATTAGCCTTGGAGGGATGGTTTTTGTTGTTGTTGTTTTTAATTGAAGTATAGTCAGTTTACAATGTTGTTTCAATTTCTGGTGTACAGCATAACAGTTCAGTCGTACATATACATAGATATATTTGTTTTCATATTCTTTTTCATTATAGGTTACTACAAGATATTGACTATACTATAGTTCCCTGTACAATACAGTATAAACTTGTTGCTTATCTGTTTTATATGTATAGTTAGTATCTGCAAGTCCCAAATTCCCAATTTATCCCTTCCCACCCCTTCCCCCTCAGTAACCGTAAGTTTGTTTTCTATGTCTGTGAGTCTGTTTCTGTTTTGTAAATAAGTTCATTCCACTTATAAATGATATCATATGTTATTTTTCTTTCTCTTTCTGGCTTACTTCACTTAGAATGACATTCTCCAGGTTCATCCATGTTGCTATAAGTGGCATTATTTTATTCTTTTTATGGCTAAATAGTATTCCATTGTATAAATATACCACAACTTCTTTATCCAGTCATCTGTTGATGGACATTTAGGTTGTTTCCATGTCTTGGTATTGCAAGTAGTGTTGCTATGAACATTGGGATGAATGTATCTTTTCAAATGAAAGTTCCCTCTGGATATGTGCCCAGGAATAGGATTGCTGGATCATATGGTAAATCTGTTTTTAGTTTTTTTGAGCAGTCTCCATACTGTTTTCCATAATGCAAAATTTTTGTGAATTTTTTTTGTGAATTCCATAGGATTTTTCTGCATACACAGTATTTTCTATGAATAATAGCAACTGCAATCTTTATGCTTTTAATTTATTTTTCTTGCTATATTGCACTAGCTAAGACTTGAGATACAAAACTGAATAGAAGTGATAGAAGCAGACATCCTTCCTTGTTTCCAATATTAGAGGAAAAGGATTTAGTGTTTTACAAAGAAGTATGATATTGGCTGTAGGTTTTCATTGATGGTCTTTATCAGACTGAAACTGCTACATTGTATTCATGGCTTACTGAGGAATTTTATTATGCAGAAGTGTTGAATTTTGTTAACTGTTCTTTTTCTGCATCTCTGTGAGATGATCGATGGTTTTTCTCCTTTATTCTGTTAGTGTGATGAATGACACTGACTTTTTTCCTAATGTTGAATTAACCTTGCTTTCCTAGGATAAACCCTGTTGGTCATGATGTAGCATGCTTTGGACATATTGCTGGATTCTGTTTACTCTTATTTTATTAGGGATTTCACATCTCTGTTCATGAGGGATATTGGTCTCTAATTTTCTTTTCTTGTAATGTTCTTGTCAGGTTTATTATCATGGTTTTGTTAGCTTTATAAAATAAGTTGAGAAGTATTCTCTTAGCCTCTGTTTTCTGAAAGAATTTGTGAAAAGTTGGTATTATTTCTTCCATAAACATTTGATAGAATTCACTTGTGGAACCACCTGGGCCATCTCTTTGTGATAACATTTTTTATTATAATTTTGTTAATTAGTATGGGCTATTTAGATTTTCAGTTTCTTCTTATGTCAGCTTTGATAAGTTGTGTTTGGATAAATTTGTCCATTTCATCCAAGATGAAATGGCATAAAGCTGTCCACAGTATATCCTTATTACCCTAATAATGCCTGTAGGATTTGTAATAATGCCCCCTTTTTATTCCTGAAAATTATTACTTGTGCTTTCTGCTTTTTTTTTTCTTGATCAGTCTTGCTAGGGGAATTATCAGTTTAATAATCTTAAGGAACCAACATTTGACCTTTTTTGATTGTCTTTTGTTTGTCCATTTACTAATTTATTGATTTCTATTAATATTTCCTTTCACCGACTTACCTAGGGTTTAATTTGATCTTTTGCTAGTTCCTTAAGGTGGAAGCTTAGAGCATTGATTTGTATTTTCTAATATAAACATTTAAAGCTATAAAATTTTCTCTAATGATTTCTTGAGCTTCATCCCACAAATCTTAATGTATCATGTTTTCATTATCATCAGTTAAAATATTTTTTAAATTTCCTTGTGATTACCTGTTTGATTCATAGATCTTTAGAAGTCTGTTGTTTAATTTTAAAATATGTAGGGATTTTTCTGGATATCTTATTGTTACCAAGACCTTTTGATGGAACCACTTATTTCGATCTATTGCTAAATGCTCTTGCATTTGTAAAAAGATAACTAATGAATTTCTCTATTTACCCTCTTATGTTCCCTAAGTATGGGCTTTAAAATTTTTATTTCTTGCCATCTTCTTTCATTAATTTCTTTTTTGGAACTTAAGCTATTGTACAGTAGAGATTATAGTTCTATAACACACTTTATTATGGATTATGGAATAAATGTTCCAAATGTTGGTATTTCAGAAGTTTGTCTCCACATAGCTCTACTCTAGTTTACTTTCATTTTACATAGAAAGGTATAAATAATCATTGTTCCATCTTAATATTAAGCTTGGGGATGAATTTTTCTTTAATTTATGTGAATTTTTTTAATCCAAGCTAAAAATTGTTTTAGCTTTTGAATAGGTATCAGCAAATGATAATCTAATGATTTGACTAGGTCTTTTTAGATAGAATTTTCATTAATTTTGTTTTTTAAGATTAACGTTTTTAAAGTCTGAAGAATTTATATCTTATTATATCCAGCAAGCCCAGAAAACCGTAGCCATACTAGTACCAAAGCCGTATTAAATGCTATTTCATCCTTCTTTGACGAATCAGCCAGTCTGTTGGATCTTACAGTAGCTCGGGGGTCAGCATTATGAAGTCTGTCTACTGTAGATTTGTAGGAGGCAGTTCAGGAAAAGTATGGAATCAAAAAATGTCAGAAATAAGAATGTCCATTGTATGGAGATTTACTGGATTCACTTTTAGATGACTGTCATTTTTTAAATGTAGTAGTTTAACTTCATTTATTAAATGTCATGAATATCAGGCTGAGAATTGTAGCAAAAAGTGATTTCTCAAAGAAACCCACCTTATCACGACCAGAGGTAATGGTTAACAAGTCATTCTTACACATACAGATGTTTGTGTAGTAATGCATCCAGCAAGGCCCAAGAAAACCAGTTCCTCTCCTTTCCATTTCTTCTGTAGCTCTGCCAAACGAACAAAATAAAACAAAACCCTAAAGTGAACAAATCTCTGAATCAGTGAAACAGTTTGCTAGGACACTGTGATAGGATGAATTATAATCTGCCAGGAAATTTCTTCAGTGTGGTTCTTAAAATCGAAATATTTGTAAGAATAGAAAAGCTTTCTGATATAGTTCTCCAGAGACAATTATTTCTTTTCAAAACATTCTGGCACAGATCAGACAGCTTGCTTCTCTAGCTTCATACAAACGTGTCTTCCCTGTCCTCTGAAGGTTGGTGACTGTCTCTGCCCTCTTACCTTCACGTGGAAGGGGCGGCCACGTTTATATGGATGACTTGTTACAGTGGATGACATGGTTACCAGAAAGCTAGGGTTTAAGCCACCCCATTAAGCCTGATCTAATGAAGAATATTCAGGTTGGCACAGAGAGCAGAAGCAAGGGACATTAAGAAGCCCTTTCCCATAATCTGCCATACCGGTATTACCCAGGTGAAGCATGTAAAAAATATTTTGTATAACCATCTGATGGTGTTTTCTGCCCTTTTCCTTTCTTTGGGAGTTTAAACGTCACAGGTTGACTCATAAAATAAAAATGTAAAAAGGCAAGATAAACGTATATGAGGCAATGTATTTAATTAAGATAGCAAAGCCTTACCATACTTCTTTATAGTGGCTTGGCGGAGATTTGGGGTGGAACTCCAACTTGATAACGTTCAGTTAGGCCCAGGCTCAACATTTGGAAGCGACAGTTTGGTAGAGTGGTGGGTGCTCCTGCACGTGGCGGAAACAGTGCCTGTAACGTGCAGTGTGGTCAGGGACTTGGCCCTTCAAGAGCTTTCAAGTAGAGGTGAATTTGACTTAGTTTTTCATGTGGTCCAATTCTAGCCAAATGCTGTGGATGTAAGACAAGGGCAGCAAAAACTCAGGGTCTCCTTCTGATGGCATTGCCCCGGGGAATCTGGTTTTCCTACTCTGGGCTTGGAATTGAGCAGATGAGGTATTTGGGTCCCAGCCTGAGTCTTGGGCTCATTGTAGATCCTGTACACACTGAAACAGCTTGGTCTTGTCATCTGTAGAACTAAGGGTGATCCACGGCCATCCCGTTTCACTGTGCTTCTTGAGGAGAGCAGGACTGTGGGATCCATGTAAGAAGATGGAATGAAGAGCCTATGTTCTTGTTCACAGTCTGGACTGTATCCAGTAAGGCCAAGCTTTAATGTTTATTGGACTTTACTTACCCAGTTTGATATTTTTTTCAGGCTACAACTGAAGTGGAAATTAAGAAGAAAGGCCCTGGATCTCTTTTAGTTTCCATGGACCAGCTAGCTTCCTATGGGCGGAAAGACAGGATCAACAGTATATTGAGCGTGGTTACAAATACACTAGTAGAAGGTATGTGCCCTGAGATGTAAATACGTAGTGTGCATGATAAGTGTAAATATAGTCTTTTGGTCTGAGTTTTGCAAAAATTGTCTCTGAGCTTTAGGAGTAGAGTCTGCTGGTTATAGAAACTGGCATCCCAAGTCTACATGCCGAGAATCCAACAGGGATTTCAAAGCTGCTACCAGCGTTGTACACAGATAGGTAAGAAGTACGAAGGAACAACATCAGAGTAGCTAGAGGATCTCAAGAAGTCTCTGTAATCGTCACTGCGAGGAGCCAGTGGGATGACGTGAGGCGGAGAGGAGCATGGACTGAAGAACCGTGACGGTCTAAGATGATGAAACTCCCCCATGCGCTCCATCACCAAGTACACCTTCCTCTTTTCCTTCTCAGCCACTTACTCACCTTGGGTTTTCCCTTAAGGATGAATGTACTGTGCATTTTGATTGCACCTACTTCTGCCTCTCTTTAGACACCCCCACATATCCATAAACATATTGGATGTGTGGCCAGGTAAGCTGAAACCCCTCTCAGGTCGGCGTCTGTGCCGCAGGGGAAGGGCAGCCTCCCTTGCATCATAGCATGTCTGCAGTGGTGTGGCTGTCAGAACCTGAACTCAGTATCAGGGGGCTCCCCCGTGACACAGCCTGGCAGGCTGAGGAGCAGCTGAGTGCTCCCCACACCACAGTCCCCTAGACAACTGCTGTCCAATTGTGGACTTCTCCGGAGTCCACACACCCAGGCTGACTCAGCAGTAACCAGAGTTCCTGAGATAAGGAGACTCAGACTATTCCAGCATCCTTGGAACAAGTTATTTTTTGAGTCATTTAAGCCCAATACCACTTGTACTGTGCGTGTGTGTGTCTGTGTGTGTGTTGAGCAGGGGCATCTGTAGTGAAAGGAGAATCCCCAGAAATGACCTGAAAACTCCTGCTGGAGGGCTCACATCAGCACACGTGGGCAAGGAGTTAGACTAAACCTAGACTCATGTTGAGAACGTATCAGGTAAAAAGAATATTGAACTAACTGCTTTCAGCTTCTGAACAGCTTCATTTATTCCTGTTTTCTTTAGTTCCCAGCGAGGTCATTGTCTGATAGAACATCTTTAAGCTTTGTAGTTTATAGTTTGAGACAGCAGATGAGTAACTGCAGATCATAAGAGTTCCAAGATAAGAAATACTAGCTTAAGAACCTTGGCTAATTTTATTCTTCCCTTGGAGACCAAGGCAAGGTTTCTCTGAGTATCTACAGAAGTTGAGAAAGAAAAACTAACAACCTCCAACAGGCAGATTTTATTCTTGGTGAAAACATCCGAACAGGAGGACCGTCCATGCAGTGCAAGGTTATTTATTGATTACCTTGGTAGCCCAGCACAGAGTCTGGCAAAAGCAGATGTTCAGAAAATGTGTGTTGAACGGAATTTTGTTGTGCTTGAAATTGAGGGAGGCGTGTTGGGGCTGCGGGGTTCCTTTTGGAGGCCTTAGTGCTTCTGTCCATCCACTGAGCTGGGTGCACACCATTGGATCATTCCTTTGCCTTTTTCTACTCCTGTTTCTTCCTCTTCTTTCGCTTTCTGTCCTGCCGTCCTCATTCTTCACCCTCCACCTACCAACACACACATGAAAAACAGCAGATGCAGATGTAGCTCGGGGGATGGGGTGGGGGGGTGCTGTGGTTGTTTTGTGTTCCTGAGTTGGAAACCACTCCAGTTCTTCCCCCTTCCCTCAGCCCACTGTTCGCATAGCCTGAACCTGTCCTGCCTTTGCCTGCTCCAACAGTCCTCTGATCCCCCTCCTAGTATTTAACTCCCTTTGTTAAAGCTGATGAGGCAGAACTGCTCTCAGTGAAGAACGATGAATGGCTGGAGCTGAATGATGTGAGAGGGAATTAAAGAACATTAAGAAAGATCCAATCCTATTTAACCATCGGTCCCTCTGCATTTAACGATTGCTACAACATGGAAAGCCAATGTCAGTGAATAATTGTTTCTATTTACTGGACCTTCAGTTCGGAAACTCTGACATTATTTTAATCCAAATATTACAATAATTATTATTTAAAGCTAAAGAGGCAGGTTCTTATCTAATGCTTTAGAAACCACAGTGGAGAACTCCAGAATCCTGTAAATAATGAGAAGATCATGCCTGCTCTGCCTCACCTCCATCCTATTACAAACATACTCACCAGGATCCAGTAAACTCAGCAGAATTCACAGTCAGCAGAGCTATAAGCCTTGGGGAGATTTCAGAGGACTGGGCACGGGGGCTTGGCAGAGAGTAATGTGGTCTTACTTCTCCTCAAAGCAGTAAAGCTATGGGAGAGGAGGAGAGAGTTGAAGTAAGAATGAGGAAGCAACGATGGTACTGAGCACCGTCGATTCTCAGGTAAAACAGTTTCACAGTGTCAGTGCAGTTACTTACCCGGCGTCTGCCTTTCCAGGTGCAGCTCTGAGCTTTGGTGGGGTGGTGACTCTTGCTCATCGGCATAGTCCTAATGCTTAGCACACTGTTGAATTGAACTGAGAGAAGCCCCTGCCTCCAGAAACCTCCTGGTCCTCTAAGACCACCATCTTGGAGGAATCCTAAGGTTGAAAACAGTTCCCAGTGCCCCTGAGGTTGGGACCACAGTAACCTCCCTGAAAATGCCCAGGAACCAACTAAGGAAAACCCCGCAGACTTTTGGCCCTCCTACCTCCGTATGTTAACCCGTTCACCCGGACCAGATTCTTAGCCATTCCAAGCATGTGGGGCCGTAACAGCTGGCAAAGTCGTGAGTTAATTTCTAAACCTCCCTATTTGCCTAATTGATCTTTTCTAGCTCCTAAAGTTCCACATTGTCTTAGTTTTTGTGGAACAGAAAAGATTATCCTGAGGATAATAGTTTCCCGTCTTGGTAAATGAGGGTAAGAGACATCTAGTCTCCCTTTTTGGTGCCCCATTGGGTGGGGAAACCCCTTGGCTGTCTGGCAAGGACTTGCGCCTAGTTCATTGTAAAACATTACAATTGTGTCAACCGTTGGAGACGTCAACCTGCTGCTTCAGCCTCCACGTGCTGGTGAACAGCACACATTTGGAGAAAGGAGGAGATTAAAAAAAGGAGCGGAACCAAATTTCCAAATATGTACTATAAGAATTTATGGAAATAAGAGAACCTTTTCATTTTCTTTTTTGGGAAGAAAACTAAATTTACCTTGGGAAGGGAGGGAGTTCTATGAGGAAGAAGCCAAGGCGAATTTTCTTCACAGACTTCCTTTCCCACGCAGACTCCCACGTGGCGCTTACTGTGGCCCTTAAATCTGAAAAACCAAGGCAACCATTTTCTTAGCAACCAGGGAGCCAATCAGAAGCCCAACCAAAGCACCCCATCTAAAATAAAGCCATCACCATGGGCACCATCCAGCTGGTTGGAAAAAGGGGGAGTAGACTGATTTAAAGCAGCGATCTTGTTCTTGGTGGAGTGTTGGGAAACTTTAAAAATTCCCTGAATGATTTGATTTTGTTAGCAGAATTGAGTGGGGCCAGGAAGGTAGGAGATGCAGCTAATCCAACCCCATAGAACCAAGACCTTGCCTTGAAGGATCTTCTTGCTGACAGGCTTTCAAAGTTACACCTCTCAGAGAATATCCTTCCAGATTAAGGTCCTGGAACTTCTGTGATGCCGGCCATTATATTTCACATTTAATTTGAGGAGGGCCTTGTTACCAAGGGCCTCGTGCCTAGATTGCTGTAGCTGAATGGCTTTCTGCCTTTAGTGGCTAATCATCTTTCCTAATCTTTGTAAGGTCTAGTGCAGTGACTTTCGGTCTGGGTTCATCAGAGTCCTAGAATTCTAGGGAAGCTCCTCGGGGAAAGGGAGGATTGGGCTCCAAGCTCCTCCTCTTGCCTCAACTAGAGCAGTTCCTGGTTTGTCTGTTTTGCATGTTGGGGGTCACAGAAGATCTTGTTTGCAAAAAAACAGGTTCTGCTTCTACAAGAGAGACAGACTAAAGAGGCAGGATAAGACAGAAGAGAGAAAAAGGAAAGAAGAAAGAGACTGAGGGAGGGGGAGAGGAAGAAGATAGAGAAGGAAAGGATGAGGCTGGGAAAGGGCGAAAGGGCAAAAGAAGGAGAAAGGAAGAGAGAGGAGAGGAGAGACAAGGAAGAGAAAGGAAGGAGCACAGGGGAGGGAATGTGACTTCCGTTCCTAAGGCATCATGAACTTAAGTATCTTCAAGAACGTAAGAGGGACATTCCACGTGGTGGCTTAGTTGACGATGCTAGTTCTGCTATAAAGATAATAAATAATAATAGCAAGGCCTTCCATGGCACTTGCTGTATGCTAGGATGTTCTGAGGCACTTTATATCTATATTTTAGCTCATTTAATTCTCAAGTGAAATGAAGTAATTTACTCAGGGTTCCACAGTTAGCAATTATCTGAGCTGTTATTTGCACCCACGTATGTCTGGCTTCAGAGTTTGTGCTTTTGACTGCTTCTCCAATAATAATGTAATGATATAATGTATAATAAAATACCTGCCATTTATTGAAGACTTACCTTGTGCCAGACACTGTGCTGTCTGCTGTCAACTACTTAATCCTTCACCAGTGAATGAGGATCATAGGTCTCATTCAGTCCTATAACCTATAAAGTCAATGCCATCTCAGACGAGGCAGCAGAAGCATCGAGGAGTCCTCGCCTGAGATCACACACTTGGGGATGTTGAAGCCAGTTGAACCGGGAACTCCAGTGGCCAAACTCAGCCATTATGCTATGCTTCCCAAACAGATAGACTGAGTTTTGTTTATAACTAGATCATTGTTAACAGGGATGGGACCTGGCATTGACCATGCCTCCTCTCTGCCTTCAAGAGAAAGGAAACTGAGAGAGATTCTCAGGAAAGTCAGCCCTCCTGCTACCTTCATGCTTGTGACAATAGTGGTGATACCAAAACCAACCAAGGCCAACCCCTTTGCTTTCTCCCGCGTCTGAGAGGCCACCTCTGTTCTTTACTCACTGCAGAGCTGGAAGAGTCTCAGAGAAAGTGCCCGCCATGCTGGTATAAGTTTGCCAACACTTTCCTCATCTGGGAGTGCCACCCCTACTGGATAAAACTGAAAGAGATCGTGAACTTGATCGTTATGGACCCTTTCGTGGACTTGGCCATCACCATCTGCATCGTCCTGAACACACTGTTTATGGCAATGGAGCACCATCCTATGACGCCACAGTTTGAACATGTCTTGGCTGTAGGAAATCTGGTAAGATGGAGCACTGTCTCCTGATTTTATGATCTGAACGGGTTTTGCCTGTAGGACATCTCTTTCTGATACTGAAACGTAGAGTTGAGTTGAAAAGAAAGTCATAGTTAATTGGAAGACAAATGCTTCCACATATGCCGCAGCCCCAGCCGCTTCTGCTCACTGTTGTGATCCCATGGCTGTTTCCTCTTTCTGCAGAACTTTGAAGACGTCATTTAGGAGCTATTGGCAGAAAACCAGCCATGGTGACAGAATGGGAGGCATGGTACAGTGGGTTGGTTTCAGCATTCTGAGCCAAGGACTTCTGGATTTTTTTCTCATTCTGTTTCTCACGTTGATTCCTGCATTACTCCAGCAAATCACTTCCCCTTTCACCTTCAGTAACAACCACCACAAAACAGGAGAGCTCCTTTAGTGCATTAAATGTAGCAGTATATTTGCCCACATTGTCCTATCTTAATTATCCATATGGGAACTATCTACTTGAAATTCTAAATTCTAGGCTGATTTCCCCCTCCAGTCCAACTTCTGAGCTATCATCCAGTTTCTACCATTAGTTGATCTGTGCCAAATTTATTTTATTCTTGGCTTAAGTCCTCAATGTAATTTATATTCTTTAGAAGATACGTATGCTGTATAAAAAAAATAGATTTTTTTGGTCTTAGGACTCTTTTATATTCTTAACTAAGGAGCTTGGTTTATGAGAGTTACATCTCTTGATATTTACCATATTTGAAATTAAAACCAAGAAAAATCTTAACTATTTATTTTAAAATCACAATACTATACCAATTACACAACTACATAAATAAGCTATTTTATGAGGAAAAACTATATTTTCTTAGGAAAAAAATGGCATTGTTTTGTCATTTTTGCAAATCTCATGTCTGGTCTAATGGAATATATCTACATTCTCTTACCTGCTTCTGTATTTAACCCATTGTGATATATCCCTTTGGTTGAAGTGTAGGGTGTAAACCTGGCCTCACATAGATATGTGGTTGGAAAAGGTTGAGGACTTCATGCCCCTGAAGGGGTCTTAGGGACCCCAGGGATACCCAACCACACTTTGAGAGCTGCTGCACTAGAACATAAATTCTCAAGTGAATATTTGATGACATTCACAAGAGCGACATTCATATATAGTTGTTGATACGCTGCTTGTAATTCTTTTTTCTCTTCCTCAAAAAGCATATCACAGTGCAAATAAGATTGACATCGAAAGGATAACCGTAAACCTACTCCTCTCCATTTTTTAAAACGTAATTCCTTCATACAACCAATAGTTACAGATTTATTTTCACCCAAGCCCCAAACTCAGGGAGCACACTGTGTGTTGAAACAACATGGTAGCCGACCTCTGCCACAGGCATCTCTGGAGGCTGTACATCCCATTGAAAGAAGCACCACATGGCTGTCATTTCTGATTTTCTCTCAAGAACCAGAGTTCCCGCAGTATAGATATTCCGAGGTCAGTCAGCCAGTGCTTGTTACTGAGCGCTTCCTGTGTGTTCACCAAGAACCAATGGGACAGCAGACTCAGTCTCTACTTAATGTGGGTTAAGCGGGTTGACAACTTCTATGTAGAGAACCCTCTGATGGGCTTACTCTAAGGGTACAGTGTGTGTCAGGAGTTGACGAGCTGCCCCTCCTTTCCCAGCCTCACTGAGACTGAGCATCTGTAGGTGCTTAGCTCGCACTATGGACTTTGATTTAGCTTACCTGGATCTCTTCAGGGAACGTTTTCTTTCCATTTTAAAAATACTATATCATCAATTTAGAAAAGTAGGGAGCCATGGAAACATATATGGACACCAAAAATTTGCAGCTTGCTTATTCATTTTGATGTCTTTTCATCAAGTCATTCTGTTTTGTAATTGCTGCACATTAATTCAGTGTATTTCCAAACAAGCACCTGTAATCTAAGTATTTTTCACTTTTTTTTTTATTTGGGGGGGGGTAGTTAGGTTTATTTATTTTTCTTGATGGAGGTACCAGGGATTGAACCCAGGACCTCACACATGCTAGGCATACACTTTGCCACTGAGATATACCCTCCCCCCTATTTTTCACTATTTTTAATTTAATTTAAGTTTTCCTCAAACTCCTTCATATGTAAACTTGGTAACCAGGTGGTCACAAATACTAATTTATTACGAGTTTTAAATATTGCATATAAAGTCCCCTCCTCTAAAAACAGTATTCAGTAAGAGTCTGCTGTTACATGCTCAGCCTAGAATAAGAGTAGTGGTCTTGTCAAGACTGGCGTTAATGGAATTTTACTTTCTCCCAGCATGGTATGTTACTGAGGCCTGCAGGGTACAGAGGGCCCTGGGAAACACAAGATGCTCTGACAGGCAGAAGGGTGGGAGTCAGGTAACATAGAGAAGAAGTCATTCTTGTACCTAATAAGCTCCAAATCTAAAACAATTATTATATCATTGATGATCATATTGAAAAAAATGTCTCCAACAATAAGAAAATTCTTTGAGGATATATTTACCCTATAGAATATCATACAAGCAATAAAAGTGGAAACTGTGTAGAAATCAAGTCATGATAAGTAAAAAACAAGACCCAAGGTGTTGTGTCTTCTACTGTTTTACGACTCTGTCAAAATATATCTGTGTATTTGGGGAAAAACAAAAACCCAGAAAAGGAGTACATTAAAATGATAGTTGTATACAAGCTGGTGAGACTATGGATGTTTTTCCTATACTTTGCACACTTGTAGAAGTGTTTTATTACTTTTACCATTTCAAGTAAGAAACCTTGTAGCATATGACTGTATTTGATACGACACGTAATACCAGATCAGGAATGACACTATATTTTTCTAATATAACACAACGAGTGATTTATTTTTAGGCCAACATCCCAAGCATATACACTCAAATGACTGCTGACCCTTTAGGAGTCACCTATGTGATATTCCAGATTGCTTAGAATAATTTTTCAGCTGCACTCTTGAGCGATATGAATTGGGTATTTCTGGCAACAAAGGTGGGAACATTGGGGCAGAGAACTACATTCAAGAGAAAGATAAGAAGGCTTTCCTGCATCCTGTGAGGGGACATCCCCGGCACAAATGTCCCTAGATGCAGCATTTAGCCAAGGCTGGCCTGAGGCTGCTTGGGCGTGTCGTGTTCAAAGATAATGACAAAAGCATTCTCTTTCTATTATTTCTTTTTCTTACCCCCTGCCTTCCCCTCTTTAGGTTTTCACTGGAATTTTCACAGCGGAAATGTTCCTGAAGCTCATAGCCATGGATCCCTACTATTATTTCCAAGAAGGTTGGAACATTTTTGACGGATTTATTGTCTCCCTCAGTTTAATGGAACTGGGTCTAGCAGACGTGGAGGGGCTTTCGGTGCTGCGATCTTTCCGATTGGTATTCCATATTTCTCCAATTTCTTTTTACATTTCCTATCTTGCAGCTACTAGAAAAAAGTTTTGCATAAGTTAATCTGATGATTTTTTAAAAATTCCTTAGCTGTGTTCTCCTGTTTTCAGTTGGCTATTTATTGTCTTGGCTACTATTTATTGTCTTGGCTACTAAATCTTAAAAACTTTTCTGCTAACTACCTAATATAGAAAGTCGTTTCTAAAATCAGTCAACAAATGGAAATCAATTATCTGAAGCTCCTCAGACAATAATGGTTAATCTAAAAGATGAAGAAGGAGGAGACCCAGGGGCCATTCTGAGATCTAATTTGGATTTGCTAGTGAGCCAATTTCTTTATCTGAACATCTCCCTGAAGTGGCAAAAATTTCTTCTTTTTCTATGACGGCTCTCCTCATTTCTTCTGTCATGGTGATCCCTTCTAGAAAATGAGAATAAAATAATGTTTTTAAAACTTATATTGAAATTGGTGGTTGATTATTGGTCATTAGCTAAGAAGAATTTTTTTAATATATTGAAGAAGTTAATATTTAAATTACTAAAATGCCTCTGATAGAATAACAGTATCCTCAGAGTAGGATATTGTTCTTCCTGTAAGCATAGGCATAAGTGATGTCCTGATTAAATCCCTTGAGAAGCTGAGTTACCTTTTGTGTAGCCCACTTAGACAAAGCATCGGAAATGGCTTAGGTTTTTTTCTCCTTAATTGGAAGATACCTAAGTACTTCAACTGAAATAGATTTTTTTTCCATCAGGGTATTTGGCATATCTAAGAAAGAAAGTTGAATAAGAGTGAAACTATTTGTAAAACAGAGATCTCGTTCAATCCAAGTCACAAATAACATCTGCCAAGTTTCTGGAACCTCTGCTTACTCATCTTTGGTTAGGATCCAGCCCACAGTAGATTTTTCGAGAATAGTTCTTACTACCTAGAAGACACAGTGAAGGATTAAGAGATAGAAGCCATAGCACTAATATTGTTAATAAATTAAAAGCCAGTCAGAAAGGGAGAAAATATGAGTGACCCAGATTACTCACAGAGCAACGCCTGGTAAATCTGGAACTCTCAGTAAGGCTCAGGTTTTCAACAGAAAAAAAAGTTCAAATCAGTGCTGTTACTTTCTACCAGAACTCCTATTAACATCATGTGATAGTCGTTAACTTACGACATATGACAGTGATCACTGTTCTTGGGGTTCATGCATTATAATTCTCAGGCTATTAGCCAAGACCTTGTGATTAATTACAAAATACAGAAATGTCATGATTGACAGATACCAGAAGTTCTGCCCTCTAAATTAATACCAGTATAGTCCGTTTTCATAAGATGCCCCTACTTGGGGGTTGTGCTTTTCCTCTGGGTTATTCCAAGCATATCACAAAGTTTCACATCAGCCATTGATTATTTACTGGCAAGCAAAAAGAGAGATATGTAGAATTTTTAAATTCTTGCTTTTTTAAGGAGACAGATAGATGACTTATTTTCACTGTCCTTACCAAACTGATCTTTTGGTTCACTGCAATCACATTTTCCTTGGTATGACCCTTGAGAAGTCAAGGGAAAATCAGTGGGAAAAGGATATGTTCATGTATGAATTTTTAAAAAGTAGATCAGAGTGGGAGGGTATAGCTCAAGTGGTAGAGCGCATGCTCAGCATACACAAGGTCCTGGGTTCTATCCCCAGTACTTCCTCTAAAAATAAATAAAAAAATGTAATTACCCCCCCAAAAAATAAATACAATAATTTTTTAAATTAAAAAATTAAATAAAATAAAAAGTAGATCGACCCAGGGACTAACACGGGGGACTAGAGGCAGTATTCTTGGTTCTTAGTTCAACATCTTTCACTTACTGTACAGTTAATCCATTTTCCATTATCTGTGCCTCAGTTTCTCCTATTTTAGTCTAAGGTACTGTTAGAAAGTCCTGGAAATTTCCCAAGGGTGTGCAATAAATTTGAGCTGATCATACTAATTTTGTGTTTTTATTGTAGCCATGTGATAAGAATAAATGGATTGAGCATCATTTGGGTTTTGTTTGGGTTCTTTTTCCTTAGCTCCGAGTCTTCAAATTGGCCAAATCCTGGCCCACCCTGAACATGCTGATCAAGATTATTGGAAATTCAGTTGGTGCCCTGGGCAACCTGACCCTGGTGCTGGCCATTATTGTTTTCATCTTTGCCGTGGTGGGGATGCAACTCTTCGGAAAGAGCTACAAAGAGTGTGTCTGCAAGATCAACCAGGACTGTGAACTGCCTCGCTGGCACATGCATGACTTTTTTCATTCTTTCCTCATTGTCTTTCGAGTGTTGTGCGGGGAGTGGATCGAGACCATGTGGGACTGCATGGAGGTGGCCGGCCAGGCCATGTGCCTCATTGTCTTCATGATGGTCATGGTTATTGGCAACTTGGTGGTTAGTACTAACTTGTAGAACTTTTTGTTCTTTGTTCTGAACATCTTACCCTTGACCCAGAAGCCCAGTCTGCTTAGTCTTTCTACTGCCTTCCATGCCTGTGTTGGTTTTTATTCTTTCTTGGCCCAAGAACCCTAAGGTCCAGGTGAAGGAAAGGAGACTGCTGTCTTCAGAGGCCTCCTGGGTCATGAACCCCACAACCTGTCAACTATTTTCCATAGTTACGGAAACAAACCTCAGCAAAGTTAAGTGGCTTTTCCAAAGCCACACAGCTGGTAAATGTCAGGGCTTGTATTACATCCTTGACTTCAGAGTCTGTGCTCTTTATGCTACAGAAGTTTCCTTCATCTAAACCAGAATTTCTCAGCCTCGCCTCTACTGTTGTGGGACTGTCCTTTGTGTTGTAGGCTGTTTGCAGTATCCCTGGCCTCTGCTCTTTACTGGCCAGTAGTGACCCCTCCACCCCAAGTTGTGACAACCAAAAATGTCTCTAGATATTGCCGACTGTCCTTGAGGGGCAAAACTGCCCTCCATTGACAACTACACATCTAAACCATCTCAGGTTTTTATCTCATTTGTATAAATGGCAAATCTCTTTTTTGCTTTACTCTGATCTCTCCACCTGCTGTCTTCTGCCTCTGTGTATAGAGCATTCACCAGTAGAGATTTAACACCTTGTTTCTCAAAGTATCATCTGAGGACTAGCAGCAACGAGGTCATTGAGAGTGTATTAGAGATACAGAATCCTAGGCCCCTCCTTGGAACTATTGAACCAGTATCTGCATTTTTAACAAGATCCCCAGGTGGTTCACATGCACACTATGGTCTGACAAGTACCCATCTTTCAGAGCAGGCCGAAGCCCATTTGCAAGTGTAGAGCAAGGTGAGCTGGAAGGAGGCAAACTCAGATGAGCCCTCGTAAGTTCATCCATAGTAGTTCTCTTCCTCTTTCTGCCACGGAGAAGCATATGCCAGTAGGGGTTCCTACTCACCAGCCTCTGGACCAGCCGTGGGCGCCCTGTTCTTTCACCGGACCTATAAAAATAAACACTGTAGTGTTTCTTATTCACTCCCGTTCTCCATTCCCAGCCACCTTCCCCTCAGTCCCAATCCCTCTAGTCTTTCCGCTCCTTCAGTGAACACAGCTACTGCCTACTGGTAGGTAGTGGGGTCGGCATTGCCAGCCTGACCTCCCACCCTTCCTCTAGTCTCCTGTCCTCAGTTGTCTCAAGGACACCTCCCCGTGACTGTCTCCAGATAGCTGAGCACATGCCACTATCATTTCAGCTTCTGTGACACCTTTCTCAGTTCCCCGTGGCTCAGTCCTTCTGCCCATCTAGTCTCTAGGCATCTGGGCAGACTAGTTCTCTTCTAACTGTTCTCTCTGCTCCTGATAGATATCTGATATCTTTCATATGTATTTCTCCTTAGCATTTCTGTACCTCCATTTTTCTTCGTAGTATTTCTAAGATCTGCCCCCTCCTTTCCATTTCTGTAACCCATCTAGTGTTTCTAAAATTGTGATGAAGACCACCTTCATCACAGTCTCCTGAGTTCCACTCATTAAAAAAGGCCGAGTCCCAGGCCCTACACCAGATCTACTGAATCAGAATCTTTCAGGTGAGGCCAAGGAAATGCTTGTTTTTAACAAGCATCCCGCCCCAGGAGAGTCTTCTGCATGCTTCGGTTTGAGATTGCTATAACCTAATCCAGACCCTTATCAACTTATGCAAGTAACAGTCTCCTAACCCCTAGTCCCCGCCTCTGTATGTAGCCAATAGGAATGACTTTCTCAAGTCTCTGTCATCATGGGTGACTCCTTTACTCAAGGACCAGTAGTGGATCCAGTGAAATAAAATTCAGATCTTTCAGCCTGGCCTTCAGAGCCCTCTCCAACTCACCCCCATTTTACCAACTATATTCCTTTGTAATTCTACAAATGGCCCAGGGAATCTAAATACATATAGTTCATGTATTGTTTCCATTTCTGCCACTCTGCACATATGATTATCTCCACCTAAAATGTATGCCTTACTCTTCTTCAGAAGTGTGACAAAGTAAGGGCCAGGTGTAGATCAAGAAGTGAACACCTCTCCCACTTTTCAAAAGTAAGTCTTAATGAAAATAAATTAATTAATCTTAATGCCCAATGTGGTAAAATAGGAAAAAAGAGTGTAAATCAATAAAGCTTGTTTCTGATGGCTTGACACTTAAGATATACAACAAAACACGAAAGTCACCATCACTATCTTGTTAAAGCTATTTTATTTTGATAAATGTTAGGAAAACAAAAGAATTAATTCTTAAGATAAGTGACGTGAAATATATTTCAGTTCCACCTTCTGAATTTGTTGTTTGAAAGTATCACTCTCCAAGCCTAATTTTTTTTTCCAACCTGGGTCCTCCAAGACATTTACTGCTCATAACACATGGTATCTATGCACTCTTTGGTCCTCCCCAGTAATCCACATCCACCTTTTTGTTTTTATTTTGGGGGAATTTCCTTCCAAAGTGGATACAGCCTTTGCTTTTGCTGATTATAAGAAAAGCAGTATATGTTAGGGTACATATATATGTATGTAAAAGTATGAAAGAACCAAGAAAAAGGGTGCTAAACTCCTTGTATTACAGCCAAGACCAAACAAAATGCCCACCTGGTGACATGAGCATTTAAAACAATATGTGGGTCAAACAAAACACAGTACGAACTTTTGAGTCTTTCACATAAGTTCATGGGCTTCCGGTTTGCAACCCTAGTTTACTGGATAACTTTACCTAATACCGTTCTACATTCACTCCCGTTTTTCCTGATGCTCCTGGCACAGGTGCTGAACCTGTTTCTGGCCTTGCTCCTGAGCTCCTTCAGTGCCGACAACCTGGCAGCCACAGATGATGATGGGGAAATGAACAACCTGCAGATCTCAGTAATCCGGATCAAGAAGGGTGTGGCTTGGACCAAACTGAAAGTGCACGCCTTCATGCAGGCCCACTTCAAGCAGCGTGAGGCCGATGAAGTGAAACCCCTGGACGAGCTGTATGAAAAGAAGGCTAACTGCATCGCCAACCACACCGGCGCCGACATCCACCGGAACGGTGACTTCCAGAAGAATGGCAACGGCACGACCAGCGGCATCGGCAGCAGCGTGGAGAAGTACATCATTGATGAGGACCACATGTCCTTCATCAACAACCCCAACTTGACCGTGCGAGTGCCCATTGCTGTAGGCGAGTCTGATTTTGAGAACCTCAACACAGAGGACGTTAGCAGCGAGTCGGATCCTGAAGGCAGCAAAGATGTAAGGTCCTAGCCTAGAAACCAGTCTTGATCCTGTGTGAGAACAAACAGGGCTTTGTCCACTCCAGAGATTGGTTCAGCCATGGGCCTGGCAGAGAGATTCTGGAATAGCCCACTCTCAACTTTGAGAACCAACCCTACCCACCCCCGTGGTTATTCTAGATGAGCTGGGTTCCTGAGATGTTCCCAGATCTGTCTCCATTGCTTCTGGATCATCTGGATTAGAGACTGGAGGAAACCCTTTGAATACTCCCCTGCCATTAATCTGAGCTGTATCACTGACACCGACCTATAGCCACATTCGGTTTAGGGTGGATCATTGTCATCGGTGTGGGGGCTTTAATGTTATACCCCATCCTGACAAGTTTTGAGGGCCCCATGGTGATTGTTTGCCTGTGATGACCTGGATGATGATGAGTGTGTAATAAGAATTAGAGCTGGTACGCCTTCTGTACCAAAGGTAGTGGCATAGTCAATATAAAAGGGACAGGATGCTGCAGAGTTGCTCATCTCCCTTCTCCTTGTGTGTCTAGAAACTGGATGATACTAGCTCCTCTGAAGGAAGCACCATCGATATCAAACCAGAAGTAGAAGAAGTCCCTGTGGAACAGCCTGAAGAATACCTGGATCCCGACGCCTGCTTCACGGAAGGTGAGAGGGGGCAGGGAGAGGGGCTGGGCATGTGGCACTCGCACTGTTCACGGGTGTCTTCCAGGGTCAGCGCCATCTTCAAGGCCTTTGTTCCCCACCTCATCATTTTGAGGGAAGTTGATACTATTTTCCCTATGTGATTCTTAGCTGTAACAAGTTTCTGTTCTCAGACTTTTCTTTAGCCATTTTCTCTTGTCATCAGCTCAGAAACTTCCGTTAGAAAAGCCTTTTCTGTCATGGCTGTGTCTGCCTCCTGACCTCCCTTTTCTCCTCCCACTCGCTGCTGCTTTATAGGACATCTTCCCAACTCCAGAGGGCCTGTCCCTGGTAGCCTGGCAGCATAGCCTCAGCCCTGCCACCCTCTCCATTTCTGAGTCAGACATTCTGATTCGGCCACTGTCCTCCTGGCTGTGTGGTAGGGCAGCGTCTGGTGGGGCCTGGGAGAAGGAGGAGAAGGAGGAGAGGGCAGCCCTGGGCAGGGCACGTCCCTCGGTCTGACCTGCCTCTCCCGCTGGTGGCAGGTTGTGTCCAGCGATTCAAGTGCTGCCAGGTCAACATTGAAGAAGGGCTAGGCAAGTCTTGGTGGATCCTGCGGAAGACCTGCTTCCTCATCGTGGAGCACAATTGGTTTGAGACCTTCATCATCTTCATGATTCTGCTCAGCAGCGGCGCCCTGGTGAGGTCCAGGGGAGAGGACGAGGAGGGACTGGCTGGGGACGGGCTATAGGAATTTGTGGGAAAGACTGGGTAGACCCAAGCCCAGCTCCTCTGAGAACACAGCTTGGCTGTGGCCCCAAGGACAATGACCTACTAAAGTGTTTGGGCTGGTGTTTCTAGCCTTTGGGACTAGAATTCACGTGTCCACATCTTCATCTTTAGACTCGGCACAATCCCTCTTAAGCCTAAGACCCGACCTTTTGATCAGGATGAGAATACACATTATTACCAAGTTCTTCACTGCTTAGTTTGCCCCATTCTAAACCACTTCCTAAAATGAACTTCCTTTTCTCACCTGGTGCCCTGAATCTCTCATTCTTGGCTTTTCAGTTGCCCAAAATAGAAGGGAGGTGGTGTTCCTTCGCCCGCTCTGCCCTCACAGCTTGCTGGATTTGGAGATCCCATGGCGTTAGCAGATACTCAGAGTCAGATCTCTGGTACAGGGTTATTTATATTCATGTGCTTGCGAGTGCTTGTCATTGATCAGCAAGGCTCACGGGCACTGAACGCGCAGGCTCCTCCCAGCTAGCACACATTCTCTTGGCGTTTGCTTTCGTTTTTAGCTGGATTTCTACCTGAGGAGACCTGGACAGGGGCTGTGTGAGGGAGCTATTTCCTACTTGGGTAGATTTGGGGACAGCAGGGACTACAGACGCTACACATCTTCCTTCTTCTGATTAAGGGAAAGGAAGAGAATGCAGGGTTTTGAAGTGTTTTTAAAGAAGGTGGGCACGTTCATGTAGTTGTGGAATCAAAGCCTAATCTGGAAGCAAAAAATCACAAGCGAGAAATCCTAGCTTTGGTGTTAAAGATCCCCCAGTGACTTGGGAAGTTTCCGTGACGGGTGAGGCAGGAGAGTAAGAGGCGTGGGGAGGAAGGGCCCCGCATGGGGAGGACCAGGGGAGTCAGGGGAGGTCTGTGTGGGAAGCATCAGGACCAGAGCAGGAGGCGGAAGAGCTGACTTGGAAGGCTTGATCTGAGCGAAGGGGAGCCAGGCCGTCCTGCCCGCCCCCGGGGCCATTTGCTGCATCAACGGGCGTTCACTCAGCACTTCCACTCAGCACTTCCCGAGGGGCTGTGGAGGCCCCCACGGTGACAGCACGGCTCTGCCCTTGTGAGAGGAGGAGCAGACTCAGGCCAGGGATTGGAGGAGGGTCTTTTGTTGTTTTGTCATCACTGTTCTTCATATCTAGTGAGTAAAAACCTAAAATAAGAGAGGACATGCCTCCCCCTCGGATGCTTCTCTCCCCATCTCTCCAAGAGAATAAAAGCGGCAGTGAACAGGAGTATTCAGCCTTCTTTTCTGCTACCTGTGGGGGCACTGGGCTGAGGACATGAAGACCCTGCACAGTAGTGGGCCTGAGCCCCAAGAATAGTGAAGTGAAGCCACAGCTAAAATGGCCAGGAAAAGACTAGAATGTGGTTGTGAAGAGACCTCAGGGGGGAGTAGAGCCCGAGTGACGGGAAGACCAGTGTCAGCATCTCACACACGTCGGGTTAGAGAATGGGTCAGACGGAGGGCAGGGGAAGCTTGACGCAGAAGCTGGAGCCTTTCCTGTTGAGCGGAGAGGACTTACGTTTACTGAGACCCTGAGAAGGACTGTGGATGCGTGAGCTCTGTCCCCACTGCTCGGCGATGAACTGGCGCGCCTGCTGTCCCTGTGCCTCTGTTTTGGAAGGAGAGTCTACAGGCAGGCCGACTCTGTCCTTCCTTCTGGAACTGTTCAGAGCAGGCGCCTCCACTGCAGGGCATGGACCTTTTGTCCCAGCTCCAGTTTCTTTCTCATGCTTCAGGGATTCCCTCCCGTCAGCGCAGAACGCCTGCAGCCCACCTCCCTGCACGCGCCAGGGCTCAGGCCTCCGCATCACGGAGTCCCGTCATTCGGGAGTCCCAGAGGAATGAAGGAGTGTTAAGAGTCTCTTCCCCCGGGTATCTTCCAGCCCTGTAAGCCTCCACCTGTCTCTGTGGTGTCAGGGGTCAAAAGGAGAAAAACTTCTGTCATATAAATGTGTATAGTGTCAGCAAGGACATGGACAAATCAGAACCTTCTTAAGACTGCTGCTGGGGATGTAAGCTGCTGCAGCCACTTTGGAAAACAGTTTGGCAGCTCCTCAAAAAATTAAACTTGAGTTACCAAGTGATCCAGCCATTCCGCTCCTAGGTATTCCAAGAGGAATAAAAACATGTCCGTGTGAAACTTGCACACACGTGTTCACAGCAGCATTACTCACAATAGCCACAAAGTAAAAACAGCACAAATGTCCATCAGCTGATGAAGGGTAAACAAAAGTGCTATAACCATACACTGGCATGTTACTCATCAATTTAAAAAAAATGACAAATGAGGGATGCCGAGGGATGCCTCAACATGGGTGAACTTTGAAAATACTATTCTCAGTTAAAGAAGCCGGTCACAAAGGACCACACATTATATGATACCACTTACACAGAATGTCCAGAAGGAGCAGATCTGTGGAGATGGAAGTAGATTAGCGGTTGCCGAGGACTAGGAGGTGATCAGGAGACTGGAGGGTATGGGATTTCTTTTTAGGGTAATGAAAAATATCCTAAAAGTGATTTTGGTGCTGGATACACAGCTCTGAATATATTAATAGCTATTGGATTGTACACTTTAAATAGTTGAATTGTGTGATATGCAAATTACGTCTCAATAAAACTGTTTTAAAAAAAAAAAGCCACGTGTGGCAAGAGAGTAGAGTGAGACAGGAAGCTGGTGATGGGCCCACCACAGGTGGGAGGGCTGCCGCGGGGGCGGTACTCCGTGTGCTCATTTACCTTTAGGCACTACAGGCAGCTGCCTTCTCTTTTTCAGGCCTTCGAGGACATCTACATCGAGCAGAGAAAGACCATCCGTACCATCCTGGAATACGCTGACAAAGTCTTCACCTACATCTTCATCCTGGAGATGTTGCTCAAGTGGACCGCCTATGGCTTCGTCAAGTTCTTCACCAATGCCTGGTGCTGGCTGGACTTCCTCATTGTGGCTGTACGTGTCCTGCTTTCTACTTCCCACCCCTGCCAGCAGGAAAACAAAAACAGGGATTGTCCTTCCTTGAATGTCTGGAGTTGCCAGGGGGCCCAGGGTGTAGGACAAGATGTAGATGTAGGTTTGGGGAAAGTGCCTTTCAGAGCACTCGGATCTTAACTTTGGGAAGGGCCTCTGGGGTCCCTGCGTTTGCTCCAGGGACTAAGTAACCAGCTCTTTACTCTGGTGGCTCGGCTTAGAAGACTCAGAGATTAGGAATGGGGAGTGGAACCCCTGGTGTCAAAGCCTGGTTATTAGGCTGGGAACAGGAGGCTTCTTGCCCCAAACCAGCAGGGTGTCCTCTTTCTGCTGCCAGGAGAGGGCTGAGAGGCTGAGGCGGTGCCGTGGGACGGAGGTGCTGGTGGGGCCGGGTAGACTCTCCTGCTGACCGTTCCCATGGATACTTCCATCCAACTCGGGTCTTCATACCAGACTCATCTGAACGAGTCAGTCTATCAGGGAGAGGGGAGTTTACACCAAAATAGACCCCGCTTCTTCCCACACATTGCCATTTCCACAGTGGTGATCAAACATTTTTTTAAAAAATCCTTTTTCCCTCCAGGTTTCAAGACCATCTCCAAGGCTCGGTGGCCTTCCCCTCCCATGTTACTTTTCAGAGTGGAAGCTGCACCGTCTGTAACTGTTTCTCACCCACCAGCGCTTAGCCCTTGTTGGGTCTTCTGACCACGGATGGGTGCTTCTTATTCTGTGTAATCACTAAAGCTTTTTTTTTTCCAGTCAAATCAGTATTTGAAGACAAGAATGACTGGGAATTTCAGGAGCAGGGCCAATGGAGAATTCACTTCCTTCTGAGGGCTGAGAAGTGCCAGGAGAGTGGAGTGTTTGGAGGCTGGCTTGGTACATTTAGGATGTAGGCTTCATTGGCTGTGTGGTGAATGGCCTAGAGAGCGCCCTGGGATCCCTCACGGAGTGGCAGGGACACAGCCGGAGCGGCGCCCTGCACCCGTGACGCTCTCTGCTGTTACTGCGCTCCCTCCCCAGCACAGTGTCTGCACGGTTAGCCGCCCCTTCCACGAGCTGTCACCATCCTCCTGTCTACATTCCCCGTTCCAAAAAGTAAGCCTAAAGGGGGGTGAGGAGGTCACAGTCTGCCCTCTGCCCTTACAGTGAACAAGAGAGGTGCTGCCCCAGGTGCTGCCAGCACGATACCCTCCTAGCGAGAGATGTCAGCACTCCCTTCAGCAAGCGTTGACAGCACCTTATGATGGAAGGGCCTCGACCTCCTACAAATGGAAAGCTTTTGAGTTCTAAGAATTAAGGAATAGGCTTGGGATAAGGCCCAGAGAACTAAAGTGACCCTGGGCTAGCTCTCTGCACAGAACAGGGAAAGTGCCCTGGAGTCTTCGTGTTACTGTAGCTCCTCAGGGCCACTTAGAGTCAGACGGGACACCCGTGGGAGTCCTGGAAGCCCTTCATCTTCTGGACTTCCCAAGAACTCAGACAGATACATCTCTGCTGCACTCCAACAGCCCTGGGGAAGCTGTGCTTTGGGACAAATCTTCCCCACGGTGACTGCCTCCTGTCCACTCCAACCTGAACTCTCCTCCTCTTCTCCCTGGGGAGGGCAGCCCCACAATCAAGGGTATAATCCAGTATCCCACATTCCTCTGTACCCAGATAAGCTGCTAAAGGCATTAACAATCCTGCACATCACCATTTATTTAGCAGATATTTTTAGCACTTTTTATACTTGGTGGCAGGAAAACAAAAAGCATGATAAAGGTATGTAGCCACCTAGCAATAGTATTTAAATCCCCCTCGCTTTAGGGAGTTGCTGGATTCTTACAATGCCACGTAAGGCCTTGACACTGGCTCCTGAGGACACCTCTGTACAGTTATTAGTGAACACATATAAATGAAATACCATTCTCTGTGTAGAACTGTCCCAGAAGCCACTGGGACTCACAGGGGACAGGCAGGCCTGGTGCTGGCCCCTGAGAGGCTCACGCTGGCTTGCCGGGCCACTCTGACCTGATTCCAGGCTAGTGGGAATCCAGCCCTCTGAGAACGAGGCTCGCCCAGGACCCTCCTTCTGTGTTCTCTCGGACAGAACAATGCATTTCTTCACGTATCAAATGTTTATTGAGCATCCTCAACACAAAGTCTCCTGCCAGGTGTTGTGAGGGACACAGAAAGTAGGAGACAAGGGCACTCCTGTCACAGGGCTGCAAAGATGAGATGTAGACACAGACAAGTGCAGTGTGAAGCAGAGTGTGCTAAGCGGGGGCAGTCCCCGTCCATACCAAGGCTGCCCCGTTAGCCACTTTTGAGCCGTGGATGGAGAATATGGCTTAAACTGACACCTGGAACTGTCAAGTTTTCACTGTCCTTTCAGTTAAAATGTCTCATGCCTTTGGCATTTTAGAACATCCAGCAGGTGTAAATTTTAGGTCCTAATTTAGCAGCATCTTTGGCTCTCTTTCTCCCATTTCACCCGCCGGTGGCTTGACGTCTGAATCTGCATTCACCATGTTTGATTCCCTAACAGATTTTCATTCTTCCTTGTTGCCCCTTATAGCTGCCAAAAGTACTTTCTAGAATCATGGGGATAATCTAGACAACTTCCAAGGTTAACTCTTCGTCTGAAAGCCACGGCAGTGCCCAGAGACAACATTTTCTTTTACGCAGGTCCTTGGCTGCACTGGAGAGCTTGTCCTGTAAAAGAATTTTGTCATCTTTTCCCAGGGGAATTTACGCCATCACATCCGGAGATTAGCCAGCATATCAGTTCCGGGGATGCGAACTTCCAGAGACCACTCATCTCCTGAATTCAGACTACTGAAAACATTCTCCATTTGAAAATGTTCATGTCATTTTGAAAAAGTCACCCAGTGTCTCTCCCTTTTTTCCTATGCCTGCAGCCACGGATACCCTGGATTTTGACTTCTCCTCAACTCCTTTTTTTTTCCCCCAGGTTTGATTCTTTCCTTAAAGTATACTTTAAGCAGTGCTCTGATTATCTCCAGTGGGGGTTTAACATGGAGACTCAGAAGATTATAAAACCATCCTCAACTGCTAAGGAGTAGCCCAGATAGGACCCTTAGTTACTGATCCTGACTTGGGAAATCCTGTCCAGGTTGATCAGTTGAGTGGCAGCATTTAAAGCCAGCCTCTGAATTGGCATCTATACCTCATCTACCCTTCTTCCAACTTTAGGCCTATTTGTTATCATATAAATCACCCCCCGCTCCCTGCAAAGAGCTGGGGGCTTCTTGCTTTTTATGGGGTCTGTAGCCACTCAAGGCTTAGCTTTTTTCAGTCTTTACTGCCATGGTTTCATAGGATGAAGTTCAGTCAGGGGTATTTTGAACTCAGGTTTGATTAAAAGAGCTTATCTTCAGATGGACCTATTAAGGTTTCACTAAGAATTTGGCAATTTTAGATTCTTTGGGGTAAGAGTTAGCTGCACTTGGCAATAGAGGGCAAAAGACTTCTCCGTGTAAATTCTTACCGTTGATGATGGAGCGAAAGTGATTGATTGGTACCACTGTGTTCTAGATAAGACTTTTGAGACCCTTGTTTTGAACAGAAATTAAACTCTGAACCATCTGCCCTTCAAAGAACATCAGTAGCCTAGAGCGCAATGCCAGATTTGCTTTGGATCCTGCCTGGGACTCCAGAGAAGAGACCTACACTAATGGACTATGAGGACAGGCGTAATTGCAGCTTCACACCCCTTTTTAAAACTGAAACCTTTGAGCCTGCTCATCCCTGACCTTCACTAGGTCACTGACCTGCTAATTCTACCCCTGCCAGCCTACTGCTTAATTATACAGGTCTTGTTTTTTTTTTTTTTTTCTTTTAGTGTTTTATACAATTCAGAGATACAGAATCAAGAAGTAAATCCCTCAGCAACAAATGAAAGTTAAGTTGTGGATTGTTTCTTTCTTTTTTTTTTTTTTTTCTTGCCTCCAAATTTGCTTTAAAATATCAATTTAGGCTAAGCAGGTCTGTAACCACTACTTCCTAGTAGAAGGAATTTAAGAATTGTTGATGGGAACATCTTAATGTGTCCAAAAAATTTCTGATGCAATATAAGGGGAATACTGCTCTAAGGAACATGAGCCCAAACATTCTAACAAAAGGTGTCTCAGGTCTGGTGCCCCTGAATAGCTCCGTCTCTTTCTCAGGTTAGGCCCAGGCAGCCCTAGGTGTAGGTGAGGGGTCCGCATGGTAATAGGTGAGTTTGCCTCTGGAAGAGCAGGAAAGCATATGACCTTGACACTAGGCCTAGAGCCCAGACTGCTTCTCCCCAGGATGGCCATGTATTCAGCTCCAGGGTGTTCAGATCCCGTAATCCTGTTGGGGTTTGCCATCCAGCCTGCCTGTAGGGGAGATGACCTGTCCATGGGAGAAGGAGCTCCAGCCTGGGGATCAGGAATGTGGGCCTTTAATCCTGGCTCCAAAATGGCCAGTGTGACACTGGGCAGATTCTTGTGTATGGGTCTCAATTTCCTCATCTATAAATACAATTTTAAAACCTTTTCCAAGAGCCCTTCGAGCTCTTATTCTGATGACAAGAGTAATAGAAAGACTGTCCTGGGAAGGACAGACCTGAGGCCTGTTCTTTTGGGACTGTTCGGGAGAGATCGAATGGGGTATAAGAGGAAATATGCATTGAGTTGTCCAAACCCACCCAAATTCTCATGGCTGTGAAAGAGTCATGGTTATAGTTAAAAGATGGAAGGGTTTTTGCAGTTAAAAGTGAGAGAGAGAGAGAATGACTTTAAGGGAGACCCAAACTTCTGTCCAGAAGTTTCTTCCCTGGGTCCTTTTCTTGTTGGGCACTGCCAAGTCAGTTGTGATACTTACCGAATGTGTTTCCTTCTTGATGTAGTAACTCATCCAATTCTCAAACAAATGGTTTCTTGTCAACCAGGAGTGAGAGAGCTTGTCCCTGTTGGAAATCCATGGTGAATGAGCTGAGGAGGGGGCAGCCGTGTGGAGTGTGTGTATTTATCTGTATTCTTTTCCATAGGTACCATTAAATTTGTCTGGCTTAATTTAATGGGAACTTCTGGGACCTGCAGAGACTGTAAAGGGCGAGGGTAAGGTTCTTGTCATCTGTTCAGGCTCCTCTCCTTCCAGTGGAACTTCCTCATTCTCCCTCTCCCTCAGCCTCTCCCCTTCGCCAACTTGTATGTCTGTCCCACCGCCCTCTCTGGACTTCCTCTGCCCTTTGTGTTTTCTCTCCTGCCTCTCAACCACCTTTCCTTCCAGGTCGTTTGAGTCCAAGTTGAAGTAGGCAGCTGGTGTTACCCACTTCCTCTTCCGGGGGGGCGGGGCCCAATCTGTATAATCAGTGCTAGGGGCTTTATTCTAACACTCTGGAACCTCTGTTTTCTTTTTTTTTTTTTTTCTTTTTTTCCCTTTTGTTTCCTTTTTTGTTTTTGTTTTTGTTTTTCTCTTCTGTTTCCGTGTAGGTCTCTTTAGTCAGCCTTATAGCTAATGCCCTGGGCTACTCGGAACTAGGTGCCATAAAGTCCCTTAGGACCCTAAGAGCTTTGAGACCCTTAAGAGCCTTATCACGATTTGAAGGGATGAGGGTAAGATACTAAGAGCAGCTGATCCTTCTGCATGCCAGTGGAAACTGTTTAAGCATGCTAGAACTGATCACATGGTGGGAAGATCATTCAAACACAAACTTTGTGATGCAGCTGCTGATTCGATCCTCCACACTCTCCCCGCACCTGCCCCGTGCGAAGGGGAGTTGCATCGAGCTGCCTCATCACATTAATACTGGCCCCACCCCAACAACATGCCATCGCAGAACATGTTAACATTGGCTATTCTCATTTGGCCTGGCTTACCTGTAGCACTTGGGGCGGCTTTCTGGGCTGTTGATTTACTAGGGAGAATCACCAGGTGCAAAGAAGGGGAATTGTAATCCACAGACCCACCGAAAAGCAGAAGCCACAGGCAGGGAGAGTGCCGTGTAGGGGCGTCAGCCAGGTGGGGACTGTGGCCTTAGAGTCACTGAGAAAGCGGCTGAGAAGGGACTTGAAGATGTGGCGGGCCTGGAGTTGGGGACGGAGCAGAATTGGGAACGGGCCTGGGAAAAGAAAAGCTTTCCTTTCTATTCTGATTCCTCTTATTGCACCTTGTTGTTCTCAGCTCAGTCCCGTAAGGACTGGCAGCCTCTGTCTGATAGCAAAGCTTTCCTCCTCACCCCCCACCCCTCTGCCCACGCTATATGGTCCCCTATTCTAACACTGTCGAGATAACCAGGTACGATGCTAGATGGCTATCAGCTAGTTCTCCTGAAATTTCTCAACAACTGCTATTCCTGTTGATACTCCGCCCAAATCCAAATGGTGCAAGGTGCTGTCACCCTGCCGACCTAGAAATAAGGCTCCCTCTTGGTGCCTTTTTGCTGTCTCTCTTGGCTAAAAATTGTGTGTGCGTGCATGCACGTGCGCGCACACACACACACACAAACACAAGTCGATTTCCTAAACTCAAGTGGACAAACTGGTTTTCCGTGGTAATAGTTGTCCCATAGTAATCAGAGAGGTCTGTTATACTTAACGATACCAAGAAAACTCATTTTAATTCAGATACTGAATACATGCAGGAGAGCAAACCAGAGGATATGTTTTTAAATATACAGATATCAGAATGTAGGAATAAAAATTAGACTGTTGTGATAGTCCACATGAAGCAAGACTAATCAGAGAAACCAGGTACCAGGACAGTGCTGCTTCATTCAGCCCTCATCTGTGGTCCATGGCCACTGTTCCATGAAGCCACCCACTTGTACAGGAAGATGGAAAATTCACTGGGACTTGGCAATGTTATTGTATTATTTTAGTTTATTCAGACAAATGGTTTCTGCAAGAAATTTGCATTTCTCCTGTAGCACAGTCACAGTTCGGTTTATAAGCTTTCTGCAACCCACCTGAAACCATCTGCAGGAAGGTCAGTTCCACAGCAGCATAAATTTATTTTAATTTAATTTAAACAAAACTTGGGATTCTAAGTCTTTCTCCCACCGATAAGAGAGATATCAGAATGTGTGCCATCAGGTCATTATTATGCTTGGGCTAAATTTAAGGAGAGAGAATATATTGCAGAGGGTTCAGTGACTGAAGTGGCCATGGTGTCATTTAAAATAGGATTAGAATGCTTCGCTCCTCCTCCACCTACCCACTTTCAAAAGGGGTTAAATCATTTTTTAGTAAATCATTCTAGTTTTGTTACAGAGTTGATAATCTGTTTTGGTCACTGAAAACTGAACTAAAAGAAGGCTGTTGAAGACGGTAATTGCAGCATTGTACCTGACCTCAGTAGCCTCCGATCCTCCACATGCCCCAAGAAGGATCCCGGGTCTCCTAAGACGGGCCTGGTAATACCCAAAGCAAACCTGAAAAACATGCCCACCTGACGCTCGCTCCTGACTTTCGCCCTCTGGGTGCTCTCTGGGTGCCCACTACTGCCAGTCCCGCCTTGGGGCAGAAGGAGTCCTCAGGGACCAGCTGCTGCCAGTTGGCTCACGCGGAGAGTATTGGAATAGTCTGAACACAGGAGCGCTTTGCGTGGCCACCCTTCTTCCCTTTGGCTCCTCCTCTCCTCACCTTCCCTGGACGCACAGTTTCCATTCTCTCAGAACTTTTACTTGTCACCTTCCAAGTCGTTTAGGAGCCAAGAGGTCCAAAATGGGTGACCAGAAGAGTAGAAAGTTTTATTTGAAAAGCACTTAGTAAGTGAAGGTTTTTTCAAAGGAGATAATGTGGGCAAGAACAAGTTTGAGCCCAAAGCCAGGATTTCAAACAATAAAAGTTCAGTAAAGGGAGCTCTGGTATAGGATGTGACCTCATGTGGTTGACTCCAGTCACCGATAGCATGGCCACTTCTGGCTGGGCCAGTGATGAAAGTTCGGGACCCATTCCAGTCCTGCAGTGTCCCAGCTCTTCTGTGGAAGAATAACTGTAAGAAGAGTGAATTTGCCTAAGCTTAGAGTAAGTTTCCCAGCAATAAATCGAATTAGGTGCCTACATTTTATTTGAATGTCACTCTTCTACTGGGGTGTGTTTTTCATTTCTTGGCCTGGGTCCTTGAGTATGCCAACACGTGAGAGGTTACCCTTGGAAAATTCTAAACAAGAGATATTCACAGACTAAATACCATCAATGCAGATGGCCTCAGCTGTCACTGTACTCAGACCTTGACTTGAGAGGGAACAGGCGGCCCTAGTCTGTCCTGGGACACTGACTTCAGTCTCTTCCTCTCTTCTTCCTCAAACCAAAGACCAGAACATTGAAACACCCATGCTATTGGCAAAGGAATACTCAGTGTAGTTCTTTGCTTTTCTCTCCTCCATAGTAATCATTATTTAAAGATTTTGCTGTGCTATTAAATTTTTGAGGGTATAAAATAGTAATGCTATGAAACATGCATGCATTTTTGTTGATTGTCAGTACACAGTTGTCCATTAAAGCCATGTTCCCTCTGCCAGATATTAAAATCTTTTTGACAGACTTTATAGTATTTAATGAGCAACAATGTTCTAGGCATTACAGAGAAAAGATGCTGAAAGAATTAGTATCCATTGTAATTTTTTCATCAGTTAAATGAGATTTGTATCAATTGCTAAATATAAACTTCCATTGAAAAAAGTAAGTTTATAGATTGCTATAACCTAGCTTTGAATTATATTTCTATACTTAATTTTTAACAACAGTGAATTTCATCATAATTAAAGGTGATGGAAAATATCCATGGAAACTTGAATTATCATTTATATATGTATATATATATATCTATAGTGTGAGACTTCAGAATAAGAAAACATGGTTTCTTGCCATTTGGTTGCTGAGAATATTAACTAATGTTCACAGCAAGGCAGAATTGTGAGTAAATTTCATCAACTCTGTTTACTGTTTTAGTCATAAAATGAAGCTAAGAAAACTTTCATTATAAATGAAAATTCATTTACATCTTATAAGTACACTGGATTTTATAGGAATTTTATGTCATACATATCAGAGAACAAAGCTTGGTAAATACTTTTGTGTATTGATTCCTTTGATCAGATCTGTGAGTATTAAAGTGCAAAGAGATCCCTTAGTCAATTAGCCAATTATTCTCCCCTCTGTAAATATTACCCCATATTTAACTGTGACACACACTGTTGGACAGGTGAGACTGGGTTAAGATAATCAGAAGAGTTCCCAGAGGAGGTATATTCTCAGTTGAGATAAAACGCAACATTTCTAGGTTTCAAATCTTTGGGGCCACCTTCCCTGTGGCACACTTGTGATGCTCTAACAGAAGGTCATGATCTCTCCCCTAAGCTCTGCTGCAGAATGCTGTCACATAGACTGGAGCTTTTGAAACTTTACATAACCTACTCTCTGAACTTTTGAGACATAATTATTCCGTTTGTAGGTCATCCTCATTTGCCTGTTCTTTTGCACATTTCATTGCTGTGTAGTGCTCCCATCAAAGAGTGGGCAACTGTAGAAAAGAGGAGGTTAACTTCAAATCCGATCACCTGACAAATATGGCAACATAAATAAATATGAGTATCATTCTCCAAATCAACTTTGGGGATTTCATAGATTTCAGATATTCTGGCTTTCCTTACTCAAACTAAAGGACAATGGAAGTATAATTATTTTATACTAATAACAGAGCTATTAGAGCTAGAAGAGATTTCTTGGTCTAAGAATTAAGAAATAACTGCCTCTCAATCTAAAGGCTTTCATGTGTGAATTGGAGAAACACAAAATTAGTATTTTAATCTAAAGAATAGTGGCTCCTTAGCAGAATATTGTTGCCCTTTTTCATACAGGACAGGACAGACAGCTCTTCTCAGTCTTGTGCTCCCACGACTGACGTTGCAAAGACAGAAGAGAAGGCAAACCCGATCCCAAATCGGGATCCAGTTAGAGCCCAGAGCTGCCCCCTAGTGTTCCCTCCACAGCACGGCCGTTTGGGCCCTCTCTGTGCCGTGCTGGTCCCGTCTTCCCTGCACTGAAAAACTGATGCAGGATGTGGTGATACTTGTCACCTCCTTCTAACAAAACATTAGAAGACTTCATTTATATCCAGGGTCTTCATCTGAACTCCTTTTATCCTCCTACGATACTAGAAAAGGGAAGAAATGTGCTTCCCATTTTAGGGTCGCCTTCCTGGGCCTGAGTAGTCCTGCTTGAGAGAATCAGGGCAGCAATGAACACCGGTGTCGTGTTCCGCCCCACCGCCTGAAATGCTATTTTTGTGAGCACTCTGAACTCCTCTAGTGAACACTGTTTCCGCAGTGCAAGTGTTGTCTAACTCCTCTCATCTCTAGTGTGAAGCAAAATCAAAGTGAAAAACAACCCAGAAACTTGGATTCCTAAGGGTGTTTCTTTTCCTTTGCTTTTTTTCAGTCCTGAGTTTACCAGAGTCAGTGATTTCTAACAATATACCAATTTGGGGGTTTCAAGAGCAGTGATCTAACCCAAAATGCTCCAAAAAAAACCCCTAAGCTAGTCCTTTTTCTAGTAATACATTGTAAAAAGTTGAGTCAAGCCCCAGATTGAGCAGAGAGACAGCAGCATTAGCCAAGCAGGGGGCGACTCATAGATCTAGAAGCCAGCAAAGTCAGGAAAAAAAAGAAAGAAAAAAAGGCTGAAGAATAATGAACCTTGCGTGAAAAACACATCTGTTGAGATTTTATTTTATACTGTTTGGTAGAGGGAATATAGCTTTTTTTTTTTTGAGCCTGCAAAATATGCATGCTCAGCTATTGCCTGAAATATGATAACTGGCCTTGCGTAGTCATAAAAGAGACTTTATGTACCGTTGACTGATTCACTGCTAACCCCAAAGGGTGGTTGTCTGATTTGGAACAATCATACCTTGTTTTGCAGAGGGGGAATGTCTGTTGAAAGGCAACTAGTGAGCTTGAAACCACTCAGATTTTCCCATGGGGCATATTTTATGAGTTGGTGAGGTGGGAGACTAGACAAAAATAATTTTTTTGGTCCCAGCTTGGGGCCTAGGGGAGAGACCTAGGGAAGAGACCACTTGGGCAGGGAATTTATGCTCAATGAAACAAATACGTAACTTTAAGAATTCCTCAAAATATATTTAATAGATTTAGAAAATTTTGGTCCTTCTGGATCTGTCTGGTTACCCTAATTCCAAAGGGCACATAATGTTTCCATAGTCAGATCAAGCCACACAGGGTCATTCCCCTCCTGGAAATCAAAATTGTGTGCCTGTATTTCTTCCCGACTCTCAGCAGCCTCCCCCTTCCAATGCAGGTGGTGGTGAATGCCTTGGTGGGCGCCATCCCCTCCATCATGAATGTGCTGCTGGTGTGTCTCATCTTCTGGCTGATTTTCAGCATCATGGGAGTTAACCTGTTCGCGGGAAAGTACCACTACTGCTTTAATGAGTCTTCTGAGATCCGATTTGAAATTGAAGATGTCAACAATAAAACTGAATGTGAGAAGCTCATGGAGGGGAACAACACAGATATCAGATGGAAGAACGTGAAGATCAACTTTGACAACGTTGGGGCAGGATACCTGGCGCTTCTTCAGGTGGTAAGGATCGTTATTTCCAGTCCTATGAAGGCCGGATGGCTAGCCGAAGTCTCATTTGGTTCCTTCTCAATCCTGAGTCCAGAATCAGGATTGCTCTTAGAGGGTCAGAGAGAACCATGTCATTTCCCAAACCAGTTCCAGGGGGCCGCACGTTTCCTGAGTATTCAGACTTCTTTAAGAGCTCACTCAAGGGAATCCCTCACTTTGCACAGAAGCAGAGTGCTACTTACTTAGCAACAAAGGTTCCTGCAGCTTGATAAAGCTGCAGAGAGACCACCTCTCTCCCCAGGACAGAGTATGTAGTTAAAGAGAAAGAAAAAATAAGGTAAGTGCATAGACCAAAAACAAAAAAGCAAAAAAAAAAAAAAAAAAGCAGTTTTGATGGAGCCAAGCAATCCTACATAACAGCTACACTAATGTTAACTAAAGAGGATGACAATGTGACAGGATTATGACGCTGCCACTCAACCCCAAAGTCTCAAGTTAATGTATCACAGTAAGAAATGCAGCATTCCATCATGTCTGGTTTCCTCTTCCTCTCTGGCCAGTTTCGGGAGTGTCTGACAAGACAGCATGATGCAAAGCTCCTAGGCTTTGGAATCGGACAGGTGTAGGTTTGAGCCACACTCTGATGTTTAAGGATATGTAACCTTGGACAAATTACTCAGTAGAAGTCTATTTCTTTATCTGTTAAATCTGAGTAATAATACCTTGTATGGTTAAAGGGATTCATGATCATTTATTAACATTTCTTAGCACAATGCCTGGCACGTAGCAGTGCTTAATTAATGGTATTTGCTATTATGTTTCTTTGTTACTGTTACAGCCATGCCTACATCATGTAGTTGTTGGCAGTATTAAATGTGATAATGCAGGTGAAGCGCTCAGCTCGGCCTTGCATGCAGCAGGCACTTGCTGCTAGCTAGGAGGAGGAGGCAGAGCTGATGGATGAGCAGTGGTTTGTCTCACTCCAGAGCTCTTTTGTTGTTCTCTCCCAGTTTAAGCAGTTGGACCCACAAATTGAACCTGAACTGGAGCAGCTCCAGGAAACCAGTGCACATAACAGCCAGACACTGTGTTGAGTCCCGCCGTATGTGAGGCACTGTGCTTGGCACTGTTAGGGCCACCAGCTGAATAAAGAATTGCCCGTGTCCTGAAAAAACTTCAAATCTGGTTGAGTAAATACAGCATAAATAGAACAAAAGGAAAACATGGACAACAGTAAATTGGTTTCCTGTGTTTGTTTCCCAAATCAGGTTAGATACAGAGGGAGAACTGGGAAGGGGCTGCCTAGGATGAAGCCAGTACTGCCGCTGCCATTGGCTGAACAGGTGTATTTTAGGCCGAAAGTCTTGCCCTTGTGGGATTTTTAAATGCAGCTATGAATTTTTCAGACCCCCCCCCCTTGCTTGTTTAACACCTTTCAAAAAAAAAATGCCTTCTTAATGGAGGAGCAAGTTCTAAGCACCCTCAGTAGATTCCTGCCATTCATTCATAAATGCGAGTTTGCCCTAGCTATATGTAGGCAACCTCAGGCCCATTTTAAAGACCTTCTGTAAAAGTGTTGATCCAAATTACCTTTGTCAACATGTTTCTCTGCCAAACTTTGATGTTATTCTCAGAGATTTAGACAGAGCTTCCCTGGGACGTGGATTAACAAACAGAAAATTCTGTGTCCACGTGAGGCTGCACCCAAACTCCCTGTCTTGTGTTCTCACTGAATCTAAGCCTGCCTTTGGGACCCTGCCTGGTCTCCCGCCCGCCCCTTCCAGGCCCAGTCTAATGACCGACTCTGTTTGCCAGGCAACCTTCAAAGGCTGGATGGACATCATGTACGCAGCTGTAGATTCCCGAAAGGTAAGGATGCACCTGGTGAAACCTCAACCTTCTGAAATGGCTAGAAAGCAGGCAGCACGGTGGGGCCCAGCAAGGGAGAGAGGGAGGGTTACAACATTTATTGCTCGTCTTACTGATTATAGATCTCTGTCCCCCTCTCAGCGAATCGCCACTCTGTTCTCATAGTGGCGCCAGATGACTAGGCTGTTGGTTTTCACCCCTGGAATGTGTGCGGCTGCTGGCAGACAGCGGTCCCCTCCCTCTCACCCTGGGGTTTTATATCCTTCACATAAGTCACTCAGCAGTAACGCCTTCTCTGGACAGGATCTGCCAGGGTGGGGAAGCCTTGGCATGTCAGAGTCCCCCCAACCCGACCCCCAGGCCGGGAGCTGATTCTCTTTTTTCTCCTGTCCTTTGACAGCCTGATGAACAGCCTAAGTATGAGGACAACATCTACATGTACATCTACTTTGTCATCTTCATCATCTTCGGCTCCTTCTTCACCCTGAACCTGTTCATTGGTGTCATCATTGATAACTTCAATCAACAGAAGAAAAAGATAGGTTTCCTCCCCGCGTTGCTAGTGGCCAGAGGGCAACCCATATGAGAGGCACTTCTGTCCCTCTCTCTAGACAGAAACCGCCTCTCTTTCCTGAAATCCGTATTATCACCTCACCGTGCTGCTGGCCCCACTGTACATGAGCCCCAACCAGCTCGTTCTGTTGGGGGCTGGATTTTGCAATGTGTGGTTGACCACATTTACTCGGCCAAACTAGCACTTTACTAGGGCCAGATTTACGAGCAATTCTTGTGGCTTTCTACTGGGTTTGGTCTCCCACCAGAGGGAGGCAGGAAAGGGTCAAGTGACAGGATGAAAAGGAAAGTGAGAAGCAGTGAGAAGTGGAAACTGTCTAACTTGTCACTATCTGTTAACCCCTGGGCTCCACTAGCAAAGTGGGGTGTGAGGGGTTATCCTTCCACTTCCTCACGTGTCCCAGATGATCAGCAGTGTTTCCAAAGCAAATGGAAAAGACGACTCTTTTCCTTCATTTTGTAAATCAAATCTGTCCCAATAGACTCCAAGGAATGCCCCAAATTGTTTGCTCCCACCAAGATTTCTAAATTTCTCATATTGTTGGGAATAAATGGGACATTAGCCAGGACTTGAAAATCCTTTAATTAATTTTAAAATATTTTTTTCTGGAATTGTATCAAGAAAGGAGGCCCTCACCAAAATTTATGAATCAGTGAGATGTGTTCAGAGTCATGGCTCTCAAGTTGACCCTTCCCTGAGGGTCTGTAACTGGGGGGCCCATTTTCTTCCGTCCTTCCTTCCTAGCCAGGTCTCAGAAATCCCAAACTGAAAACAAAGGCAGGTATCTCTTTTAATCAGAATTGTTGTCCCAGGTCTGCCTCACTCTGGGGCAACTACTAGTGAGACTGACCTCTGCAGAGGAAGAGGGGTGAGTCCCCTGGGTTCTCAGGGTGGCTGCCTTAGGTCCAAACCCGGAGCACGTGACAGCGAGTTGTAATTGCACGTTCTCTTTTTTTCCTCCTTTACTTTGGAGGTCAGGACATCTTCATGACCGAAGAACAGAAGAAGTACTACAATGCCATGAAAAAGCTGGGCTCAAAGAAACCACAAAAGCCCATCCCCCGCCCCCTGGTGAGTGCACTGTGCAGGCAGCGGGCAGAGGGGGGACGGGTGAGTGGTGGGCGGCCGATGCGCCAGTCCTCTCCTCGCTGTCCCATCCAGGAGAGCTGAGGAAGACAGCAGAAGGATAAGAATTAAAGTGGGAGTAGCTTTTGCATTTGTGCCTGACGGTTCCTCTGAGCCTTCCTTGGACAGCAGCAGAGAATCGGCCTTTGCCCCACACCAGCTCTGGCCCTGGTAAAGCTATGTTTTCAGAGACCACTAACAATTAACAAGGCAAAGTGAAAACGAACGCTGATCTCTTGCCTACCAGCTCAAGATAGTATTTGGTCATTATATTCTCAGCTCTCTACAAGTCAGTCTGTGCAAGGATGTGCCCAGAAGCTAAAATAATGCTGCTTTCTGGTTATCTGTGGGAGCAGGAGAGGGTGAAACTAGGGGAGGCCTGATTTCCTCCTCGAACTGAGCCCTTTGTAAAACAGTTTTGGGGACTGGGAACCTGCTCGACCCTCGTGTCAGTGGCCGTCCTCTTGCTTCAGAGGAGATGCTCTGCGCCGGAAGCCATATACCCCACTGGGTGGGACATGACCTCCCAAAAGCCAGGGTCAAAGTTCCTTCTTCAGTAACTTTCATTTAAAGTAACTTCATTAAAAAACAAAACGAAACAACAACAACAACAAAAACAGCAGAACTCTTGAAAGCTTACTTGGCAACTTAATTTGTAAAAAATAAAAGTACAGCTGCTTTGTTTGACTCAGGAGTGGGAGTCCCAGAGCATTTTCCCAACTTTGCCCCATACACCCCTGTTCCTGGCACACCTGCTCACCAACATCTGAGGGAAAGGAAACCCCTGGGGCTTTGCAGAACAGTTTGAAAACCACCCAGTAATCCTGAAAATAAGCTTAAGTTCAAATTCCTAGGTACTTAAAAAACATTAAAGGGGGAGAGTATAGCTCAAGTGGTAGAGCGCATGCTTAGCATGCATGAGGTCCCGGGTTCGATCCCTAGTACCGCCTCCAAAAAATAAATAAATAAGTAAACCTAATTACCCCCCCCCATTTTTTTAATTAAAAAATTTTTAATTAAAAATGTTTTTAAATCAGGGATATCTTAAGAAAGAGACTATTTTTTTCTATTTCCTTGATGTTAGTTTCTACTATGTGACAGAAATATGACTAGGGGGAGGGGATGGAAGAGGACTGACATTTCTAAGAGTTCTGTTCAGTACTTGGGAACTCGGGTGCATTTTCTCCCACACTAAAATATAAAAAAGCTCACTGTGGTAGAAAGCACTAATAAAGAGTTACTCTGCAAATAGTTACAGATCTATGTGTACCAGGCACCAGGCAAAAGTGATGAACAAAATTTAGATGCCACAATCATGGAGTTACAATATAGTGGGACTATAGATAATAAATAAGCAAACAGTTAATATAAAATGCAGATGTTGTGAGAAAAAAATTGATGGAAGGGCTGTGACAGTGAGTAACGGAGGCCTGGGGTGGGGAATCTCCTGCAGCAGAGCCATCAGAGGAAGCCTCACTAAGGAAGGTCTCTTTGAGTGGATGAGAAAGAGCCAAAATGCCACGGAAAGAAATCCTGGAGATGCGGGAGGGTATAGCTCAGTGGTAGAGCGCATGCTTAGCATGCGCGAGGTCCTGGGTTCAATCCCCAGTACCACCATTAAAAAATTAAGTAAACAAATTAAAAAAGATTATTTAAAAAAAAAAAAAGAGGGCAAGAGAGATCCTGAAAAAGCAAGTGAAGCCCTAAAACCAGAAAACATTTGTGCAGCCAGGCGGTGATGAGCTGGAAGAGGGGCGTGAGGGGAGCAGGATCTGACTGTGAAAGGCATTTTTAAGCCAGGTTAACCCGGGAATTCTGTTGCAAGTCCAGGGTGAAACTAGTCAGTGAAAGGTTTTAAGTAGGAGAGTGATGTGATCCATTTATGGTTCTGAATAATCATACTTGCTATGTGTGGAGGCAGCATTGGAAGTGGCCAAGAGAGGAAGGAGGGATGCTGGTCGGGAGACTGTTCCAGAAGTCCAGATGAAAGATGATGGTGGCTGAGGCCAGAGTAGGGCAGCAGAGATGGAATGAAGTGGATGAATTCAAGTGATATTTCTGGAGGAAGAAGCAACAGGACGTGCAATGGATTGTATGGGTTTTGAGGGAGAGGAAAGAGTAAGAATGGCCCTCAGGTTTCTGGCTTAGAGACTGGATAAATAATGGAGGTGAGAGGGGAACAAGCTGGGAGAGGAGCCAGGGAAAGGACGGAGTGCTGCTTTGGACCTGTGAAGCCTGAGGTGCTTCTGAGTCATCCAGGAGGGATGTCAAGTAAGCCACCCAGGAGTTCAGAAGAAAGACATGAGCTGAAGGAGACACGTGGGAAACATAAGTACATAGATAATGTGTAAGCAGTAGGAGTAGATGGGAGATGAGCCCTCCAAGGGAGAAGGAAGAGTAAGTAAGAGAAGAAATGGCCAGCAAGTGAGATTAAAAAGGAGCAGCTGGAGCGGTAGGAAGACCCCCCCGCCCCCCGTCCCCCGGAAGCGTGTGATGGCACAGACGCAAAGAGTGGCGATTTTAGGAAACTCTTGGTGAGAGATTATTGATGTTGGTCTTTCCATGCTCCTGGCACCCGGACAGAGCCACAGCACAGGGCTGGCCAGTATCGCAGCAGATAAAGCGGAGAGAACTTCGATTAAGAGGACAGCAACTTCCACAGTCTTCTGGGAAAAGTATTCATGAATTTTTTCATCTTTTTCCCCCTCCCACCCCCCCCAGAACAAAATCCAAGGTATCATCTTCGATTTTGTCACTCAACAAGCCTTTGACATTGTTATCATGATGCTCATCTGCCTTAACATGGTGACGATGATGGTGGAGACAGACACTCAGAGCAAGCAGATGGAGAATATTCTCTACTGGATCAACCTGGTCTTCGTCATCTTCTTCACCTGTGAGTGTGTGCTCAAAATGTTTGCCCTGAGGCACTACTACTTCACCATCGGCTGGAACATCTTTGACTTCGTGGTGGTCATCCTCTCCATCGTGGGTGAGTGGGGCAGGAGAGGGAGGGGCGGAGGGGCCTGACTGGCCCCGACGAGGGGATTCCTGGGAGTGCAATGAATGAGAAGAGGTCCGAAATGCAGACAGGTTACTCTCAGGTCACATCCATGGGCGTCCCCAAGTCATCCTGTGGGCCTGCCCAGCAGGTTACTTGGTCACCGAGTTTCTCTGAGTGTTCATGGTAGTCTCGGATTGTAAATTCTGTGGTTGAGGAGAGGGAAAAGATTAGATTTGGTTCTTGCTTTCAAAGAGTTTGCATTCTAACAGGAAAGGTAAAAGAAACGTATTTTTAAAATAGGGCTACAACAGTAGTATAAAGTGGGAGAAGGCATGGGAAGAGATTGCTGGATGTTAATGAGATGGTCTAGGAGAATTCTGGCGGTGATAGCAGTGGCAGTGCTGATGATAATGGCAGTGCTTACTTACTAAGATTTTATGGTGCCAGGTAGTTTCAGAGTTTCTTCACTTGCTTTATCTCATTTGATCCTTATGACTGCCCAAGAAGCAAGGTATTTTATTATCTTCACTGTAAAGATGTCCAGGGTCACCCAACTAGGAAGTGGCAGGGGCAGAATCCAAGTTGGTTTTTAACAGTGACCATGGGGCATTGCTTCAACCTAAAGGCATGGAGGAGGTCGGATGCCCTGGCAGGCAGAGAAAATGCAGTCCTATTGATTGCCCTCCTCCAAACTTCCTTGCCTTCCTAAAGGGTGTCTCAAGTGATGAAACACTGCCTTGGTTCCATGCGGGTTTGACTGACTTACGCTAGCAGAGACAGAGTGTCTGAGACCTATGGAGCCAGTCCCAGAGCTCCAGCAGACAAGCTGGTTTAGCGAGGTGGTGACCATGGGCACCTGAGGGCAGCTGGCCCTCTCACTTTCTAGTTCTGTCCTCCAGAGCAGCATGTCCAGAAGGTGTTGATACAGGAACACACACCTCATACATTTCTCCCCAAGAAAAGAATCCCATGATGAAGCTACTTTGGCAACACTGTACGTTGAATTTCCCTTTGGAGCGTCACTGGGCACATGAGCCTATAGGAGGCTCTTGGAAGCCTCGGAGTAAAGAATGCTGTTTAACTTTAACACACCATCCCACCTTTATTCAAGCACAACACCCTGTTTTCAAGTAATGATAATGATATCTCATATTTTAATTCTATGTGCCATTCACCATTCTAAGTGCCTCACATCTTTTAATGCATGTAATCCTCACATCAGCCCCCTGGGTATCATGAGGAACCAAGGCACAGAGCAGTAACTGAGACACGTGGCTGGTAAGTGAGCGAGCCCAGCCCCCCAGCCTCAAGTCCACACTCCTAACCTCCCACAAAACACACTTTGGACAGTGCTGCCCTTGTCCACTGTTCTCGAACTTTTTCTTCCACCCATCATTGAGTGGGATGGAAAACCCACAGACCACACCATGTCCTCTGTTCTCAGATAGCAGGCAAAAATAAGGAGGAAGAAAAGTTTCTTTTGATGATTGGGATTTTTTAAAAATATTAATTTGTTTAGAAACAAAAGTATAGAAAAAAATATTTTTAAATTAAGGCGAGTTGGGGTAAAACTCACACTGGAACCTCCTAGAGGACCCCTCAGCTGTTGATCCCACTGGCTAGAGTGCTGTCTGCCCATTGCTCTCCCCTTCTCTAGGCACAAACACACATTCATCCTACAAACCCTACTCAGGCATCATCTTCTCCCTGAAGCCTTACTTGCCCCACCGTATACGGAATGTAAGTTTTCCGTTTACTGCCTGACTTCTTGTGGTCACTGGATATGACCTGAGAAGTAAAAAGAGGAGAGCTGGGAAATTACCCTGGGTCTTTCTTGAAAGCTCAAGCAACCCAGGGAATTTTAGCTCCAGAGGAGACGCCAGTGGGTTACCTGGCCTGCTCTGAACTCCCTGCACCTTCTCCCTTCCTGAAAGTTAAGATTCTTTCCTGGCTTAAAATCTTCAGCTAAGCCTCCTGCAGTTCATGACCCCAGTGTTTATGAATCCTCATGGTTGAAAGATATTTCCTTACTTGAATTAAGTCTCTCATCAGTTGAAGCCCGCACTGTCTTGTGGGGGCCTCGACAGTAAGAGAAGACACTGACGGAGAAGCACATGTCACTGCTGTCCCTTCAGCTGTCACTTCCCAGCCTTCCATCTCCTCCTTCAGCAGCCCTCTTTGGGCTCCCATTATCACTCTGGGGTTTTAAAAGCAAGTGCTCTGGTGGAGGTGAGCCCTGGATGAATGTGAACAGAAAAAGGCCCTTTGATGTGTATGTTTCACCCTCTACTTTTACATCCTATTTATGCCTTGACATTTTTATCTGCTGATACTGGTTTCTGATTTATGGCTTTAAACAAAATCTAGAAGCTCTGAGTTAAATACCACTCCTAAGAGGTCCCTTCAGTGTGTTGGCTAGTCTGGTGAGGTAGGGACATGGGGCAATAAGAAACCAAAAATGTCTTTTCAGAGCCAGGAAGATGGTGCTTTGAGAATTGGTGGCATTAGCAGAATAAGTAAGACTTCACAGCCACAGGGTAGTGAAGTCATGGGGTGGAGCCGGGACTTCTCATGTACTGTTTGTGGATGTGGAAATTTAAGAGCATTTTGGAGAAGAATCCATAACCCAAGCAGAAGAGTCAGAAAGTCATGCATGGACAAATCTGAAAAAACTAAGTATCCTTGAGTGGGAAAACAGATAAATGAGGACCTATTAGTGAAATGAAATACCATCCAACTATTAAAACGAATAATTAAAATTATTTTAACATCAGAGATCAATATCACAAACATAATGTTAAGTATCAAAAGCAAGTTAGAGGAGGAGCTTCAAGGTGGCGGAATAGAAGGACATGGACCTCACACATATATGCACCCAATACAGGAGCACCTAAGTACATAAAACAAATACTAACAGACAAAAAGGGAGAGACGGATGGGAATACAGTAATAGTAGGAGACTTTAACACCCCACTAACATCGTGGGACAGATCTTCCAGACAGAAAATCAGTAAGGCAATGGAGATACTAAATGAAACAATAAAACAGTCAGACTTAATTGATATCTTCAAGACATTACCTCAAAAAAAAAAAAAAAAAAACAGAACATACATTCTTTTCAACTGCACATGGAACATTCTCTAGGATAGACCACATACTCAGACACAAAACAAGCCTAAACAAACAAATTTAAGAGGATGTGATTATTTCAGGCATCTTTTCTGGCCACAATGGCTTGAACCTGGAAATCAACCTCAGACAGAGAAACAAGAAAAAATGTTTGATGGAGTCTAAACAATATGCTACTAAAAAAAAAAAAAAAAAAGTCAAGAATGAAATCAAAGAGGAAATTTAAAAATACCTTGAGACAAATGACAATAAAAACAACCATACAAAATCTATGGGATGCAGCAAAAGCAGCCCTAAAGAGGGAAGTTTACAGCAATACAGGCCTTCCTCAAAAATAAGACAAACCTCAAATAAACAACGTAACCTACCATCTAAAGAATTAGAAAAAGAAGTACAAACAAAACCTAAAGTTAGCAGAAGGAAAGAAATAATAAAGATCAGGAAGGAAATAAATAAAATAGAAAATTTTAAAAATTGTTTTTAAATCAATAAAACCAAGACCTGGTTTTTTGTAAGGGTAAACAAAATCAACAAACCACTGGCCAGGCTTACCAAAGAAAAACAGAGAGGACCCAAATAAACAAAATAAGAAATGAAAGAGTAGAAATGACAACCAATACCACAGAAATGCTAAAATAAAAAATACCCAAAAGAATACTATGAACAGTTATATGGAAACAAACTGGACAGCCTAGAAGAAATGGACAAGTTTCTAGAAACATACAGTCCACCAAAACTGAAGCAAGAATAAACAGATAATTTGAATAGACCAATCACTAGAAATAAAGTAGAATGAGTTAAAAACAAAAACAAAAACAAAAACAAAAACAAAAACAAAAACAAAAACAAAACCCTCCCTGCAAACAGAAGTCCAGGACCAGATGGCTTCCCTGGGGAATTCTACTACAAAGAAGAACTTATACCAGTCCTTCTCAAACTCTTCCAAAAGACTGAAGAGGAAGGAACACTCCTAGGCTCATTCTATGAAGCCACCATCACCCTGATACCAAAACCAGGCAAAGACATTCCCGAAAAAGAAAATTACAGGCCAACACCTTTGATGAATATAGATGCAAAAATTCTCAACAAAATATTAGCAAACAGAAGCCCACAACACATGAAAAAGACCATTACACTACAATCAAGTTGGATTCATCCCAGGAACACAAGGGTGGGTCATCCTACACAAATCAATGTGATACACCACATCAACAAAAGAAAGGACAAAAATCACATGATCATCTCAGTAGGTGCTGAAAAAGCTTTTGATAAAATTTAACATCAATTTATGATAAGAACTCTTACCAAAGTGGGTATAGAGGAAATGTATCTCAACATAATAAAAGCTATTTGTGACAAACCCACAGCCAGCGTAATACTCAACAGTGAGAAGTTGAACACATTCTCGCTAAAATGTGGAACAAGACAAGGATGCCCACTCTCACCACTTCTATTCAACATAGTATTGGAAGTCCTAGCCATAGCAATCAGACAAAAAGAAATAAAAGGGATACAAATGGAAATAGAAGAGGTAAAACTGTCACTATATGCAGATAACATGGTACTATATATAGAAAACCCAAAAGGCTCCACACAAAAACTACTAATGCTAATAAACGAAATCAGCAAGGTAGCAGGATACAAGATTATGCATAGAAATCTGCTGCATTTCTTTACACTAACAATGAAATACCAGAAAAAGAAAGTAAAAGACAACCCCTTTTAAAATCACATCCAAAAAATAAAATACTTAGGAATACACCTGACTAAGGAGGTAAAAGACTTATATGCAGAGAACAATAAAACATTGATTAAGGAAATTAAAGATGATTTAAAGAAATGGAAAGATATCCTATGCTCTTGGATTAGAAGAATTAATATTGTTAAAATGCCCACACTACCAAAAGCAATCTACAGATTTAATGTGATCCCTATCAAATTATCTAGGACATTTTTCACAGAACTAGAACAAATAATCCTCAAATTTATATGGAATCACAAAAGATCCAGAATTGCCAAAGCAATACTGAAGGAAAAGGACAAAGCTGGAGGAATAACTCTCCCAGACCTCAGACAATACTACAGAACTACACTAATCAAAACAGCAGGGGGGGGTGGGGATAGATACCCCCCCCCCCAAAAAAGAGCATGGTATTGGCACAAAAACAGACATAGGGATCAATGGAACAGAATAGAGAGCCCAGAAATAAACCCACACACCTACAGTCAATTAATCTTTGACAAAGGAGGCAAGAATATACAATGGAGAAAAGACAGCCTCTTTGACAAGTGGTGTTGGGAAAGCTGGACAGCCGCGTGTCAGTGAAATCAGAACACTGTCTCACGCCATACACAAAATGGCTTAAAGACTTACACATTAGACAAGACATCATGAACCTCCTAGAAGAGAACATAAGCAAAACATTCTCTGACATAAATCTTAGCAATGTTCTCTTAGGACAGTCTACTGAGGCAATAGAAATAAAAGCAAAAATGAATAAATGGGACCTAATTAAACTTATTAAGCTTTTGCACTGCAAAAGAAACCATAAATAAAACAAAAAGACAACCTACAGAATGGGAGAAAAATATTTGCAAATGATGTGACTGACAAGGACTTAATTTCCAGAATATACAAACAGCTCATACAATTCAATAACAACAACAAAAAAAAACTGAGTCAAAAAATGGGCAGAAGACCTAAACAAGCAATTCTCTAATGAAGACATAAAAATGGCTAATAGGCACATGAAAAAAATGCTCAATATCATTAATTATAAGAGAAATGCAGATCAAAACTACAATGAGGTATCACCTCACACCAGTCAGAATGGCCATGATTAAAAAGTCCACAAACAATAAATGCTGGAGAAGGTGTGGAGAAAAGGGAACCCTCCTGTACTTTGGTGGGAATGTAGTTTGGTGCAGCCATTATGGAAAACAGTATGGAGGTTCCTTAAAAAACTGAAAATAGACTTACCCTATGACCCAGCAATCCCACCCCTGGGCATATATCCAGAGGAAACTCATTCAAAAAGATACATGCACCCCAGTATTCATAGCAGCACTATTTACAATAGCCAAGACATGAAGCAACCTAAATGTCCATCGACAGATGACTGGATAAAGAAGATGTGGGGGGGGTGTGTGTGTATGTACACACATACATACACAATGGAATACTACTCAGCCATAAAAAAGAATGAAATAATGCCATTTGCAGCAACATGGATAGACCTGGAGATCATCATTCTAAGTGAAGTAAGCCAGAAAGAGGAAGAAAAATACCATATATCACTTACATGCAGAACCTAAAAAAAAAGGACACAAATGACCTTATTTACAAAACAGAGGCTCACAGACATAGGAAATAAACTTACGGTTACCACAGGGGAAAAGGGGTAGGAAGGAATAAATTGGGAGTTCAGGATTTGCAGATACTAACTACTATGTATAAAATAGATAAACAACAAGGTCCAACAAAGTATAGCACAGGAAACTATATTCAATACCTTGTAATGGCCTATGATGGAAAAGAATATGAAAAGGAATATATATATATGTATAAATGAATCACTATTCTGTATACCAGAAATTAACACAACATTGTAAATTGACTATACTTTAAGAAAAAAAACTCCTGGAGGGGGGAAAAAAACCAACATACCAGTACTTTGCACTTGCATCCCAAATTTGAATACAATAATTTATGTACAAATGTTTACAAGCATTAATTACTAACAAATAATCATTATATATAGAAAAAAGCAAGAGATCTAGAAAGATGGATACGGTATAATTCTTTAAATGTAGTAGGATGCTATCTATATATCACTTACGGGTTCATACACAGCAAAATTATGAAGACACCGGAATGACACGTGCCCTCTGCAGTATAGTGGTTGCTTCTGGGGATGATGAGCAGAAAGCAATTCGGTAAGATGCTGCCATCCATTTCACTTGGGTGTTGGTACACAAGTGTCCATTGTATTGTTTTCTCTGCTTTTCTTTATGTTTGAAACATGTGGTTTTCTTTTTTTTTATTATTAGAGTTCAGATTGAAGATTAAGGCAATCATTCTATAAAGTCCTCTGAAGTTAAGGATTCCATGGCACCAGGTGACATAAGTAAAGAGAAAGGGCATCTCCAGTCTTAGTAACCTGTCTTCTATTCCTCTTCTTAGGAATGTTCCTGGCTGATTTAATTGAGAAATACTTTGTTTCCCCAACCCTATTCCGAGTCATCCGATTGGCCCGTATTGGGCGCATCTTGCGTCTGATCAAAGGTGCCAAAGGGATTCGCACCCTGCTCTTTGCCTTAATGATGTCCTTGCCTGCTCTGTTCAACATTGGCCTTCTGCTCTTCTTGGTCATGTTCATCTTCTCCATCTTTGGGATGTCCAATTTTGCATATGTGAAGCACGAGGCTGGCATCGATGATATGTTCAACTTTGAAACCTTTGGCAACAGCATGATCTGCCTGTTTCAGATCACCACCTCAGCTGGTTGGGATGGCCTGCTGCTGCCCATCCTAAACCGCCCCCCTGACTGCAGCCTGGATAAGGAACACCCAGGGAGTGGCTTTAAAGGAGATTGCGGGAACCCCTCAGTGGGTATCTTCTTCTTTGTGAGCTACATCATCATCTCCTTCCTGATTGTGGTGAACATGTACATTGCCATCATCCTGGAGAACTTCAGCGTCGCCACGGAGGAAAGTGCAGACCCTCTGAGCGAGGACGACTTTGAGACCTTCTATGAGATCTGGGAGAAGTTCGACCCCGACGCCACCCAGTTCATCGAGTACTGTAAGCTGGCAGACTTTGCAGATGCCTTGGAGCATCCTCTCCGAGTGCCCAAGCCCAACACCATTGAGCTCATCGCCATGGATCTGCCAATGGTCAGCGGGGATCGCATCCACTGCTTGGACATCCTTTTTGCCTTCACCAAGCGGGTCCTGGGAGACAGCGGAGAGTTGGACATCCTTCGGCAGCAGATGGAGGAGCGGTTCGTGGCATCCAACCCATCCAAAGTGTCTTACGAGCCGATCACAACGACACTGCGGCGCAAGCAGGAAGAGGTGTCGGCGGTGGTCCTGCAGCGCGCCTACCGGGGACATTTAGCAAGGCGGGGCTTTATTTGCAAAAAGACAACTTCCAATAAGCTGGAGAATGGAGGCACGCACCGGGAGAAAAAAGAGAGCACCCCGTCTACAGCCTCCCTCCCATCCTATGACAGTGTAACTAAACCCGAGAAGGAGAAACAGCAACGGGCAGAGGAAGGAAGAAGGGAAAGAGCCAAAAGACAGAAAGAGGTCAGAGAGTCCAAGTGTTAGAGGAAAGCAAAAATTAAACACTGTACAGATTTAAAACTTGCAAGTGAAAGATTGTTTACAAACTTCCTGAATATTATCAATGCAGAACAGCTGTGGAGACACTTTACCCTGAAGATCTATACCAAACGTAGTCTGCTTACCATGTAACACGGTTGCATCTTGAGCAGTGACCTGCCAAGGGCAAAGGACCCTGCTCCCTGGACTCACAGATTTTCTAATGCTTGGGCAGGTGGTTACTGCATGTTCCACATCAGTCAATGCAACTTAGGACAAAACTAACAGGATACAAAAACAGAGGAGAGGCTGCCGGGACCAGCGTATTTCCGTTGCAGCCAAATGGATTTTATTTTTTCATTTTATTGATTCTCAGAAGCAGAAAGCATCACTTTAAAAGTTTGTTTGTTCATGCAAACTGTATTTGCATTCTTACATTAGTTAAGCTAAGCAGCAAAAAGAAAAATCACACACACACATCACATTTAGCCCATGTCATTAATTGTCAGTTTCTTTGACATAAACCGCATCTTCTCCACATGGGCTTCACGTGGTTTGGAGATGGGTGGGGGAATACAATCAGGTTTCTTCAGGCTGAGGAGGACTTGCTCAGGCCAATTCCAAACATTGTGCTCGTTCAATGCGTAGAAATGATTTGCATGATGGCATGCCGTGATCAGAAGTCATGCATGAGAACCATACACCACAGGACACTACTAATCCTGGCCCCTGCACTGGGTCAGCCTTTGGACAGGACCCAGCCCTGCACCGTTCACTGTATTTGGAGAAAAAATGGTAAGAGTTCCATACCCGCTATAATTCTTTATGAATTCTTAGAAGTCTTTCATACACCTTCTGGGTAGGGAAACATAACCAACCAGTTGACCACCACCAACAACAAAAAAACAAACCCAGTCCAACAAGCAGATGGATCCGTTGTGTGTACATGTTTAACAGACATCTCTAACATACAACCATTGTTGCACATTTCAAAAGATGAACTATTTAATGCTGCTCTGTGTCCCGTACATGGGGAAATTTTGATCTCAAATGGCTTGTATTAATGTCACTGTAAAACCAAATCCTAGGGCTAAAAACAAAAATCAAAAAAATTTTTTTTTCATTTGTATCTTGCAATATTTATGATGATTGTTTAGCCTTCAGGCTGGAGAACTGACACCTTTGCGGGGATAGAGATAAAAGTGCTATTCAGAGTAGCATGTTATCTCTAGAGGGTCATTTGGGGAACTTAAAACAAACTTTCGTTGGGGGTAAAGGGGTGCTCACTCCATCAGTATCATGTCCTTCTACATTGTGGCTTTCTCCAGGCTTGGGTCCACACAGAGAGGGGTCAGATATTCCGAACAGGCCTCCTCCTTCCACAGAGGGGTTGTTGCAAGCTCACACACTGCATGAGTCCTCCTGCCTCCATCACATTCTCCCACCAAGCAGGGCTTCTTCACCCACAGACGTGGGTGAGGGCAGTAGCACTGGAGCTACGGCTGTGGTTTCTTTCATTTGTTATTAGAATAAATAGTCACTGGTGGGACCTCGGTAGAGATGGCGCCGCCTCCGAACCAAGCACACTGGGTTTCTTTATTGCACTGGTTCTCATGAGAAAGCAGTTTAATATGAATTTTTAAGAAGTTCCAGCCTCCCCCAGCGCATTTCCTTTCAGCCAGTTTTGCTACCTGCTTAGCAACCTGCCCACTGTCACTGGAGGGTGGCTTTGGGGGAGCGTCACATTTGCTGTCCCATCTCCTGCTTCAGGGAAGACAGTTTTTAGTCCAGGGGTTTCTCACCTGACTAGGTTGCAGAGCTAAGATGCTGCAGTTGAATGTGTCAGGAAGTCTATTCAAAGGATGGGGAGAGACTTGAGCATGCAAACCAAATCAAAATAAATTCTTCCTGAACCATACAATAGAGAGAGGGGAAAAAAAATCAGACACCAATCTGCCTTGCAGTAGAAGCACCCTGGATGTGATTTCACAGTCCACCTGACTAAGTTTTGTGTAGAACAAACCACAGCAAGTCAGTAAGCAGAGCTTCCTATCTTGTTGGACCGTTAGAAACTGTCCAGCTCTCATAAGCCTGCTTCTGCAGCATCATCCGTAGAACTTTTTATACTACACCCAATACCAGGTTGGGAAGGCGTTTTATTCATTTATTTATTTATTTATTTTCTGGTGACCCTGCTAACCGCTAGGATGAATGTATAGTAACGTGTACAGGCTATATCGTAAACAGCACAAAACAGAAGCTGACATGTGTGGTCATTCTTTTTAAGAGAATTATAAATACTGTAATATATCATTTTATTTTATTGGCATGCCTTTTTGTAAATACAAATTATTAACTTATTAAATAGGAAATGGCTTCTGGCTTATGCCATTGTCATGTTTATTTTTATTTTTTATACTTTTCTTTCCTCTTAGAACTTAGATGCTGTCAGCCAATGTACATCCCCAAACCAGACAGACAGACAAAAAATTTTTTATTGCTAATGGTCTTTTCCAAAACAACAAAAAATATATATATTTTTGTTCCAATGTGCAATAAATTCTAACCACTTCTATGCAAGATTGGCTAAACTTCATAATTGTTCTTGTTCTTAGGTCTTGAGATGGGCAATAGAGCTATAAGATCCCGCTCCGTACTCCAAGTGCTCGTGCTAGTGATGTCATTCAGCTGCTAGAGCATATTAATGAGGTTTTTCTGAGAGCTGACCTTTCTCCTCCCCTAGACCCTGGTCCCCACCCAGCAGGCTATCTCCTCAGTAACTCGCACACAGGCCTTGGTATCTGACACCCATCAGCCAGCTTCATAGGGAAGAAGCCACCTCCGCTCTATTTGACGGTTCACTTTTTTAGGTTAAACTTTTCCCGCCTTCTTCCCCCCCCACCACCACCCCTCCACTCGCTCACTCTCTCACTGTCTCACTCACTCACCTGCCCTGCTCCACACTTCTTTGGTAGTAAATGACACCATCACCAGCAGTTTACACCCGCAGTTAACAGGCATTGAACTGAAAGAATCAGTGATGGCGCCCTCGTCCGCCTTCACTGAGTGGCTAAGTGGCAACGCTTTGCCAAATATTAACGAAGCCAATCAAAAAGCAGCAGCAGCCACAGTATCACTGCACATATATATATATAGATATATAAATACAATATAAATATTTATTTTTTGTAGCCAGGTCCTTGGTGCAGTATTTATACTCCACAATCCACCTTTAAAAAAAGACAAAAAGCAAAAAGATGTGTGATGCTGTTAATCTAAAATGCAGAGCCAAAGCCACTGAGCAGCAGCTGACACGGTTGCTGGTTTGTGTGTGAAAAACACTTTCCCGGCATCTTTCCTTAACCTCCTTGTTGCTTAGGATGAGGAGACTCATTTAAAGCAGAGGGCGAGCGCAGGAAAAACGCAAGTCATCACGACTCCCTCCCACTCCTCTCTAAATGAGCCACTTTTGGCCTCAGAAGTTGACTGGGAAGAGATAAAGAGAAACTCCCAGTCAAAGCCCCTGGAACGACAGTGCTCAGAGTTCTTTTATTTTTCGCTGCAACCAATGTAGGCTTGTAAAAGACCAATAGTGAAGACTAGCGTATTAGTGAATGCATGGAGGCCAGCACTGCTCTAAGCGAGACATGATAAACAGTACACCACTACTATAAGCCAAAAGGAAACACAATAAAAATGACCCTTTTTACTGTACAAGGGAAGCCTGTCTTGGTGTGCGTTTGTTGCTTGACTCTCCCAATTTTTGATTCCTGGGAGGGGTCTGGGAATTGGGACCTTACTAGCACATCTAGGGAAAAGAGGGCAATGGAAGGGAAAGAAATCGGAGGGTTTCTTGCAAAGTTCTGGCTAAGAAGTAGAGATTGGAGAGGAAAGCAAGGTCCTGATCCCCCAGATCCCCACTCACCCACTGCATGTGGCATTCCTCCCCGCACCGGGCCCGTGCTCCGAGGCCCTTGAAACCCCTTCCTCACCGGTCCCCCTGGCAGAGCCCCCACAGATGATGTCAGCCAATCAGCCGGGCTGGCCTTACTTCTTCCTTTCTGCCTTTTTCACCAGTTCATTAAGGAAAAAACCATTCCAATGCCCAAAGCTCGGGCAAGCACGATGCCCCACAGCCTCCACTCTGCTAGCTAATGCCAGGCCCTGCCCTCCATCACCCCGACCGCGAGGCCAGCAAACTAGGGCTGGTCTCGTTCACGTTCGTGCAGGGAAGAGGGGCACCCCTCCCCTTCCCTCGCCCTGCCCCGCTTTGGGGACATCCCTCTCTAGGCCATGTCTCCCGGTCCAGGAACACTCAGGAGGATTTTGAAGTGCCCACTCTAGTCCGCTCCAGTAGCTCCACTCTGGAGAGAGATGGCTGGTAGGTCAGTCCCCATCCTCCTCCCCCCCGGCCCCCAGCCTCCAGGCCTGCTGTGGAGGTGAGATTGCCATGGGTTACGACTTTGTGACTTGAGTCCTGGGCATCTTCTGTAATGATGCCTCTTTCTTTTCTCAGATGTTGCCCAAAGTTTTGCAAAAAGCTTCGTTCATTTTCAGGTACCCCCACCCCCTAAAGAATCGGCTGCAACTAGCCAGCCAGGGGGACATCAGGAGAGAAGAGGAAGTCTGGGTTGTGGGAGAGGCCCAAGGTTTGCACAGTCTGTGCTGGAGCTCAGCTCTGTGCTTTCTTGGATTCCCTTTCCAAGAGTACCAAGATTTCCTCCATTAAAACACTCCTGAGGCACCCCCTGCCCCTGCCCCCCACTGCTGTTTGCTGTACATAGAGGCTAAGTGGGGTGGGGTGGGCGGGTGTGCACGTGTGGTGTGTGTGTGTGAAGAATGTATATAGGTCAAGGGGAGCGCGGTCCAGTGGTTCCAGAAAAGGGACAGAACTCCTGTGTTCCATCCCCAGCTCGACCACTGACTCGCTGTGTGGCCTTGGGCAAGTCACTTAACCTCTCTGTGCCTCAGTTTCCCCATCTGTAAAATGGGGATAATAATACTGACCTACCTCACAGGGGTGTTGTGAGGCTTTAACTTAATGTTGTGTAAAGTGTTTTTGAGAGACACAGGCAAAGGCACTAGGGAAGGGCAAAGTATTATTTGGACTTACGGAGGATAAAATGGTACCATAAGTGCTGCTATTCTGAGAGCCATTTTAAACTGCACTGCTCCAACCACCCCCGCTTCTCATCACCAGGACAGCAGGTCGAGAAAATGTCTTTCCTTTCACTTGCTTCTGGGGTTTGATTATTCTAGACACTTAATTTTTTTTCCCTTGCTGTATCTCCTTCCCCCACCCCCCTCGACTTGTTCCCTGTTCCGTTTATGCGGAAATGGCAGAAATGCTTGAGAAATGAGAATGTATAAGTGGATTGGAAGTTTATAGTCTGAAATTTCAATTTTACTTTGTACTGTACATCTTTTTACTTTAGAATTTGCAATAAAGGGTTACGTCAATCTTGTTTTCAACTCTCCTCTTGGCCTGGCCTGTCATTCTGTCACTGCTCTCACACCAAAGCCCCTCGGCCCACGGTGGCCTGGGAGTCAAGCACTGCTGTCCAGCAGGACCCCATAGCTGGCCTCTCGCCTTCCCCATGGTGTGGGGTGCAGTCTGAGCAGTCTGTGTGAGGGTCTCACCCAGGCTCAACTCCTCTGATGGGCTGGCAGTGCCCTGCCACTCAGGTGGGTGGGAAAAGTTGGGGGCTGCAGGTCGAGCTTCAGGAGGCCTTGCCTGAATGGAGAGAGCAGCCTGGAGGCATCAGCCCCTGGAAGTGGGCACACCTCTAGCTGTGCTGCCCCCGCAGGGGCTCCAGCAGGACCTCTGAGTAAACAGAAGCTCTACACCTTGTTCTGGTTCCCACCATTTCACCCCAGCTCCCTTACTGCTCACAGATCATTCCCTCTGGAGCTCAAACTCTCAGCTCAGGCAGCTCTGACTATGCCACTAATTGTGGCCAGCTGCCTTACGTGTAATGGGGATAATTTCCACTTTCTTGCGTTTTGAAGATTGTATCAAATAATGTATGTAACTGCTTAGCCTAGGGTCTGGCACACAGTCCTTGATAAATGGTAGCTCTTAGAGAATAAGAGCAAGATAAAGAAGGAACTTAAGCTGATAAGAATTGGGAGGGCCTGCATCCCCTGCCCTTTCTGGTAGACTGGCACCTGAGACCCTTCTCGTCCACTGGCAGCCCCCCTCGCTATGCAGGTCATTTCTAACCAACCAACAAAACCGATTGCTCCCACCTTTGAGTATTTCACAACTTTTATAACATGTCAAAGGCAGCACCCCACCAGGACCCTGCTCCCACTTCACAGCCAGGGACATGGAGGCAAGGAGGGGTCTGGCCCACCTGCAGCCCAGGGCCCCGGGGATGCAGTCAAAAGCGGCTCCGCTTCCCCGAAGCGGGGCGCCCCAGCGGGCCCCAGGAGGGGAGGGGCGGGCGGCCGGGGACTATGGGACCGCACGCCATCGCCACCCGTGATCCATGGCGTGAGCAGGATGAGCAGCGCCCCGACGCCCAGCGCTCCACCGAAGCCGGTGAGGAAGCCGAGCGCCAGCGGCCCGGCCCAGCCTGTGGGGCTCCGCTCGTACGGCGCCTGGGGCAGTCGCTCCACGATCAGCTCCAGCTCGTCCCAATTGGTGTCGGGGACCGAGGCGCGGCGGAGGCGCCGGGCGGGGGCGGGGGCCGGGGCCGGGGCCGGGGCGGGGACGCCAGGCGGTGGCAGGTAGCGCTGCCCGAACTTGCGCAGCTGCAGCGCCGCCTGCTGGTGGAGGTTCTTGCCCAGCTCCCGGGCCACGTCCGGGCGACCGCTGCGCCGCAGGGCCCGGGCCACACGGTCCCATGACAGGGATGGAGCCTCAGCAGCCAACCAGGTTGCCAGCCCCTCGCGGCAGCCGTCGGACACGTCCTCGGGCTCGGCCTCCGGGCCAGCCGCCTCGCGCCGCTGCCTCCGCAGCCGACCCGGCAACGCCGACGTGGGCACCGGCTCAGGCCGCGCCAGCTGGTCCTCGGAAAGCCTGGCCAGCTCAGCCTCGACGTCCGGCTCCGGCGCCTTCAGGAGCGACTGGAAGTGGTCGCACTCCTCCGGGGTCAGCAGCTCGGCCAGGCGGACAGCCGCGTGAGGGCCCATGGCATCCACGGCCCCTGCTGGAGCCAGCGCCCAGCCCCAGAGCAGCAGGGCCAGGGCCCCCGCCAGAGACCGCACCGCCATCACCAGGTGGTGACCGCGACCCCACGGAGTGTAGGGGGAGGAGCGCAGAATGCCCATGGGTGGGGGAGGGGCGCAACACCTACGGATGGGGGCTGGTTATATACAGGGACGGAAAAGGGGGCCTTCGATATGGGCGACTTGTCGGAGCAGGATCTCCCAACCCAAGAAACAAGGAGTTAAGAGGGAAGGATCTCAGAAAACCCAGGGATTGGAGTTAGTGGGACGTGGACCGGGAGGCTAGAATTCTGGGCCCTTTCATTCAAATGCCTGCCCGAGGCCTCCTGGCTGTCCCACGAATTTCTAACTTATCAAGTTTCCAACACCTCTTTTAACCCATGTACCGCCCCTCACCTTCCACCAAAACTCTAGACCCCTTGCTCTCCTCTATCTCCAATATCCAATTCCCAAATTCTCTTATTACCTACTAAATACTTATTATGTACAGATGCTACCAGTTTCCATCCTCCCACGGGTGCATCCAAACCCTCATCCTCTAGCTCAGATAAGGTAAGCTCCTCCCCAGGTCCCCACAGGCCCTCCACACACTCTAGGATTGAACTTGCTTCCTTTCCCCAAGCAAACTTGGCTCAGGCTCTCCTTCAGATTTTGGACTGCACTCTGCTCTGCCTCAGTCACTCCTCAGCTGACAGGTCCCTTCTGGGAAGCCCACTCTACCTCCCAGCCACACCCTTTGCCCTGTCTCCAATAAGCACCCCTCCTATTTACTCCCACAGCACGCTGCAGCGCTGCCTTTTTAGTCCCCCTCCCACCACACTGTAAGGTCCATCTATTGTCCCCATAGCAACGAGTGCATAACAGGTGCTCAGTAAAGATTTGCTGAATCAGTATGTGAACTCTTAACATCAGTCCCTGTCCACCAGCCACCTACCTGCCCCCTGCCCCACACATGCAGGCTTCATCACGGAGCGTCAGCTCTTCACAGGACGTGGAAGTTCCTGCTGATGAAGCGTTGTGGTCCTACTGATACCTCCAGCCTCACTACCCCTCCACACTGCTGCCCTCACTTTATGCTCTTGTAACAAATTACAGGGTGCAGTTTCCAGCCTCCATAGGTTTGCTGGCCTGTACCCACCCAATCCTGTCCAGGAAGTTTTTCGGACACCCTACCACCACCACAAGTCAGGATCTTTTCTGGGCATTCTTGAGACAGCCTGTGCATCCTCCATTGGGACACTTACCTGGAAATTAATTCGAGGATTTAGTCAACATTTATTCAGTGTCTTCTATGCAACAAATACTGTGCCAGATATGAGAATATAAAATTTTTGGTATGGTCCCTCCTCAAGCCACCTTATCCAGCTGTATTTTCAAATGATCTATCTTTGAGCTTTTCCCATTCTGTATCATGGGCTCTCCAGACCAATGGCTGGGCTTAACCATTTCTGAATCCTCAGTGCTATGCAGTGACTGCACAGGGTAGGTGTGTAATAAACCAACTAGAGTGCGAGGTGGGGGGGGGGGTCCTGGACCGCCAAGAGTGGGGAGGGTTGGGGTCACTGAGTCCTGGGGCAATGCCCTGGAGCCCCCATGTCCAGGCACACACTAGTTTCTCTCAGAGGGGAAACTGTTTGCAGGGTCTGGCCTTGGGCTTGCTTTGACTCTTGAAAGCCCCGGATATGCCCTAAGCTTGGGCCTGAGGAAGCCAGGGGTGCCTGCTTCCTTGCACTCTGGTGCATTTGCGATGATTTTGCTGAGAGCATTTAAGGGCCTCAGGAAGTTGTGGGTCTAAACATCTCAATACAGCTTTTTTGGCAAGATGTTCCTTCCTAGTTTTCTATGCTCCAGTTTATGATGAGCTGTCAAGGACAGAGTCTGGGGACAAAGGATCCCATATGGCCTCAAAGACTGGAACTCACTGTATCCACACCCTGCCCTCTGTCCACTCTCCCTCCATCCAAGGATGGAGTGCAAATACAATCCTAGCTCTGGCCAACAAGGGCTGCTGTCCAGGTCCTGAATGAACCTTCCTTTTCAGCCCTCCTTCCTTCCATGCATTCATTTATTCACTCACTCAACATGCGAGCTCTTCTTTATCCCCTATGCTGGGTCAAAGTCCGCCCCAAAGAGCTCAGAATTGCAGGCAGGCCTTCCCTATCCACAGGCTTTTCACCTGGTAGCCTCAATGCCCAGTGTGTGGTAGGCACTGGCTGTGCCAGAGTGAATAAAAGGAGTCCCACAGTCATGTTTTGCTGAAGGAATAGAAACACCCACCACAGAGCCACACCCATGGCACCAGCAGACCTGGAAGCCCAAGCATTTCCCAGAGGGCTCCCCACACCCTGCTGCCCCAAAGAAATCCTCTGGAAACCACGTGTTATCGCTTTAATACTGTGTAATATTTTCTTTTAAAATACAGTCTCTTCTGAGGTAGACAGACCAAACTGCAGAGCATTGTCAGACAGGAGATAAATACGTCCATGTACAACACGCAGCAAAATGAGGTAGAAATGGTTACAGCTGGAGGAGAGGACCCCAATCCCAATCTGGGTACAGGAAGGAAAGGGCCAGCTTGCAGAGTCTGCCCTCCCCACACCCCTGCCCCTGGATTCTTTGGTATGCCCCCCCAACATTGCCAGAGCTGGACCTGCCCTTCCCCCACCTGCCCCGGTAGCTATGAGGTAGGTGCTAGTAGACTGGGGGCTGTCTCTTTGTGCAAAGCTCCCCAAGGCCAGTAGAGGAGGTGGTGGGGGCCCTGGGTCCTGGTCAGTGAGCTCTTCCCCCCAACCCCTAGAGCTGCCTGCCTCCTGAAGGGAAGGCTGGGATCCCAACCCCACCTCCCCAATGACCTCCACCTACCCCTCATATACATATACACACCTGAGAGAACCTGCTCGCTCCCTGATCCCCCTGGGGGCCTTTCACAGCCAAGACCCTACACCCAGTTTCTGAGGCACCAAAGCCCTGCAATCAGCCAGCTCCAAGGAGAGGAAGGCCAGGGACCAAGGGAAAAAGGGGAAGAACAGAGCAGCTTTCCTGTTAACACTTCTAGGCCAGAACAGGCCCTCAGCACCTTGGCACCTGAAATGCTCCCCACAGGCATCCATTCCAGCTGGGAGTGGGAGGTGGTACAGAGACTGCACGAGCCATTCGGTGGCAGGGGAACAGGAGGGAGGCTGGGGTGGGACAGAGAAGAGGTGGGGTGACAGCCTGTACCCTCCCTCTTTGGACCACAGGTCAGAGTTGTGAAATGGGCTCCCTGAGGGGGAGGGGGCAAACTGCCGAAGCCCTATCAAGGGAAAGTTGGTGGGACAGGGGAGTATGGTTCTCACAAGGAAGGGTACCCAAGCCTAGGCTTCTGGGGGAAAGTCTGAGTGGGACCAAGAATAAACCCCCGATGTCTATTCAGGAAAAGAATCTGCCCATCTCCTTCCCCCTCTCACAGCCCCTGGAGCTCGAGACCTAGGACCCTAAGAGGATGGGAGATGTACAACTCCTCACAGAAACTTCTCCTGTAACAGATGTTCATTCACCCCTCCTCAGAGCCTCCCACCAGACCAGGGAGGCTGAGTCTGTAGTCAACTCTTTTTGCCCAACCAGACCTGTGACCAGACTTTGTTCCTTCCAGAGGAAATCCATTTAGCATAAGTTATAGGACACCTCTGCCTAGGCAAGGGACAGGTGAGATGACCTCTCCGGGGACTTTCTGCCTGGGTCACTATCCCATTTGGGCCCTCTCAGCCTACTTTCTGGGTCTGGGGCAGGCAGTGGGCAAGGGCATCCCAACTCTGGATAACCAACCCTCCACAGAAAACACTATACTGAGGGGTGGGGCCCAGCGGGAACAGCAGCAGGAAGGGAGCAAGACCTACCACCTCTCAAATTCCAAACCCAGTCCCCCTCACCCTTACCTACAACCTTGGGCCTGAGGAGGAAGCCCTAGCAATACATTCTGCTTCTGTCCCAAGAAGAGCAGGGGTTTAAGTGTGGCCTCTGGGTCTTCCTCTCCCCTTTCCCATAGGTCTCACTTTCTGAGTCTTCTGGGAGAATTTGCTTTCCTAGGTGAAAGGGGGGCACAGGAGAGCAGCCAAAATCTAACATTCTTTCTGAGATCAGTTTCTTCCTGAGTTGTCCAAAAAAAAGAAAGAAAGAAAAGGAAAGAAAAGAAACAAAGAAAAGAAAAAGAAAGAAAAACAGCAAATTCTACACATCTTACAAAAATAAGAGGCCTAAAATATTAAACAAGCTACATTTCTGGGATTTCCCCCCTCAAAAACAAACAAAAAACCTTCTTTGGGTGGTTTTCTCTTTTTTGCTTGACTCCCACAGACCCAAGGTTTTGGCTGGGTGAGGGAGGTAGAGGACTCCCTACCCCCTCCTCAGCCCCTGGACCTCCGGATCTCCTGCAAAGGCGCATGTGTCTTTGAATGAGGGACAGAAGGCAGGGAAAGGGACCAAGAAACAAGAAAGGCTGGAGAGCAAGGGAAGGAGACAGAAGCATAGAGGGTGATAGAGACAGAGGGAGGAGCAAAAGAGAAACAGGGCTGGGGTGGGGAGGGGTGGTACGGTCAGTGACAAAGCGACAGGGAGAGAAAACTACGAGAAGGCAGAGAAAGGGGGAAGTGGAGGAGGGGGAGGAAGCCATTCAGAAAGAGAGGAGACAAAAGGATTGTGGCGAGAGAGCAGGAGTTCCTTAGGCCCCCTGGGCCGGCCGGCTGTGGGGCGGAGATGGCGAGCTTCCCGTCCACAATAAATAGGGAAAACCTGAGTACATAGCGCATATGGCATCTATCTGCCTAGCAGAAGCATTTTCCTTCCCACGAAAAAAACCCACAAGCAGCCCCCTCTTTTCCCTCACCCCGGCACGCCTAGCTTGGTGGGGTTAAAGACTTCCCTCCGGAACCGAGGGGGCGGCGGCTCCCGCGGCCTCCCCAGGCGAAGTCAGTGTCCGAAGCCGTACATTTTGTCCCACTCCACGAACAAGTCCAAGTCCTTGGGCGAGGCCCTGGGGCCCACCTTGGCCAGCGCCGCCTCCAAGTCCTTGTAGGAGAGGGGGCGCTGCAGCCCCGGGTGGCCAGCCCCGGCCGCAGCCTGCTGGCACAGCTGCCCCAGCTCGCCCCCGGAGAAGCCCTGGGTGCCCTGCACCAGGGCCGCCAGCTCCCGCTCGCTCAGCGCGCAGCCCTGCTGGGCCAGCGCCCGCTGTAGGATCTGCCCGCGAGCCGGGCCGTCGGGCAGCGTCACGTAGAAGCGAAGAGCGAAGCGCCGGCGGGTCGCCTCGTCCAGGGCCGAGGGCCGCGAGGTCGTGCCCACAACCAGCACGCCGTCGGCCCCTGCGCCGCAGCCGCCGTCCAGGCAGGCCAGGAGCGGCGCTTGCAGGGCGCCCGCGGGGGCCGCGCCGTCGTCCCGGGCGGGCAGCAGCGCGTCCAGCTCGCTGATGAGGAGCACAGCGGGCGGGCGACAGCGCGCAGCCGCGAAGGCGGCCTGGAGGAGGCGCGCACCTTCGGAGGCGCCTGGTGCGGCCAGCGTCGCTCCGCGCAGGCGCAGCAGCGTAGCACCCAGCTGGGTGGCCAGGCAGCGGCCCAGCAGTGCTTTGCCTGCGCCCCGCGGCCCGAAGAGCAGCACGGTCCGCGGCGGGCGCGGGCTGCCCGGGTAGGCGGGCGGCCTCAGTAGGGGCCACACCAGCTCCTCCTCCAGCGCCGCCTTGAGCGCGCCCTGGCCTGCCACGTCCGCCCACTGCACCGGCGGCCCGCAGTCCACCATCTTGCTGGTCACCAGCTCCAGGGCCCCTGGGTCCACACCTTTGGGAGGCTCCCCCAACGGCACCGCAAAGCCCCCGCGGGGAGCCAGCGCCGGGGCCCGCTCCGGGAACTTCTCAAAGGGCTCGACTTGTGGGCCGTAGACGGGAGAGCCCAGGACCTTGAGGGGGACGCCGCTGCCGTACTTGCCCGACGCCTCCTCGGCGGCTCCCGGCGGCTTAGACCGGAACCCGTTGCCCCGACACTCACCGTTGTCCGCGGCAGGGTAGGAGGTGCCGTCGGCCGCCGGGGCCTTGGCAGGCTCGTAGACGTACTTGCGGTAGCGGCCCTCGGCGCCCTCGTCGGCGGCCTTGCGCTTCAGCGACACCCCGGCCTCCGCGCCCGCCGCAGCCGCCTGGAAGCCGTAGGAGGCGGGCGCCGGCCGGGGCGGGGCGGGCGCGGGCAGGGGCGTGGGCGCCGCCAAGCCCGAGGTCAGGTAGGGGGCCGGGGGCGGGGCCGGCGGTGGCGGAAGGGCCGCGTAGCCCGGTTGCGCGGCGTAGCCCCCTGCCGGGTAATTGTACAGAGGCCCGGAGGGGCCGTAGCCCGGCGGGGGTGGGGGCTGCAGGAGCGCGGCCGGGGGCGGCGGGGGGAGCGCGGCGCTCGTCTGCGAGCAGTAACTGGGCGCCAGGTACCCGCCGCCGTAGCCAGCCGCGTACTCGGGTGCCGCCGACGGGCCCCCGCACGCGTTGCCGGCGTAGAGGGGTTCAGGCAGGTTCCCGGCTAAAACCGGGGATCCCCCGAGGCCCCCGGAGCCTCCCCCACTGCCGGACTTGGTTCCCGGGAGGCCCTCGTGGAGCGAGGCCAAGGGGTAGGGGTTCTCTGGCCCCGGCCAGGGCTCGGGGTCCCCCTTGGCGCCGTTGAGGAAGGCGGCGTCGCCGTAGCCTCCCAGGGTGGGGCGCTCGTAGGGCGAGTCCAGGACCCCCGAATATTTCTCTGCGTAGCGCTTGAGGAGGTTGGAGGCAGTGAGGGCAGAGATGTCGTCGTGTGCCCAAGCATAGTGGCAGCGCTGACGACCCCCAGGGGGCAACTCCAACTTGTGAGCTGGCGATGGGGTGGTGGAGGAGACATCCAAGTGCTGCTCTGGCCACTGGTTGAGGGGCTGGGCGTGTTCCGGTGTCCAGTGCATCTTCGACAGAGCTGCAGGCAAGAGAGAGGAGCGGCTAGGGAGGTCCTGCAGAACCTCTGCGGACCCACTGACCACCAGCCACAGGCCGACCCCCTTAGACCATAGCTTAGGACAGGCTGGTTTTTCGGCATCCACCACTCACCGATCCACTCTCCTGGGGCCCCCTTCTCCAGGCACCAAAAACACCATACTTGACTTGCCCCTCATGTCCCATGATCAAAGTTATCTGAAAACACTTTCCTCAGAACCAAGATGGATCTGGAAATGACATATTTGTTCCTAACTTCACCTTTAGGCAATGACTATTGTTCTGGCCTGGCCACTCCAGCCCTACCCTTTAGAACACATGGTCCTTTCAGACCTACTGTAGTGAACGGTCAGACAGTGGGTGCCCCTGGTCCCCAGCCCTTGCCCCCCCAGTGCTGGGAATAGTCAAACCTAGGTGGGGCTCATTCAGAAACAGATGTTTGCTGCACTTCCATCATGTGCTAGGCACTAGGGTTATGTAAAGATGAGTGAGGCCTGCCCAGAGCTCCTGGGCTAGCCCTGGCCCAGCAATCTGATAGTCCTGAATGCTCCGTTCACCTTAGCCTTCCCTGAGAGTTCAGTGCCCCCTTTGTCCCTGAAGTGAGGGTGCCAGTGTCCACAGTAGTGTCTCATCATCCCTGGAAAACCCCAGAGACTGACCCAGAAGCATTCACTTCATTTCTACTTGGTTTCTTCTATTAGTCTCTGCCTGATGAAGTCAGAGCACCTGGGTTCCAGACCCAAATCTGCTCATGAAAGCTGCCCAGAGCAGGTGCTGCCCCCTGCCTCATTGCCAGAATGTTCACCATCATACAAAAAGGTTGTTTAGAATAGACATATATTCTAGAGAAGATGGGGCAAAGTTACTCCACAGCAACGCAGAGTTAGTGCACATCATAGAAAGTGGGTCACAGATTCGTCTCTGAATTTACCAGGAACCAAAGAACTCACTTTGCAAAGTAAAGAACACTGTCATACTCCAAAGAGACGAAAATGTTCCTGGCATAGAAATCACAGAACTTTTTTCCATGGACCTCAGGAAGCCGACCTGTGAGAGGTAATAAACAATGGCCTCTTAGAGAGCCAGGCTGTAAACACAACAGTAATGTTACATGGCTGTTTCTTACAGTCTCTCAGCACCAGTCTAGGCATGAGTCAAACTGGTGAAAGGGATTCAGGGCCTGGGGAATAGCACTATCCAGGCACATGGCTCCAACTGGTTGGTGGCCTGATCTGAGGATAAAATCTCAGAGACTAAATGGGCCCATGATGTGCCAGAGACGGGTTTTGCTCAAACCTAAGCTTTTGATAAGACAAATTAACCTTACAGGTTCAACCTTCTTTCTTCAACAGAACTTTATTGAGCATATACTAAGTGCTGTGCTAGGCAAGGGGGCAGACTGAAAGGTGAATACGGTGGTTCAGCTAGATGGAGGAGACAGACAGACGACATCCTTTATAAGGGAGTAAAATAGTGGTGTGTGTCAGGGGCTCCGGGAGCGTGCAACGCCTGATTGAGAAGGCCTTTACTGGACCTTGAAGAGGAAGAGGCCAAGTCGACCAGACAGGCTAGAGGATTCCAGCACCTTCAAAGATGCAGAGCACAATGCATTCAGAAAGCCAGGGCTGGGCTAGCTCATATGCCCTATTCCCTCCCTCAAGATGCCTTACTGTCACCTTCTGGAAAACTTTAATAAATCTACAAATCTGTTATGTCTGTGATGTGAATTGTGCCCCTTTAGAAGTAGGGTTCATGTGCAGTGCACAACCTACATAACCATACATTGCAAACCTGGAGGGAGCACCAAGAAAGTTCAGATCACCGGAGCCTTGGAAGTGGGTACATGTCAGGGGAGAGGTAGAAGAGACTAAACGTAATTCAGCCTCTTCTTGGGTTCTCCACAGTTGCCCTTATCTGCAGCAACTTGACTGTACCGCCTCTTTGGACTGTGACCTGATGTCAATGGAAGACGATAGTCTTTGAAAACTATTCACTCTCATCTCCAGTGCCCTAGGGAAGGCATGCACTATAGGTACTAAAGCTTTAAAAGGGGTGTTCTTGAGGTGGTTTAGCCTCCATCTGAGAGGTGATCCTGGCCACCAATGGCAGAACAGAGTTGAGGATGAGCTCTGCGGGAGGCAGATGTGTAGCTCTCCAGCTCCTACTGAAGGGTCTCCAAGGGACAGAGGCTTTACCTAGTGTCAAAGGGGGTAACCCTGACAAGTCTCAAGTGGTTCCGGTTGCAGGGTCATAAGTGGTAACATCAGAGTCATACAAATGCAAATTTGTATTGTTGACATGGACCCCAAACCTGTTTTTTTCTATTCACTATCTGTGCTTTGGCTCCTTAATATGGAGAAAAGAGACTGGACCTTAACGAGAGCATTTTCCCTGAACTTACTAAACTAGGCACGCTGGGGGGAAAGGGCGGCCCCTGCCAGAAGGACATACCTAGATGAGGTAAGGAAGCCTCTGTGTCTGTACTCCTTCACACACTTTTCCTTCACCCTCTGCCAGGCCCTCTGCTCCTCCCCATCGCTGTCATGTGGTTCCTCCCTGCCTCTCTCACCTAGCTTCAGCCCTGGCCTGCAGCAGTCTTCGCTCAAGTCCCCACCTCTTGTACTCAGGCCCCTTCCACACCAAAGAACTCCACCTCAGCAATCGTGGACTCCAGGAACCCACACTCCAAACCTGTCCTCCCAGCTCTACACCCACTCTATCTCATCTACTCTGGGATTAGCCTCTTCCAGGCTGCTCCAAGCTCTACCCAGAGGGGCCCTTGTCCACAGCATCTCATCCGCCTGCTGGATATTTACCCTCCATCCCCTCAGGCACAGTCCTTCTGCTCCAGGCAGTGCCCTTTGGTTTTAGCCAGGGGCCCATGTCCCTCACATCTGGCCTTCTGTTTTCACTTTTATCTACATCTATATCCATTTTGCAAGCCAGGAGGCCGAGAGTCCCTGCACCCCAACCCATGACCACATCTGACCCAGGCTGGGACCTTGCCCCATTAATTAACTCTTCTTCCCCACTCCCGTGGCCTGGCTCCATCCCCCCAGCAAACTTTAAATCTTTCCCATATTCAAAAAGACCTACTTGACCTATGTCCCCCACTAACTACCAGCCCATCTCTCTTGCCCTTCTTCATTCTGCCCTCCAGCATCACTGTCTCCATGTAGTGATAGCGGGTAGAGCAGGCTGTCTCCCTGCCCCCAGCCTCGGGCCAGTTACACCCTCTCCCTCTCACACAGAGACTGAGGCCCAGTCCACAAGCTCCTGCTAGTCAGCCTCCCATAGGAGGGACCTTCCCTGGAGAGGAACCCCATCTCCTTCCCAGGTTCCTAGGACACACTCTAGTTCCTACATCAGCTGAGCTGGATGTGAGGAAAGACCCCAGAGACTTGGGGGAAAGTGTGGCCTGATTCAAAGACACCTGGGTTTGAATCCAGGTTCAGACACTTAACTGCATGAGCCTGGAGGTGGCCTGAAGCTCACTGAAGCTCAATTTCTCGGTCTGTTAAAGGGTATAATGCATGGCTTGCAGAGTGGCCATGAGGATTTCAAAAGATAACGAATGCAAAGTACACAGTCCAGTACAAAGCAGCATGATAAATGGTACAATTAAGAATCTAAGCAGTGGCCCAGCCTTACTGAGTGAATCCAAACAAGTCACTTCCCCCTGCGGTTGGGAGAATGTGGAGAATGTTCTGTGAAGGAGGTTCCCTCCAGCTCTGAAAGGACAGGCTGGTCCTTATGCCAGTTCCCCAGCACCCAGTGCTGGGGCAGAGCCAGCCCCTTGTTCTGTGCTTTACGCACTGTCCTGTGTAACCCTCACAACAGCCCTATGGGAAATACTATTGTCATCAGCCCCACCTGGCAGGTAGAGACGGAGGTACAGAGAGATTCATTCATCCCCAAGGTCACACAGCTGTCAAACAGGGGAGCAGGATTCAGACCCCAGCGCTCTAACTACAGGGCCCAGGCCATTGCCTCTTGGCTGCACTGCCTCCCTGGGCCGGCCCTTGGTACTCACAGCCAGAGGAGAGCCTGGGGCCATGACACAGCCTACACCAAGGCTTGTTTCCTTGGCCTTACGGAAACATGTTTCTGTGTTTGCCTGGGAATGTGGCTACACCACAGGTGCTGCAGCTTTACACTTCAAACCTGCAGTTGGAAGCACCTACGCCCTAGGGGAGATCCCACGTCACCTAGGCCCCCACGGGCAGGAGAATGCATGTTCTCTCACTGCGAAACAGCCCAAGTAGATGTGTCCCCTTCCCTGTAAGCTTGCCATCTGATAACTATTCATGCCCCTAGGCTGGACAGACAGTTCCTTATTTGGATCTGTGGCCTTCACTGGGGGTAGCTGGAACTCTAGGGAAAACACCACTTTTTGAAATTGCACCCTGTGGGGAGCAAGCAAGGTCAGGCTCCTGAAGCAGCTCTTTCTCTGCAGACTCTTGGAGGCTGGAACTCCACTTGACTCCACGCACAGAGTGCAGTCCTTCAGACTCACTGGTGATCAATAAATAGTAACAAAGAATTCCTTAAGCCCCTCCCCTCATTTGTAGGGAGTCTATCAGGATGGATGAGGGAAGTGGCTCGGCCTTCACAAAGGGTCAAGGCACTCAGTGCACTGATTTCAGCCTTCTTGGGCCTCTCGGATCCCCGTGGACCATGCCCAGGGCACTCTGTGCATCAGGCCTGGCACAGGCTGTGATCGAGTGATTTACAATAAGAAATATATATATTTAGTCTCTGCCCACTGTACCTGGCTCACAGCTCCTGAAACCCTTGGAATTTCCTAAGCAAAAGAGCAATGGGAGCATCTTTTGTTAGAATATTTGGTTTCCTGCCCTCAGTTCCTGAAACAGCTTCAGAGCAATAAAAGTGAAATGGGCGTCCTGTTATTCATAACAAGCCCCTTTCAACTGCTCCTGAGTTCATGTTAATAAGATGATTTTTGGAAAGTGCCTAGGTAACCTAAGGGTGGGGGCTGGTTGCAAGGGGTAACCAGCCATGATGGGTTGGAAACCTCAGCTCCCCACACAACCCTCCACCTCCTGGGAAATGGAGATGGGCCAGAGATTGCATTCAACTGCCAATGGCCAATGGTTTAATCAACTGTGGCTGTGTAATGAGGCCTCCACAAAACCCCAAAAGAACGGGGTTGGGAGAGCTACTGGGTTGGTGAACATGTGGAATTGCGGGGAGAGTGGCTCGCTGGGAGAGGGCATGAGAGCTCCGGGCCCCTTCCCACACACCTGCCCTGTGCATCTCTTCCATCTGGCTGTTCCTCAGTTATATCCTTTTATAACAAAACATAATCTAGTAAGTAAACAGTTTTCTTGAGTTCTCTGAACCATTCTAAATTAACCGAACCTGAGGAGGGGGTGGTGGAAACCTCTAATTCATAGCCCATGGTCAAAAGCACAGTTAACAGCCCAGACTTGTGATTGGCACCTGAAGGTGGCAATCTTGTGGGACCGGGCCCTTCACCCGTGGGATCTGACGCCATCTCCAGGTAGTGTCAGAACTGAGTTAAATTGATAGGACACCCAGCAGGTACTGCAAAACTGTCAGAAGTGAAGCAGTGAGGGAGAGTGATGGGGGCGGGGGACACACAGGAGGAGTGCGTTTCTCCCTCACACAGGCCTTAGACACTCCCACCCCCATTCTGGCATCAAGGGGCAGCAGACACCCTGAGCTGTCACTGTGTGACCCTAGGCAAGACACCTAAACTTTCCAAGCTTCACTATCTTCAGTTGTCAAATGAGACAGTTGGTATGGATGGTGGATCTCAAACTTCCTCTCACTAGGAACCCTTGAAGTCAGTTTTATACGGGCTGAGGTGGAAAGGGATCCCAATCAGGCAGTGTCAAAGCCCCTCTCCAACTCCCTAAGGAGGCCCCTAAGGCCCTTTCCCCATCTCACAGAAGGTCTCTGGGTGAGAATCCACTTACCCACGGCAAGGGAGGGGCTGCAGAACACAGGGCTGGGGGCAGGTCAGGAAGAAGGGGCAGCTGTGTGGCGGCTCCAGGCTTGTGTGGAGAAGGGCCCAAGCCACCCTCCTGGGCCTGCTCCTCGGGTTCCATTATCTCAGCCAGGGACAAAGGGGCTGGAGTGGAGAATCCCATTGTTGGGCCTCATATGGAAATCTCATTAATCTATTCACCGCGGCTCCCACAGGCCTTTTGTCCCAGGCTTTTTGTCTCCTGCTCACAACTGGTGCCCCGGGGGTCTCTGGCCGCCTGGCAGAGCTTGAACAGGAAGGTCCCCCATCAGCTGGGCCCTGCCCCCTTGTGCCAACCCCTAGTTACTGCAAGAGGAGAGGAGACGGTGGGTACCTAGAGGACCCAGAGGACAGCACAGGCCACCTGCCACAGCCCTTGCATCCACCACCCAGGAAGTTCTTCCCCCATTTCAGCCAGAGAGCAGCCCCCAGCATGGCTGGACCCCCAGCATCCTGCCCAGAGGACCCTTGGGGCCTGGCTTGGGGCCTCCCATGGGTAGGGCTCAAAAAATGTTTAGGAGATGAACCAAACCCTGAACCAGAGTTTTGCAGCTGCATTGCCAGGGCTGCAGCCCATTTTCTGCAGGTCCATGGACTTGTTTCCGTCCAACCAACAGACACTTTCATGTACCTTCAGAGGGCCGGGCCCTGAGTGGCAGCTGTCAGAAGAGTGAAACTGAATCGAACTGTGACCCATCCTCACAACTCTAGCGACTCTAGCACCCAACAGGGAGAAGGTGACGGTCTTCTTTCTCATGGCCATGAGAAAGAAAAGAAAAAAGAAAAGTAAAGGAGGAAGGAAGGGAAGGAGGAAGGAAGGAAGGAAGGAGAGGAAAGGAAGAGTAAGAAAGGAAGAAAAGAATGAATTCTGGAAGTTCAGAGGCAGGGGAACCTGTTTTTGGCGGGGATCAGAGCAGCACCTAAAATGGGTCTCTGTGGCGGCGGGCACTGGGCAGCGCTGGTGGACAGCTGAGCAGGGAGCGCGGGCACGTCCATGTCATCACTCCTGTGCAACACCCCACCTAAGTAGATACTCTTTACAGACGATAAAACTGAGTCCCAGGGAGGAGGTTCCTGCCGGCCCAAGGTCAGAAAGAGCGCTGCCTCCTTTTGGCCACTGTTTTCCCACCTCCACAGGCTGTGATCAGGCAAGGATGCATATCTAGGAGGAGCAGACCCAGGAGGGAGCAGAGGTCCACCCACCAGATCTAAAGGCTCCCCCTCCAGGTCCCTAAACTCACTCCTTAGCTGGAGAAATGGTGGAGAACTTGGAGCTGGGGAGCGGGGAGGGGAAGGCATAGGGAGATGAGGAAGGGGCCACATGCCATGAGCCCTGAGGACTAGGAATGGTCCCAGCCAAAAGAGACCTAGAAAAAAAATCAGCCCTGCTCTTTGAGGCCTACATGCCTTTTGTTCCCTCAGTTTCATCTGTTGGAAATGCTCTCCCTCTGCCCATTAGCTCTTCCCCATCCTTCAAGGCTCACGGCCAGTCCTGCCCACTTCATGCATCCTCCTTGGCCACTCCAGCCCTAACTGACCCCTTGCCTTTCGGGGGAGCTGGAGAAAGTCCCTCCTGGCACCAAGAACAGAGGACATCCTTCCTCTTATGCCCTGATCCCATCCCCTTTCAAAGCTCAGGGATGGGTTCCCTCAGTTCTCCCCTCTCCTGTGTGATCAGTTTGCCTCTCTGCTCATTCTCACCAGCCCAAAAACATGCTGTTATTTCTCCCATCTTGGGGTAGGGGAAGCTCAAAAGAATCTCTTGATCCCCTTTCAACTACATCCTATTGCTCTCTGCTTGCTTTTTACCAAAACAAAAAACAAAATAAAAACCAAAAAATGGTTTAAAAGAAATGTATACTACTGCCGCCGATTCCTCCCCCCCAATTCTCTCCTGAACCCCCCCAGCCAGGCTCTCACACCCAGCACTCCAGCCGCCTGCATGTGTGCTGTTCAGTCTGATGGCCAGTCCTCAGCTCAGGAGCACTGGGCTCAGCTGATCCCTCTCCTTCCTGAAGCTTCTTCCCTGGGCTCCCTGCCCCCTCTCCTCAGCCGCTTTCATGCCTCCTTTCCCTGCTGCCCTTTGAGCCCTGCAGAACCCAGGGCTCAGTCCTTGGAGCCTTCTCTCCACACTGATTCCTTGGAGACCCCATCCAGGCTCATGGCCTTGACCATCAGCTGTACATCGAGGATTCTCCAGCCTAGTTCTTCCCTGTGCACGTCCCACTGGCACAGTCAACCATCTTCCTGAACCCTCCACTTGAGTGTTTAATGGGCATAATCGACCTGCCCAAAAACCAAACTTCCTACTTCCTCACCCCACCCCCAGCCTACCCCTCCCCATCTTCCCCATCTCAGGAAGTGGTAGCTTTGTCCTTTCCAGCACTCAGGCCAGAAACCTCAGGGTCATCTCTTTCATATCTCAGACCAGCAAATCTGATTGGCCCCAGCTTCCAAATCTATCCAGGCTGCAGCCATCTCTCACCACACTGGTGACATCTCTCACCTGGGTGACGGCAACATCCTCCCACCTACCCTCCCCATGTCCACCCTGTCCCCTACTCTCTAGTCTCAACACTGTAGCCACAATGACCTTTAAAAACATGTCTGATCATGTCATTCTTCCACCTGGAAGCTTCCAGTGGCTCCTACTCACTGAGAATAAAATCCAGACTCCTCACAGTGGCCGACCTCTTCCTACTGACCTGCACCCGCTCCTGCCGTGCCTCCCCTCCAGTCACACACGGCTTCCTCACTGCTCCCCCCACACTGGTTTGGGGAGGGGAAGCTGGCCTTGCTGCACTCTGTGCCTATGACACTCTCTCCCCAGATCTCCGTGTGGCTCACACCCTCACTCACTTCAGGCCTCTGCTCAGCTGTCACCTCATCAGACCCTGGCCCTCCAACCTGATGTTCCCTGTAGCACTCTTCATAACCTGACTTACTTGGTGCTTTATTTTCTTGTACCTGCTAGAAAGTTGTATGAGAGTTGTTTTGTTCACTGTCATATCCCAAGCACCCAGGACACTGCCTAGTACACAGTAAGTTCCTAACAGACTCTGTAGTGTGGATGGATAGATGGGTGGATGGGAGGATGGATGAGCAAAGAGGCTTGAAAGTGCCTCTGTGTCCAAATAAAGAAAAAAAATCCGGGTGACTAAATATAAGCCCACATGAGGGGTTGAGGGTAGCAAGAGACAAAGCCCAGGGAATTACTGCAGGAGTGGGCAGGAAGGGGTTGCCTGGAATGGGAGTTTGTGTCTGTGAACACCAGAGGAAATATCCAGTCCTGGTCTGGCTGGAGCTGAAGGGTACCCAGCCCAGCCCCCACGGACCCCACCTGGCCTCCTTCTAAAAAATAAAAATCTTCCTCCTTCTCTCTTCCCCCAGCCAGGCCTCTGGGAGAGGACAAAAGGGGCGATGGAATTCCCATCAAAGGCCACCGGACACATGGTAAAGAGATCAGGGCCCTTGGGATCCTGCTTCCACGAGGTAGTGAGACCTCCCCGCCAGTGCGGCTCCTCTCTGGGATGGGGCTGGCCCGAGGGGGTGTGCTCTGGCGCTGGACTCCTCATATGTCAAATGCCAAACAGCAGGAGGCTGGCCAAGCAGCCCCCATCTGGGCCCTGTGTGTGCACATGCGTTGGGGGGAGGGGAGAGTGCAGCAATCCCTGCCTGTGTCCGCGGTCAGGGCCACAGACAAGCTGTGACCATCTGTTGTCGTCTTAAGAGGCCAGGCCAGGGGCCCAGCACCCTTGAAGATAAACCTTCCCTTTCTCCTAGCCTTCTGGTGTTTGCAAAGAACTTTAATAATGACCGTTCGGTTGCATCCTCACAATTCCCCTGCTAGATCAGCATATTCTCCCCATTTTACAGAAGAGAAAATGGAGGCTCAGAGATGAGGGAGTGATTCTCCCAAGGTCACAATTGCTAGTAGCAGGGAAGCTGGGACTCTCAGCCCATTCTGCCGGTCCCTCCCTATCCCAGCCTTGGCCAAGTTGCCTGGGTGCCAAATACAGGGCCCTCTCAGGGATAGCTTCTCAGGCACATCTCCAGCCCAAGCCTCCCCCAGCAACCCCCTCTTCCAGGAAGCCTTCTAGGACTGACACCCCCAAAGAAGTTCTAAGATGCCTCAAAGTCTAGAGCTTGGTACAGCCACTCCGTTCCCACCCTGGGCTGTTGGTCCCTGGGTATTGGGCCCCCTCAAGGGCCAGAACCTCTGAAGTGCCATTCAGCCACTCACAGGAGCAGATGACTTCCTAACTGTAGATGATCTGCACCAGGGCTGGGGCAGTCTGACAGACTGGGGAGGAACACCGCACGCTGGGGAGAACCTGCCTAAGGTCACACAGGCAGGAAGGGATCTGCACCTGAGCCTGGCTTCCAGCCCCTGAACCCCACCTCTAAGCCCATGCTGTCCAAATCGCAGCTGCTAGCCGCAGGGAGCTATTTCAATTTCAAATCATTAAAATGTATTAATTATTTAAAAAGGTAAATCATTTATTATGTATTAATTAATTATTGAAAAATAAAAAAGGTATAATTAAAGTTAAATTCAATGAAAAGTTCAATTCCTCGACAGCACTAGCCACACCCCAAGCGCTCACTAGTCACACGGGGTAGTGGCACCCGTGTGGACAGCGCAGACCCAGAACATCCCCATCATAACAGAAAGTTCTACTGGACAGTGCTGCTTTCATCCCATCCAGGGCTTGGCTCTGCAGCCAGGGTGCTTCCCACTACAACTGGCACCTTTGCTGCTTTCTCTTGAACTTGAACGGAGTCTCACTTCTTAGGGTCTCCACGTAGCATCTCTACAACTCAGACTCCGTTCCTCAGGACTCCTGGGTGGTGCTAAGGCCAGGCCAGGCTTCAGCTTCCCCAGGAGTCAGGGAGGAGGGGGCAGACGAGCTGGACCAACCACTCCCCAGCCTGTCCTGCCTGCCACCAGAGAGGAGGCGCAGACTGAAGAGGAGATAAGGACAGTAGAACTGGGCAGTTTGTCATCTGGCCCTTCAGGCTGTGCTTCCTTCCCTCCCCCATCAGCTGCTCAACACCCTTCCCCCTTCGCCTACCATCGTCATCCTCATCAAATCCTGAGGACAGATGGGGGCTGGCAGGGGAAAACGTGACCACAGTGAAAGCACTCTCAAGTGGCAACAGAGTCCAGGGGTCACAGCTGTGTCCCCTGAGGCCTGGCCAGTCCTTCATGCCCAGCCTTGTGTCAGCCAGGCCTGGACTGAAGCACATCTCAGCGAGGGGAGGGGGGAGATTGAGGAATCTTAGGGGGAGATTTAGGAATCTGTAGATGCTGGATTATTCCAGCAGACACAACCCCAGTTAAAAAGGTAGTAGGTCACATGGCCACTCATCCCTCCATCCATTCAGCACACACTGGCTAAGTCCCACCGCGTCAAGATGTAAGAGGAGGATGTGAAGATGGACAGGTGGGCTCCCTAACCAGCTTGACCAGGTAGGGATGTGGCTTGTTCTGGACGTAATCCTCATTGCAGGCTAGATGAAGATCCTTTGTCTCTGCCCAGTGGTCTGAGCAGAATGGACACCCCCCAACCCCCTCCCCTCAAACAGGCACACAGGGCGTGCACGCACGCGCGCGCGCGCACACACACACACACACACACACACACACACACACTCCCAGCTGCTGCCATGAACCCCTCTCCCCTGGTCTCTCTGGCCAATCACAGGACTGAAGGGTAAGTCCCACAGCCTAGTGGCCCCCAGGGAGTGTATTAGCACATTTGAACCACTCAACCTGCAATGACAAAGCTTGGGGCCTTGGGAGAAGACACAGCAGGAGAGGTGGGGGCCTGTGGAGAGCTGTCTTCCCTCCCTTCCCAGGGGAAAGCTTGGGACTAGATTAAGCATTCTGGGGCACAGAGGAATTTGAGGGCCCCAGCTCCGGCAGTGAATAAGCGATCCATAAAATCCCAATTTACACACTCACTGATCAAACAGCCCATCTACTCCACTAGGAGGTTGGGGGTGGCTCTTAGGCTTCCCCTATTCTCGCAGAAGGTCCTGGGGTACCAGACCCAGGACACAGGCAGCCGTTTCCAGTCCCACCCACAATCCCTGTGAGAGGCATCTATCCCCAGGGCTTGGGGACCTGCCTGTATCTCCTGTGATGTGGCTGCCTTTGGCAGGGGGTGGAAGGTGGTTCTCCAGGTCTGCCTTCCATGAATGACAGCTCTTTTTCCCTCCCGTGCTGCCTGGGGGCTGCCAGGGCTGACTTCAGCCTCGTCAGAGCTGCTTATCACTTTTCCAGCTCTGAAGCCCGACTCTCCTGCCCACCCTTGTCTTTCCAACACTCCCTCCATGTTTTTCTCTTGACCCTCCTCCTGGTGCTGTAGCTGCTGGGAGATGCTCCGAGCTCTTTCCTTCCATCCACCGCATCACACCCCTTCCCAGGCTGGGCGATAGCCTGGAACACACAGCAGGTGATACCGATTTTCTAGCGCCAATTCATCTCCCTGGAGACACCAGGTAGGTGGAACTAGCCTAGTTATTACCCTGGCCCCTTCTCCCAGTTGTCTTCACCTGCCTCAGTTTTGGTTGCTTCACCTAGTCAAGCTGCCTGAAATTTCAGCAACAGAAAACCATTCTGGGTAACAAGCATCCTCTTTTAAACCAGGAGGTTGCAGGCTATCAGCCACTCGCCCCTTGATGATGGTTAGCAAAGTTGATTTGCTTCTCCCAGGCCTGCTTGAGATGAGCTGTACTGAGCAAGTAAACTTTCCATCCAGGCCAAGTAAAGCAAGGCTTCAGGGCTGGTAACTGCTTTAAGGGCATCCCAGCCCAGCCCACCACATCCTCTTCTGCTACTTGAGCTGTGTTGAAGCAGGTTAGGGAGGACTTCAACTCCTGGGCCCTGGGACAGGACAGAAATGGTAGGAGGGGGTCACCCTACGCCCATGCTTTCCAGAGGGCTTGGCAGGTCAGGCTGTTACCTCCCAGAGGCTACTGCATCTTGGGCAGGGGTTCAATCTGCACGATGTCATTCGGTCCCCTCAACAGGCTGAGAGGAGGGGATTACAGCACCAGGCCATTTGACAGCAGGATACTCTCTTTCCCTTCCTCTCCCTTTCCTCACCTTCACTGGTTGCTCCCAGGGACCCTCAAATGCACCCTGGACTCATTGGTGACTTGAGTTAGGCAAGTGTCTGAAGACCAGCCTGAAAAACTGACCCAGGGCTGGGGGTCTCTGAGCCCAGCCTGGCCATCCCAGGGGTCCCTCTGGAGGTCAGGATCCCATCTTCTTCCTGGGGCTCAGAAGATGCAGGGCATGGGTCAGTCTCTGAGATGTGGGACAAGTGTCTCAATCTCTGTTTCTTCCGGTGTGAAACAGGGGACCCAGCATGTCCCTCACAGGCTGGCAAGAGGGCAGCGAAGAAAGGTTGGTACTTTCTTCAAGACTGGCTAGAGGGGGGGCAGGACACCAGGCTGGACTCTGACTTGGCACCCACAAGGGCCAGCCAGATGCTTCAGCCTGGGGAAGACTAGTGAGGGATGCCTTCTGGCACCAAGAGGATCCAATGGGCCTGAGGGACTCCAAAGAGGGAAGTGCAGTTCCCAGCTGCCTGCTGGGCCCCAGCGTGGAGGGCACCGCCCTGCAGTGTGAGGTTCCTGTCCTGCCCCTCTCAGCTGTCAAGTGGGACTGTGGGGGGAACTGAGTCCCAGACCACAGCTTCCCTGGACATCCTCACCTGACCCCCGGCCCCTCTGCCCTGTGTCCTGGGGCACCTCTCACCTGCTCCTCCTCTGCCCCAGGGCCCTGCCCCTTCTCCTGCCCCTTGTGCCACTTAGAAACTGCCCAGATAAGGTCAAATGCCCTTCAGGTCCCTCTTGAGAGACACCATGCCAGACCCAGCTTCATCTGGAGCCACACTTTTCGTGTCCCTGGGAATCTTAGGGGGCACTCGGCTTCTCACTACAGTGTAGAGACAGCAGCAGCCGAGCACAAGGCACCTGAGGACCTCGACGAGAGGGTGAGCAGGTGTGAGTCAAGCAGGCACGCGGTGGAGGTGGCAGTGGCACTGTGGCTACTGGCCAGCTTGGGCACCGCTGCTCTCTGGGCTGGGTCAGACCCTCCCAGTGCCTGTCTCCTCGTGGATCTGCATCTGGGGCTCCTCGTCCCTGGGGACCTGGCCCCTGCAAGAGGATAAGGTCAGGCTCTTTCCCAATTTTCAGCCACAGACCCCTTTAAGTCTAGTAAATCATGACCTGTTCTCAAAAATACTTTTCAATGCATAAGATAAAAATACACACACAAACAAAAAAGAAAACAAAAATAAAAATTAAAAAAATACACACACAAAATATGTTTTTGTAACGATGTATGGAGACAGATGTTAGCTAGACTGACTGTGGTGCCATCTCCTAATATATACAAATATCCAATCGTTCTGCTGTACACCTGAATCAGTTACACCTCAATCAAAATAAAGAATACGTGGGACCACTTGGTCAATTTTACCTCATTAAAGCAGAGAGGGGATAAAATTTTAAAAATATATGGGGCTACAAAGGGAATTAATAACACTGGAAGACAGCTCCATCCATGAACTTCTCAGGGACCATAGACCGCAGGTGTCAGCCCAAGAGACAAGAGCCGCCTCTCAGACCCCACCCCCTCCCCCAGCCAGGTTTAGGATCCAAGGTTGACTTGAGTCAGTTTAGGTGGCATGTGACTTCCTAAAAGCTTAAGCTTTAAAGTCTAGGTCATCCTATGTTCCCAGGCCCATATATGCCCCTCTCCCTGTGCACAGGGGTGGGTGAGAGTCGCCCCCACCCCTGCAGGGCCAGGCCCGAGCTGAGGCAAGGAAGCAGGCCCAGGCAGCCCACCCAGGCTTCCCCAGCAGCTGCCTCTGCCCCCTCCGACTCCATTCCCAGCCCTGGGGGTGCTGAGCTGAGTAACTCCAGCTATGCAGCCCAGCCGGTCTCCCTGGGCTGGAGTGGGCAGGGCTGTCCTCAAGGGGGTGGCCCCCTACAACTGCAGGGCCACAGGAACAGAGAGAGAAAGAGAAATCGGGGGAGTGCCAGGCAGAGACTGAACCACCACAGCAACTCCCGTTGGCTCCAGTCCGGGACCCCAACACCTGTGCCAGGTGCTGCTGTAAGTGCTGGACACACATGAGCTCATTTCATCCTCAGAAAAACCCCAGGAAGGAAGTACAACAGTTACTCGCAGGTTCCAGAGGAGGGAATTGAGGCACAGTTAACTTGCCGAGGTCACCAAGCTAGGACATGCGGCCGCCCACCAGGGCAGTCTGGCTCCAGATGCTTTTCTGCCTCTCACGTGACAAGCCGATGCTGTTCCCATCTAACAGCTAAGGAAACAGAAGTATGTTGAGCCCCAGCATCTTCATCAACCTTCCCTTCCCCTCTTAGCCCCTCTTCTCTCGAACGCTACCTCCCCATACTCAGCCACAAATCCCGGAGCTTAGCACATTTCCAAAGTGGTTCTCACTGCACCATGTAAGTCCTTGCGGGTCTGAGCCCCAAGACCCTGGTTACAGTCGCGGCCAAGCACTGAGGAGAGTGATCAGAGAGGCAGGGCAGCGAACTGCCTGTAGATTATGACCAGGAAATGGGGAGTATTTCCTCAAAAGGAGAAAGACTTCTGAGGATTGAGTATCTCGAGTGCCTGAACCACCTCTGGGTGGCCGACTGTGCAGCTCTGTGCAGCCCCTCAGTTCCTGCCCCTCCCCACGGTCCTTGAATGAGGTGAACCCGCTATCAAAGATTTTTGGCATAATGTTAGCTGTCAGAATATGTGAGTTGTTTCTACAAGTGATGAGCTCCCCATCAATAGAGGCATTCAATATGACAGGCTGTCTAGTGGGAGGCGCCTCCCCTTCGCAGTCCTTCTGCGTCATCCCCACTTACACGTCCAACGTGAACCCAACAAGTCCCAAACTGAACTCCTGACTACCCCGCCCTGATAAGGCAGCTCCATCTTTCCCAACAAGGGGCTCAGACCCCAAAACTCTGGCCTGAAGAGGGCTACAGGTTGGAAGACATGACACGAGAATGGCCATCCCACACAGGACACAGTCCACCTGGAAAAGGAGCCCCTTTCCTAGGGGGGTAAGTGTCTGGCCACTCTCTCTGAGGAGCTGGGTGGAAGGGGTGATCTCCCCGGGGGGCCAGAGTTTCTGGGGAGCCGCTCTACCCCAACAGAAACTGCCAGGTGGACTGGGTGGGGTGGAAGCACACGGTGCAGAGAGGCCGGGGGAGTGTCTTTTTTCAGTATAACTCAAATATCTCACCAGTTTTCTTTCCGCACTGGCCTGGAAAGAAGAACAAACATGCCCAGACTCTCAAGCATCCAAGGGCCCAATAGGCCAGTCAGCAGCAGGTGACTCTCCCTGTTTCCTAATTCCCACTGAATTAGCACCTCTGTCACCTATGAACAGACTCCCTCGGGGAATAAAGAAGTCTCCTCGGGACGCTGCTGATGATGCAAGGCCCTGCTGTCAAGTAACTGGTCTTTCCCACCCCCAGCCCCTAGTCTCTCCTCTCCAGCCCAGCCTGTGTCCTGTGAACCGCTCTGAGCATGCCGCTCCCCAGCTCACACACCTTCAGTGGCTTCCTTCTACGCAGGGAACACAAGGAGAGGTTCCGAAAGCGTAGCCTGTCCTTCTGCCTTTTCGCTGCTCCCTGACTGTCTTGTAAGCTCACTGAAGCTGAGACCACATCAGAAATAATGTTGTTATTGGGTGAATGGCTACCCAGATAAAATATCCAGGCCTGGCTCAGGGCCCGGCCGAGTGTGTGATGAGCGTGGTGGTGTTTCACTAGGTGCCATGGCAAAGCGAACAGCGCCAGGGCTGGGGACGCACTCCACCCCTCCCTGGCCACACGGCAAGCCGAGGGTTGCCATGGGAGACCGGAGGCATGAAAGCCCCACTGAGGGCTCAGTATGTAGGTGCCTACTGAGTGTGTGGGGAGTCTCAGGGGCCCAGGAATCCCTGCCCTGGCTGGGTACCTCCTGGAGCTTGGCTGAGGTACACCCACAACCCAACAGTGCTAGGACCCAACAGGTGCCCAACAGAGGTTGCTTAGAGTCAAATGGGGCCTCGTTGTCACATCTTCCCACTCATCCCCGATTAAATAATCCCAGTACCAGGCTGAGGACCAGGTGGCCTGAGTCTGCAAGGCAGAGAGGGCAGGTGGAAGGAGGGAGGTGGAAGGAGGAAGGCTTCCACCTCCCAGATTCCAGAGGTAGCCAAGTGAGGTCTCCTCTCGTCCATCTCCTGAGCTCTCCTCTCTGCCCTGACTCTACTTTGGAGAGAGCTGAAATGATGGTCCAGCTTCAGACCGGAACTTTCACACACGTCCTCTTCTTCTCCTTGCTCCTATGCTGGGAGGTGGTTCTCTGCAGTCCCTGGGTTCCGAGTCAGTGAGCAGGTCACCAGAGGTAGGCATGTGCTTCAGAGACAAAGGGCACACCATGTGAAACCAAGGCCTCTACTACCTATGAACTCACTCAGTAGTGTTCTTACTCCCATTTTGCCCATGAAGACATTGAGACCAAAACAGAATTAAATGACTTGTCCAGGGTGATTAGGCCTGATTAGTGGCAGGGTCATTGCAGCCCAGGGCTTGGCCCCTAGGGTGGGGGCCATGATCTGTCATCACAAAATGGGGTTGGGACCACAGGATGGCCCAAGGCCACTGCCCAACACTCCCATTCACTGAGAACTCCCTACCCCACCACCAGTCCCCAAGGTGAATTACAAAGGGAGATACTGTCTAAACCTCCAAACTAAAGGGAAAGAGACCAAGGCTCCTGGGCGGTCCCCACAGCAGTCCCCTCTCTTTGGCAGGACCCAGCAGGGGAATGTCAGCATCAATAGCAATCACAGATGGTCCCAACTCACGACGGTCTGACTTACAATTTTTCGACTTTACATTGGTGCAGTACGCACACAGCAGAAACCATACTTTGAATTGTGAATTTTGACCTTTTCCCGGGCTCCGATATGAAGTATGATACCCTCTCTGATATGAAGCATGTGAAGCCACAGCTCCCAGTCAGCCGCCTGATCACGAGGGGAAACCACTCACACACTCTTAGCTATTCTGCACCCAGACAACTGTTCTGCTTTTCACTTTCAGTACAGTCTTCAATCATTCACATGAGATATTGAATACTTTATTTTTAAAAAACACTTAGCCATAACATAAGTATTCTGAGTATGTGTAAGGTAGGCTAGGCTAAGCTATGATATTCAGTAGGTTAGGTGTATTAAATGTGTTTTCAACTTAAAATGGGTTGATCAGGACATAACCCCATCGTAAGTTAAGGAAGATCCGTATAGCCCTGAGCACTGTCACCTGCACTTCTGACCAGGCCCTCACAGACCCATAGTCCCTCAAGACTAAGACCAGGGATCCCAGCTCCTGCCTCATTTAATCCTCACAATAATGTTTATGAGGAGGGCCCCATGCTTAGTCCCATTTCACAGATGAGATATAGAGTAATTAGTAAGTGCTACATGTTAGCTGTGATTCATCAAGATGCTTATGAAAATGCTCAGAAAAGAGCTAGACTCTTTTGCCCCCATCCTTGTTCCTGGGGACAAGTGGATCCTAAAACAAAATAACCTCTGGACATCCTTTCTCCAGGTGACACACTCAGAGATGAGATGACTAACCTATACACTGACTGAGGCAGTGTGAACATTTCCTGCTCAAAGGCTAGCCCAGAACCTCATCCAGTACCCCTGGTCCCTGGCTTGTCCAGTCCACAGGCCATGGAGACAGCACTGAGTGGAGGTCAGGAGTGCTGGGCTGCAGGCCCACTCTGCTCTCAGCACTTCAGAGGGGTTTGGACTGCAGGGAGGGTTTCTTGCTGTAGGGTCCATAAAAGCTTCAGGGGGTCCAAGAACCCTATAAAGCAGAATGCAAAGTCTTGTGTTGATCATGGAAGTGTATTTTTCTGGGGACAGCTTTTGTAGGTCCTTCTGAGGGGTCTGTAAATCAAAAAAAGTTACAGACCTGGGACTGGGTAATCTTGAAGACCCCTTCCATCCCTAGTACTCTTAGCTTACATGAATTTAAACATAAATTCCACTCCTCATCCTTCAAGGCCAACTCAGCAGCCACTCTAGGAAACTCTGGGATTTCCTGCTTCCTTGCAGCACAAGGCTTGGGACTCAATGCATCAGGACCCACAAAGCCTTGCAGGGTCCCTCCTACCTTGATCTTCCCACTAGCCTGCCAGCTCTTGAAAGGGAACAGGGCCAGCCCAGGGCTGAGATGACAGAAAACACAAGTATAGCCCACGGTCGGCCTAGTGGGGCTCACCCCAGCCCACAGCCTCTGTCCACTGGAAGACAGAGGCTCTCGGTGTTGTGGACCACAGGTGTACCCAGCCTCAGGTCCACCTCTCCCCACTGCAGCCCTGGAACCTCACTGAGCCAAGCTCCCTCTGGGAATCTGGTTTTCATTAAATCAGGCAGAGGAGTCATTAACTGCCAGCCAAGTCAAGAAGAAGCAAATTTCTGCTAGAAGGCACAGGGAGGGTAAGGGAGACCAGCCTGTCCCCTGCCCTCCCTGGCTGACCGATGGTGGGGGAGGTGGGGGCAGGGAGTCTGGGCTCCTAAGGGTCCAGCAACTGCAGCAGTAGGAGCTGGGGGTGGAGAGAGGGAGCAGTCTTAGCCCAGATAATAAGCAATTGTTAATGTGATCCATATGGATCCTGACTGGCCTCTCTGTTTAACAGGATGATAATGGCAGGAGAAGAATGCTGGTGTGTGGGGAAAGGAAGGGGCAAAGTCCTCCCCAGACTTGGGGATGGGGGAGGGGTCAGCAATGAGGAGGACGAAGAGCCCCACCCAGGGGTCTCCACCCATCCAGGAGCAGAGCTGTTTGCCTGAAAGTGTTCAGATGCCATGCTTTGCAGGCTGTCCTTACAAAACCCCTTCTATTCTGCCAACAAACATTTATGGAGCACCCACGAGGTGCCAAGCCCCGTGCCAGGCCCAGTGGGGACAGGGTGCACGGAAGTATATGCTCCACCCCTGTCCTCCAGGAGGCAAAGTCTAGAGCCGACTCAGCCACAGAGGCTGGGGGAGGCACAGGTGCAGGGCTAGGAGAACATGTCGGGAGGAGCAAGTGACAAGGGCTGGGGCCCTGGGGAGGCTACACGGAGGAAGTGTGGCATCCGAGTTGGGCCTTGAAGAATGAGGAGGTTGTGGAGAGACAGGGACAATGGGGAAGGCATTTGGCTGAGGGAACAGCAGGAGCAAAGGCAGAGAGGCGTGAAATTGCGTGGAGAGTCTGAGGTCTCAGTGATAAAGCCGCAGCCCAGGCAGGGGGTGGGAGGGGATTCTTGCTCCATAAAAAGCTGTGGCCATGGATGACCAGGAGGAAGGCACGAAAGGGCTCTGAGAACAACACTTTCGGGTCTGTCCCTCTCCCCTTCCCCTCTCCAGCCTGCGCACTGGATTGATTGTCCACTCATGGGATCCTCAGCCCAGTCCACCCTTACCCTACAGCCAGAAAATCCCTCAGGGCCTCGGAGGCCAAACTCAGGTGTCTCTCAACCCTCCTCTTCGTCTCCCAGGGAGATGGGGGGGGTCCCCTGAGAAGTGGGGGTTATCTGGGCCCCCCAGGAGCAACTCCCATGCCCCACAGAGCTAATTCCCTTTGGCCCAAGAGGGCTTTTCTCCAGAAGATATTACAGGGAGGGCACTAGGGTCGCTCCTTACAGGGGTGGCTGCCGCAGACACCAATGGAATCAAAGGGAAATAAATGAAATGGCGTTAAATATGGGAAAGGGGGATTTACGAGGCCTGTCACCGGGTGGAGCAAGGCCGGCCGGCAGACCCCGCCCCTTTCTCGCCCACCCCAGGAAGTCCCGCCCCGCCCCTTGCCCCGCCGCCCCAGCGGCCGCCTGGTACCCGCGCGCGGCTGGGTCCCGCAGCGCTCAGCACCGAACCTCCCAGCCTGGCGGTCCTCTGGGGCTACTACACAGCGGAGAATGGCATTTGCTCCAGGCTAGGAGCTCCGGGATGGGGCCTATGAGGAAACTCAGACCGGCCGTTTCTAGAGGATGCCCAGGGGTTTAGGTTGGGCTCTGGGAAGGTCTGGGGCTCCCTGGGCAGGGTCAGAGTTCTTTAGTCACAGCACCACCTGGCCCATTCCAGCGACTCCACAAAGAAGGCTCTGGGTCCCGAGAACCGCCCTGCTGAAGCCCAGAGTGGGGCTCGAACTGGGTCCCCATTCCTTGCTGCCTGGCGGAGGGCTTGAGTCCGCTCAGCCGCGGCAACCCAGGCGAACGATAACACAAACATTCTTCCGTCCTCTATTCTCCTCCAAATTAGGTATCCATGGAGACAGAGCCTGGCAGCCTGACAGCCCCACGGCCTAATCCTGATTTAGTGACCGTCCCTTTAACAGCCCACCCACCCGTCCACCCACCCCTGCGCTCCAGGCTCCGGGCTGCTGCTTGGCGCAGGCTCCAGGCCGCTCACTCTCGCCCCCGTGCATACCCCTTCCCAGGCCTCCTCCGCCCAGGAGGCTACGGGGACTGGAGGGGCCAAGAAGGGGGCTTACGTTTGCTGAGCACCTACTGTGTGCCCAACCCTTGCTGAGGACTCTCTACAGAGCGGGTTCCTTAGCAAGGAAATCGGTGTAGACCAAGAGAGGGCTCTTGGAGTGGGGAAGTTTAAAGGGCTAGAGGGAGGGAGATGGGGAGGGGGAGAGTGAGGGAGAGAGAGAGAGAGCGCGAGCGAGCGAGCAAGCCAGGAGCTAGAGGGTCTCCCTTGCAGCCTGTAGCCCACGGGTGAAGGTAAGTGCCGCTTCCTGCAACACCCCTCTGAGATAGGGGCTATGCTCTCCCGGGTCAGAAAAGAAAGGCAGGGGGTTGGCGTGAGGGACGCAGGCCACGAAGTGGCCTCGGCCTCCTGTCACTGCCCCGTCACGATGCTGGGGAATCTCCAGGCCTGGAACCCAGTCCCCACCCCCCTCCCTCACACACAGGGGCCGCTGGACAAAGACCTGACGGAGTGGGAGGGGCCTCGGGCCGGCCCTCGGGCTCCGGACACTGGCTCCTTCTGGGACCCGAACCCACAAATACTGGCTCCCCACCCCCAATCCCGCAGGCTCCCCCCAGAGCCTGCCGCTCGCTATTGCTGCAGCCTCGGCACGAAAGGGGGCGGCGAAGAGGGTGCCCGTCGGCGGCGGAGAGGAAAGCCCCTTCCCCGCCCGCCCCTTCCCCCCGGGAAGTGACCCTCGGCTCCCACGCACCCGCCCGGGTCTCTCGCTGGCCTTGCCCTTCGACCCCCACCTCGTTGAACCCCGCGACCCGCAGCTCCCGTCCTCTCCGGCCCTCGCACTGCCCCGCGCCCGCGGACAAAGCTCCGGACACCCCGACCGAACGGTCACCACCCCCTGACCCCGGCCCGCCCGCGCGCTCGCGTGCCTGCCCCAGCCAGGCCCATGGGCCCCGTACCTCGGCATCCCGGCCGGGTCCTAGGTGAGTGTGCGCGGCCTGGCGGGGCGTCCGGCCCTGGAGCCGGGGCGCGGGCCGGGGGCGACAGGCCGGGGCCGGGGGGCAGCGGCGCTCACCATCCTGGAGCCGCTACTGCTGCGGCTGCTGCGGCCGCAGCGGGCGGGAGCGGGACTGGGCAGTGGGGGTGGCCGGACAAGAGGCCGCCCCGGCTCCCCCCTCAGGCAGGACCCCCACCCCCACCCCCGCCTCCCCTCGCCCGCCCCCAGCGCCCTCCCTCGCAGGCCTTTGCTCCCCTCCCCTTTGCCTGCTCCTCCCCTCCCCAAGTGCCCCTCCCTTCCCCCCAACTCCCGCCCCTTCCCCGGCCCTCTCCTCCGGGGCTGCTTCCCCGCCCTCCCCTCCTCACCCCCGCCCCGCCCCCACCTCCCCTGGGCCCGTCCGGCCCCTCCTCTCTACCCGCCCGCCTGGCCCCGCCCCTCTCCTCCCCTAGCTCTAAAATAAATTAGCCACAGAGGGGAAAAAAGAGCAAATGACCCTTGGTGTGGAGTGTCCTTGCGCCACTCTCAGGCCTGCCCCCGCCTCTCCCGGGCCGTCGGAGCGGGAAGTTGAGGTGGGGGTAGAGGCCGGGGAGGGTGGGGAGCGGTCCCCGAAGGGGGAGACCAGGATTGAGCAGCAGGGCCGCCGAGCGTGTCCGCCGGGTGTGAGAGGCTTCCTGGGTCGAAGGGCAAAGGGGAAGACAGCCGGCCCGGCCCGCCCCGTCCGCTAGCTGCCTTCTACCTCTTCTCCCTGGTCTACCTCTGCCCCTCGGCCAAAGCCTGGTGGACTCACTTTCATCCCCCGCTCCTGGTGAACTGTCGGCCGCGCCAGCCCGGGATGCAGTGGGTGGGACACACACAGTCCGGCAAGTCCACTGCTCTGCGCCAATGCCACTCCGAGCGGGGGTGGGCTCGGAGGAGGACGGAGAGCCCTGGACGGGGGCAGCGGAGAGTGGGATGTGACGTCTAGACCTTTGGCTTCACTGCAGGGCTTTCCCAAGAAGGCGGCATTCATACTGGGCCAAGCAGGATGAATCCTAGACCTGTGGTGTGCTTAGAGGTAACCCAAGGCGTTCATTGGTTGGTGCATTCATTCAGCAGATACATATTGCGTGTCTTCTCTGAGCCAAGATTTGGGCAAGAGGCTGGACACACCCGAGAGAATCCCAAAGGCCCATCTCTGTCCTCGTGGAGCTCCCGGTCCAAGGGTAGACAGAATTCTATCAGACACACGCAAGGCTTCAGTGGTGATCCAGGGGGAAAAGAAAGGCTGCAGGGCGAGCACCCCATGGCAGAACCCACTTTGCCCCAGGAGGTTGTAGGAGAGCGGGCTGAGCTTAGGTTGGAAGGTCTAGATATATCTCCCAGAAATGTTAAGCACCCAGAGGTCCCAAGGCCATCTATGTTCCCATGCAAGGGCAGTGCTTGAGGGTCCTCTCTAATGCAGTGGGTTTTTTGTTATTGTTATTGTTGTTGTATTCTTTCCCTTTTGGGTGCTGCTCAGCCTCCCTGAGTACCAGTAAGACAAGGTGGTCCTTGCGCCCTTACCCCCGGCTGCAGGGTAGTGCTCTGTCCTCTGTTTTGCAGAACTCTAAACTCTCCCTTTCCCTTCTCCTACGGATGGTTCCTCTGGAGTCTCCAGGGTCTCACTGGCCCCCTCTGGAAGCTCTGGTTTCTGATCTCTCCCGGGCACCCCTGTAGGTGCCACTCAGGGAAAGGGGGAGGCTCCTAGATTTTCCCCAACCCTCATACAGAAGCAAGACTGACACCCAAGCAGGTTCGGGAACTCACCAAGGTCAGGATCTTCTCCAACCCCAGAATCCCCTCTTCCTTTCCACTCCACACCCCTGGGACCACACTATGGCATGGGTCAGAATGGTAGGGCAACACCTGGCTTCAAAATCAGAAAGGCAGGATAAAGGGAGCCACAGCTGCCCTCCTAGGAGAGCTGAACCCCTAGTTGAAGGGACAATCCCGGGATAACAGAGGGGGAAGGAATTTGTTGAGTATATCCATACTGATGGGGTATCTGAAGCCCAGAGAGAAGAGACATACTGGGGGTCACACAGCAAAGCTGGGTCTAGAATCCACTCTACTCTTTCCACCCTTCCTGTAAGGGTCCTCAAGGGTCAGAGGCAGGAGCTAAGAGAGAGGCCAAAGTCCACATGAGCTGAGTGACCCCAATCAGCAGGACTGGTGCCAGGAGGCCCAACCTTGCCCTGGAAACATTGTGGCCGGGTGTCACTGGGTGCCATGCTCCACCAGGCTCCAGGTTGGGGTGGAATACTGGCATGGAGGTGGAGGAGGAGTTGATAAGATGCTCCCCGGGAGTGGGGATCCAGTTCTCCTTCACCCCTCAGGACCCTCCAGTGCTGGTAGGAAGGACAAGCTTAGACCTCAGGAAAGCTTTGCCAGTAAGATAGGACGGGGCAGCAGGCTGAGAGGCCTTTGCTGGACTCCACGAAGGAAGGTACTGCATCTTGGAAGCACTGAGTTTCTTCTGATGGGCGAACCGGCCTGGGTTGCATTAAGGGGTTTAGTTAGCAGGTGGGGTGAGGTTGGTCTCTTCACCCCTCTGCCCACCAGTGGTCGACAGTGAAGTGTGGCTTCCCCTCCCCAAGCTCATTAAAGTCCCGTTAATACATCATCCAGCCTCCTGGGCTGACAAATACTCGATCCTGGCAAATGGCCCTTCATCATGTCTCTCACTCTGCTCTCCTGGGCGGGGCCTGGGGGTCTGTTCTCTGAGAACTGCCAGCTGACCCCTTTCCTGACTGTCCCCAATCAAGGGATCTGTGCCCTGAGAGCCCCCTGCTGAGGACAGGCTTCTGGCTGGTCTTGTGGTCATCCCAGGGAGGTCAAGTGCCTGGCAATGGATTGGATAATAATAGTGGTAATGATGGTGGTAATGCTGGTTTCTGCCGAGGGCCCGCCATTCTTTCCCAGCCCTTTTGCTTGTAACACGTGCAAGGTGGAGGCAGGTAGTGTGCTTGGGTGTGTTGCTGAGTGCCCGTGCGTGTGTGCACATGGGTGTGTGACATGGGTATTGTGCAGATGGGTGTGTATGTGATCTTCCTGGTCCAGTGACCTGCTACAAGGCCTTTCTGCAAACATCAAGAAAAACAGCCCATTGACACAACATTGTAAACTGACTATAACTCAATTAAAAAAGAAAGAAAAGAAAGAAAGAGAAAAGAAAGAAAGAAAGAAAGAAAGAAAGAAAGAAAGAAAGAAAGAAAGAAACAAAGAAACAAAGAAAGAAAAGAAAGAAAAGAAAGAAAGAAAGAAAGAAAGAAAGAAAGAAAGAAAGAAAGAAAGAAAGAAAGAAAGAAAGAAAGGCACAGATGGCCCAGGAGGAATCAGCATTAGGGGTGTTGAAGAGAGAGGGGAAAGTTAGGGAAGATGTGGAAGCAGGAGAGTGAGGGAGGAAGAGCAGGTGGGGTGAGGAGGAAGGAAAGAAAAGGACCCCAGGGAAGGATGGGGGTGGGGGGAGGAAGGGAGAAAGAAATGGAAGAGAGGAAGAGGAAAGGGCGGGGAGACCTCTCTTTGTGGGCCTCTGGACAGGCCACTCAGGAGTCATTAAGAAGCAAGAAAGGAAGGAAATGTGTCCAGGCTGGGGGACTGGGGTGCGTGCCCAGAGGACACCACACCCAGCTGGCTGCTACACCCCCACTCGACCTGGGCTCAGGCTGCTCCCCCTACAAGTGGAAGCCCTAGCCCTTCTCTTTCTGGCTGTTTGGCCTTCAAGAGGCCCAGTTCCTAGTGCCTCCCCAGCCCAGCTCACATACTCACTCTCTTACTGTTTATGGACTTATACCAGCTTTGCCTTCTCAGTGAGCTACAAGCTGTGTCTGGGTCCAGTCCCCACCCTACAGCCAGCCAGGGGCTCTTAAGAGCCTCCATGAGAATGAGAAAAAGCATCCCTTCCTTTGGGCAGACACAGCTCTTTGCCAGACCACACAAGACTTGGGAGGGGGAGCTGAGCTGGCTATCAGTCCCCTCCTTTCCCTCAGGGGCTCAACACTTGAAGACCCTGGTACCCACTTCCAAAATCCTCACACCTCCTCTGGCTCTGCAATTTGGTCTGTGAGCAGAAGCACACCCACCCCACTCCCATCCTGCAGCACAGCCTTTGGGCCAGGACCCCAAACTGAGCTATCACCCCACTATGCACCCCACTATACAGCCCCACAGAACCTCTCACTAAGCATGCACACCATTTAATACCACAGAGTCTCTCTCCCTGGAATATCATTCCCCCTATTCTGCCTGGGGAACTCCTGTTCATTCTTCAAAACCCAACTCAGATATGTCCTCTTCTCTAAAGTCTTCCTGAGCTATCCCCTACTCCCAGCAGAGCTGGTAGCCTTTACCCCAGAGCTCTCTTAATCTGGTTTTCTAGGTTCCATGGGTTGAGCCCAATACCCTGCGCCTAGAAGAACCCTTCCCTTCCTATATCCTGTCTGAAGGCAGAAGAGTCCGCCCAAGCCTGCCTAGCTCACTCCACATGCCAGCACTTCTAGAACCACACTGGGCTTCTCCCTTCCCTAAAGCTTACAAACCCAAAGCAGAAACCCAAGTGGCTCAGAGATCTCCCCACCCCCACACTGCCCTCACTGGGGCAGGGCCTGACAGGAGATTCCCAGCACATCTGGTTGTACTTAAATCATCCAGCGCCCAACTGCCCAGGCATGTTCCCTGATTTTCTGCCCTGGCCTCCTCCCCTTCCTAAGCCAGCCTCCCAGGTCTCTCCTTCAGGATGCCTTCCCTGATTGGCCCAGCCCCTATAACCTCCAACTCTCTGGGTCTGGGGTCTGGGAGGGTGTGTCTCAGTGTGTGGAGCCTCATCCTTTCCAAGCATTGGTCCTGGATAGAAAGAAACCCTTCCCCCAGGCAGGGAGGAGAGTTGACCAAGAGCCTCTCCTCTGTGCCCTTGGTCTCCAGGGTGGCTGCCTCCAGTTACTGGTGTGTAGTGGGGAGTGGGAAGCCTTTTTAAAGCTTTGGTTCAGATCCAGACAGAGAGCTGTTCCCACAACAACTCTTGCTGTCAGCCATTTCCCAAAAGGCTTTGCTAATATTAAAGAACAAAGGGGAAATAAACACAGAAAATACAGCAAGTATAAACAAAAATACAGGCTACAAAGAAAAGGTTTGTGGAACACCAAGACCTGCCTCCAGGGCTCCAGATTTGAATGTTCATTCATTCAATAGTGTGTACTGATGCCTGAGTGCCCAAATCTCTGGGAACAGTGACTTGAATAAGACCCCAGTGCTTCCTAGAGAAACTCACAGTCAGAGGAGAGGGACAGGTGGACGATCAAATTCAAGATGCTGCGATGGACATGAGTGGGGAGGCAGTGGGGCATAGTGGTTGAAGATGGGAGACTCCAGGTCCACTCCTATCTCCCCCACTTTCCTGCTGCTGCCCCAAAGAGTGGGGGGCACTTAGCTGCTGGAGCCTGGCTCCTTACCTATAAAAGGGAGATGATGTGTCCTGAGAGGGTTATGGTGGGATTCAAATAAGACAGTGCGTGTGGAAGCGCTCTGTGAAGTGCTAAGTGACTTGCTGGACTCATTATTATTGGGCTCAGGCACGTTGCCTGTCTGACGCTCCCGGCTCGTTTTTTCTGATGCCTGAACAGCTGTCCCTGCCTACCCTCTGAGAGTTGGAGAACCTTTTCCTGTGGGCAACACTCAGCCCAGAGCAGCAGGCAGTTGGATCCACACACACATAATACTTTGTTACACAAGTAAAACACCTTTTCAAAGTGCCTTTTAAAATTAGAAAATATAGATAAGCACAAAACAATTTTTTTTTTTTTTTTTTTTACAAATCAAACACCCTTAATCCTATATCCAGAGATAACCACTGGTAAGACTTTAGAGTAAGACATATTTTTCTAGCTATTGATGTATAGAGAGAGATTGCCACACGATTTTGTAATCTGCTTTTCTCAATAGACAAGTATTTTGAATATCTTTTCCTGTCTATAAATATATTTATACCACATAATTTTTTTATTGAAGTATAGTTGATTTATAGTATTGTGTTAGTTTCAGGTGTACAGCAATGTGATTTGGTTATATGTGTATATGTATCTATCTATATTCTTTTTTCTATTCTTTTCCATTACAGTTTAGTAGAAGATATTGAATATAGTTCCCTGTGCTATACAGTAAATCCTTGTTGTTCATCTGTACCACATAATTTTTATGACGGTTTAGTATTCCACAATATGGACATGTAAGAATTAATTTAACAAGTCTCCTTTGTTGTCGATTTTTTTTTCAAGAAATAAAAGCTTCATGAACAGTCTTGTAACAGCCACCTTTGTGCATATGTCTAATTAGGATAAAAATCCTAGTACTGAGAGGCTGGGAATGCTTTGAAGAGCCACTAGCCCAGGCCTCCGGGCTGTGCCTTCACATCTCCTCCAGGCAGCCCTCCCAGACTGGCGTTTCAGGACCCGGCGCATCTCCCAAGGCCCACGCATTCCCCAGTAGCTTCATCCTCGAGCGACCTGGCCGGGAAGCCCTGAAAAATGCTCAAAGGCCTGCCTGGTGAAGGCCAGGAGGGGCCCTGGGTGGCCAGCACAAAGCAGGCTTGTCCGGGGCACGGAAAGAGGCCCCGCCCCTCGGGGCTGCCGGCCGAACATTCCTCCCGGGACAATGGCTGCCTCAGGGAATCCCGAGAATGAAGGAGGCCGGGTGGCTTCCCAAGTCCACCCCCACCCACCCCCCACCAAGTTGAACCCGTTCCCAAAATGGAAAGAAGGGGCGCCTTGCACTGGGGGCGGGGTGGGGAGGGGCAGTGCTTCTGCGTGCCCACACCCGCCCCCCCCCCCCAATTCCTTTACCAACTCTAATCCACACGCCCCTGCCTGAGTCCCGCCCCAGCCACCCCTTCGCTGAGGATCTTGGGCAAAAAGCCCTGCTCTCTGTAAGCCCCTGCTTCCTCAACTGTAAAATTGGAGGCTTGGATTCAGTGGTTACTAAATTCCCCGCAGATTTAAAATGCCTTAAGGCAGTGACGAAATCGCGCATAGGTTCTGGGACCAGATTACCTGAGTTCAAATCTTGGTCTGCTCTTTACCCTGTGAATTTGACATTCCCAGAGACACTCAGCTTCCGCATCTGTAAAGTGGGCTGAAGACACATACTGATCCCTCACGGGGATTTCCTGAGGAAGGATGAGAAGACGCTCATGAAAAAAAGGCTGATTCGTTCAAGTCTGCCAATTGTGATTCACACTGAACTTTATGAACTTCCTTTTTTAAAAAAAAAAAAAAATTTACTTATTATTGTATTACTTTTTTTTATTTTAGGGGGAAGGTAACTAGGTTTATTTTTTTAGAGGAGATACTGGGGATTGAACCCAGGACCTCACATGCATGCTAAGCATGCACTCTACCACTTGAGCTATACCCCCCCACCCACTCCGAACTTTAAAGCTAACTGAATTTCCAACCCCAGGCCCCTCCCATGCCTAGTCCAGATTTTAGCCCCTGGACATTTTGCCAACAATTGGCCACATCTCTGGGAATGAGGGGCAACTGATGTCTCAAGGCAGCCTCCCTCTTGCTTGTTTCCACTTGCCCTTGTATCAGCCATAAAGCTGTAAAACTGTAAAGGCTTTGGGGGGGGGGGCGGGCAAATAAAATTTAAAATACAAGAAAATTCTTGTGTCAGGTTCACTTTTGTTTGGAAAATGCAAGTGTTTCCAATGTTAGGCACCATGGGTGACACAGGATTCCAGGCTCTTAATAACCCATTGAAGAATCAGTACTAACACTGAACCCGCGAGCAATATGGGTTTCCTGTAAATATTTTTGAACTGTTTACCACAGACCCCTGTCCAGCTTCCTCCCACTCTCCCTCATACCCCTGTTCTGTTCCTCATTTGCCTCCTCCTCTACCTTCTTTTATACTCCCGAGTTACAAACCCTCTGCTGCAAGTACCAGAAAACTCTCCCCACAGTGGCTTGTACAATAAGGAAAATGCTCGATCATATTTCATCCAATTTAGATGCCACTGATGTTAAGAAGCACTGTTACTTTACCATTAGAAAGAAAAAGCTCTGCCAATTAAACTGACACAATGATTTCTTATCACTGAGAATTTTTATTTTATAGTTATTTTAAAAGTTCTTTTGGACTTACATGGAAATATATTTTGTAACATAAATTACTCTTGCATGTGTATAACAAGGAAAACAAGGGTGAAATAAATTGGTTAAGATTTTCTTTAAACTTTATCACATTCAGAGTCTGATTCCTGGAATCACTTTTCAACTTTGAGCTGTCAGTGTCTGTGTTTTTCCACATGGACTCATCATCAGGGCCGATTCAAGGATTGGTGATAATAGCTTAAAAGACAGCTCTACTAAATTATCTTTTCCTGTTTAAAAAATTACCCCAAATCTTAGCAGCTGAAGGCAACAAACATTTATTACATTATAGTTTCTATGGGTCAGGAATCCAGGAGTGGTTTAGCCAAGTGGTTCTGGCTCAGGGTCTCTTATGAGCTAGCATTCAAGTTGTGGGCAGCAGTAATCCCAGCTCAGGCACATGGCTGTTGGCAGACCTCAGGTCTTAGCTGGCTGTTGGCTGGCTACCTCATTTCTGCATGATGTGGGCCTCTCCATAGGCCACCTAACTGTCTTCATGACATGGCAGCTGGCTTCCCTGACAGCACTGATCCCAGAGAGAGCACAGTCAATCATTCAAGGCAGAAGCCACAGTCTTTTTATAACCTAATATCAGAGGTGGCCTAGTATCATGATTTCTGCCCTATGCTACTAGTCACAAAGACCAACCCAGAATGCTGTGGGATGGGACTACACAAAGTTGTGCCTAGCAGAAGGTGAGGACTATTGGGGCCATTGTTACCCTGGGGATCTTCCATAAACCTCTGACATCCATTCTGGAAGTGTTAATGCTGGCAGATGATCTTGTCAGATAGTCGATAACAATATCTAGATATCAGTCAGAACGCAGAGTCCTTACATGGTTTGTGAAATGAAACATCACAGTGTTATAGTTGTCCTATTGTGACACCAGGAAGGTCACCAAAATTTGTACATGGGCAGGAAGGACAGCTAAGCACAACTGCTGTCTGGCTGACAGCCGGTTAACATGCTGTTGATGGGAAGATGTATACTGATTTTACAAATGTTATAATGTGACCCAATGTGCATTTGAGAATTGATCAAATATACAGTATTTTACATAACTCTGAGAAACAGTGGCTCCAGAGTTGATGTATTCAGAGACTCACACCTTCTTTAAGGGCCCCAGGTCCCTTCCATCTTCACATCTAACACCCTCAGTATATCTACTGGGTCCCTGCATGGTTCCCCTCAAGTCATAAAATGCCTGAATTAAGTTCCAATCATCCCCTGTGGGCACAACTCTTCCTCTCAGGTGTCTCCTTTTAAGAGCAAAGAAACCTTTCCCAGAGATATCCAGATTTTCCCTCGTCTCCTTGAGTGGAAATTGTTCCTGCCCGTGTTCGTCCCTTGCATATGTTGGCAAAACTCAGAGCAATTTAAATAAGATTGAAGTTTATTCTTTCTCATATAAAAGAAGTCTGAACGTAGGTGGTGCTGGTGTGCTGTCTTCATAGTTTCAGTGTCATTGGAGACTCAGGCGCCACCTATCTCATGTGATTTCATTCTCAAATGCACCTCGTGTTCCAAAATAGCTGCTGGAATTCCAGCCATCAGATCCACATTGTAGACCAGAAGGAGCAAAAACAGAAGGGCCAAAGGTTGTTCCTCAGCAGAGTCAGCAACCTTAAGCAACCTTCTCAGATGTTCCAAGAGCATTTCTATTTACATCTTATTGGTCAGAACTTGGTCACACAGCCACATCTAGCTGCAAGAAAAGCTAGAAACATTTTTCAGCAGGGCACTGTGTCACCCTAAATAAAATGTGACTATTATTAAGGAAGAAAACAGGAGAATGAACATTAGGAGGCTACAATCAGTGTCTTCCACAGTCCTCATGCTTAAACCAATCCCTGGTCAGGGGGACAGGATTACTAGGATTGATGTAGGGGCATCAGGATTTACTCACCACTGATTATTGACCAACAACCCTTGCCCCCCCTTTCTTGCTTAACAAGACCTTGATTTTGTTCAGGGACCAGACCTCCATGTTCTTCAGGGGAGGCCGAGCCCCTCCCCAGGCCCAGGGGTGAGTCTGGGTTAGTCTGAGACACCTATTCCATTCCCTCTGCCAATATCTGGTTCAAGAATGGACATGTAATATGATTCTGGCCTATGACACATGCGGCGATGTTCTTTGGGAGACTTCTGAAAAGGCTTCTCAGAGGCCAAAGGAGAAACAGTGTTTTCTTGGTCTCTGAATGTTGTCTGCATGTGATACCTGGAACCGCAGAGCCATCTTGCAGTTTTAAGATAAGTTAGGGTACAAGGATGAAAACCAACATGACAAAGGTGGCAGAAAAGAAGAGAATGCAATGTGGTGCAATATTCATAGAACGGAATCCTACTCAGTGATAAAAATGAACTGCCAATACACACAATGAAATGGATGAATCTCAAAAACATCATCTGAAGCAAAAGAGTCAGACACAAAAGAGTATATATAATATGACTTCATTTACAGGAAAGTCTAGAACATGCAAGTCTGATCTTTGAGCTTACATTTCACCTTCTCCTGATTCAAACAGGGTGTTTCACTGCAGACGATTTCCTCTCCTTTTCTTTATCTTTGACCTGTCCCTCCCTTCCTTCCAGGCTCTACTCTGCTCTCCCTCTTCCAGGAAGCCTTCCTTGACTCATGCCTCCCCCTTCCCTGCCAACCACTCCACAAGCCTCCCTGTAGGGGCTGGCTTCTCAGTCCAGAGCTCTATCCACTCCCTTCCATTGCCCCTCCCTCAGTAAAGACCTCTCCAGCTCAGATAAGACCTGGACTCCTGGGGATGCTTGCCCAGTAAAGGAAGGATGCCCGCTCTCCACCACATCCTTAGTGGTTGAAAGCTTGGACAGGGGTGGGGGCTGGTGAGGAGGAGGCCACCTGCCAGAGTGGCAGCAGACAGGCCAGCTAAATCCTTGACCTACGATTTAAGGGGTCGGGCATAGTTCAATAGAGCACTCCAGGCTGAGTCCCGGCTCATTCACATAGGTCAGGGGGATGTGGGATAGGGAGGGGAGGAGGGCTATCTCCTCCTAGAGCCCCTTGGATTCATTCCCAGCCCTCTGAGGCATAATCCAGCACCCTGAAAATCCACCCCCCCCACCCTGAGAGACAGTGCCCCTCTGAGAGACAAAGGAGTGAGTGGGAGCGAGAAGGGGAGGCGGATCAGGGAGCTGGGAGAGCCATGGAACGCGTGGGATCGCAGTGTTTGGCGCACGGTAAAGGCTCCATAAGCCTCCTGTCTGTAGTAACCCAGGGTCCTCTGCTAGGTCCTGTGAGACCCAGCAGCTTTGCCCAGAGTTCCCAGGTTGGCCCTAGTCACTGCTCCCCTCCTCCTCTTTTGGAATTTCCCCCCAGGACTGGGCCCTACCAAGATTTGGAGGCAGGCCCTTTAAACAGCGGGAGTATCTGATGGAATCCCACATGCAGAACTTAAGAGAGATTCTCATAGCTACGCATAAATGCCAGTTGGGACCCAGGAGGAGGGCCAAGCTTCGGTCAAGCTCTCAGCCAGACGCCCCTACCCTTGGGTTTCCCCACCGCCAGGTTTGCACACGCCGGAGTGCTATGCAAATTAGATGCAAAGCAAGCCAAGACAGTTGTAGGGATTGGCTGTCGCCGAGACTTTGTTTGTCCAATCCGGAGCCTCCCGGCAGCTCGGGCTCCCCCGCACCGACCCGGTCCCGCCCATAAATCAGCTCCGTCAGCGTTAATGGCTCCTGACTAATTGCCTGGACTCGGCTCCGGGCTCGGGTCGCCAGCATTAAAATTCAATCAGGCCCAGCGCTGAGCTATTAAATATTCATTGGGAGAGCTTCCCGAAACCATGCTGGGGGATGGGGATGGAGTGGGTTGGAGGAACTACCTGAATCTACAGCTCCAGAGGAAGTCCCTGTTCCTCCCCAGCACTCTCACCTCCTACAACAGCTGCTTGATTTCCATTCTGTTGGGCCTGATTTCTCTCTGGAAGTCCTTAAGTCCTCTCTAGAGACTCCCAGGAGATTGAGCTGCCCTGTAGGAGTGTGGTGTTAAGTTATGCCTAGGGGCTGTATCCCCTCCATGCCTGGTCACCTCACTCCATGGACCTCTTACCCGGTGCCCATTGTGGCCCCTTGTCAATGCTGGAAACTTTGGTCCCCCCAGGAGTGGAATATCTCCAAAGCATAGATGGCTTCATCCTTAGCAGAGGCCAGGGAGGCCCCTAGGTCTGGACCTGCTGCCTTTGCCAGGGATTCTGTTGGCACTACTCTGGCCATCTTCAGCAGGCTGGAGAGAGCTCCAGGCTGGGCAGCATGGGGTCTGTGCTGGAAGGGTGGAGACAACTCTGTGCAGTCCTCCTCTCCTCTCCCCTTCCCCCAGGAATGCGGCCTGTCCAAGCTCCTGGGCCTCAGGCCTGATGCTGAGCAGGCTGCCTGCAAGTTCTCAAGGAGGGCACCCAGGGGGAGGGGGGCTGAGCCTGAGTGCCTGTAGGGGCCCACTGGGAGGGTCCTGGATGGAGTGGGAAGTACATCCCACCTCTACCCCACCACCCGACACAAACATATACACTATAGTTGGAAGTTTATGAAGAGGGTTTAGCAGGTGTAATGATAGCCATGGCCCAAAGGCTGGAGTGAGCCACTCAAATAAGGACTGGGTGTTTTTCTAGACCCTCCATGTTGTATTGAGACATCTTGTGACACAGCTCAAGTCCATGGGCCAGGAGGTGGATGAGTTAAGGGGAAAACAGAGCATGACAAATATACTAGGGGAAACCTGTTCCCCTCCCTTGTTTTTAGAGACTCCTCAAAGCAAATCACCTGGTCACAGGGCTCTTTCCCTGCCCTTTGGACTGCTCCCTGCTCCTGGTGCCTGAGGTCCTACAAGAAATTAACCCTGTGGGGCCTGGTGGAGGCTAAGACTGCCAGAGCCACAGAGTGCCTCACAGACACTGCAGGGGAGGGGTGGAGGCTGAGGGCACCAGTTTCTACCAGGACAGAAGCAGCTCAGGGGTTCAGGAGGGGTGTGAAGTTCAGGGCACACTGTTTTGGGGGACACTGGGAAGTATTTCTTAATCTACTGTTCCCAACCTTGGGCCAGGAAGAAGCCTAGAATTCTTGTCTGAGAATCCCTACTCCTCTCCAGAACCCAGGCAGGGCCCAGAGCTGGATGTAGGGCAGAATATGTCTGGCAGCGATTAGGAAGGGAGCTGTGGCTGGGAGGCCTCAGACTTCAGCGGGTCAGGAGTGACCTGAGCCAAGTGTCCGATTCCAAAGCCAGACGTCACAGGCAATCCGGGATTCCAGCTCCCTCCACGTGTGGTTCCCATTAGGGCTGGCTGGGGTCTTCCTGAAGGCCAGGCGGATTCCTGAGCCCCTCCCCCAACCCAGCCCCTCCCTCTTGGGGCTGTTTGGAATGTCTTTTACCCAGTTCTTCCCGGTGGCCTGCCAGAGTGCAACCTTGGGGATTTTCTGGGGCAACCCACTCCGAGTGCACCCCCCCACCAACGAGATGATGCTTTTGCAATGCCTTAAAGAGGACAAAGGGATAGGAGACAAACTTCTAACCCCTCAGGGAAGGCTAATCCCTGAAGACCCCTACACTATGCTTGGGGCCTTCCTTCCTCTCCAGGTCAGCTGCTTTTGTTCAGGTCTCAGCTCCTCTGGACCCTGACACTTGCAACTGCCTCCCACTGACCAGGCCTTTCCTCCATAATGCCTCTGAGTGGGCGTCCTAAAACCCAGGCCTGGTATTCAGATCATTTCTCTCTTACAAAACTTCCAACAGCTTTCCAGCAACTCTGCAGCCATCGCTGTTTGCATCCTCAGAGATATCTGCGCTATGTGTTTTAGACACACACACCATTTTAAAGGTTTTAAACATAGTCATCAACTTTTGAAAACCAGGAGGCAACATATAAAGATCTACATTTCTAATTTTTCTTGAAAATAGCTGACAACTGTAAGTTCACATACCGGCATGACAATGGCCAGAGTTGAGTAATAACTGTGGCCTTCAGAGGGGATCCCTGGGGTTTACTTGAGCACCACAGTCCCCACCTGTCCCTGTTGTCTCCCAGGTCTGAGGGCCAGATGAATGAATGGCCTTTTTAATCACTGGGCTGGCACTGACCTTTTTTTTTAAATCTTACTTCCTATCAGCTTCACTCCTTCCAGCCATTTATATTCTTGTCTGTCCCTCCCTGTGCTGACTCTTCAATTTGCTACAACAAACTCAAGTCTAAGGTATGTCTCTTCCGCCTCCTTTCACACACCAACCCAGTCAGCTCCTCCTGCTCCAGACCCATCACTACCTTCACACTCCCAAGTCTTTGCACATGCTGTTCCTCCTGTCCCATGAACTTCTACTTCTCCGTCAAGCCCCAACCCAGAAGCCACTGACTCTGTGGTATCCTCCTGATGACTCCAGAGGGTAGCACCATCAGGTTGTCCTTATGATTCTGGAATGTCTCACACTGCATCCCTCCCCTGCCCTGCACTGAGAGCCACTCCAGGGCTGAGAGGAGGCCTGCCAGGCATCTCCAGGGCTCACCTGTGTTGAGGAATCAGGCCATTACGTTAGTGGTGGGGACGGTTGCGGGTAGGGAGGTTGTAGCTCCACCACTCTGGAGCTGGCCTCAGTGGCAAACACAGGTTTGTTGGAGTTGGCAAGGCTGCAGGAGGGGAGGTGGCAGGCATTCTGTGCCGCAAGGTGAGGTCCTGGATCCTAGGCAGGAAGGACGCCTATGTCACCTGGGAACCTGGGCATGAGCAGGTGGGGCAGGGGCTTGATGTATCTGGGAGCCTAATCTCACTCAGGATCACCTGTGCTTCTGCACCTGGGGGATTGTTTAGACCCTGGGCGGGGGGTTGTGAAGATATGTAAGCATTTGGGCACTGGTTCCCTGCGCTAGTGGGGTTCTCTCCTCTACCCTGTGAGCACACCTAATGCCCCTAGAGCTGCCATCAGTACTAGGATAGAGAGATCAAACAGACAACATCCTTACTGCCTGAAGCTGGTGGCAGAGACCCCAGGAGACACGCTTGAAACCAGTGAGGCTGCTCCCATTACCTGTTCCCCGCCTCCTGTCCCTAGCCAACCCGCCCTCTTTCTCAGCACAGTCTCTGCCTCCTCAGGGTCCCAGCTATCACAGCACTCCCCACAGGGCCCAGTCAACTCCTGTCATCACTCCCCCTGCCCCAGGGGTTCCCCAAGGCTCCCCAAGGTCTGATGTCCCTGGTCTCCCCAGGGCTACCAACTAGCCCTCCGTGGAATCACCCAAAAACTAGGCACCGGGGTATCCCCATTTTACAGAGGAGGAAACAGCTCTGAGCCAGAAGGAACCTATTCAAGATCCCCCACTCTTGAGGGGTAACTGGCCGGGAATTTCAGCCCAGCCTGAGAGAGGCAGGCGCCTGAGAGTCAAGTTCTGTCTCCAGCTGCCCTGCCTCCTCCGCGCGGGTTCCAGGGCTTGGCCTTGGGTTCCTCACCCTCCCCTCCCACCCACACCAGTCACATCCGTCCTGTCCAGAGATCGATGTGTCAATATCGCAAAGCAAGCGTTAACCACGGCCCAGTGCGTGAGTCAGTGAGTTGAGAAGGGACAGCCCCCAGGATGCTTCACAAGTCCCGACCCCACGAGGAGCAGAACCTGAACACTGGGATCCTGCGTCTAGTAAAGCTGTGTGATACCAGCAGGGGACCCCGTCCCCAGCCAAAGAAAGGCGGGTGGGGCGCTCTCGGTGCCCCCCAGCACTCGCCCAGGCCGATTTGCGGGTCATCCCGGAGCTCCAGCCCTCCGCTGCCCCGGGTGCGCGTTGAGAGGGGCACACCTCAGCCCCTCCCCCAGGCTCGGGGCGGGGGTGGGGAGGAGGGAGCAGATGGCCGCAATTACCGCTCGGACCCTCCCCCGCCCGTAGCCCGAGGCCGGAAGATCGGCTTCTCGAGCTTTCCTGGGCGGGAAGGGCGGCAGCCTTCGCCGGGCTCGGAGCGGGGTGGGGGCGAGCGCCCGGGAGCGGGGCTGGGAGATCGTCTTAGAAAAGGCCAGTTCCTCCCTACCCGCTCCCGCCCTGCGTCGTTTCAAGCCGCTGTGCCAACAAGCCCCCGCGCCGGTTGGTCTCAGAGCTCCGAGGATTTTCAGATTGGGCCAGGGGTCCAGGCTGGGGAGAGGTGAGCTGGACGGTTGTGCAGGTTGTGATCTGAACAAGGGCGGAGGGAGTGAATGGGGTCTGAAATCTAAGCCTTGGACCTTGGCAGGTGTTGACTCTAAAGGAAGGCAAGGGACACCTTTTCTCTCAAAGAGCCAGAAGGTGCAAGCCTGGACTGTCTCTGCTTTCGGGCTGCTGACTGTAGAGTGGAGGAGAGCAAATAGCTAGATTGGCCTCTGTGGGGGCAGTGGAAGGGCCAATGAGGGCAAGAGGACTCTCAAGACCCAGGACACAGACAGCTCTACAAACTGGGCTTCCCTTGGCCCTTTCTCTCTTCTCAGATTCCTCTCCCATCCTTTCCTTGTTGTCCAATCCATTAACCAAATTAGTTCTTTCTGTCTCTAAGATATATCTTGGATCAGCCCCTGCTCCCCACCCCCTCCAGCATGCAAGCCCCTATTACTACCACTTCCTTGCACAGCTGCAGAGGATCCTGTCTGCTCTCCTGGCTTCCCAACAGTCAATTCTCACAGCTGCCAGGGGGCTGTTAAAAATACAAATCAGAAAAAAAAAAAAAAAAATCAGAGCATGTCACTCCCTGCTTAACAACCTCCCATGACTTCCCTTGGAAGAGAGCCCCAACTTCTCACTTTGGTCCCTGTGTATGCCGACCTCTCCTCCATCATTCTCCCCTCTGCCCAGAAGCTGGTCACACTGGCTGCTTTTCTATTCTTTGAACTTGACAAACTTCCCCACCAGTCCCTTTGCCCAGAACACTCTGCCCAGATCTTTCAGAGGGATGTCACCTCCCCATCAGCCCTCATCACAATACTAAAGCAGCCCCACACCCATGTGCCGGATGTACTGCGTCGCTTACCCTTACCTGTGTCTTCCACTGGACACCCCACTTTCGCCTTCTTCATTCACTTGGCTTGTGGTCTGTTCCACCTATCAATTCCCCCTTCATGAATTCAGGGATCTTGTTCTCTGCTAGCATAATGCCCGGCACAAACCCAGAAGGTGCTCAACATCTCCATACATTTCAGGAATGCGGGAGTCCCTGGGAAATGGACTGGACACTGGTCCATCTGCTCAACTCTAACGGGGCTACTCCCTGGGAGGGACCAGCTGCAAATCCCAGTATTCATCTGTGTTCACCCAAATGCCTCATTTTTGTAGGCAGGCCTGTGGTTGCCAGTAACAATAATCTTAGCAGCCGACATTTATTGAGCATTTACTATGTGCCAGGCATTAAGTCATTTAATTTGTATGACAAAGTGTATGCTAATCTCAGTTTACAAGCAGAGACACACCGACACATACACAGTGTGCTATCTGTGATCAGTCAGCAAACACACACGTGCATCATAAGCATTCAATTCATTGTTACTGTACAATAGATGGGTGAGATGAGTAAATATATGGCTGAGCCTGGGGCATCGAATAACTCCTGCAGGAAGGTGGAACAGAACAGGAGAACAGAGCACCAAGGAAGGGTCTGCATTGGGACACAGGGCTGGTTTGGGCCAGTGGATAGAAGAAGAGGTTTAGGCCACAGCCCACGGCCTTGCTCTGGGTCCCCACAGCACTCAGGGTTGCAGCTGTTATGTGGAGGCAGGGGCGTGGGTCCTGCTGTTCTGTTCCCCACGAAGGGGTGATCTTGGACAACCACTTACCTTCTCAGGGCCACATCTGCAAAGTGTCAGGGGAGGCTTACACAGTTCCTAACTCCCAGAGCCCTCCACGGGATTACATTCAAAACTGCTCCTGGAAGTGCACCATCCGCTGCAGAGGGCTTCCTGAGGAAAGAGATCAGGTGCAGGCTGTCAGCCTGAAAACTGGGATGAGAGCTACACTTTGGCCCTGCTGAGTCCCATTCCTCTGCTGTGTGCCCCTCCAGGGCAGGCCAGGAGATGCCGATTGTTGCACCCTCTGTCCTTGGCCTGGCAGTTAGTACTCAGCGAGTGTTTGTTGACTGAATGAGAATGACCAGGGGTGAAGTATGAGAGAGAATAAATAAATACAGTGATGTGTAGACACCTGGACTCAAAGATAGGGTGAACAAAACAGGGACTAGAGACACTCTCTGTCTCTGGGCTTCAATTTCTTCATCATAAAAGACAGTGGTAAGGCTTGGCCCACCTTTCTCTCTGGGCGCCAGTGTGGAGATGGATCAGATGAGATGTGGCAGGTCCACGGAGGCCCCCCTTTGCTATCTATGCCCAGCTGAAGTCATGGGTGCTCCCCTCCCCCACATCCCTGTCCCCCGGAATTTATAGATTCCTCATTGTCCTGCACAAAAGCCTTCTTGGGGAGGAGGCGGGGTGGGTGAGGAGGCTGGGGAATGAAAAAGTCAGAGGCTGAGTAACAGCCGGCCACACCCGAGGCCCCATAAATCTGCCCCAGCTCCCTGTAAGATGGGCTGACTTTACCTTCACCCGGAGTGGCTTGCAGGGCTCCTGCTGCTCAGATCTGCTCACCCTCCCAGCAGCTCCGGAGCCTTAGCAAGGTGGAGGTGTGAGGGGTGTGAAGACAGCAGAGCCCCTGAGAGTGGGGGAGGGGGGAGCCTATTGTTTTCTCCCTCTGCCATCAGAAAGTCCTTCCTCCCATCTTGCCCCACTCCTTTACACACCCTGAAATTCTAGTTCACTGCTGTTGGTTTTGAGCAGAAAAATGAGCTTTTTGTGGGTATTCTGAGCTCCTTGGTGAGGGGGGTCTGAAGGTCCAGACTCCAGGACAACAGCCTCCTCCCCCACACCGGCCTCTCAGGGAGAGAGGGTCTGCGCTGAGAGTGGAATTGGCAGATGGTGCAGGGTTAACAGATGACATGCAAAACAGAATTATTCAGCTGTTCTGTCCCTTCATCTTCCCCTGGAAAGGGGATGGCCTTCAAACTGGAAAGAGACAATGCTATCAACTGGGAGGGTAGAGGAGAGGGAGAAAGAGAAGCCACAGGGAACAGGGGACTACAAACCAGCCCAGGAAAGACCTGGCTCAAAAGCCTATCCTTGCCCCTCACCCACGGGGTGATCTCAGGCAGGTCTACTAATCTCTCAGAGTCTGTGTTTCTTCGTCTATAAAATGGGTCAATGAAAGAACCATGCCTTACCTTTTCGCTGGCATTTATGAAGATGATGTGGGTTTTTCGGTTTATAAAATAGGCTTTACAACTTATGAAGGTATAAAACTGTAAGAGGTTACTTATAAACTGTTAAGTGTCACCCCTTTAGTTGTTAGGTTATTGCTAAAACTTTTTTTTTCCTTACAGCAAAATAGAATGGAGTAGAAAACATCACAGTGCAATACAAAATTTTGTAAAAATTTGCCTTTAGTTATATACATGTTCATGTGTCCTGGGGCTGGAGGTAGATGTATTTATTGTGGAAGATAGTCAAAAAAGTTTGAAAACATTCCAAGTGGAAGAGATTCTTCAGTGATATGTCCAGAAGGGAATGGTGGATAGATGGAAACCAACAACCTGAAACACTCCTGGAGAAATATACGTGTAATGGGTGGTGGACTGTGGAACCCCAGGCCAGGGAGAGCTGGCTCTGAGCAGCTCATTGTAACAGGTTGGTGATGGGCAGAGGGGCTTACTTAGGACCAACCTGACTGCCCTCTGGGTGGGTAAGGAGGCTCTCTTGGCTTTGTAAGATGCCTGGGGCCTGAATCCTGAGGATGCTATCCATGAGCAACTACTAAACTGTGGATACTGCTCCTTTGACATGGCCCTGAGCTGAGCCAGAGGGAATGGGCTGGCCAGTGAGAAACTTGAACTCCTGTGCTTGGACCTCTCCCCCCACAAATCCACTAAGAGTGCAACAGGTATGATGGAGTGGTGGGCAGGACTCCCCCTGCCTGAACTTCACCCATGACCCTCATCCCCACCCCCACCCCAGGGGCCATAGTTCAGTGAGGGTGAACTGGTCAGAGGGGGCCCTAAATCAATCCCAGACTTCCTTGGTTGGCTCTGAGTTACGAGCTGTGGGTTTTGTGATGTAGATTGTGGTTGGGGAGGAGGGGGCATGACCTATGGCAGGTCACACCGGACCCCCAGAAGGGGCCAGAGCTGGGGTCAGAGGCCACCTCCTCCATTCTCCGCCCCACCCTGCTGGGTCCCATCCCATGTCTAGTCCTTAAACTGGGTTGGGCTGTTTCCCTACTGACCGCTGGCCCTAGCTGTACCTGCCACCAGGCCTGTACAGTGGAAGGGGGGGGTCACGCTGGAAGAAGATCCTGATAGAAAGGAAGAGGATGAGAAGACAGGACTTTTGGCTCCCTACAGATGAGTGGTCTGTGCTCCAAACTGGACCCAAGAGTTTGCTGAGCTCTCTCTCTGCAGATTTGCCACTGCCCTCTCCCCAAACCCCTCCCTTTTTTTCTGATTGAATTCCACTCAGGACTCCTACAAACCCCAGCCCAGAGGATTAGATGGCTGGAGATATGGCATGACAGTCAGAGACCAAGACAGAGAGAGAATCAAGCTGGTGCTCCAGATAGCACATATTATCAGGGCTTAAGAGAGAGAGTTAGAAGGATAGAAAGATGGAAAGATCCAGACAGTGAGAGGAGAAAGATCAAAACTTGCAAAGATGGAGAAAAGTTGAAACCAGACAGAAGACAAACAGAAGGCAGTGAAGAGAACAGGGCTGAAGAGAAATTGGAGTGGCAAGAAAAGAGCATTCTGGTGAACTCCTGTCAGACCCCAGCAGCTCAGAGACCAAAAGGAGGATAACCTACACACTCCCTTCACTGTTAATTCTGAAGATCGCCACGTGGAGACTCCAGAAGGAAATGTACCTGACTGAAATGCACCTGTATCACCCAGGATGTTATCCATTATCTTACACATTAACCAGCAACCTCCACTCCCCCCACCCCACCAGCATCCCTATCAGTAAAGACACACACAGGAAGGGTCAAGACCCAGGCTGGGGAACTGGGTGGGGGTGGGGAAGGACATAGAGTCCTCCCGAGGACCTGGAAGGGGCATTGCTCCAGGGTGAAGGTAAAAGAAACCTCATAAACCTGGGTACCCAGCCAAATTGGCTAAAGCTGATCTACAAAAATAATTCTTCCATGCTTTGTGCCAAAAATGGAACTCCATCACCCTCCCCCGTGCACCTGCCCTGCCAAGACCCTGCCTCTGCACCTGACCCTAGAGCCTTCTGCTATAGCCCCGACTTCATGGGGTGGGGATACTCTCCCAATTCCTGCGCAGGGCTGCCACCTGCTGGTTGAGAGTGGCCTTGCAGAAGAAGGACCCTTGACGAGGCTGGCGGTGTTTGCACTGGACTAGCTAGCGGTAGCCAGGCTTGGAGGAAGAGAATTTAAAAAGCAAAACGTGAAATCCCCTTTTACCTGGATGTTCCTGGGATCTCTCACTACATGTTAAAAAGTCTAATCCCTGTCCAGTCATTCCTGAATCGTGCTGGGGGGTTCTTCAGGCCAGAGGAGAGACGGTCAGGAAATTCACATGTCCCGAGTGGCCGACACTGTGCTGGATGCAGGAGACAGAGATGACCAAGGCGAGGGAGACAGTCAAGAATGAGGTCATTTGACTCTGAAAAGCACCAGAGTCAAAATATGAGCCTGACACAAAGTAGGTTTCAATGAACAGTTACTAAATGAATGAATAAATGAATGAATGAATGAAGTACAGAGATAGCACTGAGGAATGATGGTCTGTGTGCACAGGAGAGGTTGGGGAAAAAGAGGAGGATAAACTCAGGGAAGTCTTTCTGATTCTTTTCTTTCCCCCTTTTGTTATTGAGTAGTAATGATCCCAGTGGAAGATTCAAACATGAAAAAGCAAAGTATGACGGTCCCCTTTCATCTCTTCCCTCGTCTCCTTCCTTAAGTTAACTATTGTCAGCATTTTAAAGAGCCTCATTCTTTACAATAGTCCTCAATCTTGGCTGCACGTTAGAATCACAGGGGGAGATTTAAAAAATCCTGTTGCTCAAGTTGTGACCCAGACCAATTACCTCAGAATCTCTGGGGTAGGTTCCAAGCATCACTGTTTTCAAGAGTCCCCAAGTGATTACACAGTGTAGTCAGTGTTGGGAACTGCTATTTCAGGCTTTTCTATGCATTTACATACATGTAAGCAGCCAAGCTGGGTTTTTTAAAACTTTTTTGGGGGGGATATAACTAGCTTTATTTAGTTATTTTTTAATGGAGGTGCTGGGGATTGAATCCAGCACCTTGTGCACGCTAAGCATGTGCTCTACCACTGAGCTACACCCTCCCCCCATCCTATTATTTTTTAACAGAGGCAAAATCTGCACATGCATATTTTTTCAAACCTGTCCCTCTACTGATGAACATTTAAGTTGTTTCTTTTCTTTCTTTTTTTTTTTTTTTTTACTAATATAAATAATGCTGCAATGTATATACAGTCTATCTTTGTTCACATGTGCTGTTTTGGGGAAGATTTCTAAAATCAGAATTTCTGGGTTAATGTGCCTGTACATTTGTTATTTTGATAGCTACTGTCAAAATGCTTTCCAAAAATACTTCACTAATTTACATTCCTCCAACAGTGTACACATTTAATATTATTAATCTTTAATTTTTGCTAAGCTGATGGGTCAAAAGTAATATTTTATTATTGTTTTAATTTGCCTTTTCCTGCTTACTTGTGAGATGAAGCCTCTTTTCATAGATTTATTTTGGCCATTTTTATTTATTCTATGAATTAATTACCATGTCTTTTGCCCATTTTCCTATTAGGTTGATTTTTAATTATGATTAGAGGAAATTCTACTTCCAATAACATGACTGGCTGGACTCTGGACTGATCTTTCTGAGTAAAACAGTAAAAATGCTTGTTAAAATACAAATGCAAATTATTTTAAAAGCATAGAAGAGCTGGCCAGATAGAAAGAATTTATTAGGTTAAAATCTAAGGGAAGGAATTCAGGGAAACAGAGCAAGGAAGATGCTTTAGTCTGAGGACAGCTATTGAATTTGGCAAATTTGAGCTTCAATTTCCATAGCTTTTCTCTCTGTCAGAATGACGGTGAGGAATTTCATAGATTTCTTTAAAAAGCTATGAACCCAAAGGGTATGCCCTGAATGTAAGATTGAACCCCAAATAAATTCACCCTACTGTCACCTCCAGAAGACTTTAAGGAAAGCCTCCTCAGGACTAAACTGATGACAAGGCTCTATCTCCTCTATCCACTAGCTGATCCTTCAGCTGATCTGCAGCCCAAGTTTACACTATCTTGGGTAATCAAAAAAACCCTCCAAGTCAAGAATTCCATTTAAAGTGGAATTGGTAGTACCTCTAAGTGCCAGGTGGAAGCAAACTCACATTCCTTGAAAGAAGACATCTTCATTCTCAGCGTCAAGGAACTTCCAACAAAATTTTCCAGGGAAAATAAATAGTTCACAGTTAAAAAAACCCAAAAAACTAAACTAAACACAAAAGGAAAAAAGACTATTAGCAAGATAATCCAGGATAATCTCCCAGTCTATCAATCCTTAATTTAATCTTATCTGTAAAGTCCCTTTGCTATATAAGGTAACATAGTCACAGGTTTTGGGGATTAGAATGTGGACATCTTTGGAGGAGGGGTGGTTATTGTTCAGCCTATGATAACAACATTACCACATTTCACAAAGTATGAAAGCACAGAACTTTAAAATAATTAAATGGAAAATTTAACAGCGGATTAGACACAACCAAAGACAGAATTAGTAAACTGAATGACAGCTCAAAAGAAATTACCTCACACAGAGAAAAAAAGAGCTGAAAAGCTTAAGGAGATGTTAAGAGACCTGTGTAATAGAATGATAAAGTTAACACATGTCTGAATGGAGTTCCAGAAAGAGAGGAAAGAAACAATGAGACAGCAGCAATACTTGAACAGAATTTTCCATAATTGATAAAAGACAACAAGTGCAAAAAGCAGGATAAATAAAAATCCAAAGAAAAGTAAACAATAAGAAATACATACCTACATTTAAGAAAAAACTTTAGAACACCAAAGACAAAGAGAAGATTTTAAAGACAGCAAGAGAAAAACACAAGCTTTAAGGGAAACAAACTGAACTCACAACAGCACAATGAAAACCAGAAACCTCTAAGATATTTTCAATGTGTTATTGCCCCCAACAACTGCAAATTACACATTCTTTTCAAGTATACATAAAATATTTTGCAAAATTTAACCATACTGAACCATAAAGCAAATCTCAATTAATACAAATATTTTTAAATTTTGTATCACTGTAGTGCTAGAAACCAGTAGCAAAAATGTAATCTCCATTTGTTTAACAGTTAAATATACTTAAAAATAATTCATTGGTCAAAGAGGATATAAAAATGGAACAACTAAATCAGTGATTACCAGGAATTTAAAGTCTTAAATGCTGATTTTCAAAGAAAAGAAAGGATGAAAATTAATTATCTATATTTATAACTCAAAAAATTACAAAAATAACAGCAAAATAAACCAAAGGAGGCAGAAGAAAATACATTTTAAAAGACAGGAGTGGAAACCAATGAATTAGAAAACAAGCAACAGAGAAGATCAAAAGTTCCTTGGAAAGACTAATAAAATTGTCACATTTTGGTGAAATTGCTAAAGAAAATTAAAAGAGGAGGCACCAATTACTGATATGACAATAAAAATGGGGACTTAACTATACATGTCACCTTCATAAAGACAAGATATTATGAACAACTTTATGCCAATATATTAAAAAATTTGGATGAAATGGACAATTCCTAGGAAAACATAACTTATCAAAACTGACTTAAAAAGAAAAAGAAAATAATGAATAGTCCAATTACCATGAAAAATATTGAATTAGTAGCCAAAAATATTCCCAACAAGAAAGCTACAGCCTAGCTGACATCACTAGAAAGATGTAACAAACATTAAGGACCAAATAATCACAATTCCCCCACAAACTCTTCCAGAAAAGAAACAGAACACTTCTCAACTATATGAGGCTATTTTATGAGTTATTATTTTATGACATCAAAATCTGACAAAGGTGCTAAAAAGTGAAAATTATAGGCCAATCTCATCCAGGAATATAGATGTAAAACTCCAAAAGCATTTACAGATAAATTATTAAAATCAACAAGAAAGTTTAGGAAGCTTGCTACGTATAAAATTAATATGCCAAAAATATATTCTATTAGAATACAACATAAAATATAAAACATAATACAGGAAATAATATATAGAAATATGGAATTCAGGAGTAAACAGAAAATATTAATAAAAATTAATAAAAAGATATTATCTACTTACCATCAAAATTGTATCTAGGAATAAATCTATCCAAACATATATAAAATGTTCTATTAGTCAACCACATATCAGTACCTTAACACACAAAAAAGGTTGACTTCTCGCTCTCTTTTTTTTGTTTGTTTTTTTGGGGGGTGTAATTAGGTTTATTTATTTATTTATTTTTAATGGGGATACTGGGGATTGAACCCAGGACCTTGTGCATACGAGGCAGGTACTCTACCACTGAGCTATACCCTCCCCCCGACATTCAATATCTGCCATGTGTCTGAATGATTATCTATATGGCAACTTGGTAATCCAGGTTGCTTTGATCCTGTGGCTCTATCATCTGGATATGAGGCATCCTCTGCTATCAGCAAGGCAGAAAAAGAGCTGCTGGAGAGTCTTACACCAGCAAGTGAACACACCGGCTCAAACGGGATGTATGTGAATTTCACCCACAACCTATTAGCCAAATTAGCCACATAGCTTTGCCTAGTTGAAGGGAACGGGGGAAAGTATAATCCTCCATGTGTCTGGAAGAAAGAGAAGAACTGAATACATGTGGGCACAATAAGTCTCTAGCACAGACCTTTAGGGAGAAAACTATAAACTACTCAGAGACATTAAAGAACATCTAAATAAACAGAAGATATACCATGTTTAAGGATCAGAAGACTCAGTATTATAAAGGTATCAGTTTTCTTCAAACTGATCCACAGATTAAATAGAAGACTCTCTTATACGGTCACAAGTAGGTGTTGGCTGCAGAGCTGGAGGCACCTGAAGGCTTGACTAGGCTGGATGCCTAAGGTGGCTCACTCCCATGATGCTGGTGCTACTGGCTGGAGGCTGGAAACTCAGCTAGGGCTGTCAACTATAGCACCTGCAAGTGACCTGCCCATGTGACCTGGACGTCCCCCAGTGTGTTGGCTGTGTCCAGAGAGGGAATAACTTGAGAGAGTATCTGGAGAGTGAGCTTTCCAAGAGACCAAGGTGGAAGCTTGGTGAAAGGCTTCTTCTGATCCAGGTTCAGAAGTCACACGTCACTACTTCTGCCATGAGTCCCTAAGACTAGTCAGATTCAAGGGCAAGGTAAATAGAACACCTCCCAGGAGGAGGAGTGCCAAAGGATTTGTGGCCATGTTCAAATATCTGGCACATTTGACAAACAGATTCAAAATTCCAATAGTTAAAAGGACCAAGACTGGTCAAGATATTGTTAAAGGAGAAACAGAAAATGGGAATACTTGCTCTGGCAGATATCATGATTTATTTTAAAGCTATGGTAATTAGGACAGTGTGATTTGGGCCCAGGTATAGACAAAATAAACCAGGTGCCTTCTCTGTGGTTTCTTCATCTTCAACATATAGCTTCTACCTCATGGTCCAAGATGACTGCTTAGTGCCAGCCATAACTTCTGCAGCCAGCGGGAAAGACGGTGGAAGATGAGAAGAGCACATTAAAGATACTTCTAGAAACTAAGCACACCATCATCTCCAATTACATAGAGTTAGTTTAGGCCAGAGCTTAATCACATGATCATACTTAATTCAAGGATGGCTGGAGACTGACAAGGGCTTAATTCCCAGAATATATAAACAGCTCATACAACTTAATAACAAAAAAACACAAACAACCCAAACCAAAAATAGGCAAAAGACCTAAATAAGCAATTCTTCAATTAAGACATACGAATGGCCAATAGGCACATGAAAAAATGCTCAATATTGGTAATTATCAGAGAAATGCAAATCAAAACTACAATGAGGTATCACCTCATACCAATCAGAATGGCCATCATTAAAAAGTCCACAAAGGAGAAATGCTGGGGAGGGTGTGGAGAAAAGGGAACCCTCCTACACTGTTGGTGGGAATGTAGTTTGGTGCAGCCATTATGGAGAAAGTATGGAGATTCCTCAAAAAACTAAAAATAGATTTACCATATGATCCAGCAGTCCCAATCCTGGGCATATATCCAGAGGGAGCTCTAATTTGTAAAGGTACATGCACCCCAATGTTCACAGCAGCACTATTTATGATAGCCAAGACATTGAAACAACAAATACCCTTCAGCAGATGACTGGATAAACAAGTTGTGTTTTTATACAATGGAATACTACTCAGCCATAAAAAAGACTAAAATAATGCCATTTGCAGCAACATGGATGTACTTCTAAGTGAAGTAAGACAGAAAGAGAAAGAAAAATACCATATGATATCATTCATTTGTGGAACATTTTTTAAAAAGACACAAATGGACTCATTTACAAAAACAGAAACGGACTCATAGACATAGAAAACAAATGTATGGGGGAAAGGGGTAGAAGGGGATAAATTGGGAGTTTGAGATTTGCAGATAGTAACAGCTATATATAAAACAGATAAACAGCAATTTTATACTGTATAGCACAGGGAACTATATCCAACATCTTGTAGTACCCTATAATGAAAAATAATATGAAAAAGAATATATGTATGTAAATGTATGACTGAAACATTATGCTGTACACCAGAAACTGACACAACATTGTAAACGGACTATACTTCAATTTTAAAAATGGAAAAAAAAAAAAAAAGGGATGGCTGGAAAACGTACTCTCTAGCTGGGTAGTCTGTGCCCAGCTAGAACTCAGGAGGACTCTATTACATATGTCCGCAAACGCATGAAGAGATGTCCAACAATATTAGTTACGAGGGAAATGTAAATCAAGACCATGATGAGTTACCACTTTATATCCTTCTGATTGGCAAAATTAAAAAGTCTGACAATACAAATGTGGAAGAAGATACAGATTCACAGGATCTCTTTTGCGTTACTGGGTTTGGGTATAAATGGTACAAACAATTTGGAAAACTGTTTTGCTGGTTTCTGTAAATTACATTTTTTTTCCTCCATTCTCTACAATTTTTCTAAAGAATAAAGTCCAAGGTCAAAACAAATCTGGTCTTGTTAAACTAGAAATACTTCTGCCTTATCTAGAAATACTCCTTAATGATTTTTCTAAGCAAAAGGGCTTTGACTCTAAATGCAGTTTCAAGCATTGTTTTCAATTTAAATAAAAGTTACCTGAATTTCAAAAAGAACTCCTCAAATTGCATAATTAAATGATTTTTGACTCAGCAATTCCATTCCTAGGTATACACTCAAAGAATAGTCTTGCATATACAATCAAGCAAGAGTGTTCGATCAGAGGCCGGGTGGATTCGGGTCTCGACACCCTCACTCTAGGCGGCATGGTGGTGACAGTGGAAGCCAGAGAAGCTGCAGGTTCCTGGGAGCAGGAGATTAGGAGCAGCTGCGCAGGAAGGGGGCTGCCCCCAGGTGAAGGGGGGCGCCCCGATGTCCTGGAGCAGGGAGGAGTTGGAGTCTCTGGATTCTCAGCCAGGGGGCCACTTCCCAGGAGGCCAGGTGGTGGCCAGGATAGACCAAGGGTGGGGATTCCTCCAAATGGTGGAAGGAGCTCGGCACAGCCTTGCCCACTTCGGAGGAACGTGGACATTTTAACTATACTCAGAATCATTAGAAGATGCCGGCTGAAAAAGGAAGATTCCAATTGTGGTTTCAAACCCTCATGCGCCAGTGAATGTAAATCTCTCATGGATGGAGATAGATGCCCACCTGTTCAAATAGCATCCCGCTGTGTCCTCTCCTTCAGGCAGTCCCACTGTCCTCTGCGTCACAGGCAGGAGGACTCCATCACTTCAGAAGAGCCTCTGAATGTTAAGACTCACTAATACTCCTTTCAAATGTGTCTTGTCTGAGAAGGAGATCAACTGCATTATTTAAAAGTTCTCAAAATATTCAGTATCAAACTCCCTGTGAAGTTTGGGAGCCCCGTGGCTTATGGACCCCGTAACAGGATGTAGCCTTGCATTACACTTTTCAATTGTTTTGTAGATGTATCCAGGGCTATATACTCTTTTTTTTTTTAATTCAGTTACAGTCGGTTTACAATATATACTCTTTTTTAATTAAAAGTCTTATTTTTATACTTAAAGTGCTCTATAATTTTAAACTGGATTTTACTAAATGCTAGTGTCTGGTCTGTTCTGTGTGATTCCCCAACTGACATTATCAAGCACAGGACCGCTTTTATATCAAAATGAAAATTTCTCATTAAAAAAAAGAATATTCACAGCAGCACAATTTGTAGTAGCAGAAACATAGAAACACCTCAAATATCCATCAATAAAGCAGCATGATAACCGTGGTGTAGTCACACGATGGAGTGCCACATAGCAACTGTCACCACACAACAGTATGAAGTAATCTTAGCAATACGTTATTCAGTGATAAAAAGTAGACAGCCAAAGACTACAAATGGCATTTATATTCTTTTAAATAAAACAACCAGGATGTATATGTGTAATATACATAATATATACACTTTGAAGGAATACCTAAAGGTGCAATAAAACAGTATGTAAAGGAAAGCAACAAGATAATGGACATAAAATTCAGGATTACAGCTGCCTTGGGTGGGGAGAGGCAGGGGATATACTGGGGGAATTATGGAGTGTATTGTGAAGTTCTAGCTTTTGTTTAGAGGAGGTATTCTGGGTGCTTATTGCCTTATTAAAAGTAATTAACTAATAAACTAAACAAAAGCAGACTATACAGCGACCAGTAATGAGACTATGTCATGAACTGTGATTAATCTGATTCAGCATATACGAAGTCTAAGAAAGACAAAGAGAAAAAAAACTGCATCTACATCAGCAATAAGCAAAACAAAAACAAAAACATGAGATTTTAGTTACAATAGCAAGAAAAACTATAAAGAAGCTAGGAATCAACCTAAGCTGGAGAAAAAAAAATTAACACTATTGAAGGACATAAAGGAAAACTTTATGAAATAATAAGAGAACTCGAGCACAACATTAAAGAGAACGCAAAGTTTGTATATGATAAAGATGATACTACAAATCAGGGGAAAGAGAACTGTTTAATAGATGGGGTGATTTCACTAGTTGGAGAAAAGGTTGGATCTTGTGTTAGTCTGCTTGAGCTGCCGTAACAAATACCACAGATTAGGAGCCTTAAACCATAGGAATTTATTTTCTCACAGTTCTGGAGGCTGGAAGTCCAAGATCAAGGTGCCAGCAGGGTTGGTTTCTGGTGAGAGCTCTCTCCTTGGACAGCAGATGGTCGTCTTCTCACTATATCCTCCCATGGTCTTTCCACTGTGCTCATGTAGGCACATCGGGGTGGGGTGGGGGCTGGGCAATGAGGAGAGAGGAGAGAAAAAGAGAGCGAACGTGCTCTGGTGTCTCCCTTTTCTTAAAAGACAGCAGTCCTATCAGATTACTGCCCCACCCTATGACCTCATTTATCTTAAGTAGCTCCATAACACCCCTATCTCCAAATATAGTCACAATGGGGGTTAAGGCTTCAATATATGAATTTTAGGGGGACTGAACTTTTTATCATGTACAAAGAATAAATCTCTATTTGTTTAACCCACGTGTTAGTTAGGGTCCAACTGCAGAGAACAGAAATAAATCTGGCTAGTTTAAATGGACAAGCAGGCTCTAGGTGCAGGAACAACTCCCCACTTGGAGAGGCACATGACCCCTGCTTGTGATCAGGAAAACAACAGTCAGTACTACAGGAAGCTGATGATTCAGGAAGCTGCTCACCAGAACCCCCCTGCATCTGTCACAATCTGTGACAGCAAAACGGATGTTCCATGTTACTTAGCTGTATTCCAAATTTATGCCTCACACAAAAGCAGAACCTAAATCACAGATTCCTAGCTCACAAGACTCTGGGAGGTGCTAGTTCAGCTTTCCAGCTCACAACCGAAGGCACTCCTGACTGATACACTCCACGGAAAGCAACAAGGACAGATGCCCAAAGCAGCCCTGAGTGAAAAGAACAAACATAATGAGCTCTGTAGCACAGTCTAAGGTGTTAGTCAAAACATAACACAAATCACTACCTTTTTTCACTGAAATGTATTTTTTCAAGGATATATATGTCAACTGGTAAAGCAAAGGAGGAGCATGGGCTGTGGGGATCAGGGATGAATGAGATAAACCAAATAAAGTAAAAGAAAACAAGAGAGACATCGTGATATAAACAGAAGAATATGATGGGCTCCATTTTGGCTCCACACCAAAGGTCCAAAACCAATTCACTAAATTTAATATTTAATATTAATTTAATAGTTTATTATTAATGTAAGAATTTATTATTAATTTAACAAGTATAAATACATGGTTTAATTTAAATAATCAAATTAATTTAATATTGATACAATTTTAGTATTTCACATCTAATTTATCACACCAAAACTAATCCATTAAACTTAATATAACGTTTTTACCCCTAATTAAAGTAGTTCTTTATGTTTTAATTTCCCCGAAACCTCAAAAAAAATAGGTCCAGGAGACCCCTGGAACTCCCACTCCCTAGTCCCAGCCCCTGTTTAGTGAGATGTCTGCCCTCACACCCTCTCCCACCACCATCCCCTCACCAAGCCCCGCTCCACCAGAGGAGGAAGGGCTAAGTTCGGAAACCTTGGAACCCCTTCTACTTCGAAGGGCCTGTTTCTGGGGAAGTCGGTCCAGAAGGCGGAAGGTGAGTGCGTGGGTGGGGAGGAGGGTCTTTCTCTTAGAGTTGCCTCCGCGGGGGAGGAGCCGTCCTGACTCGGGCCCCGCCCACTCTGGGCAGGATCTGGGGCGGGTCTTGGTTGGCTCAGCTCTGAGAGCACGTACCCCGCCCGGCCTCCCATCCCCAACTGACCCGGCTTGATCCAGCTCAGCCCCCGAGGTATTTGAGGCAGCCATCTGTTACCTGCGCTACTTCTTGGGATGAGATAGTCCCACTCGAGACTCTCCAGAGACCTGGTGAGTGTGCTGCCAGGAGTCTTGGGGATCCTGTGGGCTCCAGGCTGGGGCCCAGCAATGACCACTTCCTAGGGATCCTCCCAACCCGGGTAAGGTCCCCTGGGAAAGAGAAGACCCTCCCCTGCCTCCTTGGACCTCACTAGGTTCCTCACTTACAGTGAATGACTTCTGTCTTCTTAGGGCTCTTGTCACTCAGCCTCCTTGCCTGGGCCTTGTCCTCTCTCCCAGGTGGATAGGACAGGACACCCTGGCGGAAGGAGGCTCTCCCCAGGGCAAGGTGGGCGATTTGCAGGGGCTGGAACTTGTCTTGGGATCCAGAGAGACAGTGTTGCCCTCATTCTGTGTTATAGATGCCAACTTCTCGTCCCCAGGATGGAAGAGGAGGAGCTGCCATTGCAGAAGGGAGGCCTGGACACATCTGAGGCTTTGTCCTCCCCTGACAATGAGACCTCTGCCCCAGGCTGCACGCTGGGGGCCCTGTACTGGGCCTGTGTCCGCAATGACCCTGCCCAGCTCCAAGCCATGCTGGACGATGGAGTCTTCCCAGAGGAGGCCACCCAGGTGGACAGCAATGGGAGGGTGAGCTACCCTGGGCGCTTCTTGGGGCAGCAGGGCCACCTCTGTGTCCTCACCACACCACACTCCTCCTGAGAGTTTCAGGTCGACACCCACTACCTGGGTCCTCAAGAGGAAGGGAGAGGGTGGGATTGGGGTTTCACAGGGGCTGGGGCATCTCTGGGACAGATGTGGGTTTAGAGGGCACATGGCCCCCATGGAGCTCCTGGAGGAAAACACAGGGGCTGAGCTGCCCCTCCCCCAGACAGGCCTCATGGTTGCGTGCTACCAAGGCTTCCAGAGTGTGGTGGCCCTACTCAGCCGCTGTCCTTTCCTGGATGTGAACCAGCAGGACAAAGAAGGGGACACAGCCCTCATGCTGGCTGCCCAAGCAGGTGCGAGGCTGCTGACCCCACCCTCTGCCTTTACCCTCCTCCAGACCCAGCCACAGCCCCACACTCTTTGCACCCACGTTCTCCTACCCCAGACACGGCCATGTTGGGTGGAGGGTGGGTTTGGGGCTTCATCATCCCTTTCCTGAGAAACCAAGCCCTGCCTTTCGTGCTTTGCAGGCCATGTGCCTCTGGTGAGTCTTCTGATCAACTATTACGCGGGCCTGGACCTGGAGCGCCGGGACCAGCGGGGACTAACAGCGCTGATGAAGGCTGCCATGCGGGACCGCTTGGAATGCGTGGCTGCCCTCCTCATGGCAGGTGCTTGGGGCCTGGACTAGGATGTGTGGCCTACAGTTTCTCCACCATGCCCCTCCACCGGACACTAAGTCAGCTATCATCGTTGCAGTGAGGAGAGAGGTGGAGACGGAGCATTAATCTAGGCTGATCTGGAGGAGGGAAGGGTGCTGGGGCTTCTCACAAGCAACAAAGTTGATAGCTCTATTTACATTGTGAATGACTGTCCCAGAAAAGAAAGCTTGGGAGGATGGATAACCTAGACCAGCTGAGAAACTAATACAAAAAAGGCTTGTATCTGGAACCAAACTCTCAGGTTCTTGTCCTGGCTCTGCCACCAGCTCAGTGACCCTGGGCAAACGGTTTCCTTCTCTTGGCCTCACCAGTGTAGTGAGGGTCATGGCCTTCTCTGGGCTGCTTTCCAACTCGGACAAGCTAGAGTGCCAGGGATGCAGTGATGTGTAGTTGAGACATGTGGCCATACGGAGTTGTTCTGGGGTGAAGTCCACACTGCCTGTAGCATCTAGGGCCCTCATTACTCCCTGAGAGGGTGCTGCCCTGTGATGGTCTCTCTAGAGGACCCCAGCCTCCAGCTTTTCCATTTCCCATCCCATCAGACTGGGTTTGGGGTGAAAAGAAAGGAAGCTCCACACCCCCTCTTTTGTCTCAGAGTGACTGCCACCCCCACCCCCACAAGGATTAGGGGGCTATGGTGATGAAGAGAAAAACCAGGAGTGGGAACCAGCAGGGCCCCCCTCCACCTGCCCCAGAGGGTGCAGCTCGAGCCACCCCCCACCCCATCCTGGGTAACTCACACACAGCCCCTCTGGTCAGTTCCTTGGTTCAGGAGGCCTCTATTCTGCTCCAGATTTGGAGACCTGCAGTCGGCCTCTCTGAAGTCTTTTTCCCTCTCTGGACTCCAATTTCCTCATCAATCGTAAACCAGAGGTTGGGGTCTGGGACTGGTACTGTCCCTGGGCTGCAGTCACTGAGGGCCACAGTGCGACAGGATGGGACTCTGTGGTTTTGAATCTAACCTAAATTAGTCCTTCTGCTAAAGAATCTGCCTTTCTGCAAGTCACCATTCCCTGTCCCATCCCATGTCACCCCTGTGGCCCCCCCACCCAGGTGCTGACCTGACCGCGGTGGATCCTGTCCGGGGCAAGACTGCGCTGGAGTGGGCATTTCTGACTGACAGCTTTGACACAGTGCAAAGGATCCGGCAGCTGCTGCGGCGGCCCCAAGTGGAGCAGCTCAGCCAGCATTATCAGCCTGAGTGGCCCGCCTTGCCCGGGCTCGTGGCCCAGGCCCAAGCTCAGGCCCCCCCATCTCTCCTTGAACGACTGCAGGCCACCTTGAGCCTCCCCTTTGTCCAGTCTCCTCAGGAGGGGGGTGTCCTGGACCACCTTGTGACCGTCACAACCAGCCTGGCCAGTCCCTTCCTCACTACTGCCTGCCACACCCTGTGCCCTGACCAGCCACCTGCACTGGGCACCCGAAGCAAGTCTGTGCCAGAGCTGCTAGGCACTGCCCCACCCCCTCCCCCAGTACCCCAACCCCCGCAGGAAATCCCTGGGCCTCGGGTCTTTGTCCCCTACCAGGGCCCTCAGGGTGTGTTGAGCATGTGCCCTCAGTGGCTCCAGCCCAGGGATAGTACCAGCCCCAGGCCCCTACCCCCCAAGATCCTCCTCTCCAAGGCCCCCTCATCTTTCATGCAGTGGAAGCCAGAGCCCAGGTCTTCAGGGAATCGAAGGCTGGCCCTTCCTCTCTGGAGATACCAGGAGCTCAGGATGGAGAGGAGGAGGCAGGAGGAGGCTGGATTGGCACAGAGCCAGGGGAAGATGGGCTAGGCTGGGCTGGGAGCAGGTAATCAGGCCCCTCCCTTAGGCTCCTTTGTCCTCTAGAGCCTCTTCTACTTTCCCATCCACCTCTGTCTAAGTGACTCTATTCTCAACCTGTGTACAAGGTTATTCATACAGCATCGTCTGCAGCAATAAAAGAGTGGAAACAACCTAAGTGTCCATCAATAGGGGATTGGCTAAATTGATTTTGAGTGTAAATATTGCACACCCATATGATGTATTCTATACAGTGGCAAAATGAGAGTAAGGAAGCTTTTTATGTTCTGATATGAAACCAAGTTCAAAATATATTAAGTGAAAAAAAACAAAGGTGTGGAAGAGTGTGTATGGCATGCTACTATTTGTCAAAGTAAAATTTGCACCAAGATGAACTTGACTGATACAAATATGTAGTGAGTATCAAGATTCATTTAGCTGCTTAATGAGTAACCCAGTAGGATGGATCAGAGGAAGAAATGAAGGACTATTACTGACATTCAGGGGAAAAAAGAATGCTCGAATAAGACTGCAAAGTTAGATACACAAAAGTTAATTCCTACCTGGCAATAAAATCATAATTTTTTTTCCTATCAGACAAAAACAATTTGCTATCAATCTTCTACAGATTAACCTCTTAACTTTATAGAGTCAAGGCATTAATCAATAGTAAATAGTAAATCAAACAAAGTTACTTCCCCTAGATGACCCATAGGTGGGGTTATTAGCCAATGATCTAAAATACTTTGGAAAGGGCATTTAGTAATTTTTTTCTGTGCCTTACTCATAAGTTTTGGATATTTTTCTGAACATATTTGTGGCTTGTTTATTTGTAATAATAAAAGCAACCACTTCCAATGTGCTTACTATATACATTAATACATTTAACACTCCCAGTAATCCTATGAGGATTTTATCTTTGAGGACATAGGGCACAGAGAGGGTAAGGAATTGTCCAGGGTCACACAGCTAGAAACTGGCAGCGATCATGACTGACAGCTGGCCATTCAGTTGTGGAGGCCAGACTCTTAACAACAAACCATGCTGGAACCTTCCTGGAAAGAAATACAGCGTTTTGGGGGGGGGGGGGGGGAGAAGACTGAGCAGCTGATCAAGGGTGGAAGGGAGACTTTTTCACTGAGTATCTTTTTGAAATTTTAGACCTTTTTAAAAAATAAACAGTTTTAGATTTACAAAAAAGTTGTGAAGATGTGCAGAGAGTTCCCTTACCCCACAGCCAGTGTCCTCTTTTGTTAACATGAGTGTAGTACACTTCTTACAATTAATGAACCAATATTAATACGTTACTATTAATAAAATCCATTCTTAATTCAGGTTTCCTTAGCTTTTCCCTAATGTCCTTTTTCTGTCTAGAATTCCTTCCAGGATACCACATTACATTTAGTCATCATGTTTCCATAGATTTCTCTTGACTGTGACAGTTTCTCAGATTTTCCTTGTTTCTTAAGACCCTGACAGTTTTGGGGAGTGTTGGTCAGATACTTTGTAGACTGTCCCTCAGTTGGAATTTGTCTGATGTTTACTCATGATTAGACTGGGGTTATGGGTTTTTGGGAGGAAGACCACAGAGGCGATGTGCCATCCTCTTCCCATGATATCCAGGGTACATACTATGAACATGACTTGATCACCTGGCTGAGGTAGTGTTTGTCAGGTTTCTCCACTGCCATGTTACCCTTTTCCCCTCTTTCTATGTTATACTCTTCAGAAGGCAGTCATTCTATGAGGCCCACATTTAAGGATTGGGGAATTATATTCCATCTCCTCAGGGGGTGAAACATCTACATCAATTATCTGGAATTCTTCCACACAGAATGTTTCGACTTTTTAGTCATGTATTACCAAATTTTGAAAAACTTAAAAACAAATCTGCTGTGTCCATCAAAAGACGAATGGATAAAGAAGATATGATACATATATACATAATATATACACACACATATATATATATATACACACACACACACACAAAGGAATACTACTCAGCCATAAAAAGAATGAAAATTTGCCATATGCAGCAATATGCATGAACTTTGAGCGTTTTATGCTAAGTGAAATAAGTCAGAGAAAGGTAGATACTGTCTGATGTCACTTATTTGTGGAATCTTAAAAAATAAAACAAACTAGTGAATATAACAAAAAGAAACAGACACACAGATAAAAGAGAACAAACTAGTGGTTACCAGTGGGGAGAGGGAAGGGGGGAGGGACAAGATAGGGACAGGGGATTAACTACTATGTATAAAATAAGCTACTATGTACAAAATAAATAAGCTACAAGGATATATTGTACAACACAGGGAATATAGCCAATACTTTATAATAACTTTAAATGGAATACAATCTTTAAAATTGTGATTTACTATGTTGTACAACTGAAACTGAAATATAATATTATAATGAGCTATACCTCTATTAAAAATTAATTAATTAATTAATTTAAAAAATCTGTTCTTTGAGTAGGGGAACACACACACACACACACACACACACACACTCTGAGGTGACAACGTCTATTAAGATTAGACAGTATGATTTCTCCCAGAGGGTTCTGAAGGCAACTGTGGTGGACCAGAAGGCGTTCAAGGCTAACTTTGCCATTTCCTGCCTATGTGATCCTGAATAAGGCACTTCACTTTCTCTTGCCTCTGTTTTCTCATCTGTCAAAGGGGGGCAAACAGGGTTATTGGAAAGTTCCATTGGCTAATATGAGTAAAAAGGCTCTGGGAACCATAAAGTGCTGCCAAGAGTTGAACCATAAAGTGCTATGGAACCGAGTTTGAGTTGCTTCCAGGCCCTCAGGATGGAGCTAGAGTTCTTTCCTCCCCACCCACTGTTGAAATTCAAAGTGTATGAAGCCAGCCTGGCGCTGGGCATCACAGGCAGGGAAAGAAACTCTATCTACAGGCTTGGAACAGCATGGGGGTTACACGCTTCAGCCTGGGAGTTGGTTTGTGACCTTGGACAAGTTTTTGGACCTTTCTGAGCCTCAAGTCACCTCAAGGCTCTCATATGTGGAGTGGGTGTAATAAAAACATGTCACCTAGGGCCATTGTGAGAATCAGATCAGACGAGATAATACAGCACTCAGCACCACACCTGACCTTAATATTGTCATTATCCTATTTTACCCTCACAACATTCCTCTCTTACAGTTGAGAAGAACTGGGCCTATGAAGGTTAAGCGACTTGCCCAAGGTCACCAGCTAGTAAGTGGCTGAGTGGTGCTTGGAGTTCAGGCCTGTGGGACTCTGAGGCCTGGGTCCTTCCACTGCTGCACGTGGCCCTGCCCACAGCCTGGGCTCCCTGGTTCTCTGAGCTTCTCCTTCTCACTTCCAACCAGCTTGAGTTTTACAAGGTGGGGGGCGGAGGCATGACCGTGGCCTCCTCAGGGCCAGAGAACAATCCCTCTGTGGCCCTCTTCCTCCCCGCTCGCTGGCATTCTGTGGATCTGGGCGGGGAAGCTCCTTAGGGCAGGGGTTAGTGCCTGGGCCACCGGTCAGACAACATTTTCCAGCAGAGGGAGCCTCTCCACCTTGGAGACAACCCACCCCTCCATCCCTGGCCATCTCCAGGGTGGTTAGAGTCCTAGGCCAACCCATTTCTCTCTAATCCTCTTACAGCTCCTGACAGCCTCTCAGGCCACCAGAGAGGAGAGAAGCCTACGTGGGCTGCTGGGCCTGTGCCGCCTTGAGTCAGCCTCTCCTCTCACATCCCAGCTTCTCCACACCTCCAGCCCAGCTCCTGAGGCTTCCAGACTGAATCTCTGTCAGCAGAGGCCAAGGAACCCAGGACACTGCCTCAGGATGTGAAGAACACAGGCCGCATCGAAGCTGTCCTGCTATGGCTGACAGACCTGGGTTTGAATCCCGGCCCTGCCTCTTACCATTCTTGTGACTAGGTCCTCTCCCGGCCTCGGTCTCCTCATTTGTAACGTCAAAGGGTGATAACGTATAATCGCTACTTCCCAGGGCTGTTGTGCAGCCAGAACAGTGAGAGGCATGCGAGGCACTGAGCACGGCCTGGCACACAGTCAGCGCCCGGTAAACAGTAGCTTTTGTTACTGCGCTGGGCGGCGACGGGTAAGGAAACGGCCAAGGGGGCAGTTCCGTGGAGGAGGCCAGCGGACGTGTCCTTGGAACCCCGTGCCCTCCCCTGTGATTCTAGGATACTGTTCTGGGGGCCCCTGAAGTGAAAACACACACTTACCCAAGACATCCTTCTCAGAGCCGCTTCTGCACAGCTCTTCACCCCAAACCCAGGTACCTCCCCAGCAACCCCCTCATTGCCAGAGCACTGACGGCCAGCCATCCTGCTCCCCGTGTGTGTGTGTGTGTGTGTGTGTGTGTGTGTGTGTGTGTGTGTGCGCGCGCGCGCGCGCGCATACAGGGGATCCTCCAGAGGGGACTGCAAGGCTGGTTGTCCTGATGCACGCTCGGTTGTCAGCCAGGCTGTGAGGACTCCAGATGAGTGCCCCCCTCACTCCTGCAAGGGCAGAAGCCATGTCTGTCTCCCTAGCCCCTGGCTCTGTGCCCGACCCGCACAGGCTCAATACGTGTGTATAGAAAAGAACTGAGTTCAGGCTCCACCAAGGTCTGGGATACTCAGACCTTTATCATCTCCCTCCTGTTTTCAGGGGCTGCCCTGGTTCCAGGAGTGGCAATTTCCCTGGTTATTCCAAGTCATAGCCTACGAGACCCTCAGTGGGTTAAGAGAAGGCAAAGGAGTACCTATATGTGGAGAGAACAGAAAGACAAGTGGGGGGGTCATTGGTTTGTGTCTCATTTTTTCCCAAACTGGGGCACCTGAACAGGATTCCCTCCACTCCAGCAGTCGTACTTTTCCAAATGATTGAATATCTGTGTATCTTCCACCACACCAAGCACCAGGCCAGCCACGCCCCTCCCCTCTTTCCCCTCTGTCCCTCAGTCCATCCCTTGCCCTGACCCCTGAGGCCTTTCTCCTGTCAGATTTCAGCAGGCTACACGGAGAAACCCATCTGACTAGGGCTCCCACAGAGATTCAGACCTGTCTCTGCCTCCTCAGAGGGACCATGGCTTCCTGTGGTTGAGGAAGATGCCACATCCAAAGGGAGGACTTGAAGGCAAGGCTTGGGGTTGGATGGACTGTGCAACATCACTCATAGTCACACAGGCATTGTCGCCTGCAGACACACGGTCAGCCAGGGGTCCACAGGGGCCTGCAGGCTCACAGGCACAGACGTGCACACAGGCCCATTGGCCCACAAACTCCTAGTTGCATACAGAGAAGCCATACACACAAGCACACATAAAAACACTTCATAACACAGGTACACAAACTCACAGACTCACAAAGGGAAAAATAAAGATAGAGTGTCCCCACTCCCCTACTCCGTCCCCTCCTCCTATCCCCTCTGCCCCCAACACTTTGCAGTCCCCTGGCCAGCTGGCTCCATCATTGCCTGTGTGACTGTGGTCGAGGCGGCAGTCTGTCTAACCATTTGGAGCAGGAGTGAGGGGGTGGAGGGAGGGCCAAGCCTGACCCTCGAGTCCTCCTTACAGACCTAAGCATTTTCCTGAACTGTGAAAAGCCATGATCCCTCTCAGGGAAAGGAGAGGGGTGGGTAGTCCAAGCCTAAATCTGGCTTTGTGCTTATTTCCTCCAGACCAGCCTTGAATAACCCCCATCCCCTAGTTCCTACCTCTGTGCCAGTGATCTGCCCTGGGAAACGGGGGGCAGAGGCCTGCGGAAGAGAGGGTCTTAGAGACAAGAGCTCGTTGAGAGCCCTCAGTCCCAGGCCCTCCAGGAGTGGGAAGGGCAGAACCTGGGCACGGATGCTGGAGGGGTAGGAAAGGGGCAGGATTTGTGGCATTTCCCCTTCAGCTGGAAACAAAGGCAGATTCCTGTGTCCAGCTCCAGCAATCCGGTCCCACCCACCCGAGTGGCGGGAGCTGAAGGAAATCCCGCTGGCCTCTGGCCTCACCCAGCCACTCAGCCCCTCTTTCAAACAATCTCTCTCCCAACTAGGGCCACTACCTGCTCTCAAATCCTGGGGACCCCTCTCTTTGTCAAAATACTAAGCCCTCTCCATTGGGGGTGGTTCCTTTAACCCCTCAGACTCTCTCTGAGGTAGCATGGGTCTCCTCAGCAAGACCCAAGAGGCTGCCAGGCCCCTATCCCCTTGCCAGGCAACTCTGCCCACCCTCACCCCAGCAAACTCAGGCGCTGCTTGTCTTTAGAGTGGGCAAAAGTCTTGATGCCTCTAGAAGTCCCATGCCATCCAAAATGCTCAGCCAGACCCTCAAGGCATCTCTGTGTCCTGAGTTTCAACTGAACATCCCCCCAGACAAGATCATTCACCTCAGCTACTTGGCACATCTTCCTTGATTGCTGCAAGACTGTAACTCCAGGGGAGACTGGGGGTGCCACTCTCCTTAGTGAGGAGTCGAGATACTGTGTGATACTCACAGAACAGGAACTAAAGGCATATTATTTAAATTTACAAAAGAATAATATATGATCATCAATTTAGAAGGGAGAGAATCTTAATGACCTAAATTCTGAAGCTTTTAAATCTAGAGATAGCAGAAAGGCAAATAGCGCATGGGAGCACTTACACGTGGCATCCGAAAACAAGAAACTGAGAGTAGAAAAATGGTTGAGGGGGAAGAAATAGGGCGAGGTCGGGAAAGTGTGCAAACTTTCAGCTGTAAGGTGAATAAGGTCTGAGGATCGACTGTGTAACGTGGTGACTATGAAACCAAGTCCCCCTAAAGCCGATGCCCTTGCAGAGTTTATACCTAAGCTCTCTATCCAAAATTTTATTCCCTTTCTTGTCCCCTCTGACCTCAATCCTGTAGTAACTGAGCACTAGTCAACCAGAGTCAGATGACTAAAATTGCTGTTGTTTTTAACATTGTTAATGATGAAATTGCTATTACAAATGTCATTAACATACAAACTCAGGTTGTTTGTCCAGGGTGAGATGAGCTAACCAACCCCCAGGCCATGGACCAACGAGCCAGAGAATCAAACCAGACACATCGTGACTCCTGAACTATGATTAAGAAGTGTCACAACATGATGATTAATCCCAGCCCCTTGATTCTTCCCCTTTAAAAAGCCCCTAACTCAAAGGCCAAGTGAGAGTGGATCTGAGCTTGTCTCTCACTCCTTGCTTGGCACTTTGCAGCAAATTCTTACTTTGCTGCAAACTCCTGCAGGCGGAGTTTGGCTTTCTGCACCATGGGCACACCAACCCTATGTTCAGTTACTATAGTTGAGAACACTGTATTGTATAAATCAAAGTAGCTAAGAGAGTAGAACTTAAATTTTGCTCACTAAAAAACTCACAAACAAAAAAGCTAAATATGTGAGGTGATGGATGTGTCAATTAACTAGATGGGAAGAATCCTTTAATGTATATGCATATCAAATCATCATGATGTACACTTTAAATATCTTACCATTGTATTTGTCAGTTATACCTCAAGAAAGCTGAAAAATCTAGAGACAGACTGTAAATGGCTTATTTAGAGTTCTTAAAGTAAATGTCAGAGAAACAAATAGCTTCGGGGAGGTTGGCCTCAGCAAGAGGGTCTGGGGGTGGGTATAGTTCCTTCTCGTTATGAACTCTTCTGCAGAATTTCATCTCTTTACTTTACCCTGTGCTTATTTGGGATTTCTTGAGTTGTTTCCTGGATGGCTGCCTCAGACCTCAAAGTCCTCTGCAGTGGCTATACTTTCATCTGTACAACACCCCCTCGGAAAGCTATTTGCAGAAGAGGCGACATTTAGTACTCACCTCTGAACAGGTAAGGAAATTGAGGGCCCTGCCACACAGCCAAGCCTCTGCCCTCCTGACTCCCGGTTCATGCTCCTTCTTCTGCCCCACATCTCGGCCTCCCCCTCTCAAACCCAGACAGCTGTGTGGGTTTTACAGCCGGAAGAGGATGCTCACAGATATTTTGCTTTTATTCGGAGAATGTGGTAGAGACGGAATTCTCAGCCCTTTCTTAAAGGTATGGGAGCAGAGGCTCACACATAGGGGCTCCAACTCTGAGCCTGGGCTCTCCTCCACTGCTGGGGCCAGTTTGATGGAGAAGGGTCAGAGCCTTGAGGAGGCCTGTGGGGAGGGGCAATTCAGAGGCTGCGGAATTGCTAGGGAGGAGATGGTGCTGGGGCAGCTTCTCAACAGAGCCCAGGCCCCCGAGGCACTGTCTACACCCTGACTCCTGCCCTGGCATGCCAACCCTTTCTTAAAAGTTTCCCTCCTGAGATGAGTCATTCTCAGGGCCCCTGGTGGGCAAGGATTGGACAAACCCATCTAGGGGACATCCTGGAGGGGCTGGAGAGGAAGAGGAAGGTGATTCAGTGGCCCAAACTCTGGCTCCTGTCTGCCAGCCTCTTCCTGGGGTGCTGGGCAGAGCTCTGGTGGCCCCCACCCTCCCGAAACCTTAGCCCTGGCCATACTGCCTTTTCACTTGAGCTGTGGTGTCAGGGCCTGGGACCAGGTGGTTTCCTGAATCTTAGAGCCAAAGAAGATAATATAAGGCTGGGAAGAACCTTTGGAAGTATCTAGTCTAAGCCAGGCCTGGAACCGAGGCCCCAGGCCCCCTGGTTTACAGCTCTTCTCACAACTCCGTGGTCCCCCTGGCCTGAGCAGAGGAGACCAAAGAGGACGCTTCCTCTCCCTGCACCCACAAAGCTGAGACTCTTTCTTCTGAGTTAAATAAATGGATAAATAGAATTCACAAGGCTCTGCCCCATTTCTCCCCTAAAGGAGACCCACAGTTCTTTCTCCTCGGATACCCTGTTCTACTGTTTTCATGTCTCTCACATCTGAAAAATCCCTAGGTTGTCTGATCAAAATCTCCTGCTCTACAACTTAAGTGGAGCAAAGCCCACCTCACCCTCTGCTAATCCCCCTGCCTTGATTTTTATTCCTACTCATCCTGGTACAGAACTGACGACATAACTTGTGGGGTCCAGTGCAAAAATGAAAATGCCAGGCCCTGTATTCGAACATTATTGAGAATTCCAAGATGGTGGCAGTAGAACATTAAACCAAGTGTCTGCACAGGTTGGACACCCACAAAGTCAGCCCTGCCCTGCTGTCAAGAGTGATGCTTGAACTGAATACTCATAGCTGGTCCTGAAAAGCCAAGTTGTCCAATCCCCTGCCTTCATGCCGGACCTGTGTCACCTGCCTTCCATGGGTGAGAATTACCTTGAGGTTTCATCCCACACACCCTGCCTAGGATCTCCAGGCCTCTGCTTCACACACCGCTGGGAAATCCTTCTGAATGTTTAAATCTATATCTTAGCCCTTTAATAAATTGGGAGATTGAGATTAGCAGATCCTAACTACTATTTATAAAATAGATAAACAACAAGTTCATATTGTATAGCACAGGGAACTATATTCAATATCTTGTAGTAACCTATAATGAGAATGAATATATGTATGTATATGTATGACTGAAATATTATGCTGTACACCAGAAATGGACACAACATTGTAAGCTGGCTACACTTCAATAAAAAATAAAAATAAAATAAATAAATCTTAGTCCTTTAGGCCTCTTGTTCTGTCCTCACTGAATGTGGGGAACAGCTGGTCCTTTTGAGTAATTAATTCTTGTAGACTTGGACACAGTCTGTAATTCCTTTTCCCTTTCCTTATTGGGCTGAGTCTCCAGTGCTTTCTGCCACTGTATGTCCCTCCTCTGATGCTTTCCCCAGGTTCTCTGTGCGTTATAGAACGTACAGGGTCCACAAGAAGCCCCAAAGAGCACCAGTCAGGGTTCACAGGGCTCCATGCACTGGAGAGGTGGGGAAATTCCAGCCCTGGGAATTAGCCCACCCGCCATCGGGCTCTGCCTTCCTCCTTCAAACCCTGATCTCCTAGTATCTGCTACATGAATCCTTCCCAGATAAAGTCCCCCATCCTCACTGACTTTCCCCAGCGACTCTCAGCTCTTGTCCATTTCAATGTTTCTGTTCTCAGTGTGCATTTCGCAATGAATGCTTCCCTTGGGAAAGCCCCCATGTCCATCTTCCAGGACAGAGATCCAAGGACTGGGACTGGGAAGAGTTTATCAGAAGCCATAGCAAGTCAGCAGGGAGAGTGGGTATGAAAGATGGACACACAGCCACACTCCCAGTTCTGCAGCTAACAGAGTGCCGAAGTGGCCACTATCCACTGAAAGAGCAGATACCGTAATCCCGTAGTACTTCCTGTTGGCTGCAGGACACAGTCTGTCCTGACACTGAAATTTGGGTGTGCCTTGGTTCTGGAATTCACAATACTCACAAGTTGTGAAGCAGCTGCTGGTGGGGGCTGGGGAGGGTTTCAGCAGAGGAGGTGAGGTCAGTCAACAATTGAGCCTTTAGTCATTGTCTCCCCCAGCCTCTATTCCTGTCAAAGGGGGATGTCCTGGCCCATCTTAGAGCATCCCCCTACTAGAGCAAGACACCTTAGAAGTCTGTTTCTGCTTTTAACATCCACGTCTTTCCACTTGGCTCTGACGCCATCAGCTTCCCAGCCTTCCCATTTATGAATTTAATTAAACACTTTCACGGAGCGCCTCTCCTGTGCCAGACTCAGCCAGCTCGCATCTTTGCTATGAACTGAGATAAGCATCATGTCCCTTCATTCTCCCAACAACCGTGAGGCTGGCACTGCTTCATATGTCCATTTAGTAGAGGGGGGACTGAGGCACAGAGAGGTGTCACTTGTCTAGGGTTACGCAACTAGTCTGAATTCCCAGACTTCAAAGTCTTTGTGGATAACCTGAAGGCTAGGGATAAAGCAGAGTCCTGCCTTCAGGGTGCTCACAGTGGTTAGAACAAAGCAAGACAATGCTGTCAGTGCTCCCATCCCACAAGAGGGCATCAGGAGGAAGAATTTGTTTCTCTCTGGGGGAGAAGCCGTTTTGCTCCCCTCCCCAGTGAGCCTTGTCCGGCTTGTCCTAGCAGTGTCCCAAGGGAGGCTCTGGGTCCCCATCCCTAAAGCTCCATCTGGTGGGGTGAGGGGCCGGCTTGGAAGAAGGCAGTATCCGAGGCAGTTCCCAGCCTCTCCCTCCATTCTGGACGCCCACGGTGGAGAGAGACGTCCCTGTCATTGAGCTATGCTCAGATTGTCACCACTGACCCAGAGACGTCCCATCTGGGCCTGTTTACCCTGCACTGAGCGCTGAGCAGAGAGAAGCTGAGGAAGAGGGGAGGGACAAGAGGGGGTGAAGGGGCGGGAGGGAGGAGGCTGAAGGATTTGGACCAAGTGGGGAGTCCCCAAGGGAGGAGGGGAGAGGGCGGAGCCAAAATATTTCAGTCCTTGCCAGCCCGGCTCTGCTCTTGCCGCTGAGCATCCCAGGCCTCGGACCCGGACCCAGAGTTTTGGGTGGGAGAACAGGTAATTTCTCCATTCTGTCCTCCCAACACGTTCTTCCATCGGTGCCCACCCCCCCACCCCCTCCCCAGTCCGGGATTTCCAGGCTGCCCCTCATTGGCTCCGAGCGGGAGGAGCGCCTCCACCTCCACCCCCTCCCCCCTTCACCGGACCCCGATGGTGCCTCGAGTCCCGGCCCTGGACCCCACGACTCTGGGCCTGGACCCCTCCAGCCCCCCGCGGCCAGAGACGAAGACCCGCCCCCTCGGGGAGGCGGATATAGGAGGCTGGGGGCAGGGGCGCGGCCTTGATCCTGAGCCGGGGCGGCCGACGGGGAGGCCGCCCTCGGGGTCTGCAACCGCGCGGGGGAGGGTGCGGGCCCTAAGCCTCCGCGAGGGGCGAGCGGGTGGCCGTCGGCTAGCTGGGCAATAGGAAACGGTTTATTAGGAGGGAGTGGTGGAGCCGGGCCAGGCAGGAAGACGCTGGAATAAGAAACATTTTTGCTCCGGCCCCTTTCCCAGTCCCGGGAGGCCGCCGCGCCGGCCGCGCCGAGCGAGCCCCTCCCCGACCCCAGCCTCGCCTGGGGCGCGCCCGGCCCCCGGGCCCTGGATCCCCGCCCGCTGCCCAGCGCCCGTCGGGCCACTGCGGCCGCCGCCGGGGAGGGGAGGAGGCCCGCCCGCTGCACACTCGCGCCCCGACGCCGGCAGGGCAGGCCCAGAGGTGAGTCGAAGTCCGCAGGCGGGGTTGGTGTTGGGGAGGGGAGGCTGACTCCCACTCCAATGGGCCTTTCCCGGTGGCAGACCCCAGAGAGCCCCTCAGAGGGGTCACCGTAGCGTCAGTCCCAGCTCCTCATAGTGCAAGCTGCCCCTCACCCTGCGCCCATCACCGCACCTGAGACTGGCTGGAGCTGGACCGAACCCGGACTGTTGTTTGCTCCTGGGGCCAGCCACTTAGTTTCTCTGTTCTCCCATCCTCATCTATAAAATGGGCAGAAGGATCCCTGCCCTACTTCACCTGCCGAGACAGACGGGGGTCACATGTCCTTCCAGGCACTTGGCTTGACCTGGGAATGGGTGTCCACTTAAACAACGCTGTTGAACCTGCCCTTGAAGCCCACCTTTCCCAGACCAGCCCTTGTAGCTCTTGCTAAAGGAATCTGACCCTCTAACTCCCTCCCCAAAACCTCACCCCCAACCCGCTGTGGTCAAATGATCCCCAGACCATGGACTTCCTTCAGGATCCAGGTCAGAGGGGTTCCCAGTCTCCCTCCAGCTGGAACCCCAGGTTTTCAGTCTGCCCTGGAGGCCAGTGCTGTTCTGACACCATCTCTGGGCTGCTCACCCACCCCCTCTTTTCTTCTCCAAGGACAGCAGCTTTCGCCCTCTCTCTGTGGGCAGCTCCTGGCTGAGCCAGGGTCCGTCCAACATCTCTGACCCCTTACTGTTTATTTGTCCTGGTACCTGTCCTCTCATCGCATCAGGTTTATTGAGTATAAGTAATCTCTCACCATTTATTGAGTACTTATTATATAGACACTTAGATATATTTTTCTCGTGTGATCCTGGCCACAACCTAGCAGAAGAGGTGTTATTATATTCATCCTACAGAAGAAGAAAGAGATTCAGACTTGAATCATTCGTCCAAAGCTCCATAGATGGTTGAGCTTTTGCGAACATTTGATAAGTGCTTACTGTATACCAGTCAATTAATACTCTGCTAAATAATTTTATTACAACTATGAAAAGAGCGCCATTATTATTCTCCTTTTTTTTTTCCATAGGGAAGCCTAAGCCTCAGAAAGTTTAAATAACTTGTCGCAAATCTCACAGCCCTAAGTGGTAGAAGCAGGATTTGAACCCAGGTCTATATGATCCAGAGACCACAAGCTGACCTCTGTGTTACACTGTTCTGCCTCTGCATTCTGTCTGAGATCCTAAAATCCAGAATTGATGCTACATCCCACTGCGGTGAAGGGCTAATGAAGTGATGCACATAAGGTGCTATGTGATGGTAAGGGGCAACCCTGGATGAGCAGCTCAGTCTGGTCCGGGTCCAGTGCTGTTTGGGTAAAATCTGCTGATGTGCAGAGCAAGCTGTGACAGTCACCGCTGTGCTGAGCCACTGCTGCTGTTGGGAGCCGGTTATATCAGTCCCTCAGGTGGGCTGGAGAGAAGGAGATTGATATCCACCCTCCAAGCACACCCCTACTTCAGTTCTCCCCAACTAAGGCTAAGCCTATGGCAAACAGATGATTTCTAAACAAACACACATTGAGTACCTGGTGATGGCAACAGCAGTCTGTTCATGCAGCCCCCATTTGCCCATTTTCCTCCTTTTTGGGACCAGCCTAACACCAAACAACTGGAGGAATAAGATGACCAAGCAAGAATTTGTTAACAGCACTTTAAGTTGATCAAGACACACATGGTGATTTTGGGCAAGAAACCTAACATCCCTGAGCCTCCATTTCTCCATTGGATTGTCATGAGAATTAAGTGAGATCAGCTGTCAAAGTTCAGAACTTAGCACATCAGTGGTACTCAGAGAAGGTTAACTCTTTTTTTAATTTTATTTTTTATTGAATTGTAATTGATTTACAATGTTAGTTTCAGGTGTTCAGCAAAGCGATTCAGTTAGGATAACGCTTATTATTAAGATTTTCACAGTGGTAGGTTCGTGTTTGAAATTAGTTTAGCATTTGTGATTTCTGGCTAAAAGCTGTGATGCTTCTGTCAGCAGGAGACCTTTCAGGAAGTTTGGTTAGAAGTAAAAGGATACCAGCCGTCCCCAGGAGTCTGTTTGTGCTAGAGTCAGGTCTGAGGGCAAACTGTGCAGGGTCAGCTCCGAGTTGGGACCGGTCTGGACTCAGCACCCTCCTGTACTTAACCTGATGCTGGGCGCAGTTAAAAACTGGACAGTCACAATTTCCTCCACCACATTCCCAGGCTCGAACTAGAGGTGGATTCTGCACATGCTGCCAGGCCCTCCCTGCACTCTTCCTGGGCCCCAGAGGCTGGAGATGGCCTGAACAATGTCCTCGCCCCACCCTCCCTCCGTAGTGTCTCCAAGTCCCTGGCTCCAGTGTTTAGCCTTGTCTGTCTGGGTCTCCAGGAGAGTCGGGTGGGGGTGTATCCCCAAGTGGGAGTGAGACTCCCACCCTCTGCACTGCACTCCGGATCACCCAGCAGGGCCCTACCCAGTGAAATGAAAGCACCAGTCAGCATTGTGTAGGACCCGGTTCTCAAAGTGCGGCACCCACATAAACTGATCAGAATTACCTGGGGAACTTTATAAAAATGTGTGTTTCTTACTGGTCCCGATGGACCGAATCAGAATCTGGAGTGGGGGGGGGGGTGAAACCAAAGACTGTGCATTTCTAATGAAGCACTTCAGGTGATTCTGCTCCTAATAAAGTAGGTAAGAGGGAGAGCTGGGGCACAGTAAGAGAAGTGAAAGCACGGGACCCTAGAAGGATGCCAGCTGTCATCCTTATTGTCACCCACTCTTTCCTGCTTGCTGCACACCCTCTCCTAAGCTGCTTTGTGGGTAAAGGCTGCCAAGGATGGATTCCTGCCCTACCCCAGTGGACAAGTTCATCTTGTCCGGGGCTCCGTTTCCAGCCACCAGTCCCACTGTAGAGTGCTTGCCGGAGTCCTCACTGCCTTCCGGGAGGGGCAAGAGGCAGGAGGTCAGGCAGAGGCTGGGGACACAGCTGCAGCAACCCAGGGCTCCATTTCCTCCCCCAGCCCGGGCCTCTGGGGGCAGAGGAAGCCCAGGCAGGAAGGCCAGAGCTGCCACCAGCCAGAGAGGCCCACAAAGCACCCCCCTACACCCCCCAGTCATCCTGCCCTCAGACCTCAGCATCGTGGATCTTCACTTGGCACCCTTCTTAGACTAGGGGCCTTCTGCAGCCTATGTGACCATCTGCCTAGCCCTACCAGCCTGATCGTATCACACCAGAAGATACTCCCCCTCCCTCAGGTCAGCTGCCCCTGCCTGGGGATCCACCTGCATACTCTCTACCATTCAGAAAGTCCTTCTTGCAGTCTGACCTCAGTCCTTCTTGCTGCAGCCTCAGCCCTAATCTTGTTCTAAACCTTTGAGAAATGAAGAAGGAGGTGGCTTCTGAAGCACTAGCTGGTTTGGGACCTGGGATGGGGACTATCACAGTTTAGAATTACTCCCCTAACACTCTCCACCAAACTTCTGGAAAAGTTCAACCTTAACCAGCCACGGAAGGTCAAACATTCAACGTCTAAGTATGTTTCACTTCCCCTCCACTTCATTGGCCCTACCCCCACCCTTTCCCAGGACAGCAAGGAGAGAGCAGGGGGCCAGGGAGTGGCTCAGAGTGGGCATCTTATACTCTGATGAGGGTGCAGAGAGGTTCCTTCATACCTGGCATGCCTCTGCACTCATTGTCCAAGCTTTGTATGGTTGTTACAGTCCCGAGGGCTCAGGCAAAGGCTGCCACCCCGGATTGGGAGATGGAGCTGAAAAAGCACTGGACTGGGAGTCTGGACACCTAGGTTGTACTACTGGTACTGCCACTGTCTGACCTTGGACAAGCTCCCTCTCCTGTCTGAGTCTTAGTCCCCTTCTTCTCTAAAATAAGGGGCTGGGCTTTGTGACTCACAACGTGTCCCCCTAGATTCTATCATGGGGGTGTCCCACCCCAGGTGGCTCATGCGGACCCTGTAGCCACCCCAGCCTGCACTGAGAACCTTCCCTGAATTCTCTTCTGTGCGTGACTCCTGCCTGTTCTATCCAGACCCCAATCTAAACAATCTTGATTCCTGTTCCCAGCTTGACGGGACCCTGAATGGCAGGAAGTGAAGACAGGAGCCTGTTTATGTTTGAGGCAGCCAGGCCTGGGGTGGGGGTTGGGGGGCACTGGGAAAGGGGTGGGCAGGGGTGGAGGCTGGGAAGTGGTGGGCAAGGGGTAGGGGACAGAAGGGTGGAGGTACTGCTGAAGAGACGCTTCTTCCACTCCAGCCCCAGGCCCTCTGTGCCGTCCAGTCTAAATTCAGCAGCAGGAGAGCTGGGAGTCCACCAAGCTTTCTGTCACTTAAACATGGCTCCCCACCCTTTACCCCTAACAGGATGGTTTCCATGGGGAAGTGAACCAGGACTTCCCCTGCAGGCCCCGCCCCAAAGCCAGACCAGGGAGGAGGGAGGAGGCCTCCCTGCTCCCCCCTAAAAAAAACTCCCAGTGATTTCCTCTGGGTGGGAGGGACCCACGGTCAGTGGCTAAAAACACTGAGGGGATGACATTTCATAGAACTTCTTGCACCCCCTCTCCTTTCTAGGGACCATGACCTTGGACCCTCGCAGGAGAAGCCTTCTGATGCTACTGATGGCCTTGGGCCTGACCCAGGGTGAGTACGGGGACAGCAGCTAGGGAACAAGGGCCTAGACGGAGAAAGGGCGATCTGAGTTCAGCTCTTTTTGGGCTGAATTTGAGGAGCTGGGGAGAAGGGGGACTTAGGTGCTTGGCTGGAGGGCGGGAGACAGGCTCAGTTAGACTAAGCTCCCAGCTACCTCAGCCCTCCTGTGCTGTCCTCCTGATCCAGACCCACAGGCCCGTGCTCTGTCAGACGCCTCTAACTGGGGGTGTTGGTAGGGAGGGCCTGGGAGAACCCTCAGAGTTGGGGTTGGGGGTCAAGGCTGGACCTGGAACTGGGAAGGGAGGTCCTAGGATCAGGGAGGGGACAGAAGCCTGGTTCTCACACTGTCAGCTGCCCCTGGCAGGGATAAGGGACTAGAGGGAAGGATAATCTGAGGATGGAACTACAGGACCAAGGCCTCAAAGGGTTTGTTTGAGAGCTCAGAAGGGAGGGGGCAGTGGACAGACTTAGGTGTGAGGCTCCTCCTGGGGACCTGGGCCCAGAGTGGCTGAGCTTCCAGTGTGTCTCCCAGGCGACCCCGTGAAGCCCTCTCGGGGCCCACTGGTGACCTGCACGTGTGAGAACCCACACTGCAAGGGGCCTACCTGCCAGGGGGCCTGGTGCACGGTAGTGCTGGTGCGGGAGGAGGGCAGACACCCCCAGGAACATCGAGGCTGCGGGAATCTGCACCAGGAGCTCTGCAGGGGGCGCCCCACTGAGTTCGTCAACCACTACTGCTGCTACAGCCCCCTCTGCAACCAAAACGTGTCCCTGGTGCTGGAGGGTATGTCCTGCTGCCCAGAAGCCCCGCCGCCTCCTCTCAGAGTCCACCCTCCCTGCCCTGCCTGCCTCTCATGCTCTGGTCTGGAGGGTGGGGGAGGAAGGACCCTGGAATCTGACTGGCAGAGTGGCAAGGTGGGGGGTATCTGGCCTGGTGGAAGCTGGGCCTCTGTGTCCCTCCTTCGCCAGCCACCCGAACTCCTCCGGAACAGCCACAAGAAGATGGCCAGCTGCCTCTGATCCTGGGCCCCGTGCTGGCCTTGCTGGCCCTTGTGGCCCTGGGTGCCCTGGGCCTGTGGCACGTCCGGCGGAGGCAGGAGAAGCATCGGGGTCTGAACAATGAGCTGGGCGAGTCCAGCCTCATCCTGAAGGCATCCGAACCGGGGGACAGCATGTTGGGGGTATGGGCCTGGGGGAACCTGGACACAGGGTGGTGGGAGGGGGACAGGAGCCATAGAATCAGAGGGGTACAGAGTGGCAGGTAGCCGAGAAAGGTACAATCGCAGACACTCAGAGATCTGATTGGGCGCTGGAGGGGAGGGGTGGGTGGGTGAGTGAGGAGCGTGGAGAGACACAGCCGTGGGGCCCAGGTTGAGGAGGGGGAAATGGGCTGGGTGGGTGTGTGCTGCCTCAGTGGCCTCTCGGTACCCCCAGGACCTCCTGGACAGTGACTGTACCACGGGCAGTGGCTCAGGGCTCCCCTTCCTGGTGCAGAGGACAGTGGCACGGCAGGTTGCCCTGGTGGAGTGTGTGGGTGAGCAGTGGGTGAGCCTGGGGAATGGGAACCAAGAGCTTCCATGAGTTTGGAGGGGTGAGGGAGGTCTTGGCCTCCGGAGTCACAGGCCAAGAATGGGTCTGAATGGGAATTCTGCTAGGTGGGGAGTAGGTTGGAGATGGATCAGTGCCAGATCCTTCTGCCAGAGCTGGGGTGGAACAAGAGGCAAACGGGGGTGAACTGCCAGCTACATTTGGGTCTGGATTAAGTTAAACATAAGCATCAGAGAGGTTCTGCAGATGGAGTCAGTGCAGCATCACAGTGGGGGGCTTTTCTGGGGATTACTGTGCCCAAGGGCTCCATGTGCCCAGCATGTAACCCTCCCCCTCCTCTTCTGGATCAGGAAAGGGCCGCTATGGTGAGGTGTGGCGGGGCCTGTGGCATGGTGAGAGTGTGGCCGTCAAGATCTTCTCCTCGAGGGATGAGCAGTCCTGGTTCCGGGAGACTGAGATCTACAACACAGTGTTGCTCAGACACGACAACATCCTAGGCAAGGCTGGGGTGGGAGTAGGGTGGCTAGGCCCGGCCCCCAGCTCTCATCCCCCCTCACTCTGGCTGGACCACCACCACACCCCTCTGGAGGCTGACCTAACTCTCAAGGACCCAGCCGGCCCTCTGCCCCAACCGCTGACTCCGGCTTCCTCTCTGACCTAAGCCAGACCAGCCTCCACCCCAGCCCCAGCTTTTCTCTGACCTAGTCTGTCCTTTGTCCCCAACCCCAGCCCTGACCCTGACCCATTCAGCCTCCTTTATCCCTAGCCCCTTGGTGAGCCCCCTGCCCCTCGGCCCACAGGCTTTATCGCCTCCGACATGACCTCCCGCAACTCGAGCACGCAGCTGTGGCTCATCACGCACTACCACGAGCACGGCTCGCTCTACGACTTTCTGCAGAGGCAGACGCTGGAGCCCCAGCTGGCCCTGAGGCTAGCGGTGTCCGCGGCCTGCGGCCTGGCGCACCTGCACGTGGAGATCTTCGGCACGCAGGGCAAGCCAGCCATCGCCCATCGCGACCTCAAGAGCCGCAACGTGCTGGTCAAGAGCAACCTGCAGTGCTGCATCGCCGACCTGGGTGAGCCGCCGGGAGGGGCGGGCCCTCGCTGGGGAGGGGCGGGCCCTCGCTGGGGAGGGGCGGGCCCTTCGCGGGGGGCGGGGTTCGTGCGCTCTCCCTCCGCGCTTGGTTCTGCCCTTGCCTGTTTGGGTGCCTGGCGTCGATGACGACACCGATGGGCGCTTTCAAACTTACAGGCCTGTGTGTGGGCTCATCTCATCCCCACCAGAGCCCCACAAGTTGCCTTAACATGCTTTTCAAGCGCAGACTCCTTCCACCAGCCTAGCCCTGCTCCAGGAGTTGGGGAAAAGGGGCAGGGAGCCAGCAACCTGGTTCTCATCCTGACTACATCGTTCCCTGTCACCAGGCCTTGGGGTTCAGCTCTGTGGAAAGGGCATAATAATGCCTGCCTTGCCTGCTCATATCTCCCTGGGTTCTTGCATCAAGAGAGCACCACACAAGCCAAGTGTAACTGGGACAGTTAGCCTCTCTGCGGCTGCTGTCTCCCAGCCCACCTCACGGCCCCTCTATGTCCCACTGATTCAGTCCATCCCCACCTCACCCCCTGGACCCCAGCCTCCCAGGGGCCACCCTGCCTGTGGGCTTGGGTGAGCAGCAGGAGTGACAGGCCCGGTACCCACAGGCCTGGCTGTGATGCACTCCCAGGGTAGCGATTACCTGGACATCGGCAACAACCCACGAGTGGGCACCAAGCGGTACATGGCCCCGGAGGTGCTGGAAGAGCAGATCCGTACCGACTGCTTTGAGTCCTACAAGTGGACGGACATCTGGGCCTTTGGCCTGGTGCTGTGGGAGATTGCCCGCCGGACCATTGTCAATGGTAAGGGCCCACCCTGTGCAGGGTGGGGAAAGGGGAATAGGGCAGGTGGACAGACAGGCAGGCAGTTGGGAGATAGGGCTTCCTGCCATGGCTGGTGCCTGTGGCCTGAGGGGCTTGTGGTCAGACCTCCTGTATTCCCTTTACTGCCACTCATCAGCTGGGTCAGGGTAGTGACCTTTTAAGGTTCATCTGAGTCGGATTCTGGCTGTGAAATCTTGCGTAAGTGATAATAATAGAAGTATTAATAGCAGCTAACATTTATTGAATATTTTTAAACCATGTGCCAGATGCTACGCTGGGTACATGTGTCATCTTATTGAGCCATCCTGTGTTGGCAGGGGGGTGATGTTGCTCAGTGGTCAGGAGCATGGGCTGGAGGGAATCAGACTGCCTAGGTTCAGAGCCTGACTTTGCCGCTGACCATGTGTGAGGTACTTAACCTCTCTGTGCCTCAGTTTCCTCATTTGTAAAATGAGAATAAAAATAATTTCTAGTTGTTGAAATGATCCAAATAACTTATTTAAGACAGTATCTGGAGCTGTTCTGGAGCTCAGTAAATATCAGTTGCAATTATTGTTGTAATAATGAATGCCTGACACAGTATCACCCCCATTTTACAGATGAGGGGACTGAGGCACAGAATTACAGCTCTCTGGAGGCAGCATTGGGGTCTGAAACCAGGTAGTCTGACTCTGGGGCCAGTGCTTTTTATTCCTGTGCTGCTTGCACGTCTCTGGTCCTTGATTTCCTTGACCATAAAAATGTAGGCTAGAACAGTGCCTGCACTGCTTGTTTATTGCTGCCTCATTTTTACTGTAGGTGCCACAGGGGACTCTGATTTGGAGGGGCTGGCAGAAGGCAGAGGGACCCCATTCCTGATGGCCCCATACAGGGGACAGCCCCGTGGCTGGTGCCCTCCTGGCCCTGGGGTGGATGGGTGATGGGTGGTCATCTGGACCAGGTGGGGAGGCTGGTCAGTCTTTGTGGAGGCTGTTCATGCAGGGGCCACTGGGAGTCCTGACAGTTTGGGGACCACCCTCTGGATGGGCTTCAGGTTCCTGCCCCTTCAGACATGAACTCCCAGAGTCGGCTCTAGAGGCTGGGGTTGGGGCAGGGGGTACCTGGAAGGGGCCGAGGCCCCTTGGACCAGGCTGCAGGCAAGAAAGGAAGGCTGGGCCAGCAGGGGCTGAGGGGGAGGCCGACCGCAGGCTCCTGGGGCGGAGGGAAGCTCTGTCAGCCCCACACAGATTTGCGGCGCATTATAAACACTGTAATCTGGTGTCAGCCCCGGCGCTGATTAAAGGCCCATTAGACACGCTCAGGCCTCTGCACAGCACTGATTAGGGCTGAAGCAGCACAGGGGCCGGCCTGGAAGCCCGCCACGGGGAGCACAGCTGGTGCGGGCTCCACCGAGGTTGCGGTTGTGTGGCCACAGCCCCCAGCCTTGGCCTGGGAAGCAGGGTGGGGCCAGGGGCGCTTTTCTGGGGTTTGGCTGCTTCTGCCCCAGCCTTCCGCCGCTCCACACGCATCATTTTGAGGAAGCTCCTGCTAAGGGCTGTGCACTTGCTGAAGGATCAGTAGAGTCCTGTGTTATCGCTAAGAGTGAGTGGATGGTATCTGGACCTGGAAAAAAATCTTTCTCTTAGGACATGTGTTTTTTCCCTCTTTCCTCGTTCCACATCCTCACCCAGCAGTCAGCCAGCTACCCTCCCTTAAATGTAGCTTGGAGGTCAAGAGCATGGGCTTTGGTTAGACTTTTTGTTCTTGAACCCTAGCTCCGTCACTTACTACTGTGGGATTGTAGACAAGTTTCTTAACCTCTCTGGTCTTAATGTCATTGCTTATAAAGTGGGGCTCATAGTATTACTTACCTCATAGGGTTGTTGTGAGGATTTAATGCAATGCAGTGAGGACAGGGCCTGACACATAGTAAATGTTCAGTAAATGTATTATTGGGCATCCGTGATAGTTGGGGCCTGGGAGCAGTACCTGGGCCCTGGGTGGGAAAAAGACTGGCCTAGGAATACAGTGCGGTCAGGTCTTTACTCTGCCGCTACTAGCTGGGTAACCTTGGGCTCAACTTCCCTGAGCATCGGTTTCTTCACCTGTAAAACGGGGGTAGAAATCGTACCCACCTGTCGGGTTGCTGTGAATACTAGCAGGATAATGCGTGTAAAGTGTTTATAGCACAACGTCCACCATATATGGTGAATGTAAAATAACTGGCAGTAACTATTATTATTTATAAATATATTTATATTATATTATGGTGTCCCTTTCAGGGGTAGCATGGCCATGGTTTCACCTGGACCCTAGGACAGAGGGTGGGCAAGGCTCTCCTCTGGGTGGTATTGGGCCTTCTTGGGATCCCGAATAACTGTCCCGTCACTCTCTATTCCCAGGCATCGTGGAGGACTACAGGCCACCCTTCTATGATGTGGTGCCCAATGATCCCAGCTTTGAGGACATGAAGAAGGTGGTGTGTGTTGACCAGCAGACTCCCACCATTCCCAACCGACTGGCTGCAGACCCGGTGAGGCCTCTAGAGGACACTGGGATGGCCTGGGGTGGTGGTTCACAGCTGGGATTTCTGGGCCAGGAACTTGTGTCTGGCCTCTGCTTCACCTGGATAGATTTTAGGGGATAGATTCCAGGGTACCTCTCTGGGTACTCTCTTCCACATCCCTGGCCTGTGGACCTCCAGGGACCCTTGGATTATTCTGGGATTTTCAGAACCATTTACTTTGCCTGAAAAGTCAGAGGCTCTCTGCTACATTTCCTGCCCTGAAGTTTTTGTTGTTTGTTTTTGTTTGTTCTCAAAACCACATCTTATACAGGACAGGTACACACACACACACACACGTATATATACACGTATAGGCATGCCCACGCTTCTATACAAACATACACACAGGCACATACAGGTGCACATGTATGCAGACTGTTCCCCCTGAAGACAAAGAGTGTGTCCCCTTTGCTGACCCTTATATCCCTGTTACCTGTCACAGTGCCTGGCACACAAGAGGTACTCAAAACATGTTTATGGAAAGAATGAATAAACATACACGTGTATATGTATACGTAGACACACGTACATTTCCACACAACATACAGATCCACAAAAAGCCACTCATATGCATTCCTGTGTGCACACACATACACTTCCTCTCAGGAACCAGCCGCAGCTGGAGTTCTGAGGCGGAGGTGAGGCTGGCTCCCTCTGGGACCACTGAGCTTCCTGGGATGGGCTCTTTCCTGGACACATGCATTTTAAGGGCAGCACCCACCACCCATTCTCCCAGTGTTCAGTAGGCCCAGGTGGAGATGCTGGGAGCCACTACCTTCTGCACTGGGGTCCAGTGGGAGCCCCAAGGCCTGCAGATCTCCCCTTTCTTGGATCTTGGTGGAGGTGGGGTTGGGGGGTACTCACCAAAAGGTGTCCCTGAAGATCTGAGTTACAGCTCTCTTTCCATCCTGTCTGCCTTTCTCCATCTCCTCCTCACTCCACTCCCTTCTTCTTCCATTTCTTTCTTTCTTTTCACATCCTTGCCTGCCTGCTTCCCTCCACTCTCCCTCTTACCACATCTGCCTCTCCTCTCCCCGTCTTTTCGACACTCTCGTTTCCCTCTTCTCATCCTTTCTGTCCTGCTTGTGTCTCCCCATTACCTGGTATCCTCCTCGCATCTTCCTTTCCATCTTCCCTGATCTGTGTCTCTGCTTCCTCTCCTCTGCCTTGCTCTCCCTCCCTCCAGGTCCTCTCAGGCCTGGCTCAGATGATGCGGGAGTGCTGGTACCCCAACCCCTCTGCCCGCCTCACAGCGCTGCGGATCAAGAAAACCCTACAGAAACTCAGCAACGGTCTCCAGAAGCCCAAAGTGATTCATTAGCCACGGGCCTGATGCTGCCTCCCCTCCTGCAGTGTGTGCGGGGTGGGCGGTGGATGGTGGCCTGTCTGGATAGAGGTTGTATGAAAGTGTGTACTGGGGAGGAGGGTGCCCCTCTGTGGGCAGCTGTGTCTGCCCAGCTCGGCCCCCAGCCCATCCAGCCAAAAATACAGCTGGGCTGAAACTTGATCCCCCGCCGTCTGGCCTGTTCAAGGCAGCAGGCTCCCTGACGCCTGGCTCCCTCCCCACCCCTGCGCCCTGGGCCCTGGGCGCACCCCCTACCATCCCCAGGACAGGATGCAAAAGAGGCTCCAGAGCCAGGGTGACCAAGCCAGGGAACCCCAGTCCCAGGCCCAGAGCCTGGGCCTGCACTTTACCCCCTTCCCTCAGTCGGACCTGCCAGAGCTGCCAGGGTGGCACAGGGCCCTGTCCAGCCTTCAGTAGACACCCTGCCTTGCCAGGCTCAGTATCTGGCACAAGCCCCAGACACCCAGGGCCCATCAGTTTTTCTCCTGGGTTCATATCTCAGCTCTGTGCCGCCTTGGGCCTCTGTCTCTTGGATCAGACCCCTGCTGGCTGAATGCTAGCTGCCTGGAGAGCTGGGGTCTGATCCTGAGCCCCTCCCCCACTCCCCCCCAGCAGACTTACTATGGCTTTAAACCCAAGGAGTCTTGCTGTGGGTATGGCAGAGTCATAGGCCAATGGAGAGGTGGTAGATCAGATGGGCAAGGCCCAGGACTTTTCAAATAAACCGAGAGGATGTCAAGGCCAAGCATGGCCAGGGAACAGCTCAGCTGGGAGTCAGGAGACCCAGGCTCTGGTCCTGGGTGCTTGATCTTGTGACAAGAATGAGGTCTTCACTGTCCCAGGACCTTTGTTTCTTCATCTACATATTGAAAGATTTGGTCCTGATGTCCTTTGAAGTTTTTCTCAGCTCTAAATTTCTTTGAAATTTCAGCTATGTCAGAACTCAGTTCAGCAATCCCTTCTACATCTTATGCCCCAGCTCCTGGCAATTTGCCTCAAGATGAGGATTTGAAAATCACTTTATTTGAAGCCAGGAGTGTCTGAAAGGCCTCTTAGTCTAATTCTACAAGCTTCATTTCCTGCCGTAACCCATGCTGGTGGCCGTCCTTGGGCTTAGACAGCTCTGGGACTTCTTGCAGGCAGGCCAGCTGCTCACCATCTCTGTGGCTTCATCTTTTCTGCTCAGGGCAGAGAGGGGCCAGGGGCCAGCTTCCTGCAGGGTCTCCAAGGCTCAGAAGAAATCTGGCTCTAGCCAGCAAGCCTCCAGCACCCAGGTTCCTGCTCCCTACTGGCCCCTGGCACAGGCCAATACCCTTGGCCAGGCCCCAGAGGGTGTGTGTCTAGGAAGAACCTGGTGGCTGTAGAGAAACACATGGAAAGTTCAGCACTTGGAAATATCAAGGGTGTATGTCCATGCACTAAGGAAGTTACCCCGAACCCTAAGCAGATGGAGAGGGTGCTGGGTTGGAAGTAGGGCCTGGGGGGTTGGGCAGTGGGGGATGGGGCTCAGGCTAGGGACACAACATCCCCAATCTTGGGAAGACCTGGCCTTGCAGCCCTCAGCCCTTGGGACAGGGTGGAGAGGGACCCTCAGTTCTCCACAGGAGGAGAAGGAAACAGCCTCCTCCCCTCCTACTGTAAATGCCCCACAGGGCCTCCCGGGGAGGGGTTCCTTCAGTGTTTCTTTCACCATCAGCGGCCCTTTCCCAGGCCTGCCTCCCAGCATTGTGCAAGGCCTGGAGGAGAACCAGGAAGTGAAACTGAGTGAAAACAGAAAGCTACATGGACCTGCCAGGTTCCCTCATCATCGTGGGGCAGTTTGCTTCCCAGCAGTGTCATGTCTTCTGGTCCCTGGAACCCACCCAGCCCAGGAATCAGTACACGCCTGAAGGACTTTCTCTTTACTGGATTTGGGGGTGAAAAGTCTCCTGAGACTCCATAACCAGAAACTAAAGGCAGCAGCTGCCCAAAAGCTGGAAAATCCCTAAGAGAAGAAGGTCTGAGGCAGGAGGTGGTGTGATGGGGGAGGGTTGAGAGAAGGGGCCAGGGTTGGGAGAACCACCTGGGAGGGAAGGAGGCATTGGTGAGAGTGGTCTGCAAAATGCTGCTGTCTGAGTTCAGGATGGTGTTCCAGGGCCGAAATTCCAGTCGCCTAACCTGGAGATACTGTTCGTGGGAGCACTGAGCTCGTGCTTAGCACATAGTGCATCCTCAAAATAAACCGTGGTTGAATCTGAAGCTCCTGCTGAGTCTTCCTAGGCCTGTGCCTCTGCAGTTGCCCCTTCGCAGAGGGAACCTGAGAGGACGAGGAAGGAGAGGGTCCCAGGGTCTCCTGCCTGGGCTTTGCCCTTAAGAGATAAGTCAGTTTGCACAGGCCCCTGCTTGGACCCCGCCGCCGCAGCTGCCCAAATCTCAGTTCCCAACGCAGGCTGGAAGCAGCCTGCTCGCGGCGCCGCCGCATCGCCCTCTGCTGGCCGAAGGGCTGCCCAGCGGCCGCCTCCCGCCCCGCCCCCGCGCAGGGACCGCGGGCCTTTCCCCGCAGGGAATCTCCGCACCCCGCGCCCGAGTGCGGGCGCTGTCCAGTGCTTCTGTTTTGTAGGGACTGTCCCTCGAAAACCACATCTAGAAAAGAGCAGCGTCCTCACTCAGAGGAGAGGCAGCCTGAACCCGCCTGCCTCAATTCCCTCCTGACATGGGGCCCCCACCTTGCCTGGAATCAGCCTTCAGCCCCAGAATGGGAAGGAGCTCACCATCCTAGGAGACCCACCTTGGTGTCCCGGGCAGGCTCAGAAAGCACCTCCCTTCCCTCCCCCAGGAGGTTGGGGGCGGGGACATGCCATGGGGGAGGCAGGGACTGAAAGGAGCCAAGAGGGGACTTGTTCCTGACTTTCCAGCCTAGAAAAGCTGTACCTTTTTATTAGAGGGCCCCTTAAGGGGCCACAGAAAGGGGTACGCTTGATATTCTTTGGTAAAAAGATACCCCAGTCCGCTTTACCATGGAGGACCTCCCCTTCTCCCAGCAGCCCCCCACAAAGTGGCCTCATGCCTGGAGCCTGCTGTGTGCCCCCCGATACCTGTGTCCTTGGACTCCCATGACAGAGCATGCCCTCCCTGCCAGAGGACCTCTTACACTAGCTTCGGGGAAGTAAGAACATTCCTGGCATCCTGCAAAGGTAGCTTTTCCCCCTCCTCCTATGCCTGCCAGACCCTGGTCCTTATATCCCCACCCTGATGTCCACACTGGTTGGAGTGTGGGGAGAAGGGCAGTAGAAATATTGTGGAAAAGGCATCACAAGAAGGCTGGCTGGGAAGGAGAACTGACTCATTGCCCTCCAGGGTGAGCAGAGTCATTGGGATGTCAGATGTTCAAGCCCCTGCCTCCAGGTAGAGCCTCAGGGAACCTGCCTGCCTTTGAAAGAAGAAAACCCATCAACTTTTTCTCAGCTTTGTCCTGCTTTCCTGGGGGACCCTGGGCTCTAATTTCCTTACCTATATAAAGAGGAAGAGGATCATCTGTATGGTAAGAATTCTACCTGAGGGGTGATGAGTGTCTATAACATGCCCAAATGGGGGTGAGGGTGGTTCCTGGAGCAGGAGCTTTGATGCTGAGGACCACGCCTTCCCCTGCCAACCCCTTGTGGTACCCAGGTCCTCAAGGACAATTCTGTCCTCCCAGTCGCCATTATCCCTCAGTCCTGCCCCACGTCTACCCTCACAGGGGGTGGCTTTTCTTCCTCCAGACCCTCCCCCACAACCAGATTAACAGACCAAATGATGGCAAAATGCTCACACCGAAGAGACACAGCCCTGGGGGTGGAGCAGAGGGGTGCACATCCTGAGTCCAGTCTCCCAGGGCGGGGACCAGTGCTCACCGCGCAGTCATCACTCTGGGTGGGCGACTCTTGGAACGAGTTGTTTCCACCAGGGCCACATTCAGTTTGCTCGAAATAGAGACAGAGGGCTTCTTGACTTTGCATATGATTTGCATAATGTCATAGACACACAGTCTATTTTCAGGCAGTTTTCAGGTTAAAGTGTTATCACTGCTGCCCTGTGGGGCGTCACGTCTGGATGAGTCTCTTCTCTGTTCTTTCTCACCCACCCACTCTTACTGACCTAGATCCCCGACTGCAGGAGCAAGTGGGGAGGTGGGGGCAGAAGGGTCATCCAGGGGGACGTAGGGGCAGGGCAAGAAGTACACTTCCTTTATTACTGCCACCATGGAAGGCAGAGTGGGGCTGCTCAAAAACAGGTGATAGGCAGAGGGCAAGGAAGGGGAAGCAAAGTGGCCCCTGTTCTGTTCTGCACAAACCTTCCCCACCTCTCCTACCAGAGCAGCCAGTTCCCATACTCTTGGTTCAGTCTTGGGTCAGTTTGAAGGGAGACGGCTAGATAAACCTGTTCCTCTCAGCATCATAAAGCCTTGCTTGACCCTCATATTCCTCTTGGGTATTTATTTTCAGCACTAAGATTTGATCTTCGCCTCCTGTGAAATCTGACCCTCAGTCTGTCCCTCTCCTGGGAGCCCCGTCTGGGATGCCCAGAATGGGCACTGTGCTCTGAGGGCTCAAGGCAAACACACTAATGGGGCCAGGGGGGTGATTGTTACTAAGTCGTCTGTGACCTTGGCAGGTCACTCAGCCTCCCAGTGAGAAAGGAGTGGGGGTTGGATTTCAGGGGCAAGGGTGATTCTCATGTCATAGCTTGAGCCATTTGCTGACCTGTCCTTGGTCACAGAGGGCTAGGCTGGAGCCCCGTCCAGGGCATCCTCAGGGCCTGTCTTCTGTGCTGTCTTACTAGGTAGACCTAAGGATTCACCAGTTGCCAAGGCCAGGAGCCTGGGAGACTTGCCGAGTCCTGGGAATCATAAGGGCACACGATCAGGCTGGACAGCAGCAAAGTACCACCCAGAATTCCCGGCCCCGGTGTCCCGTCCCCCTGGACCTGCCTCGTCCCCTTAGGCAGGCGTTTCCTGTTGATAAGAAGTTCAGTTAACAAACACTGATAAAGAGATGAAAAAAGGAAATTGACAGGGCTTGGGTATAATGGGCATTTTGTCTGCCTTTTCTACCCTTCTTCCTTCTCATAGCACTCCTCCCCCCTGCTTCCCAGAACTGAGCGAAAAACATGCCCCCCACCTCCACTATGGGGACTATTTTGTAGTTTCCAGGAATTTAGCCTTACAGAGCCCTCAGAAGCAGGGCCTGGTCTGACCTGGGAAGGAGGTTGGGTAGGAGCTCAGAGGCAGTGCTTCTAGGCCCCCAGGTCCAGGGAAAAGGGCAGCAGCAGCAGGAAGGAAGGACTGTCAGGCACAGGTTGCATCTCCGACCTTCCCTCTTCCCTTCCTCTCCTTCCCCCCAGAGGCCTGGATCCAAGTCGTGGAGAGGTGGCTGCGTAGTCTATAATTAGTGGATTTTCCATCATTTTCATCTCAGGCTCATTACTGGAAAAAAATCTCATTAATTTTGACTCTACTAATTTGAAATCTATGATCCTTCAGGACAAGAAGCTGGACTGCTCTTTACAAAAATAAAATAAACAAGTTTGCAAAGCGTGTCCGACTGCCCTTCCTGGGTTTGGATTTGTAAGCTCAGCTCAACAAAGGCACTGTTCTTACATGCTCGGCCTGCAGTTAAGATAACCTGCCACCAGGTGGGTGAGGAGGCTTTGTCCGCCGCTCGGGCTTCAAGTAGTCATGGATCATGGACCGAGGTGTTTTAAAGATTTATAGTCCATACTTCCTGTTCCCTCTTCCCCGGAGAGATCATTCCTTAATAAAACAGTTAGGCAAACATAAAGCGGCAGAATAGATTGTTCTAAGTGGCCGGTGTTTAAAAGAAAGCCAACAGCCATCTACAACTTGGAGACTTTCTCTGGAATTTGGAACTGTTTCCAGTCCTGGCTAGCACCTGACCAGGGCCATCTCCTGGCTTCAAGCCCTTGAAGCTGTCGTTGCACTTCTGACACCTGAGGGAAGGAGCAGAGTAGTGAAGAGCCAAGGGTTTTATCCTAGTCCAGACTCCAGTTGTCGGGGGCAGGTAATAGCTCACTGGTAGAGCCCATGCTTAGCATGCATGAGGTCCTGGTTTCAACCCTCAGTACCTCCGTTAAAACAATAAATAAATAAACCTAATTACCTCCCCACTAAGTTAAAAAAAATTTTTTTAAAGATTCCAGTTGGATTTTTTTTTAGTAATTCAAAACTTTACTCTAAATTTTATGTGGAAGAGTATAAATTCATGAAGAGTTAAGTCAATTTCCCCCTATTTTAGGTTACTTTTTGAATAGGTTATACATTCACATGATACAAAAACCAAAGTGTCGAAAGGCAGACACTGAAACGTCTCCCTCCCATCCTTGTCTACCACCGGCCCAAGTTCCTTGATCCCCAAAGAAACTACTGGTCCTAGTTTCTTATGTTTCTGTCTCTTCAGAGTTCCTCTATGTGAATATAAGTGAATTTGAATCTGGATCCTTGCCTCTCCCCATCTTTATACAAAAGTAGCATATTACATACACTATCCTACACCTTACTTTTTTCACTTAATGATTATGTCTTGGAAATCTTTCCATATCTGCACATAGAGAGCATTCAGATTCTTCCTTCCTTCCTCTTCCTCCTCCTCCTCCTTCTTCTTCAACAACAGCATAGTATTCTGCTGTTTGAATGTACCGTAATTAAACCAGTCCCCCATTTTGGAAGTTTTGGTTGTTTCCCATTTGGGGCTATTATAAACAGTGCCACAGTGACTAAACTTGCATGTATATGATTTTGTTTCACTCAAATATATCAGTAGAACTTCTAAAAAGTGGAATTCCTAGGTCAAAGGATATGTGAATTTGGCCAAGTCAATTTTGGAAAAGTGTGAAGAGGGGAGACTTGCCCTCACAGACAGTAAGACATAAGACAAGCCATAGTAATAGAAATAGAATACTACCTGACAATTGGACACACCGACAGATGGACAGGTGGAACGTAATAAAGGGCCCAGAAACAGAACCATACACACCTGAGAACTGATATGTGCCAAAGGTGGCATCAAAAATAGTGAAGATGGACCGACAACATAATGCCATTTGCAGCAACATGGATGCTCCTGGAGAATGTCATTCTAAGTGAAGTAAGCCAGAAAGAGAAAGAAAAATACCATATGAGATCGCTGATATGTGGAATCTAAAAAACAAAAACAAAAACAAACAAACAAACAAAAACAAAGCGTAAATAAAGGACAGAAATAGACTCACAGACAGAGAATACAGACTTGTGGTTACCAGGGGGGTGGAGGGTGGGAAGGGATAGACTGGGATTTCAAAATTGTAGAATAGACTACACTGTATAGCACAGGGAAATATACACAAAATGTTATGATAACTCACAGAGAAAAAAATGTGACAATGAGTGTGTATATGTCCATGAATAACTGAAAAATTGTGCTGAACACTGGAATTTGACACAACATTGTAAAATGATTATAAATCAATAAAAAATGTTAAAAAAAATAGTGAAGATGGTAGCTAAAGGGTATAGTGGGCTTTTTTTTTCAGGAGGAGAGATGAGAATGTTGTAAATTAATTGTGAGAATAATTGTACAATTCTGCGAGTATGCTGAAAGCCACTTTAAATGGGCAAACTGTATGCTATCTGAATTATATCTCAATAAAGCTGTTTAAATATTAGTGATGAAAGGCTGGTTTGTTTCAATAGTGTTGGAAAAACTGGATCACCATTTTGAGGGGAAAAGGTTGGGTCTCTACCTTACATCATACACAAAGATGGACTCCAAATGGTTTAAGGACCAAAATGTGAAAGGGAAAACTATAAGGTTAGTAAAAGAAGATCTAAGAGAATATCCTTGTGACTGAGGGGTGGGGAAAGACTTAAACAAGACCTTTGAGGTGGGGAGAATATAGCTCAGTGATAGACTGTGAGCTTAGCATGCAGTAAGTCCTGGGTTCAATTCCCAGTACCTCCATTAAAATTTAAAAAAAAAATATATCTATATCTATATCTATATCTATCTATCTATCTATATATATAAAAAACAAGACCCTTAAAACACAAACAATAAAATGAAGAAATATATGGATATGATGATACCAATTCATGCTTCAATACACCACAAATAAATTTAACATTAATAAATTAATAAAATGAATAAATAGATGGTAGACCAAAAGAGATATTTGCAGTCCCTAAAACTGTTAAGCATTAGCATCTACAATATATGAAAATGATATCTACAATTTATGAGAAAGTCCTGGAAAGCAACAAGACTCAATTTTTAAAAATGGGCCAAAGACATAGAGAGCCAGTCACAGAAAAAGAAGCCCAAATGACTAACAGGTATGGAAGGCTCACACTCACTAGTGATCAGACAAATGCACGTTTAATAACATAGCAACTAGCATCCACCAAAATGGCAAAATTAGAAAAATGAGTAATGTCAAGTGTTAGCAAGGAGGTGGGGAAACAGGATCTCTTGTTCATCTCTTGTAGAAGCATGAACTGGTGTAGCCGTTTCAGCATTACTTAGTGAAAGTGGGTATGCCGATGCCATCCGACCTCGTGGCTCCCCTTCTGGGTTCATATCTCAGAGAAATTCTCATACAGGTCCATAAGGGGACAAGCGTGAGGAAGTTCAACACAGCAGCGTGTGTGGTATCAGGGGGCTGGAGCCAACTCCGTGTCCATCGCTGGGGGAATGGATAAGTAAAATGTGGATGAATATTTCAAAGTATTATGTCATCCATCAGAAGCAAGGAACCAGATATACACACAGCAACATGGGAAGACCTTTAAAATGTAGCACTGACTGGCAAAAAGAGAATGAAGGTTATAGCACAGTGCCTTTCATGTAAATTTGAATGCGTGATAAAACCATCATCTGATCCAGCAATCCCACTTCCGGGTATATACCCAACGGAACTGAAATCAGGATCCCAAAGAGACGTCTGCACTTCCGTGTTTATCGCAGCACTTTTCACAACAGCCAAGACGTGACGCAAACTAAACGTCCGTCCACAGACAAATGGATAAAGAAAAGCTAGTATATACATACAAAGGAACATTATCCAGCCATTAATTAATTTTAATGTTAATATTTAAAAAGAAGGAAATCCTGCCATTTGCAACAGCGTAGATAAACCTAGAGGATGTGATGTTAAATGAAATAAGCCAGGCGCAGAAGGACACATACTACAGGATACCACTTATGTGAGGAATCTAAAATAGTCAGGCTCATAGAAGAAGAAAGCAGATGGCGGTTAGCAGTCCTGGGGTGAGGTGGGAATGGGGTGGTAGTACTCAGAGGGTACAAAGCTTCACTTAGGCAAGATGAACAGGGCCTAGAGATCTGCTGTGCAGCATAGAGCTTCTAGTTAACAATACCGTATTGTATAAAGACATGCTAAGAGGGGAGACCTTATGTCAAGTGTTCTTAACACACACATACACACACACACAATAATAATAGAATTCATACATATTCAAAACAACGCTACATTCTTAACAAGGATATGCATGCACTTAAGGATGAGGAGCAAGCTTGGTAGAATGCTTGTGGGGTGAGGGGAACAAGGTGGATGGAGGTTGAAAAGGGGATTGGAGAAAGAGGTGGAAAATAAAACCCGAGAGAGGCCTGCTGCCTTGTGCAGGCCAGAGATGATAACATGGTTAACCAGCACGATTAACCTGAGGCCCGTACAGGGCAGGGGGCAGGGGGCACGGTGCTGAAGAAAACAAAACCCACGAGCGCTGCTTTTGGGTCTTGACTCAGCCACCCAGGAGCTTGTGATGCTGGGCATGAAACGGAACACTTGGCTTCCTCACCTTGAAATGCAGGTAATACGGAAGGTGGTTGTGAGGAATCGTGATCGTGTTGGGCAAGGGGCCTGGCAGAACTGTTGTTTCATAAATCATCATCATCATCATACCGACAAGAGTGCACTGTCCTCACGGTAGTGTTCGAAGCTTCAATCCGCCAGAGCTACAGGCCAGCTTGGTGTAAATACCTCTCGCTCTGTCCCTTTCTCCAATGAATGCACAGAAAGGCAACTCCTCTCCCCAGCCCCTGGCTCTCTGACGTCCCCGGCCTCCTCATCTGTGCAGCAGCAAAAAAAGAGAGATTTGCAGGACAAGGGCAGAGCCTGTGATAGCAGATATACATGTGTATGCACATATATGTATCGATATGTGTGTATATATGTATTTATTTCAATTAGAAAAAGACTCCTCATCCTGTACTTACGGGCTGCTCCCTTTGGATCAATACTTTGGTTAGGTCTTTTGTGAAATGAAATTTATATTCACGCCCACCGTTCCCTTAGTAACAATCTCCAGCAATCAAATCTGCTCTCTGGTGGAAATGGCCTATGGAAAGTGCTGTGCGGTGCACAGTGGCACAATCTTACCTTTGCCAGAAACTGTGTTCTGATGTAGCCGGTATCTTTTCCAGAAAAAAAAAAATTGAACTACATTTAAGCCGACTTAACAAGGTCTTAAAATAGATACAAAGTGGTTTCACCCCGCAAGGGGAATTCTTAAAATACGAAAGTACTGTTTTTAAGCATAGTCAAGTACTTCAGAAAAACTAATTTACATTCCAAACAATTTCTATGCTAATTACAAATCATTCTTTCCCAACCACGAGGTAATATTTTCTGTTACTGTATGTACCTAAAAATGAATAAAAATTATTTCTCTTTTTTTAAACTAATATTCATTCAAACTAGCCCTTCCACAATTCTACCGCATTTGCACTTTTATTGTATTTCAATAAAAATTCGATTTTTTTTTGAAATTGACAATTTGACTCCTAGTATTGAGGTAAAAAACACAAAAAAGGGATTTATCACAGTTGTGTAAATGAGAAGGCTATGACTCTCAGATTGCAACGGATTTTGCCTTTTTCTGTGTAGGAAATGGAAGCCCCAGGGTGCTCTCAACTGCAGACACCAAACCTATAAATTCATTGCATCCAAACCTCTCCCTTCTCAGGTCCCCCTTTCAGGTCCTCACACTTCATGGCCCTTCACTTTTTGAAATGAATCCTCAACATGGCCTTCTCTATGGAGTCTGTCCCGCTGGGGTGTAAACTTGCTGCAAACAAAACACTCAACCCCACCCTGCTTCAAACTACCCCAATCTCTCTCCCTTCCCCTTCACGGTCACATTCATTGGTGAAGTCTCTGCTTCTGCACCTCCCACTCACTCCCCAGCCCACCACCTTCTGGCTCTGCCATGGAAACAGATCTCCTGGAGGTTACCACCGGCCTCCTTGTTGCAAAATCCAGGGCACCCTTATCAGTCCTTCCTTTTTTAACTACCTGGCAACATTTGACTGCTGACCACTCCCACCTCTTGGCTTTCCTGCCACATGCTGCCTGCACTGCCGGTCTCTCTCCTTCCTTGCCAGGGGCTCATCTGAAACATCTTAGAAGGCTACTCTTCTTTACCTCTCCCGAAAGTGCTGGTGTTCCCAGTGTTCTGTTCCAGGTCCTCTTCTCCACCTACACACGCCCCTTGCATGCGCTCATCGCACCTTGGCTTTAAGGCTCACTGATGATGACTTCCAAATCTGTGTCTCCAGCCCACACCTCCATTCTGAGCTCTAGACCTCAAGACGCAGCTGTTTCCGGACATCTCCTTGGATGTCTCCCAGACTTCTCAAATTCATCATGTCCAAAACAGAACTTGTTATCTGTCACCCCAAAGCTTGCTCTGCCTCTGATATTCAGAGAATGGTATTACTATCCAAGCAAACGTAGGAGATTCGATCATGACCGCTTTCTCCCAGTCATTACCCCCCTATCAATTAAACACAAATTCTTCTCCATTCTATCAATTATCCAACTCCCAACTCCAACTCCGTCCACTTGTCTCTGTCCCCACCCTGGCCCCAGCTATCAGCATCTCTCCTCTAGGTTAGTGGAACATCCCCCTGCTCTCCTGCATCCATCTAGCCCTTCCAGCTTATCCTTCACACCGCAGCTGGAGAAGTTCCTCTAAAACACAAATCGACACTCCATAATGCGCTCCATTGAATGTCACTGCCCTCAGGGTAAAGTCCAAACTCTTTATTAGCAGGCCCTTATGGCTGGACCTGACCCGGCCCACAACTCTGGCCACGTCTCTTTCCATGGCCCTCTTCCACCTTTGTATTCCAGCCACACTGGACTTCTTCCTTTCAGCTCCTTAGACCCACAGTTCCCTTTGCCTCTGGGCCTTTGCACATACTCTCCCCTCTGTCTAGGACACTCTTGGTCTGATTACTTGCATCAGTAATATGTGTGTTGTGTGATGAAGTGCACTTTGGAGAAAGGCAGACCTGGGTTTGAATTCCAGCTCTGTTGTTTTCAAGCTCTGTGTTACCTTGAGCCTGTTGACTGACTAATTCTCTGAATCTCTGTCCTCATTTGTAGAAAGAGGAATAACAATACCCACTGTGTCTGGCATATGTAGATTTTTCTTTTCAACCACCTGACCCTCTTCCACCTATCCACTCTCACACATTTTTTTCTGGGAATTGCCCCTTCTTCCCTATTTCTATAGGAACAGAGGTGGTCCCTGGGAGTCATGTTTGTACAACATGATCAAGCCCACTCTTCACAGGTAACTGGGCCAGAGGTTGACCCCCAACCCAAGTTGGACCATCAGTTCCTACCTCTGAACAAGGCCCAGAGTGGGACCCAAAGACCCTCCGAATGGGACCCAGAGAGCATCACACTGGAATCTTTCCTGTGCAGCTGGACGGAGCATAGATTTAATGGCTGTCAGGAGTCAGATGTTTCTGTGCGGACGGGATGCAGGGAAGGCTGGCCTGCATCAAAGACGATGGAAGCAAAGATTTCAGCAAAGGCCTGGGAACCAAGAAAAGGTCTTATACCTTTGACATCCTGTTTCTAGGCACTGCCTGAGACCAGCTGCACTGAGTCTGGGAGAAACCCCTGCATCCTTAAAGAAGAACAAAAATGTTTTTTCTTAAATAGCTAAACTGGGTTTCTATTATTTAGAATCAACAAAGTCCTACGTAATTTACCTATCTTACAGAGTTAACGTGAAAGTTAGAAATGAGGTACATATACATATGGTAGGTCACCAAGAAATAATTACAATAATATTATTATCAATATAGTCAAAGGATGAACAAGGTGAGGACTGAGGAAGGGAATTCAGAACTCTCTGCATCCATTTCTCTAGAATAGTTTCAGAAGGAGGGCCCAATGCTTAGTACTGTATCATCCCATGAATTTTTTTTTAATTGAACAGGTAAAGTATAATATCTTAGTAATTTTGAAAGAAAGGAAAAAGTTGTGTATAATCTCATCCTACCAAACTGAAGCAAATATTTTTATTGCATACATAATTTACATACTTATAATCATGGTGCACATTCTACTTTGTGTCCAATATTTTTCACTTATGTCATAAACATTTAATATTTCTATACAGACTTCATAATCATTTTAATGACTGCATAATATTTAATACAACGTATTATGTAATATATCATCATCCTGTATTTTTTCCATTATAAATCATGCTGCAGTGTATGTCTTTGTGGATAAGGCTATTCTTTTTCGCCACCCAGAGATACCTCTTGTAAACATTTTGCTAAATATCCTTCCAGCCAATTTTTATGATAATTTAAAAATCAGTATTAGATTATACTATACTACATATTTTATAACCTGCTTTTCCCCATTTTAACTGTATAGCATAATCTTGTGGTTTGATTAAGTTTTCTACAACCCTTTATATTATAGGTGTACCTACATGAAGATTTTTGAATCTTCACTTGTTACCAATATTTTACTGTTTCAGCTGAAGCTGTGATGACATTCCTAATCTTCAAATCTCTGTGCAGGTGTCTGATTACAATATTCCTCTGGGATGAATTCCTACAACTGGAACTACAGGGTCAATAAGTGTGTGGATATACTGGGTGTATCTGGGATCATTCCTAGGGATGGAATTATGAGATCCAAGTTTAGAAATTCTTTAGGATTCTTAAAAGAAAAATGGCTGCCTTAATTTTTGAGTGGAATTTTAGTAGGGGAGGAGAGGGGAGTGGTTTTTTTTGCCCTCTCAGAATCACCTCCTCCTGAAACTAACATTGTAAATCAACTAGACTTCAATAAAAAATTAAATAAATAAATAATAAATAAATAAAGTAAAGAAGGAAAGAAAGAAGAAGAAAAAGAATCACTTCTGAGAGGAAAGACAGATGGTATGCACTCTGTTATGGGGACCACCTATTGGCCCTCCTCCCTCCCTCACCTGCACTGTCCAGGGCAAGGTCCCCTGAGTCCCAGGCATTTCAGGGCAATGGCAAAGATCAAAAGACTTGGGTTCCAGGTGCTGGTTCCACATTTTACTGGCTAAAGGACTCAGGCAATTCACTTAGATGTTCTAAAGCCTCAGTTTCCTCATCTGTAGAGTGGGGCCAGTGATACCTACTCTGGAGTCATGTAGTTTGTCTTGAAGGTGAAGGGTAGTAATATATCAATTATAAATCCCTATTCTGAGCCAGGCATTTGTTCAGCTCCAGCAGGAAACAGTGGTGCTCAGCACCAGGATCCATTTCTGACAAGAGGATGGAGACGTGGTGGTGGAGAGTGTTGAATTGTGGGATTTCACCCACGTGGCCAGTGGTGTGGCTGGGCAGGGGTGAGCCCCCGTAAACCCTTCCCTCTGGCGCCCCCGTTGTCTGGAACGATCCTGGTGGGGGGTGGCTGGAATGCTGGCCAGCCTACTGTCGCAGTGGCTGCAAGAGCAGTGGTGGGATTCTTTGGCTTTTATCCACAGCCTCTTCCTCCCCCAAACCCCGGCGGCCTCTGTAGGTTCCCATGACAACAGCACGCCTGGAAAGGACCAGCTTGAGGGAAAAGCAGATTTTACGGTAAGAAAAGCCGGTCAGAAGCCACAGGCAAGGCAAGCTGAAACAGGGGCTCCATGGTGGGGCTGTGTCCTGAGACAAAGACCACAGAGGTGTGAGTACAGACCCTGTGCTAGGCCATCTCCAGAACAACACCTGACATGTTTAGAGCACTTACTATGGCCAGACACCATTAAATGTGCTGCTGTATTGACTCTGATTCTGACAAACCTGTGAGGTAGGACCATTATTTTCTGTTTTACAGGTGAGGAGACCAGCATGGTAAGGTTAAAAACTGGCAGTCTGCTCACAGCAAAAAAAAAAAAAAGTGACAATGATTATATGTATGTTCATGTATAACTGAAAAATTGTTCTCTGTACTGGAATTTGACATAACATTGTAAAATGACTATAACTCAATAGAAAAAAATGTTAAAAAAACAAAAACTGGCAGTCTGCCCTCAGTGCCTGCATCATGGATCTCTTGGACGTCATAACTCTCCTGTATACAACTTTGGCAATTGATAAAGGACAATTTCATTCTATCCTCACAAAATTTTTGCAAGATGAAACTTACTCTTCCTGTATTACAGATCAGGAGCCCAAACTTCAGAGAGGCCAAGCGATAGGCTCTGAATTACAAAGCTAGTAAGTAGCAGAGCTGGGATTTGAACTCGGATCTGTCTGAACCCAGAGCCCATGGTCTTTCTTCTACTAAGGAAATAGACCTTCTTCAGATGAATAAATCTTCACCTGGGTACATTTTCCCATAAGCCTTGAGAGGCAGGTAATTGTTGCTTAGTATAGCTTTAGAGGGGTGTGTGTGGAGGGGGTGGGGGCAGGTGTTCCTGTGCCTTTAGCACTGTGCCAACACACACACACATGCACACACACACAGGCCCTGGCAGGCTGACACTGTCCTCCTTCTAGTCAGGAATGGGCCCGCCTACTCACAACAGGCTTCCCAGGCCAGTGAGCCTGCCCACACCTGCTCACCTCACCTGGGAGAGGCTGCTAGAAGGCACGTCTCCCCACCCCAGCTCACTCTGCGTAACCAGGCTGGGGCTTCCCAACGGAAGAAGAAACTTCCGGAAGTCTGTGAGGCCACTGGGACTTTAGGGGATGTTTTTCCTAAACAGAGTGGGGAACCTAAACCGCCGAGCTTGGAGCCTAGGCTGCTTAGGGTAGTTAACGAAGGCTCTGTCGTCCCTAAAAGACACTGTCCCCAGTGTTCCTCCACTGTCTATTTTTCACTTAATATATTTAATGAGTTGTCCTCTGATTTGATTATTTTCTGCGTGGTGACCTTTGATTTTTAAAAGTCCTACAATCCCTGCAGAAAGTGCAGTGGTCTTCTGTCTAACTGTCTGTTGTTCTGTCTCATCTCTGCCAGACCATTTCATATTTTCACCTGGCAGATTACCTCTAAAGTCATGAGGTAAAATCACAATATTTGCATAAGATCAGGCGTTGCATAGATATTGATCCTATAACTTCCTCCTGAAAGGCGGGGCACACTTGGAAAACTAAAGACACATTTAGACCCACCCCTTCCCACCTCTCCAGAGTCAACTGCAGCAACAGAACCTCAGGTCCTGCCAAGTTCCCTCTCAGATGGTGGGCTGGATAAGAGGCAGAGACCTGAAGCCTGTCTTGCAGCAGGAAGCTTCTACACACTTTTCCACTGGAAGCAAAACTAAGGCTCTGTCCCCAACTCCATCAGCCTGACCATCCATTTCCCCTCTGAAGCACCCCTAGCATGTCTGTACCTGGGGACGACTTGGAAACCATCCTAAGAGGCCTGGACACCCCAGCTTTCTCCAGCAGCTGGCCAAACTGCCTGGGATCAGAACAGAATGGTCCAGGGTGGGAGGCACAGGACAGACAGCTCTCAACTTCTCACCTGTGGAGAAACTAGCCTTTCTTTAGAGGACCCAGACATCTATCCACAGGATAGCACAAACTCCGCAGTGGAGTGGGCAAGAAGTTGAGAGGGAGAACCAGAAAGAAAGGAAGTGGAGGTTGGTGGAAGAGGGTGGGAGACCATGGCCAAAATACATCAATATTATGTTTGCTTTTCCCTCTTGTGGGGATGGTGGGGAGGGCAGCCCTGCTGCCTTGAGGACGGAGCACCTGTGCACACTCAGCTGCACCCCCTCCCGTCCCGCCTGGCCCCAGCAAGCGGTGGGCATCTAGTAAGCGCACACCAGAGCCGCTGGTTATGTTGATGAGCTGACAGCACAGCACTCAGTCTGCAAAGTCCAGACTTCTGTCTCTTCCACCCCCTGGGAATTTCATAAATAAATCCCTGGACCTGTTCCAAGAAGAATTTCAAGGCTTCTCTGCGTGTGTGTTTCCAGAAACACAAACAATTTTACATGCTGCCTGGTGTGCAAACTCCTAAGCAACTCCTGGGGAGGGATGAGGGCTGGACATGGCCTAGAGAAGCTGGAGGCCTGGTTCGGGCTGGGCCGGACCGGGCCGGGCAGCCAGCAGTTCACAGGGTAGGTTGGAGCCGAGGCTCTGCAGCTGGCTCCGCTAACCTGGCTCTCAGACGCCCAGTCGCCCCGGGCTCAAGTTGCTCAGCCTCCCCTCCCCCGCCCTCCGGCTTTGGCAGTGTCTCCACCAGGTTTTCGAAAAGTGCTGGGGTCTTAAAATAGCATAAAGGCACACACACACTCAGACTATAGTGTCAATTCCCGTACCGCAGAATGATCAAAGAGGAGGGAGAATGGAGCGGGAACTCCAGGGCATCTTCCTGAGCAGTGAGCACTGTGAGTGTGAGATCAGGCCCAAGACAGGTGGGCACTTGACGTGAGGAAGGGGATGGAGGAACGGGGAGGAGAAGACAAGATAGAGCCTGTGTCTGGGTGTGTGTGACAATGTGACAGGGCTTCTAGTCACGTCTGGGGTGTGGATATGTGTGTGTGCGTGTGGCTGTGATCATGAAACCGGAGGCTGTGTTGTTGTGACCAGTCTGGCAAGAGGAATCTGGATTTCCCTCCTGGACTGTGAACTCCTGGAGGGCAAAGAACTAAAAACCTCATCTGACTCATTCCCAGGGTCTAACCCGGGGCCTGGCACAAAGACACTCAATACATGTTCCCAGGATGAATAAATGATGGCTGGATGCACGGATTGGCTAGAGCATAAAATGGCAGCAATATAGTCCAGCTTCAGACGGCAAGATTAGACATGAGGGCCCCAAAGTTAGTATTTATTGGGAGGGAAACAGAAGTGGTAGGGTTTATGATCTGTCTGGGATAAGAGAGGCAACGCACCCAGGAGGGGGGAGGGCTTCCTGGAGGAGTCAGGCTCTAAGCTCGTTCTGAAGGCTGGGTAGAATTCCTTGAGCAGGCCTCCTACGCTACGAGGACCAATACGCTCGAAGCAGTGGAAGTGAAAATAGGGCATTTCCTGGAAAGATACATGGGAATCTCAGAGAAACTGGTATGGGAGAATATGGCCAGATCTCATGGGATCTCCGAAGACCCTGGGCTGGGTATGTGCTGAGGACAATTGGGCTGTTAGAGGGGGTGAGGCTGGAGGGTGTGTGTGCACAGCCACACGTGGTAACCACTCGCCCTCCTTCTTCCCGCCTTGGCTCTACTCCACTCTCTTCTCCCAGCTCATCCTCATACCACATGGCCCAGGGTGGCTTCCAGGGACTACTAGATAGCTCCTGCCACCATCTAAGGAACTCAGTTTCTACGCCTCCTTAGTTCAAATGCTCATGAAAGAGAAGCAGAATAGCTTGGCCAAACTATTTACTAGTTTCCCTTGGTTCAGATGCCCATCCCTGGGGCAATCGCCTGTGGCCAGAGGGCAGACCGTGTGCTTATCTGGGAGAGGATGAAGCAGGTGAGAGTGATACACTCTCATAATCCAGATGGAAAAGGGGGAGCAGGAGCTGTCCAAGTTGGGGGAAGACCGTGAGAGAGGACTTGGCGGGTGTGCTTGTCAGGTGTAAGTGTGCACGAGCAGGAGGGCTTAAGAGAGAAAGACAGAGAAAGGAGCCAGCATGATAGGAGAGCTGTCAGGACTGGGATTAGCTGGGTGACCTTGGGCAAGGTATCTAATTTGTCTATACCTCAGTTCCCCATCTCTACAATGGGGCGAACAGTAGTACCACTCCCGTGGGTTGTTGGGAAGATTAAATAAATAATCCACAAAGAGCTCTTGGCACAGTAAGTGGCCACCTGTCTATGATGTTTTTATGTGTAGGGGAAGTAAGTCCAGATGAATACTAAGTACTTGTCATGTAGAGGTCTTGACTGCCAGTTTTGGTTTTGTCCTGGACAAGTCGCTTATCTTCCTGGACCTCGGTTTCCCCATCTGTGAAACAATCGGATAAGACTAAGTAATTCCTAAAAATCCCCTCTAGATTTAGAATGCCATGCATTTGGCTTGGTGTTATGGGCAATAGGGAGCCTGTATGTTCTCAAGAAGGGAGATGACAAAGTGAGAGGGGCTTTCTGGGAACACGGGTTTTTTAGTGGCCTGACTGGTGACTGTAGGAAGGGTGGCCAGGAGGTAGGAGGTTGCAGCACTCGCCGTGCCAGAGGTGTGTGTATGAGGCTCTGGATGGGGCTTCATCGGAGGCACGGAGAAGAGGGAGTGGCAGACAGGCGGAAGCTCAGAGGTCCACAGCAGAGGGAGAATGACCAGGAGAGCCATCCTGCTTGGCCACTGGGCACGCCTCAATAGAAACTGAAGCATGAATCCCCAAGGCTGAGGGCACTGGGCCTATTTACCAAGGAGGTGCTGGACTGGAACAACATCAGTGTGAGGGCTAAAGTCATCTAAGACCATGCAATGGCCTCTGGAGCATAAAGTGAGGGGAGAAAAGCCTCAGGAGGATTTTCTTTAAGAACAGCAGAGCTCAGCACCATCCCATGGGGCCAATGGGCACAGACTGCAGCTGCTGACGATATGTATCAGGTCCCTGGTGCTTCTCAGGTCCATAGCGGTCCCTCTAACCAGCCTCCCATCCTCAGCCACCAGCCGCATCTCATTCAAGTTCTTTCTGTTGCCTAAGCTCCCTTCTTTCTGCATCCTCAACTCCCTGGCCCACCTGTCCTCCCACCAGTCCCTACGCTGCTACCCCCACCCTGTCAGCTTCCAAACATCCCCTCTTCAGCTCAAACTCTGGGCTGCTGAACACCTCTAGGGAAACTATACCATCAAAGAGGCTCGTTATGACCTCAACTTAATGTTCAGCAGCTCTGGCTGGGCCCCAGTGCCACCCTGGAAATTCCCTTCTGCTTTCCTGTGTTCCTGGGCACCATTCCCGTTCTTCCCAGTGGCTTTTACAAATTCTCACTACTCTCTTCAAGCACATCCACCATCATATGTTGTCCTGCCTCCTGACCAAAACAGAGAGCCATGCCTGCAACTTGATTGAGAACATCCAGGTGACCTCTCATGCCTCTAAACTTTCTTTGTTCAATCTCCTTCCTCCAGCTTCTGGGAAGGAATATTTTCTTTCAGGCCAAGGCTACCTCCTATACCTCTGGGTCTTCATCTTGTGCTCCCCGTCCACCCTGGGTTCTGGCTCCATCACTTATTTTTCCTTCTTCTTGTATATTTGAATTCCTCCTGGCTCCTTTATTGCAGCCTAAGTTGCAATCTCTCCCTTCTTATTAAAGCAACAAAATACAGCAAACACTACTGTGACTTTGTCTATCCTCTGGAAATCCCCTTTTCTCTCTTTTCTCTTTTCTAGTCTAGAAATCTGTATTTTTAATTTGGATTATTTAGCCCATTCATATTTATTGTAATCCCAGATGTATTTTAATTTATTTTCACCATCTTATTTCGTGCTTTTTATTTATCCCACCTTAATACTATCCTTTCCCTGCTCCCCCTTTCTTGCCTCCTTTTAGATTGATTATATATTCTCATTCCATTTTCTTCCTTCTCTTAACCTGGAAGTTATATAGTCTGTTTCTCTTCTATTAGTGAATATCTGACAATTAATAAAGTACGCATAAATTAATATATAACTTATACATTCTTTTTTTTAGATCTCATTTTTGAAAGACATTTTCTATGAGTATACAATTCTGGGTTGACTCTTATTTTTCTCTTAGCCTTGTTTAATTGTTTTTGGATTTTTGACTATATAGTTTATATTTTTTGGAATTTTGTCTGTGAGAATTCCTTGTACCCTAAGTTGAAGGTGGGTTCCTCTAGAGATGATTTCCTCTTCTTCCTTCCAGTTACTAGCAGGGGGGTACTACCAGCCCAGGCCCACTTGAATCTAAGTAGTGTATAGGTTTTTCAGAGTCAAGGTTCAAGTCAGGCAAATTTCCTGGAGGCCTCCTGGAGGAGTGAATTATTTCTAGTTCATCCTTCAACTGAGTGTGTTATTTCCCCTTGTGGTTCTCAACTGTGAGCAGAGGATGATTTAGTAGATTCCCCTACCATGGCAGGCCTGGGCTTTGTCTTTGGTCCCCTGTATCCTGCTCACCTTCAGAACACCAAAGTTCAAGTTCTCAAGGTGAAAGCCAGCTTTGGCACTCCATTTTCCTCTCTCCGTTCCCTAGTTTTTGAGTTGAGTATTCACTTTCTTGCTGGATTACTGAGCATTTTGAGTTGTTTCTTTAGCAGCAGATCTGTTCAGGGAACCTGGCCTATCATTCTGAAGGAAATCCCAACCCATCCTCCTCCCATCACAGTCAAGTTCATTTAAAGAATAGGTGGCAGGCTTTCTAAGCCTTCACCTCCCATTCATTTTTTGGCCCCTGAAGTTAGACCACCACCTCATCTTCCATTGAACCTGCTTGAGTAAATGTCACCACTGGGCTTCAAGTTATCAAATCCTAGACATTCTTTGTTCCTTAGCTTACTTGTCTCCTTCTCCACATTAGAAACTACTGATCTCTTGAAATCCTCTCCTGCCCTGGTTTTCATGATTCTATTTTTTCCAGGTTCTTTTCCTATTTCTCAGACAGTTCCTTCTCTGTCCGTTTCCTGACAGTGTTATTGTCATACCCCTGATCTGTTTGAACAACTATGATAAACTACTGACTTCCAAATCCATATCTCTGTGACTCCAGGTACCTACAGGAGGCCCTTTAAACTCACAATGCCCAATGGGGAGCTCATTATCTTTCTCCTAGACTGGCTCTTGCTCATCTGCTGAATGAAGCCACCAAGCAGCCAGTCACCCAAGTTAGATTATACTGGAAATATCTGGGCCTCTCCCCATTTCCTCCTCATTTCCCACATCCCATCAGTCTTACAGTTTTTACCTCTTTAAAATCTTTTGAATGTAATTTTCTTTCTCATCTCCATAGCTGCTGCCTAGGGTCAGGTCCTCCAGCTTTGTCTTAGCTACTAGAATTGCCTTTTCTTTGGTTTTCTTACCCCCAATCTTGCCTTCCTTCAACCATCTGCATAAAGTTCAAGTTCATTTGGTTGAACAAAGTAGTCCTTCTAAAGCACAAATATAATCAGTTTACCCCCTGCTTAGAACCCTTCTAAGAGTACCAGAGAAAAGGACACTGCCAAGCGGATTTCTGTCTATCTCTCCAAAATCACCTTTCAGCTCCACCACCAGCCCCCTTCACCCTGCACCCTCTGGGTGTGCTGCCATGCCTAAACGCCGGGCAATTTCACCTCAGTGTCTTGCTCATACTGCTCCCTCTGCCAGAAACAATCTCCTTCCTTCCCCTGCCCACACGAGCCTATCTAAGGAACATTCTTAGATCTCCCAGGAGTCAGCTGGAGCCTGGCCTCTTCGTGAAGGCCTCCCCACCTCCTTAGCCGTGCAGAGCTGAATCATCCATGCCCTCCTGAGTGTCCCCGCTGACCCTTTACAGAAGTGTTAGATAACATGTTGTTGCTTTTTTTTTTTTTTAATGCTTCTCTCTACTAGAGTGTAAGTTCCTTGATGGCAAGGACTATGACTTATCCTTGTTTATATGTTGTGCCAGGTACACTGCAGGTGCTCAGTATGCCCTTGCAGAGTGGATGAAGATGAGCTATTGCCTTCTTGGCATTAATGAGCTTGCTACTTACAGAGGCAAATTGTGCTGAATCCCTTAGGAAGAGGGGTGTCTTGGTGCATTGTGACCAAGACGGCAGCTGTAATACTGGGTGGTCTAGTCAGTGGAGCCTGAGGAGTAAGACTTTTTTCTGGAGAAGTGAATCCTGGTAGCTCTGGGAAATTTCATGACAAGGGGACCAAGCAGGATGGACGAGTAATTCAGATTGTGATGCGGGTCCTGTCCTAAGATTTAGGAGGCTTATAGAAATGGATACTTTGCTGAGGACTTCAGGGATGGTAGGAGAGCCAGGCTGCCACAGGGAGTGTAGGGAGACTGTGTGGTCTGTCTCTGTGCAGCTCGGGGCCTAAAAGGGAAGGTACACGCATCATCTGGTAGAGCTCTGACTTGAGGAGATGCCTTAAACTCTCCGGAATAGGGTGTGAGGACTATAACTCACCCCTGCCCCACCCCATCAAGTCTAATTTCCCACCTTCAGGTGACTGTTGAAGACAAGTCCCTAGAAAAGCATGAGATGCTGTGATGTTGACGAAGCACAGGACCGGTAGGCTGTGGCTTCAGCACTTAATTAGATGCGAGCTTGGACGAGTAGCTTACCTTCCTTAGGTCTCAACTGCTTCACCTGTAAATTGCACACACCCTGACATGCCTCAACCACTTCATAGGATTGTAGCAAAAGTCAAAATCATCATCATCATCATAAGAGCTATTCTTTTTATATCACTTCCCATGTGTCAGGGACTGTGCCAAGTTCTTTCTAGACAATATCTTCATCCATCCCCACATCTCTGAGATAGAACTATTATCAGCTCCATTTTACAGATGAAGGAATTGAGGTTTAGGGAGGCAAAATATCTTGCCCAAAGTCAAATGCTATCAAGTGAGCTAATGGAGCTGGCATTTGGTCGGTGGACCCAGTGTTCTGGTTCCCTGGGCTGCACCTTCAGGTTCGTGACTGCCCTTGCAATCTAGGAGTAAAGCAACCACAGGTCTCCTCCGAGACTCCTGGTCTTGTGGTCACAGCAGCAGCACTTAGCAAGGTATAGGGAAGGACAGACACTCCCCCTCAGCCTCAGTGATGTGCTCTTGAATGGTCAGTTTTTCTTTCCAATGGAAAGGGTTGATGAATGTACTGTATTGAATAACGCTCTCCCCCGAGTAGTTATATCCACTTGGACTCTGTGAATGTGATCTTGTTTGGAACTAGGATCTTTGCAGATGTAATCAAGCTAAAATGACTTGAACTCGTACTGGATTAGGGTGGGCCCTAAGCCAATGATTGATGTCTTTATAAGAAGAGAGAAATTTGGATACAGAGGGAAGATGGCCACCTGAAGACGGAGGCAGAGACTGAAGTTATGCTTCCACAAGCCAAGAAACATCAAGAATTCTGGGAACCAGCAGAAACCAGAAGAGACAAGGAAGGATTCTTCCCTAGAGCCGTCAGAGAGAGGATGGGGCTGCTAACACCTCAGTTTCAGATTTCTAGCCTTCAGAACGGTGAGAGAATAAATTTCTCTCCTTTAAAGCCACCCAGTTCATGGTACTTTGTTAAGGCAGCCCCAGGAAACCAACGCAGTAACCAGCACTGTGTCCACTGTGGCCAGGCACTCATAAGGGTGGATGGAGCAGAGTCTGGGAGGCCAGTTAGATGGAATGAGGGGGGATGCCCATTTTGGGAGAATAAGGCAGAGCAGTATAAAAATAAAGTGTCTCATTATCCAGCTACTAACAAATGTGTAGATAGTGCCTCTGCAAGACTTTGCCCATGTGTGTTTGTGTGTAAGTCGTGTCTGGAGAGTGTGTCTGCAGTCCAGCTTTTTTGCTGGATATGAGGAGGGACGTTCTTCAAGTTGGTGATAAATTTCTAAGGTGAGGATTCCATTTGAAAAGCTCTTCCCACTCCCACCTTTGGTCATCCTCTCTATCCCTAGATCTCAGGTGATGAAACTGTGCTTACAGAGGTTAACAAACTTGCCCAAGTTTTCATGCCAAACAGTAAGAAAAGGAGACTTCAGATCCAGAACTCTGGGTTCCAAACCCTAACCTTTTCATGATCTCAAGCTCTTTTTCAAGCTTTTGAAAGTGAACTTTTTTCAAAAAGATGTGGGTGATTCAGTTGACCTTTTATAAGCATCTTCCCCCTAAATTTGTAAGTACAACTTACTTATTGGTAAATATTTAGAAAATACTGAAATGTTTAAAGAAAAATTATTCTGGTGATAATTACTGATAATATTGAGGGTTTTTTTCCAGTCTTCTTCCTATACAGAGACATAGTATCAACAAAATTAGAGTAATACTGTAAGCAGTTCTGTATCTTGCTTTTTCATTTAACATTATCTCATGAACATTTTCTCACGTCGTTATTTTTACTAATATAATTTTTAATTACTAAATAACTCTCCATCATATGGATGGACCGTAATTTGTCTTCTGTCTTGCGTCCTTAAGTTTCCAGCTTTTTACAATAATAAACATGCAACAGTTATCATTTCTCATAAATGTTTGTCCTCATTTCTAACATTTCTTGACAGATAGGGGATAATACCGGGTCAGTGGGTATGAATATCTTAAGACATTTGATACACAATGCCAAATTGTTTACCAAGAGGGTTCTACCTATCAGCAGAATGGGAGTGCCTCACACCGCACCCTCACCAAGACTGAGTACTGGCGTTAAAAAGCCCTGGTATGTTCCGAAAAGGGTCATCCCATGATTCGATCGCACAGGTGGCTGTGCGTCCACGCGGATCACGGGGCCACACGGGGCTGGGAGACCAGTTAGGAGGCGGCTGCTACGATCCCGATGAGACGTGACGGGGGGCCTGAGGCTAAGCAGTAGAGATGAAGGGAACGGGAACACGCACGGGACTCGTAGAACATTCGATGCGGGGAGTGAGGGTCGGTGCCGATAAGATCAGGCTGCGCTGCAGGGGGTGCAGGACAGGGCGGAGGCCGTGCGTCCGGTCCGGCCACCTCCGCGCGGCCCTCGGCACCCACCCGTGAGATTGGCGGAGGCGCGAACCCCTCCCACTCCTTTAACAGGGACACTCCCCTTTAAGGCGGGCGCCCGCGCGCACCCGGCCCCGCCCTTCGGGGGCGCGCGCGGCGGCCGCGGCGCCGGCTCCGCCGGGAGCGCACGTGCCGGCGCCGGGCGGAGTAGAGGGAGGCGGGAGCGGGGCGGCGGGAGGAGGGGAGGCGCCGGGGGCGCGCGCGCGCGCTGGGCGCTGCTGGGCTGCGGCGGCGGCGGCGGCGGCGGCGGCGGCGGTGGTGGTGGTGGTTACTATGGCGGAGTCGGCCGGAGCCTCCTCCTTCTTCCCCCTTGTTGTCCTCCTGCTCGCGGGCAGCAGCGGGTCCGGGCCCCGAGGGATCCAGGGTGAGTCCCGGGGGCGGGGGCCAGGATGGAGAGGGCCGGGTGAGGGCGAGGCCTCGCGCCGCGGCCCCTGGCTACAGCGCGCCCCCTCCCCACGCGCACAATATGGCCGGGCGGGGGGCCCGGGGGAGTCGCGGTGGCCCCCAGTCGGCTTCTCCCGACCCCGGAGGCGCGGCCGCCCAGCTGGGACCGAGCTCACGGCGGGCCCCTGGGGACGCGAGCCCTGTTCCAGGCGGAACTGGATTCGGGGAGCTCTCAGGGGTCGCGCTCCCAGCACCCCCATGTTCCATAGAGGAGAGTGCGGGCTTCCTTCTCCAAGATTTGGAGATCCACGTTTCTGTCTCTTAGCATGTTAAGGGGCGGGGGTCTTCATTCTCTCCCTCCAGATGCTCCTGGGGGGCGCCTTTTCTCCCGCCAAGATTGTGGGGCTCGGGCGATGGGGTCTTTGCCGCTCCGAGGTATCCTGATGTTGAGAGTCCTTGAGCACCTCAGATGAAAGGGGGAGTCTCAAACCTTTCCTTCAGATCTTGCACTTGGGGTGCCTCTTTCCCTCCCTCTCCTTCCTCCCTAATATTCTGGGAAAGCGAGTCACGTTTCCCCTCGCGCAGTGCCTAGAGTTCAGTGAGGCCAAACCCCCCACCTCGAATACACATGCCCCGCCGAAGCTCTGTGGAGGAAGTGAGACGAACAGGCCCCTAAACCCTTTTGGAGCTTGGCTTTGGAACCTCTCTAACCCTAGGAAACCCAGTTCCAGAACGGTTAATCTGCATCTAGGTGTATTTGCTTTCCACCTCGCCTCTCCTACCCCGCCCCAGGGGGCCCATTCAGTTCACCACTTAGTAGATGCCTTTCAGGTGACATCCTCCAACCTGTCTCCAACCCCCAAGATTATTTACAGACCCCACCAGTGGACCGGCTCCGGCCCTTGGTCAGGATCTATTTATCTTCCCACACAATCCCTCTTCCCAGCCCTTCCCCCCACACACTCCCCCACCCTCACACACCCCTTACCTTCCAACCCCCACAGCCTTCTGCTCCCTGATACCACCCCCACCCTTCCTGCTACAGAGGTGGTACCTTTCAGTGGGACACTCAGCTAGGTGTGTTGTTTATGAGGCTTTGGGGGCTGAGGACAGCAGATGAAATCCTATAATATTTAATTTAAGGGAGTCGTCTAAAATGTGTGTTGGCATTGGGGTAGCAGATGAAGGTTATATTTGGCAGTTATATTGAAGTAATTATTGACCCACAGATGGATCTGGGAGAGACGATCAGGATTGTATTCACTCCCTATGTACAAAGCCTGCTGCTTTGACTTCTCAGCAGCCCCTAACCTTCCAGCAGTGGGAGATCAAGTGTGTGTTCTGTGGCTCTCTTCTCTGCACTAAAAATAATGGTTCTCAGGTGGGTTCAGTCTTCTTTAATAAACCAGACAATCAGCAGAAGACATCATCCCACTTTGGAGTCTCAAAAACAAGTTCATTATGTCCATCCAGCCTTGATATTTGTTCCCAGTGGTGCAGCCTGTGCGATGGGGTCTTTGTTCACTGGCTAATGCTTCTGTTAAGCACCTCATGTCTGTCCCTGGGTCTCACTGCTCTGTGCATAGGTAATATGCTGGGGGCAAGGGGGTCTGATAGACATGGTCAGGTGTATGAACACAGCCTGACATTGGTGGTAAGTTAATGGTTTTTGTGAATAGTGTTTGCTAGGCCTTATGGGCCATGTTTTTGGAATGTGTAACATGATGTTATTTCTCTAGTAGGATAGTAGATAAGGAGGCAGCCTCTGGGTTTGTCATTTTACATGTGTATGAATAAATCTTCAAATTCCTTCCATAGGAATTTTTATCCTGTCCCTAGTATATCTAAGATTTTTAACAGCCCTTTCCCTGTTGGTTTAGTATAGTGTCTGGTGGGATTTTTCTTGTTGTGAGCCCAGTTAAGAACATTTAATTGATAATCCAGCTGGTTCTGAATGGGACAGAGTTCATTTTTTTAACCTTCTGAAAATGGGTGTTGGGGTGAGGATGGGTGGGCTTCCTAGGGAGTTGGTTTCTTTTTTTGGTGAATGGGAAATTAGGTTGTGTATCCAGCGAACAGTCTCGGAGGCCTTTAAACTTGGCCAGACACTACAGTTTTTTCCGGGACACATCTAGTTGCCAATAGTGCATGCTACAGAGACCACTGTTGCAAAAGGCTTAAAGTAAAACGTCAGTTCTGGGAAAATAGAGGCTGTGGGAGAACAAGAAGTTGATTGCTGTCCTCCCCTGCACTTCCTCTATTGCGCTCCCCTAGGTGGGCTGGAGGAGTGGCAGAGCCAAGCAGCCCTGATGCCTGGTCTTTGGTCAGGACATGAGGGCAGCAGGGGAGAGGTACTTTGTTAAATAGTGAGCTAACAGCGGCTTAGTAAAAGTCCAGTGATAAGGAGAGTGAGTTCCAGGTTATAAACAGCATCCATTTAATAGGTATACCATGTTTTAAGGCCTACCTTTGGAATTTTCTCTCTAGTATTTAAAAATGTAACATTGGATTCTTAGCAGGAGAACATGACATTCATTTCTTAAGACAAAAGTAACAAGAGAGACATTTGAGGTTCTGATAGGAATATTTTGAATTTCTGTGAATAGACTAAAAATTTAATTTCAGGCCAAGTCTTGTAATTTTGTTGAATGGACATGGATTTGAAGTACAGTGAAAGTGAACTCTTGTAGAGAAGAAGAGTCTCTGATTAGTTTTGTTAAGAGCTCCTGGAACAGATGTGATGAAAACAATAAACTGGCTACTCCGGTTAAAGGTTAGAGACAGATGAAGGGAGGAGGCTGGTTTGCAGCCCCAGAACTTTGCTCCCTTACAGGTTGTCCTTGGATAAGGCACTTAACCTTTCTGTGACTGCCTCAGTTTTGCCTCTGTAAAGTAAGGAAATAGTCCGTGTCGCTCTTATTGGGCCATTTGTGAGACTGACTTACTGATAACCAGTTGGCTGGGAGGTATTTTTAGACACAGTTTCTGACTTCAGTGAACAGGCAGTGTTGGGCTACTTTTTATCTTATGGGGCAGAATAACTCTTGGGATTGATAGAAGCACCACACATCACAGTGTGGTTAATTTCTTCTTTTTTGTGCATTTTTGTGGACCGGGTTCAGATTTCCTCGAGTTAATTTCTGTCTCTTGACAGGCCCTGACACCATAGCTCAGGCAGCCTACCTGTGCTAATCAGAGACAGTCTGGAGGGAGCGACCTGCTTTAGGCTTTATTGGTTTGGCAATGTTTTAATTCTTACGCAACTCTGGGTATGTTTATGGCACTATGTAAATGTTACATAAGAACATGGAGGCTGAGAGGTGGCCGGAATGGCGCCTGTGAACACAGGAGGGTTAGACCGAGGACTTCATCCGAAAGGACCTTGGGAGTCTGCAGTCAGTGCAGGAAGAGGCCCCACTTCATTTTCCTCTGAAAACCTGTTTAGATGATCCTGTCTTTCAGGTGGACTGCTGTGTTATAAATAGGTTTGTTCTGCACCGGTGAGCTAATTGTAACCTTGCTACCAAAATATGAATCAGTAAACGAGGAGACGATGAGGCATGCTGCTGCTTCCAGCATGTCCTGTTGAAGCTGCTTGTTGCATTGGGGAACATGAGTTGAATTGCGTCGCATTCTGTTCTCATAATAACTCAGGAGTACAGAGTGTTGAGGTGGAATGGAATTCTCAGTTCATGGTGCTTGAGATCTTTATTTTTGAGGGTTGGATTAGAATACTGAAGTGGCTGTTTTGTTTTTATTTTGAAATCCTTATTGCTTATTGTTCGATTTTTGCTCAGAGCAGCTGTGAACATTAATTCTGGGATTCCCGCCTCTTTGTCTTGAGTTCTTGTGTTACTTGTCTGTTACACTAGGAGTTGATGTAAGAGGGTCTTATCTCATTTTCCTCTCTGTATTCATAAGAAGAAAATCCTGGAGTCCTCTTGCTCCTCAGTCCCCCTGATGCTGCAAGTGCTGTAGGCATCCGGAGCCCATCAGTTCCGCCTGGACCGGGAGGGAGTGCTGAAACCTTTGAAGGGATCGGCTCCTCAAAGCCGGCAGTCCCTGCAGCCTCAGCTACCTTGCGGTCACTCTGCAGGCACAGCCTCGTGGCCAGGTTCGAGTCCTGCTCTTGGCTTTTGCTCTCCTCAGCCTCTCTCTCTCACACGTGGTATAGCCTGCGCCTAGGCCTCTGAGGCACCGGCTCTGCTCTTGTCTGTTTGCTGGCCCCTCCATCATGGGTGAACGCTCTTCCAGAGCGGAGCTGTCTTCCTTCCTGTGTGGACCTGCTCTCTAGGTTTCAGAGACAGTGCCGCCTCAGGTGTTCTTTTTGGTTTTCTTCTCTTTCCACTTAGTCTGAAGCCTGCAGTTGTCTTGCTAAATGTTTTGAATTTAACATCATGAAAGTAACTGCCTGTCCCTTTAATGTCTCACTCGTCCCTAATATTTGCGCAATTACATATAGGAGGTTTCTTTATTCATGCGATTGGGTGTGTGCCTGGAATGATTCTTGGCACGGGGAGGTAACAGGGAACAAGATGGACAAAAATCCCCAACTCATGGAACTTACGATTGCAGTGGCTCAGACTGGAAATAGATAAGTAAACACAGTTATCAGTCATGAGTGCTCTGAAGGAAATAAAATGGGATGGTGTGCTGGAGTGCACTGGGAGCTGCCACTTCACATCTCTGTCAGCTTCATTGTTTTATCTGTAATATGGGGCTAATATGGTCAGGTCTCAGTATTTGTGGTAATTATGTTCTGTGAGGCCCACTCGAAGACTGAGTTAGCAAATACTGTACCATTGCTTCTGGGAGAGACACAGGGTTTGGTTCCTGAGAGCTGCTGGTCACATTTTCATCAGCTGATCAGTACATAATCTTGTTTTGTCTGTGTTTCTACTTAAAGACACCTTATTTAATATATATTGTTGATTCCTTAACATTGAACTTAGGACCAACAGCACATGCCTGAGCGAAGCTTATTCAATATATGTATTTTCCCTGCAAGGCACGTTACTGTGTTCTTGAGCTTACAACACTAGACAGCGTTTCAGCACTACTCTTGGGGGCCATTTTAAACAGTGAAATCACCAACAAAAAAACACAAAAAGATGAAAAGCATAGTACTGAATATACCATGAGAAGGACTCATATTTACAGCCTGGGAGCTCAAACAAGAAGGCAGAGCATTGCCTTGTTCAGCGGGGATCGTGTGCAGTGGGTGGCTCAGATTTTTCACTACTCTGCACATGTCTGCAAGTGACCATGAAAGCACTGAGAGTATTGATTTGGGGGTTACAAATAAATTTTAGCAAGTAGGAAGATTCACAAATATGAATCCATGAATAATGAGGATCAACTATCTTGTTAAAGCTGTGCAAATGATTGTGGCAGAGAGAAAATTGTATCATGTGGAATTCCAAGGACTCCTAATTGGTTTCACTGAACCAGAATTTTAATGTATACAGTTAGACGTCCCGTTTCCAGCCTGTAGTAGACTAAACGTATATGTATATTGAGTACTGCTATGGTGATTTAAAGGTTCCTCTCACACACGGCTGTTGAGCACATGCCATACGCCAGGCACTGTTGTAGTGTGGGGATACAGCAGTAAACAAGAGAGACAAGATGCTTGCCTTTATGAAGCTTGCCTTCTGGCAGGTGAAACAGTACAGAAATAAAATATAAGGTGATTCTGTCTACCACAGTCCTCCCCTCAAGATTCCTAACCTTTGGTATACACACATCTTTTCCCACTTACTCAGTCAAACATGAATCTAGGTAGTACAGTTGACCCTTGAGCAACATGGGTTTGAACTGCGTGGGTCCACTTATACTCATATTTTTTCATTAAATACCTACTACAGTACTATATGATCCAAAGCTGATTGAATCTGTGGACATGGAACCACAGCTACAGAGGGAACATTGTAGTTGTCTGCGGAGTTTTGACTCTGTGGCAGTTGGTGCCCCTGAGTTGTTCAGGGGTCAACAGTATGGTGAAGGGATTAAATCAGTTGACCTTTGGATAGGGAGGCTGATGTGGTGGACCTGGCCTAATCAAGCTAGCCCTTGAAAGCAGAGAGTTGTCTCAGCTGATTGCAGAAGAGGAAGGCAGAGATGCTGCAATGGGAAGAAAGTAAACATCCATGTGTGAGCTGCCTGTGGGAGCCACGTGGCCAGGAACTGCAGGCCAGCTGGGAGCTGAGAGGCCCTGGCCATCAGTGAGGAGGGAAGCAGGGGTCCCAGTCCTTCATGCACAAGACACTGGAGTTTGCCAACAACGAGCAAGCTCGAAAGAGATCCCAGCCCTAGAGGAGGAAGCAGCCCCGGCTAACATCAGTCATGCTGTGCCTGGACTTCTGACCTACAGAAACTGTGAAATAGTAAATAGGTGTTGTTTTAGAAAGTGTGTATATGTATGGTGTGTTTATGGTGAGTCAGATGGTGATGTGAGGAGAAGGAAAGCAGGAGAGAGGAATGAGAGAAATCCCTAGATAGGCTTGACGGTGCTGGAGGCCTGGTACCCAGCCATCCTGTGGATGGGCCTTGCCTGTGGAAGGCAGTCCTTTGACCACATGTGGCTTTCACCTTTTGCCTGTTACCTTTTCCTAGACATTTGTGAGTGAGTGGTGGAGAGAGGAGATTGTGGGTGCTTTGTAGATAAATTTTTTAGATGATAGTGACATTTTGAGTTGAGGAATCTGTGAATTGAAGTATATTTGTTTTAGTAAGTATTTATGTTGAACCCGCCTTGCCCTACATCTTCATGTATTGCCTTGGTGTGCATTTGTATGTTATGTTCTACACTTGTAATAGATAAGGTTGCATCAAATTCAACCAGGGCTCATTTCTAATATCCAGGAGCAAGCTGAACATTGAGAGGGATACTGAGGAAAGAATCTGTCCTTGCCAATGAGAAGTTTACTCACAAACTGACTACTTCTGCTTGTTGAAACAACCATAAAATTGCAGAGAACTCAGAGCTTTCCCATTCACTAGGATGACAGCAGTGATGAAAGCATCTGATTCACGGAATGTGTACTGTACTCAGGGATACACTGAGCACCTGTGCTACATCACTTACTCTACTTACAACTGTTCTCTGAGGCACTCTTATCCCCATTTTACAGAAGAGAAAACTGGGGCATAGAGAGGTTAAGCAGTGGGCCTGAAGCCTGCCTGACTCCAAAGCATGTGCTCTAAGTGCTGTACTGTGTACTGTGATAACGGTAACGGTCATTTTCTGACCAGTCTCTGACTCCAGTCTCTCACTTGTCCTCCGTCTTTCCACTGGATTCGACTTTGGAAAGTGCACTACTTTTATGTGACCTCCAAGATTGACTCCAGACCCCTTAGCCTGGCATCACAGTCCATCCACTCTGGCCTGGACTTCCTTCCTGGAACCTTGGCATTGTTGTTGCATCTGTCCGTTTACTGTGAACCTAACATGCCTTGTGCTTTTCTTGGTCTTGGCCTTCTCTTCTTAGCCAGATCCAGCATCCTTCAGTGTGGGACACCCTTTGTCCTCCTGCCATTCCCCCAGCCATTGGTTCCATCCTCTCTGCTTTTCTCTTTGGTTCATATCTGTAATGTAGAGGTTCATACTGGTTTATAGTTGTCTGCTCCTCCCACTCTCCCACCTTCTGCCCCCTAAAAATTGATGATAGGAACTGCCTTATTCTTCTTTGCATGTCCTATCACAGCCTTGCGTATTTTAAGCACTTAATAAGTTTAATTGAATTCATTCATTCCTCTCAGCAAAATCCTAGGTAAATAATTCCAATTCTGTCCTGCTGTGATTTTATTATCTCCCATATATACAGTTTTTATCCCAGTCTCTCAAAAATGCTACAAACCATTTGTGAGTTACTTGGAACATCATCATCTCAATTCCTAACTCACCTCTTCCATCTCTGTTTATTCCACTCTGTTTATTTTACCACCTACCCATTTTATTCCAGCCAGATGAACTTGGTCTCAACCTCATTATTTTTATTCTAAGTCCTGGCTGATTTTTTTTTTCCTTTCATTGTCCCAGTTGCCTGAAACAACCACTCCTATCCCTCTTCTCACTCAAAACTGGGATGTACACTGTCGCCTCTCCACACGTCCATAGTACAGTAAGTAGGTCAGGCAGCAAACACAAAATACCGCTGGTAAATACCCTTCCCTGCTCTAACGAGCCACGAGTGTGTCTGTTTAAATACAATGAAGCACGAAAACAGAATGGTTTTACATGTCAGTATAAACTGTCAGTACAGGAGAAACACCAAGTTACTGGTAGACCGTCTAGATATGACAGCTGAGTCTGTACACTTAGGTCCTGGGTCCTGGGAACACTAGACCTGCTCCATCGTAATGATGCCACTCCTTCCAGTTTTACCGTGACCTTCTGGGCCACAGGTGGGCCCTTTCTAGATGTTCGGGTGTTTACAGTCAGCCGTAAATTAAGTCGCAATGACAGGTCTTCTTAGCATAAACATCAAACGTCTCTTTTGAGTGAGAACAAAGCTTTCATTCTCTAGACCTGAGGCTTAAGGGTGAACTTGTCTAAACAGCTCTCTGGGGTTGGGTTTGTCTCCAAATAGAATGTCAGAAAGGCAGTTTGTAGAATAGATATAGTGTGGAGCTGCCTTTTCAGACACCTTTCTCTTATGCAAACCCCACTCCGAGACCTTTTCACAGATTGGAATTAAATACCAAGCTTATCAAATGTCTTATTGTTAATTCTGTGCGGTTTTTTTTCCCCTCCTCATACAAATAGCTTCCTTTATTAAGTCAGTTATATTTTTTTCGTAAGTACTTTTTACCAGTACATTTTGGGGTTTTTTAGGTTCCACCAACTACACATGTAAAATTTGACTTTATTATGGCTCTTGGGTACTTGAGAGGTTTTGTTTTGCTTTATTTTAGTGTATTTTTACAGTCTGATTTTGATGATTGTGAAAGGTGGAAATATAATTCAAGTCTTTTGTTGCCAATGGCGTCTGATTGCTTTACTTTAATGCAGCAGGGCTTTCTGCCTGGTGCAGTGTCAGTTCCCCGACCCCACCCCCACCTTCTCCCTTCCCCGAAGAAACAAACATTGCATCTACTTTGTGATAGCTTAGTGCCAGACACCTCCATTTTTAAACCCAATTCAGAATTTTCATAAACATTTTGGCAGTTGTCTAGATCAGTAGTTACTGAACGACTTTTTTTTTTCTTTTTTCTTTCTATCTTTTCAAAGCAGTAGAACCCTTTTAAAAATGAAAATGTAGAAAGGTACATAAAGCAGATAAGAGCAGAGCCACTCTGGCAGCCCCCTTCCCGCTCAGCTTATTAAGCTGAGATCTGTTGAATAAGATTTATTAAGCATGGTGCTATTTACCGGGAGTTGTGCTAGACACCAGTGAGAAGGTGAAGAAAAGAAAGACACTGGTTCCCTCCGTGAGGAGTTCAGAGGTTCCCAGGACATCTTGGAGAGCCGAGGGACTCAGGAAGAACGCTGTACCTCCTTTTTTTGGCATGCATACATTAGGTTTTTGGTGTTTCTGTTTTATAATTGAGATTATATTATAAATGCTGTTTTACCAAAATTTGCGGTATTTTTTAAATTGTGATAAAACACATATGACAGACAATTTACCATTTTTAACCATTTTAAAGTGTATAAATCAGTGTTAAGTACATAATGTTATGTAAACCATCGCCACTATCTAGTTCCAGAACTTTTTCTTTATCCTCAAGGTAACCCAGTAACCCAGTAAGCAAGTCTTTCCTACCCCAACTCATACCCCACTAGCCCCGACAACCACTGTTATGCTTTCTGGATATTTAGTATAAATGGGATCATACAGTATATGGCTTCTTTCAATTAACATATGTTTTCAGAGTTCATCCACACTGTGGCAGTAGTTTATTCTTTTTTATAGCTGAATAATACCCTATCGTATGAATATACCACATTTTTTAAAACTTAAAAAAAATATTTTTTTACAATTAAGAATTTATTTTAATTTTCATTTGGGGGGGAGGTAATTAGGTTTACTTATTTATTTTAATTCTTTTATTTTTTAATGAAAGTACTGGGAGTTGAACCCCGGACCTCATGCATGCTAAGCACACGCTCTGCCACTGAGCTGTACCCTCCCCCCATCACATTATGTTTATCCAGTCTTTGCTTGGTGGACATTTGGGTTGTTTCCACCTTTTGACTGTTGTGAACAGTGCTGTTATGAACATTCCTGTCCAAGTTTTTGTTTGAACACTTGTTTTCAATCTTTTGGACATATACCTCGGAGTAGAATTGCTGGGTTATATGGTAATTCAACGTTTAACTTTTCAAGGAACCATCAAACTTTGCCACGGTGGCTGCACCATTTTATGATCCTACTGGCAGCGTGTGAGGGTTCCAGTTTCCTCTGAGTTTCCACCAACACTTTTTTATGGCCTTCCTAGTGGGTGTAAAGTGGGATCTCATTGTGGTTTTAAGTTACATTTGAATTTGAAATTCATTTGCATTTGAGGTGATGTTGAACATCTTTTTATGTACTTGTTGGCCATTTGTGTATCTTTGGAGAACCATCTACTCAAGTCCTTTGCCCATTTTAAAATTATTTTTTATTATTGTTGAGTTTTAAGAGTTCTTTACATATTCTGGCTACAAGGCCATTATTAGATACAAGATTTGCGAATATTTTCTCCCATTCTGTAGGTTGTCTTTTCATTCTCTTAATTTTGTCCTTTGAGGCTCCAAGTTTTTGATTTTGATGAAGGCCAGTTCATCTGTTTTTCCTTTGCTGCTTGTGTTTTGGGTGTGGTATTTAGGAGACTTGCCAAATCCAAGGTCATGAAGATTTGTCCCTATTTTCATTTAAAAAGTTTTAGAATATAAGCTTAAGCTCTTATATTTAGGCCTTTGAGTCATTTTGAGTTAATTTTTGTACATGGTGTGAAGTAAGGGTCCAACTTCATTCTTTTGCAGGTGTATTTCCCATTGTCTGGCACTGTTTGTTGAAGACTAGTCTTCCTCCCAACCCAAATGTTCTAGACAGGCTCGTGGAAAATCAGTTGATGATAGATGTATGGATTTATTTCTGGACTTTCAATTCTATTCCATTGATTTATACGTCTGTACTTACGCCAGCGCCATACTGTTTTGATAACTGTAGCTTTGTAGTCTTGAAATCAGGAAGTGTGGGTCCTCTGACTTTATTGTCTTTCTCTCCCTTCTCCACCCCTGCACCAGGATCATCTTGGCTATTCAGGATCACAGAGTTGTGTAGAGTTGTGGTCTTTGTTCTATCCTAAAGCTGTAGGGAGTTTGGATAAGGTCCAAGGAAGAATAATTAAAATAACCATGTGTTGCAATAGGCTATTCTTATTAGTTTGGCCCATCTGATGTCATCTGAAAGGATGAGGGCTCAGAGGGACCTTCTGATCAGGTTGTAAAATCATGAAGAGCAAGGGTGGCACAGGCTGGTTTGGGCACCAAATCTTAGATCCTGTAGAACTAGAAGATTGCCCAGTGAAGTTTGGAAGAGGCAAGTTTAGTGTAACCTGAACACGACAGTCGATGTTCCACACTCATCCCAAATTAACGAAACTTCTTATCCCCTGGGAGGAATTAATATAAGCTAATAATCATAAATACTGTAGCTTTAAAACATCTGTGGACCTTAACCCCCCAGGACGTAGGGGGATGTTTTGCAGCATGTTTCCTACCTGTTGAGGTTCATGCCCCGACCCTGTGCTCTCCCATACCTTGTCCCTGATGATGTGAGCTGAGTGGCAGTGAGTCTAGCCCTGTTTGATGGTTCTTGGGAGTTTCCAGTGAGCAACAGCCTTGCAGAATGTCCTCCCAGAGTGTGCCGGTAGGCAGGAGAGAGGTGCCCCAACCCTGTGCCCGGCCCGTTGGAGGGGTCATCTTTGCTCAGACCCAGCCTGTTAGTGCCTCCCTAACACGCAGCTGGACAGAGCCCGCCCACTGCGGGACTTGTCAGCCTTCCTTTAGGCACAGCCTTGCTCTCAAATCAAATTTGCTTTGCCATCCTACCACAGACCACCTTCTAGTCATACTTTGGAAACATGTTCAAATCCTGTCAAAATGTCTTTGGTTCAGGTTTGACTAGCTTGTTCTTAGCAAAATGCTATGCTAGTGGGAATGTTATTCTCACCACTTTTCACCTTGCCTTTGTGTAGATGGGTTTTGTCCCTCTTCTGTGGTTGGCTTGTCTAGTAGTGTTATTCTATGACGTAACTCTTTGGTCATGGAACTCGGAGAGTTTTAGGTGTGTGTTGTTTATGTACACGTGTGAAGGCTGATTTAACCTGATGAGTCAATATGAACCACATCACAAAGGGCTGTTATCATTAGTCCAGATTTAATTTTTTAAGAAATCAAAGTTAGATTTGTGATTTAGTGTCCTAGTAAAGTTTAGTAAATTCAGATGTTTTTATAATTTTATTGTCACTTTGTTTCAATGGAAAAATGAATAGCAACAGAAGACAATTTGAAGACTAGTCTGTCTTTAAAGTTCAGGAAAAGGTATATGAAATTAAAGTAGAACTTCCCTGTGTTGGATCAGTGATCCAAACAGTATGAATTTAAAAACATACCAGATTCAGATTTCAGCTGGAGGATTTTAGAGGTCATCTGGTTCAGTCCCTTCTTCCTGGTTAATCGTGAGGTAATCGAGATTCAGGAAGGTTAAATGACTTGCCCAAAACCACTCAGCTGGTTACTGGCAGAGCTAAGAGTCAAATAGCAGTTTCTTGCTGTGGTCTTGCTGTAACTTGGCACTTCCTAATTAGTTGTTAAAGAGACACATTGTGCGCGTGTGTGTTTACTTGAGTTTTACATTGAAAAGAGGGATTAAAATTGAGGGGTTGAAATTTATTCAGCATCTGTTTGCTAAACATTTTTAAAATCTACCATTGCGTGTGATTCTTACATAGTCCTATGAAGTAATTATTAACAGTCCCACTTTACAGATTAGGAAACCAGGCTGCAGGAAGATTACTAACTTGCTCAAGGTCATGTGACTGACTAGCACTGGTATTTGAGCCTTGGGTCTGTGTGACCTGTTCCTGCCATGATACCCTGCTGTGGCTCTGGTGATGGTAACCGAAACCTTCTCTGGGGTGTGGGCAGTTGTGATGGTTATCTCAAAAATACCTCTTTTGCAGACTTCTCACCCACTCTGTAAAAGTATAGACATACACAGACGTGTGCAGAGAGTGTCCTTCTGGGAGAACCCACAGCCCTTAGCAGATGTGGGCTAATCTTCATACCATCTCTGTAGCATAGATGGCTTTTTCTGGTTGGGTGGCCGAGCCCAGAGAAATTCAGGGACTTGCCCAGCCCCTTATCACAAAGCCGCATGGCCCCGCTCCCAGTTCCGTTCTTTGGCCCGTCTAGCATAGATTTCACCACTTTTGTTCTTTCCTGTCTTGCACCAAGATTGTTTAAGTACTTCCCAAAAATAATGAGCCACGTGTGGGTGTGCTCATTCTCCAGAATGAATCACTGTGAAAGAGGCCGTGAACCAGTGCAGGGAGAGTGAGGATCTGGGCTCGGAGGCTCCCGGGTCCCCTGGCTGTTAATTGACGGGCTCTGAAGTGAGCTTCTTTTCAGAAGGCGGCTGTGGGTCTGGCCCGCGCGTCCCACTGTGCTCAGAATAGCCCTCTGGGAGTTGTTCGTTTTCCCTCCTTGCTTCCCGGAATAGCCCCGAGGCTGTTCTCGGTACTGGACGTCAGGGCCGGTGTACTGAGAGGTGTGCTCGCCACGGGACCCCTTTTGTGCCTGAATGTCCCCACTGTCACGGAGAGGAATGGGTGTCAGCGGCGTTCCTGGATGAGTAGTCAGGACTTCAACCTCAGTCAAAGAGATTTGGGTCGAGTGTTCTGAGAGCTGCAGAAGTAAATTTGAGTTAGCAGGAGGAATGAAAAGAGAGGGCAAATAAGGTTATTTGGGAGGAAAAAAATGAGGAGGTTCCTTAGTCTTTCCTTGTGTCCAAAGGGTTGGAATTGAAATTTAGGAGGAATTTACTTTTATAATTGGGATGCTAGTCTAAAGGGTACCTGCTTTAAACTTCCTGCCTTTAAAATGTAACACTACCCAAGCTCTTCAGCAGGTAGCTGCGTGTTTTGGAATTTCTCCCAGAAGAAAGGGCTCTGATCGAACGTGAAAAACTCCCACAGGCCATGTGGTGAAGATTCGTGCTGTCCAGTTACCTGTCCGTGCTCGCCCTCCCTGGCTTATGGAAAGCCTCCTTATGGAAGGAGGGGCTGGACCCTGAGATATTTAGAATGTGTCTTTAGATTTGAAAAGCCAAGAGATGCCTTCAGTGTTTTGGAGGAAGAGACAAAGATAGACTGTTAACAGCCCAAAGGGGTGAGTTACCACGGGCTAGTTTTTCATAGGACTGGTCATAAATGTCTCTTCTCTGGGGGCCATAGTTTGAATATGTTCCCTGTCAGTATCTGGATAGTGTTCACTTAGTGTCCAGTCAGGGACTCGGTGGGCCTGTCACCGCCATCTCCTGTTGGGTGAGTGCTTCGTTCAGCACCGAAAGTCCCATCCTCAGTGTTCTCGTGGCTCAGGCCACCCTCCGGCCCATCCAAGGGGTCAGGGCTGGGTTAGGCTGGTGGGAGACAGTGCTGGGGAGAACCAACTGCTGCTGTCTGTGCTATTCTTGTTGGTCGGATAAATAAAGGAGTTCAGATTCCAGGGCTGCTGAACCGGCTTCCAGAGGCACCAGATTCATTTACAGTAATTTCCTGTCAACAGTGCACATTTAGGGATAATACATACCCAGCCAGACTCATTAGTCCCAGAGGTGATTGCGTACACTACCTACTTGAAAAAAGTCTATGTATTATACTTTTTAAAGTGACATCCAGGGGCCTTTCAGAGTGGGTTAGATTTATTGAGCACATTTGATGCATTAGCTCGTTTAACCCTCACAATGACTGAATGAGGTTGGCACTAATATTATCTTCTTTGGAGGGTGTTCTTTTTGCCTCTCATGAGAGGGGCACCTGCTGGGGAATGAAACGGAGAGGTGGATGTTGGACAAGTGCAGGGAAGCTTTTCAAAGGAAGTGACGTTTAAGCTGAATTTTAAAGAACTTGCAAGAATTAGCCAGGGGGATAAAGCACTGCAGCAAAAGCCTGCGTGAGAGCATGCACACTGCGTTCAGGAAACTGTGGGCATGTCTGGTGTGGAGAAAGATGGGGTTGGTGGCCCCATGGAGCCCTGGGTGGTGTTGGATGGAGTATCCGGGGGAGGATCCTCTGGTCTCCACAGAGAAGGGGCTTTCCTCTCGTCCTCAGGCTTCTAAATTTACAGGAAAACCTCTTTCCCAGCCACAAAACAATTTTTAATAAGTCTAAGGCAAAATTAAAAGGGTAGTTTCTGTTTCTTGTAGGCACAAACTAGAGCACTTAGAGGAAAATGATGGGTCCCTGAGAGCCTTGTTTGTGGGCTGAATAGACAGGTGGAAAGTTTGGGCCCCCATTGATGATACCACCTTTTTGGCCCCATCTCTATACAAGCGCCTTATTTTGGAACATCAGGAATGCTGAGGGGTTGTATTCTAAGTCTGGAGAAGGACCTAGGGTAATATCTCACCATTAATGTCAATGTCCACTCCCAAATTTCCTGCAGCTCTGCTGTGTGCATGCACCAGCTGCCTACAGACCAACTACACGTGTGAGACAGATGGGGCCTGCATGGTTTCCATTTTCAATCTGGATGGGATGGAGCACCACGTGCGCACCTGCATCCCCAAAGTGGAGCTGGTCCCCGCTGGGAAGCCCTTCTACTGCCTGAGCTCCGAGGATCTGCGCAACACGCACTGCTGCTACACCGACTTCTGCAACAAGATCGACCTGAGGGTGCCCAGCGGTGAGTGGACACCCTTGTTGGACTATTGGCTCATCGTGGAGGTAGGGCACCCCTGTCGTTTCATCCTTCTCTACTCTGCCCCAATCCCTTTGTTTGGTGATAGGTAAAGGTACCTTTTTGATGCCCCCCCACGAGGTGACATGGGATGGGATTCCTCCCAAGTCCAGTTTGTTTATGTCAAGGATGAGGGAGACATTGTCCAGTGGGTCGCAGACACAAAAGCTGCGTTTGGGGTGTGGCTGAGCAGCTGTCGCAGCCAGGGAAGAGCCAGGCAGGGGTCCCCGCGGGAGGGTCTGGGGCTGATCCCGAAGGGGGCAGCCCCATAGTGGTGAGAGGGGAGCTTCTGACGTGATGGTGACGGCAAAATGGGAAGAGGAACTAGAACTGGGAAAGAAGGACGGTAATCAAGGCCTGAAAGTATTCTGTACCACCCTTCGCAAATCTGCCATTTAGGAGGTGTGACTGGGGAAGTCAGAGGAGAAGGGGCCGTACTTGAAGAGGCCATCACACACGTGGGAGAGTAGAATCCGGCTTGTGCCTGTGGCGCTGCGGTGGGAACAGCACCACGAAGTGCTGAGAAATTATGAAGCAGGTTATGGGTTTGACAGTTGAAAAGGGCTCCTTCACTAGAGAGATTTGCATTTGAGAGCATCCAGGCAGACACTAGCCAGTCAGACCTGCAAGGTCAAAGACACCTTGAATACAGAGGGAGGAGCTGGGGGTCAGCGAGGCTGCAGCGTTCCCTTGTTTTTACTCTCTCTTCTTCCCCTCTCCTCTCTCACCTGACCCAGGTCACCTCAAGGAGCCCGAGCACCCCTCCATGTGGGGCCCCGTGGAGCTGGTGGGCATTATTGCTGGCCCGGTGTTCCTCCTGTTTCTCATCATCGTCATTGTTTTCCTTGTCATTAACTATCATCAGCGCGTCTATCACAACCGCCAGAGGCTGGACATGGAGGACCCCTCGTGTGAGATGTGTCTCTCCAAAGACAAGACGCTCCAGGACCTCGTCTACGACCTCTCCACGTCAGGGTCTGGCTCAGGTACTGCCTCCTTCAGGCCTCGTGTCTGTTGTTAGCCTTCATCCCTGTCTCCCAGCAGGATGGAGCCTGCAGGAGGAAGGCTGGCCATTTGGTTTCATGATTCCCCTTCTTTTGGAGTCTGACACGTAGTAAGATAAGGTAATGGATTCACAGAAAATCTTTCCTTCTCTGGAATTCCAAAGGTCAGGTGCAGAACCCTCCATTCTACAATCCTTGCTCTCTCTGAGTCTTGTAACCGTACAGCTATTAAAATTCACCTGGTTCCACCTGAGCAGTGGCGTGCTCAGTTTCAGGGCCCCTTTGGAGAAACAGGAGTGTGCCGGGTTCCTGTGAGGTGGTGGCAGCTAATCATTGATCTGCGAGCAACCGCAAAGGGAGTTTAAGGACACAGAGTAAACCCGAGAGCCAGGGCTGGGTGAATCATTGACCTGCACCAGTTGCCCGGGGGTTTTCTGGTGGCGGTTAAAATGAAGGCAACTGGGCCTTCCAGCGTGCCATCAGCACCACTTCCGGGGCTGCCTGTTGGTACTGAGTCTTTCTTAGGTGGCGGAATTGAACAAAACACTGGACCTTGATGTGAGACTAGAATTTAGGATAAAGGGAGTTGGGTCATTCCAGTCTCAGGGTAGAGCTCAGCTGGCTGTTAGGTGTGGCTCTGGCTGCAAGAGGGTCTCTTTATGAAGATAAACAATTAGTGACAGTGAGATTTCTGTTCTTGTAGAAAAAACTCATCCACCAAGGTCATTCTTGCCACTCTAGCCAAAAGAAACAATCGTATTTGTGAGAATTTTGTGTGTGTTTGTGTATGTTTTCTTGCCAGGTGGCAAGACTGTTCTGTAGGGAAATTATGCCATCAGTCATGGCCAGACATCCCTCCTTGAGCACAGGAATACTTTGAGCTCTGACATCTCCTGAATTTCCGTGGTTTTGCCTTTATTAAGCTCTGCAGTAGAGAGTGCCAAAATGATGGATATATTTAAAAGCTGCATATTTTTAGGAAGAGAGCAAATATATGGCTCGTTCTTTGCTGAAAGAGGGTAGGGCAGTGGTTAGAACTGACTGGCTCTGTGACTTGACTTGCTGCCAGAGGAGGGTAACTCAGATTTTTCAGAGTCTTTTTTAAGGTCAGGACTAGCTGAGACTAGGGAAGGCCCAGGGCAGTTGCCTAGTCATCTGGAGTAATGTGATTAATGACTCGTTCTCTCTGGATGGTTTCATCCATTCTTAATTCAGAATATGCAGAGTTTCCAAGGTGTTGGGGCTTTAATTCTGTGGACTTGCTGCTTATGTGACTTTCAGTTCACACTAATAAGTGTGAACCCTCTGGGTGATGGAGGGTAAACAAGATGGGAAAGAGGCCAAGCCAGGGTCGGATAGAAGGGGCGGGGACTGTGGGAAGGGTCTTCCAGAGGAGGTCGTGTCTCAAGGGGTCTTGAAGACTGAGTTGGAAGTTTTGAGAGCGGTAAAAGGGCAGGGAACATTCCAGGCCAAGGAAAAAACCTCAAGCAAAAGAAGGACAGAAAGGCGTGAGCGTTCACCAAGTGTTTAGCGACCAATCCTGACACCACCGAGTGTTAGGGACATGTGGTGCCCACACTGGGGGTGGGAGCCAGGGGCCCGGGTGGGAAGCACTCAGGTGCCTGCTTTACCTGGTGAGGTGAGAGGCATCTACCAAAGGTTTTCGTGTGAGACAGTGCATGTCCATGTTTTCCTGTGGAAGGAATTCTGGCGTGATATGGAGGGTGAACTCATTCATTTACCAACCTCCTGATGGGGAGAGTGGGATGAGGTGGGGCTGTGCGTGAGTGTGCAGGGCTGAAGCCCCATGAGGTAGGGTCAGAAAGAGCAGTTGGAAGTCTTCTAAAGAAGGGCTGGAGCAAGGACAGGCATGGAGGGCATGGAGTGGAGGGGGCTAATTTGAGAAACTTTGTGGTGGTTCTATGCTGTTGTAGTTAAAAGCATGAATTTAGGAGTCAGTCCTAGATTTTGATCCCGACCTTGCCATTTACCGCTTGTATGAATGAGAATGAGTTACTTGACCTTCCCCTTTGAGCCTTAGTCGTCTCATTTGTAAAATGGGGATAATAACAGTACCTACCTTTATGGGTGGTTGTGAGGAAATGAGGTAATTTATGCAGTGCCCTTAGCAGGGTGCCCAGTGCACAGTAAGCACACAGTCAGCAACTTAGGGAGTAATAACACAGTTATCTGTTTGGTCAAGGGGAGTGAGGGAGTTAAGAGCCCGTCATGATGGTGTGGGTGACCGGTTAGATAGGGAGACACTCACTGCGTGAGTCAGAGGCAGTAAATGGGTCCTATAAAGACAGTGAAATTAATCTTAGAATAAGCATGAGTAGTCCCGAGTTCTACGTCTGGAGCTCCCTCCCTGGAGCTTCCTCCTGTGTGAACAGAACTTTGATCTTTTTGGAGAGAGGTAGGAACCTTGGGTGCCCCAGCAGTTTGGCTTTCATGGGCCACGCAGCACTGCCCTCTAGTGGCCAATGAGCAGAGCGGCTTCCCCATAAAGCAGATGTGGGTGGATTGGCCCACAAGAAGCTGGCTGAAGAGCTGATAAATCCTGTCAGACATTTACATTCAATCTACCATTCATACTAAATGAGAGGAGAAATTGCTTAGATGAGGACCAGCTAATTGTGTACATTTCCCTTTCTGTGTTCACTCACTGTCAGTGTTGCCCGGCTTAGTCCTCTGGTGGGTTACCTGGACATGGTACAGGGACAGCCGCAGCTTTCTGTGGTCAGTGGACCAGTGTAGAATGGAGGCACTGTGATGAGGGCTTTTCCAGTGTGGCAGTGAGAGTGGGAGTTGCAAAGTTCAGCAAATACACAATGTCAGCTTTCTTTCCATTCTTTTATCCACAGGGTTGCCCCTTTTTGTCCAACGCACAGTGGCCCGAACCATCGTTTTACAGGAGATTATTGGCAAGGGCCGGTTTGGAGAAGTGTGGCGCGGCCGCTGGAGGGGTGGTGATGTGGCCGTGAAAATATTCTCTTCTCGTGAAGAACGGTCTTGGTTCCGGGAAGCAGAGATATACCAGACAGTCATGCTGCGCCATGAAAACATCCTTGGGTTTATTGCCGCTGACAATAAAGGTAAAGGGCTAGGTCTGGATACGGGGTGTCCCTGAGTCAGCAGTTGTCCCAGATGGAGGGGTGACTGGGGAGACTAAAGAGCTGTGGGACAGCACAGCTCTGTTTGCCTTCATAGTTATCCCCCATTGAAAGAGACTCTGAATATAAGACAGTGACTGTCAAACTCTTCTGCTGCGAAAGGTTATACAGAAACCCAGGTTATTAAGCAAGTAAATAAGCAGTTATTAGATAAATAAGATAAACCCTCAGCCTACCTGCTCACTTTCCCTTTGGTGATACTCCCAAACCCACCCCTGGGGTAGTCCCTGTAGGGGCTCCAGTAAATTTACCTTGAAAACAACTGGAATGAAGAAATGCAACTTCAGGCCCTGCCAAGAAAGGCGAGCCCCAGAAAAGCATGTGGTCCTCGCTCTGCGATTGACCAGTGTCATACACACTATTGCAGTGGAGCAGGCCCTGCAGAGCAACAGCCTGCCTCCCGCCAAGGGCTCCCCCGTGGCCTTCAAGTTCAGCTTTTGGTCCTCTTGTAGCTGAGTTTCCTTCTTTCCTCCTCCCTTGCTCTGCTGACTTTGCTTTAGTTTTTGAATCACTCTTGTATGCTCGGGCATGTGCTCATTTGTCAGGACCTCGCTGACTAGCAAAGAGACGAGCAAACTGATGGTTGATTATAGGAAGTAAACAACAGCTGTTCTAGTGAACAGACTTGGGGTGAGACGGGGGTCATGGAGGTCATACCTGAGCTTGATTGAGGAGAAGGTGGCAGGAGCTGGTCAGAAAGAAAAACCAGTGAGAAGGGCACTCTGGAAACGTGCAGAGGTGAAGCGTCCTTGGGAACCTGCAAGTGCCAAAGACGTGGGTGGGGAGGCGGTGGAGGCCAGATTCGGAAGGGCCTTTTTGAGAGGATTGTTTAATTCTGAGTGAGTGAGTAGCTGAAATTTCATTCATTGGTTCAGTAATATTTATTGACTACTGCCTGGATCGTCACATGTAAGAACAAGACACGGTCCCTGCCTTACAGCACCTGGGAAGAGGGGACAGCAGACGCATGGGCAGGTAGCATACTTGAAGTCAAAAAGACTGCAAGGTGATGGCATTTACATTTTAGAAGAGTGTCTCTGGCAGTCATGACACAATTTGCTCCATGGTCCAGTGATTTTTAGAAGTTAGTGCTGATGAAGCCTGTGGACGATGCTAAGTGTTTATTTTTCCTTCCTAAAACAACAGCAGACTGCTCATTCCCCACATTGCTGTGGGGGTTTGTAGTGGCCTCAGCTGCCCCCAAGCTGAAGAGTCTTGGACTTTCATGCAAGGGAAGAAGGGGAAGAGAGCAGTCATTACTCCTCCTGAGTAGGCTGTTCCTTTTTAAAACAGCATCACCTTTTGATAACATTTAAATCTTAGATATGTTTTAAAGGCTCAAAAGATGTCTCCCCTTTTAACTTACTGGCAGGGTCCTCAAGACTTCAGGGCTGATTGAGTGTAAGGGGGTGTGTTTGGTGGACCCCTCATTGGTAATCAAAGAATCCAAGGTTGGTGCTGTTCCAGGAGCCACTCCCTGTGTTGATTCTGGCAGCTTGTGTGAGCAGGATCTGGCTGTTGAAACCCACATCAGGGCCAAGGAAGAGAAAGATCAGACTCCTTTGTTCTTGCCTTTTTAAAATATAGTATAGTGTCCTGGAACTAGGGCCAGCCTGGAATTTGGGAGATCTCAATCCAGTTCCCAATCTTCTTACTGCCAACAGCATAACATAATTAGATTACCAGCTTTTGGTTTTTCTTTTTCTCCCTCTCTTCCTCCCAACCTTCCTTCCCAGTGTACACGGCACCCCCCGCCTTGTACAAGAGTGTAGGCTCGCCACCTTCCGTTGCTCTTCTGGGGTAAGATGACCTCTCTGGAATATTTGGAAGTGTGGTCTTTGTGCATTGGAAAGCATTTTTGGCCTGGAATATGATAATGCATGAAGGAGCTCCTTTCTCCTCTCACAGAGAGCCTGATAAGAGCAGTGAACTTAAATGAAACACGACACATGAGACTAGGGCTGGGCCTGGGCCCTGTTCGAAGGGGCCTGGAGCCCAGAGGCCGACCTGCCTGCAAAGCCTTCCTTCTGGGCGGGGGTGGATGCCGCCAGTCATGGTTTTAATGAGCAAGTCTTGTCAGGATCAGAAGCAGTGTTGAAGTTGAAACAGATGATTTTTGTTCCTTTCCCTAAGCACATGCTTCCTCTTCTTCTGCCTCGCATTTTAAATTTGGTGTAATAAGGGGGCGCTGTTCAGAGTCCTGCAGCCACCTACGAGAAATAAGGGAGCAGGTCTAAGAAAGAAAGGCTGTCCTCTGTCCTTCCTGGAGTCTGAAACTGTAGACAACTGTGGATAGGACAGCGCAGAGGGGTGTCAGGAGGTGTCGGGGGGAGTGTGCGAGGACCCGGATTCGGGGGTCTGACTGGGGTTTGCATCGTACAGACTCTTACTTTCCCACCTTGACCTTTTTGCTGGTGGCTGTGCCTTTCTGGAGCTTCTCTGTGGTTCTCTGCAGATAACGGCACCTGGACACAGCTGTGGCTCGTCTCGGACTATCATGAGCACGGCTCTCTGTTCGATTATCTGAACCGGTACACGGTGACGATTGAGGGGATGATTAAGCTGGCCCTGTCTGCCGCGAGTGGGCTGGCACACCTGCACATGGAGATCGTGGGGACCCAAGGTGAGTGAGCCAGCTGAGGGCTGGTCCCATCCCCAGCGAGCTCCCAGAGCTCCTCACTGAGAAAGCTGGAGCTGGGCCTCAGGAACTGTGGTCTTGTCTGGAAGAGAGGGGTTCGAGGGGAGGGTGTGGCTCAAGTGGTAGAGCACATACTTAGCATGCACGAGGTCCTGGGTTCAATCCCCAGTACCTCCTCTAAAAATAAATAAACCTAATTACCTCCCCCCCCAGCCAAAATAAAATAATTAAATAATACAATAATAAATAAAATATTTTTAAGAAAAAGAAAAAAATGAGGAGAGGTGTTCGAGCTCCATTCGAGCAAGAACAAGAGGGGCCTATGCCTTCAGAGCTCTCCTGGGGGTGCTCTATAGTGGAAATGTTGGTTGGTTGTCCCCGATGGCCTGGTGTGGTTATTGGTTGGGGAGCTGGTGTTAACTGAGTGATCATCTCAGACGCCCAAGGTTGCAGGTAAAGAAAGGAGACTGAGAAGACTAAATAAGCTACTGTACGAGCATCAGCTTTCGGCTTAGTGACCTCACATGCTCCTCACTAGGGGCAGCCTGGGGGATTAGACACTGGGCTCCCCTGAGCTAGGAGGGTCTCCTGGGGGAAAAAGACCTTGAGCGTCCCTACTTGTTGACTGACATCAGCTCTCTGAGAGCTCCTGGCTCTTGGCACAGCGGCACGTTACTCCCTGCTGCCGGCTCAGCCAGGGCACAGCTCTTCTTGCTGTGACAGAAAACCAGCCATGCAAGGTGGACCCTGTTCCTAGGCTCTGCGGTGATAGTAGCCATCCTTACCTCCCTTGTTTGGTTCTGAGAACCTAGTCAGTGCTGGGGCTTTTCTCTGAAGGCCTCAGCAATCCCTCATGGACCGTGTTAGCTCAGGGAAGGCGAGCAGCAGTGCTAATATCATACTGTTAGCTAATACCCAGGGCCTTCTAAGCGCCTGACTTACCTACATTAATGCATTTAATCTTCACAACATTCTCATGAAGTGAGTGCTGGTGTTTAATCTCATTTTATGGATGAGAAGACCAGTATATAGATGGGTTAAGTTGCATTTCCAGGATTACTGGGTTAGTGGGAGGCAAAGCCAGGACTCGAACCCACACAGTCTGGCTGCGGAGTCCTTGCTTTTAATGCTTCTACTGTCTTTCTTTAAAGATCCACATTTGTTTGTTTGTGTGTTTGTTTTTTCTCTCTCTCTTCCAGGGAAGCCTGGAATTGCTCATCGAGACTTAAAGTCAAAGAACATCCTGGTGAAGAAAAATGGCATGTGTGCCATCGCAGACCTGGGCCTGGCTGTCCGTCATGATGCTGTCACCGACACCATTGACATCGCCCCCAACCAGAGGGTGGGAACCAAACGGTAGGGAGGCCTTGGGCCTCTGTCCTTGCCTCACCCGTGTACGGAGTGGCCCACGTGTGCCCTTACCCATCTGCACAGGGATGGGAGGTGTAGTCCTGGCACTCAGACAGCCAGAAGTTGAACTGAAGCCCTGCTCCCCACATTGGAAGGCCACACAGGTTGTATCGAGCAGATGTAAGAGCCAGGAGCACAGCTTCCTAGAACCACATACCCAGAAGTGTTGGTGCATTGGGCGGGGAAGGCAGTGGACGAAGAGAACTGGGAGCAAGATTTGGAGAAGGAACGGGCACCAGGCTTGGCTCGAGGAGAAGGGAAAACATTGTGGTCTGAAGGAGCAGCCTGTACAGGACCCCTGAGGAGGCAGGGGGCGTATTTTTGCTTGGGGTTTAGAGAGCAGATTTGCCAAGCTAGAGCAGAGCTAGTCCAGGATGGAGGTTAGAGGCACCCTGCAGGATCACTTCAGACAGAAGGGAAGTAAGAAGTGAGGAACAGTGGTTACAGCTTGACTTCACGAGTTGGAAATGGAACTTTTCATTGGCTGGAAGAGGAGGTCTGTTTACCTGCTGAGTCTCTGCAAATGTAATTAAAATGGTACTGCTGCTTTTTTCCCTTCCTTTTCACCGGAATGATTGCAGTTACCCAGGCCTCAGAGTGTGGGGTCTGAGGTGATCTGATTTGCCTTCCGGTGGGGAGTGGGGCGTGGCTCGGGCAGTACTAGCGAACTAACTGAGGGGGATGTTGATGACTGCCTAGAATGAGTTTTCACTTCTCTGCACAGGTAAGATAACTGAAGAGGTTCAGACTGAAATTTAAACTCAGCCCATCACTGTGGCTGCATTCAGTAAAGTCCAAGAGCCTAGTAGCAACCAGATATCATGTGCTGTTCCTGCTCTGTGAGGACACATGCCTCTGCCAAGAAATCAAAACATGCTTAAAATAAACCTTGACGGTTGAAAAACAGAGACAGAGATAAGAGTGGCCTAGTATCACCAAACCTGTGCTGTTCACATTTAGATTTGAATCCAAAACTTGGGAGTTTGCAATAACAAGGATTAACCACTTCCTTCTTCCCAAGGGGCTCTCTTGGGGTGATGCTCTCCCACATTCAGGGGGCCCTTGAATCAGCACTTTTGACTCGAGAGAAATCGTCATTTTCTGTGTGTGATCGCGTTTCCTTTGCTGCTGCAGATACATGGCCCCCGAAGTACTGGACGAAACTATCAACATGAAGCACTTCGATTCCTTTAAGTGTGCGGATATCTATGCCCTCGGGCTCGTGTACTGGGAGATTGCTCGAAGATGCAACTCTGGAGGTACCTTTCTTCTTGCATCCTCTTGCTCCTGCCTCCCAGCCCAGCGTGCAGGACCACCCGAGGGTGCTAGTGTATTCCTGCCCCACTTCTTCTCACAGCCTGTCAGAGGCCTAGTGCCAGAGCCCGTGACACTCTGAGTTCTCATCAAAGCGGGTCAGCAGTGGGGCCTGGAGCAGCCTTGCTGAGGGTGTGTGTTTACTCTTGGGACCAGCTTGTTGAATAGTGTTTTATGTTGTGACCATTCCGGAGGCTCATTTAGCTTTTTTTTTTTTTTTTAAACACATTGTCTGTATTGGTCTGTGGAGACTGGGAAAGCCCTGGGCAGGAATAGCACAGGACTAATACAAGGGTCTCCTTTGCACAGGAGGCAGGGTATTCTAACACTGGCTCTCAAGCTCTCTCAGAACATGGTGTCTCATAGGTAAAATAGTAGTGGTAGTTTTGCAGTTTGTGGGAGAAAGCTTACTAATGCATGGAATTTTCTCATGACATGATGAATTTTTTCCTCTGTAGTTTTTTCCTTAACTCTTTGGCTTTTGCAACTGCTCAACCATGTCAGAACCCCATGAAAGGTAGTATCCGATTTAGCAGAAAACATTTTTTTATCATTAGCTTAGTACATCAGAATTTAACAGTGACTTTCCAAGTGTTCTGCCACGTGATCGAGTTCTCGCTACCCTAGAACCCTGCCTTCAGCCACTTGTCTCTGATGTCACAGATTCCAGGTCAGTGGAAGCGAATTAAATTTAATTAATTAATTAAGAAGAGCTGGTGAGCGCTCCCGCAGAGCCCTTTCCTGTGCTGCTGCCTTTCTCCATCTCTGGTGTGTCTTGTAAGATCCAAAGTATGGAGGAGCAGCCAGGTACTTTCCATGGAATTGTACATCTTAAATTTTGATCATTGTATACAGATAAGACAGATCAAGATCAACCTGGCCACACAGGTCTTAAACTGTGAGCAAGTTAATTTTTTCTTTCTCTGTGCTATCTAGAAATTGGGGCTGAGTGCATACTAATAGTACTAATATTTATTCACCACTTGCCATGTATAAACTCATTTAATCTTTACTGCAAAGCTATGAAGTGGGTCCTCTTATTGTCACCATTTTGCAGATGAAGAAAAGGAATCACAGAGAGAATGAGTGATTTGTCCAAGGTCACACAGCTAATGAACTAGGATTGAGACTCTGGCAGACTGAGGCCAGAGTTTAAGCTAACTACTCCTTAGATAATTACCAGGTTCGACTCTATTTAAAAATTTGTCCCATCAGCTCAGGACAGCAGAATTTTTTCTGGAAAAAGTCCTGAGAAAGTTACATTGGATTTTTTAAATTAACTTTTTATTGTGGAAAATATTTCAGTTTGTAGCTCCAAAAGATAAGGACTTCAAAAATATCCTTTTATCACACTTTTAAAAAGGGACAATAATTTTTAATGTCGTTTAATATTAGCCAGCGTCTCCTAATTTGTTTAAAAACAGCTTGTTAAATCAGCGTTCAGATAATATCCACCCACTGCAGCTGATTGATAGACCTCTTAAGTCTCTTATAATCTACCGGTTCCCCCTCCATTGTGTTTTATCTTCAGCATTTTTTTGGTTTGTTTGTTTGTTTGTTCATTTTTTAATTGGAGAATCCAGGTTCTTTGTCCTGTAAGGTTCTCCTGTCTGGATTTCCTGAGTGCCTCTTCGTGGAGTTCACATGTCCTACTGTTTTGTGAATTTCTTATATAAGAGTTACATCTGAAGACTAGAATCATATTCCCCCCTCCCCCCAGATCCTTATGTTACAAGGCACATGTAAATGCAGTTGTCTCTTTTTGTGATGTTAGCAGCCATCGCTGGTCATTGTCTAAATCCAAATTTATTAGAGGTTGGAAAATGCTAATGTTCCAATTCTGTCAGATTTTATGTACTTGCTAGATTTCTTCTTTAAAGAGGAATTTCCCCTAATTGTTTGGTTACCAAGATGTGTAGTTTGAATAGGAAAGGCAGGAAAAATATTTCATTCTTTCCATGTATTTACCATTATTTAAAATAATGAGTTTATTCTGTATCATCCTACAGAAGTGGCTGAGGTTTTGGCTTATTTGTTTTCAGTGTCTTCATGAACTGGTGGACTTAAAATACTTGTTTCCACTGAAGTTATGTTTTCCTGTTGCTTAAATGTTCTCATCCTTGGTCAGTCGGGAGTTTTTCAGGTTGCTGCTTTCTGACATGACTGCAGTAGTCATTGATGGTTTCCTTGTTTTTTGGTGTGAGGAAGATTCCTGGCTAATCTTGGGTGTCTCTGGTCCCATACCTGGAGTTGCCCAAGCTCCGCCGGGAGCCCTCGTTCCTCTTACTGGGAAGCGGTACTTACAGATCACAACATGGGTGTTGTTGCTGGCTTTTGAGTAATCTCTTCCTTCTCTCAGTAACTCCGGTGGGTATTCTCTGTTCTCCCAGGAGTCCACGAAGAATATCAGCTCCCATATTATGACTTAGTGCCCTCTGACCCTTCCATCGAGGAGATGCGGAAGGTCGTGTGTGACCAGAAGCTACGTCCCAACATCCCCAACTGGTGGCAGAGTTATGAGGTAAGGAGCGCCCTCTCTCCTGTGGCTTTCCCACCTGCCTGATTTCTCTACCTTGGAAAAACGTTTCCTGACCATGGGGCCAACCCCCAGGGGCCTCCCTGAGTGTGTCAATTACTACATACTGTTATGTGCTGTTGTGTTACATACGGATCCCCGAGGGACTGCAGCCCTTCTCTTGGACACTGTAGGATCCCCTTTGGAATTGACAGCCTAAAAGAAGAAAATGGCTTGGTCCCGGGACACAGATGATGAGAGGCAAAACAAAAAGAGACAGACTAATGCTGGGCATTGGTGGTTCAGTGGCAGAATTTCTCTCCTGTCAGAAAGAGACAGACTGAGTGGGAGCCGTTAAACCTGTCCAACTAGAAAAACAGCCCTGGAGCCACAGGGGTGAGCTGAGCTCTGTGGAAGAGTTACAGAGATGTCCACAGAGTGCGTGGAAGAATGAGGGTGGGACTCAGTGAAAAGATGGCTGTGAGGGAACTGGTCTTTCTGGAAACTCAGAAGTGAGGTGGGTATGGAGAATTTGGATTCGGGAGCCATGGCAGATGAAGTGGGGAGGGGGCGACATTCAGTGGAAGTAAGAGAAATAAGGACACATTTCTGATGTAGAATCCTAATAAACATGGAGTTGCAGGTGCTGGGGACGGGCCATCCCGCTTGCAGAGAAGGACCCCCCACCTCTGCAGGCTGCGGAATCTGGTGGGGGCGGGCAGGGAACAGGGTTTGCTTAAACTGGTGTGCGTGGGCCTCCTTTTCACTCATGGCTCTGCTTTAAGGAGTGTAACCACTAGGGGGCAGGTCTGCATTGAAGAACAAAACTACTTAGCTCGCATTTTAGCGATGCCTTCTCTTTGCATAACAGAGCAGCATTTTTCAAAATGTTGCTTGGAACCCTCAGTTAGAGTTTATTTACTTCAGAGGGTGAAAGAGGCCGAAAGAGCCGCCCCCGCCCCACTCCCTCTTCAGTCAGTTTGAATGTTGGGACTCTGCTTAGGAAAATGTGGGCCCACTGCTGAAAGGAATCTGGAAATACTGGCCTGAGGCAGCTGTCAGGGGACTTGTAACCCACAGTAACCAGTAGCATCGACAGGTGACCGTCCAGGTCAGCCGCCTGGCCTGCCACGGTGGTGGCCTTTGCACTCAGGCCGTGGCGGTGAGCTGCTGCCTCTGGTGGGCCTGCCTCTCGGGGTCCGCCCCTCCTCCCTCAGCGCCCTTCCTGCCACTGGGCCACAGCCGCCTGCACAGCCCCAGTGCGCCCCTGCTGGTCCTGGTTCATTGGCTGCTCTTGAAAATAGTCAGTAAACAGTCATAAACGTGGGTACTCCAACCTTACTGAAAGGATTTTCTGGTCACAAGTGGTTGCGGGGGTCTCTCAGGATTTCCCAGGCACTGGGGACCGCCGCCTGCTTGCAGAGAAGCCCCCCTGAAGGGAGGGAGAGACAAGGGGAGGGGGAGGCTCGCAGTGTTTCCCTGGGATCCGGAGTAGGGCGGGTAGGGGGTGCGTTATGACAGACTTCACACCGAGAAATAAAGAGGGGCCTGGGGTCTGACAGGCAGGCTGCATTGACACCCCCATCTGGTCTGTGTGTGCAGGCGTTGCGGGTGATGGGGAAGATGATGCGGGAGTGTTGGTACGCCAACGGCGCGGCCCGCCTGACTGCGCTGCGCATTAAGAAGACCCTGTCCCAGCTCAGCGTGCAGGAGGACGTGAAGATCTAGCTGCCCCGTCCTCGACACGTGGCCCTGGGCAGCGGGAACTGCGCGCCGAGCTGCCGTGCTCGCGTACGATGGAGGCCTACCTCTCGTTCCTGCCCAGCCCTCTGTGGCCAGGAGCCTGGCCCGCAAGAGGGACAGAGCCCGGGAGACTCGCTCGCTCCCACGTTGGGTTTGAGACCCAGACCTTTTATATTTACCTCCTAGTGGCACGGAGCCTCTGAGAGCGAATGGTGTGGAGAACTCAGTGCCACAACTCGGACCGGCTGTGGTGGGAAGCCCCGCAAAGCCCGGTGCCCCTGGCGAGTAGCCGAGTAGCCAGGCGTGGTGGCGGGTGGGCGGCCTGGGAGGGCCGGGAGGAGCTGGGCGCTGGTGCTAGGGCTTTCCTCCGGGACCAAGCCCGGCGCAGCGAGGCGGCCCAGAGGAACCAGAGGATGGCCCCTCCTCCCGCGCGACATCTGGAGGGACTGCCAGCAGAGGCAGAGTGCCGCCCGTCTGTCCAGCCCTGTGTGCATGTGCCGAGGTGCGTCCCCTGTCGTGCCTGGTCTGTGCCACGCCCTTACACATACGTGTGTGTGTGTGTGTGTGTGTGTGTGTCTGTAGGTGCGCACTTACCTGCTTGAGCTTTCTGTGCATGTGCAGGTCGGGGGTGTGGTCGTCATGCCGTCTCTGCGTGCTGGTGCCTCTGTTCAGTAGTGAGCAGTGTCTAGTTTCCCTGGTGCCCTTCCCGGAGGTCTCCCTTCCCTCCCCTCCTTCCGGAACCCCCACGCCGCGGTGGTACTCCCTCCCCGGCAGGCTGCTCCACCCGCCCCTGTGTCAGCCCGGCCCTCCTCCATTTCAGACTGTGGAACCAAAGCTGGCCCAGTTGTCCGTGGCAGGCGAGGCTTTTGGGTCCAGATGTGAGGGAGGCGGGTGGGATGGGCAGGGCAAGAATCTGGGTGGAAGTCTCGGGTGTTGTGGTCAGCGGCCACCGTGGGAAATGAGCCAGCCTAAGGGCATCGTCCTCAGCAGCGTCAAGGAAGGGCCAAGGTATTTGAAGCCCAGATCTTGGGACTTGGATTGGAATGTCACAACTGTCTTTCATATCCCAGATTCTGGAAACAGCAGTGTATATTTTTGGTGGTGGTGGGTTTAGGGTGGGGAAGGGAAGGGAGGACAAGGAGTGGGGAGGGAGTCTGGGGCGGGAGGGAGGCATCTGCATGGGTCTTTTACTGGATTATCTGATCACGGTGGAGGGAAGATGTGAGACTTGCATCTACTTCAGGGGCTTTACTAAAGGGAACAGCCCGAGCTGAACCTGTTATTTAACCTGAGTGTAGTATTTAACGACGTCTAGAAGCAAGGTTGTGGGTGGTGGTTTGGTCAGCATATCTTAGGTGTATAATAACTTTGAAGCCATAACTTAACTGGAGTGGTTTGGTTTTCTTTTTTTTCTTTCTTTTTTTTTTTTTTAATTTTATTGGGAGGGTCTGGATTTTAACTTTTTTTTAAATATTGTTAAGTTTTTATAAAAGGAAAACCATCTCTATGTGATGATTACCTCTCAGTCTATTTGTTTTTAAGGAAATCCCTGAAAAAATAACCACAAAAAAAAAAATACTACAATCGAACGCACATAGCTCAATCACACTGGAAACGTCTGTCTCTGTACCTGAGCCTGTTCCCCCTACTCAGCATCACAAGTTCCTCTGCCCTGGGGGTTAGTCTCTCTTGCATTCTGCCTCCCCTCCCAGTTCCGTAAGTGGGTTTGCACTGGGGCCCTAGCCTTTTGTGCGTGGTCCAGTGGGCTGCACCTTCTCCAGGCATTGATTCAACAAACATTTGTTGGGTACCTGCTGGGAGATGGGAGCTGCCCTGGGCGTTGGGAATGCATTTATGAACAAGATAGGCTTGGGTCTGACTCTTGGAGCACTGACGATGGAACTGATGCGAGTTAGTGGGTGCTTATTTTGAGACCAGCAGTTTTGTAGTTGGTTCTGAGAGCCTTTTGAGCCTGGAGTGATTGCTCTTACTAGACCACTGAGGAACAAGGAAGCCCCTCTGTACCCAACCAAAGAGGCTGGTGATGGCAGTGAGACACCCCCCCCACCGACTCACCGCATTCATCCTGAGCCCCTTCTCACCCCCAGGGGAGGCACAGTATATGTGCAGCCTCAGAGCATCCCTGCCTCGTGCCCAGCGATTCTCTGCCAAAGCTTTTGGAGGAGGGGGAGAGCCCTCTCCCCGCTTACATCGGTCTCCCCGGTACTCCTGACCTTCCTATTTATTTTCCTGATGCATTGCTTCTTTCCTTGCATTAGAGATCTTTCCCTAACTCTTTGGGCCAATTTACTGGCTACTGACGAATTTCCCTCGAATACCAATTGTGTAGTTAGGGGGACTTTCTTCCCCACCCCTGCTGACGCCCACCTGTCCGCCCTGCAGCAGAACTTGGCGGGTTATAGGAGACAATGGAACTCAGACTCCTCTCCCCCAGCCACAGCCAGCCTCTGGGATCTGCCAACACTCCTCAACCCGGGACTCCCAAGCCACTCTCCCACTCTCCCACTCCCCAGGTGGCCCTGCTGTCCCCACCACACACTCCTCCTCCACCTCTGGGGAAGACTGAGCAGCGTTTTGGGAAGCTCCCAGCCCCACCACCGCCACTCTTAACCTAAAAGTTAGGAATTAAGAGAGTTGGGGAGAACCTGAAGCTGTGGTTTTGGCCCCCTGAGGCTAACCCTGATCCATAGGGCTACCTGCACCTCTGGATTCTGGATTCACAGACCAAGTCCAAGCCCGTTCTTATGTCGCCATTAAGGCCCCCGAACGGCATTCTCGGTACTTCTGTTTGTTTTTGTACATTTTATTAGAAAGGACTGTAAAATAGCCACTTAGACACTTTACCTCTTCAGTATGCAAATGTAAATACGTTGTAATATAGGAAATCTTTTGTTTTAATATAAGAATGAGCCTGTCCAATTTCTGCTGTACATTATTAAAGTTTTATTCACAGAGCTTTCCTGGTGCTGTCTGTTTTACATCTGTACACTAACCGCCCATCCTCGTCAGGGGAGTTGGGCACGGGCTGATGTTCTGAGGTAGCCTCTCTCCCCGCCACTGGCCAGGGTTCGATGTTAACACCAGCTGCGGCAGATCACATCAGGAGAGGACCAGGTCGGAACATCTGGGGTCTTCCTGAGGCTGTTCCTCTGTGCTTCACAGAGGGAGGGCCTGCCGTGTGAGGGAGCAGAAGACAAACTCAGCGCCTTTTCTTGGGCTTTGTCTTTGTCTTTGAGCGTTTTTCTCTTTATTCAAAAGAGGGTCTTGATCTTGGTTAAGTCACAAACCACCTCTTCTCAAAGGCAGTCTGAGCTCAGTTTTAAGCTTTCCCTTCCTAAATGGGAGTAGAAATGAGTTTGGGTAAGCTGAGGCAACTGAGATGGAGTCTCCAGTGCTTACTCTGGGACTTCCAGTGTGTGGGTGGCTGTGAATGTTCTTATGTCTCTAGGCCAAGGAACCCAAAAGAGAAAGTCCTAGAGTCATAGACTCTCTCAAGTTTAGATGGGACTCCAGAGGTCGCTTGATCCACGACCCATCAGGCACTTGACTCCTGCACAGCATCCCTGCCGAGTGGTCTGGGGCCTCATGCCGTGACACTCTGGACCACGACCTCCACCTGCAGGCCATCTACTCAGTGGACAGCTCTTCCTTACGTAGAACTGGGCAGCCTCCCTGTGACCTCCATCCATAGGTGGTTCAGAGCACTTATTCTGTTTTCTGTATAAGATCCCTTAAAATACTTAAAGGCAGCTGTCATGTTATCATGAATCTGGCAAAGCTTAGAGTTTCTTCAGTTAATATTAGCAAATACTTATTAAAAACTTGCTGTGTGCTAAGCAATGTGCCAGAATAATTGGCTGTACATACATGAACTGCTTTTATCCTCAAAACAACACATGAGGTGGCCATTATTATCCTCTCTTTATGGATTAGATGATTAGAGAAGACAAATAAATTGCCCATGTAACTCACAAGGGTGGAAAAAATCTGGGGTCCAGGATGTCTGAGCACAGACAGCAGCCTCTCAGCCTCTGCACCTCCTGCCTGCATCGTGCCGTGTTCTTCCCCGATGCAGGCTGCTCTCTGCAGAACCTGGCTCAAACCTGGGGCCACAAAGGGCATGTAACATTCCATCCTGGCGTTCACTGACAGCACAGACTGAAATGAGAGTCCTAGACTGTTTGACACCTTCAGGTCACATCCCAGGACTGCACCTCTTGTCTTGGGTTGAGTAAAATCCAGCCCCCTTCCTCCATCCTGTATATGAGAAGTTGGTATTTTGAACTCAAGTGTGGGACTTTATATATTCACCCAGTTAAATTTTACCACAGAATTTGCCCATTGCTCTAGCCCATCAATATTTTAAAATTCTGATTGTTTGACCCAGAGTTTTCCATTGTCCTCCCATCTGAGACTGTTGGGCTGGAGAAAATCAAGTAACTCACCTCTAGAAGTTGTCTTTTAAGTTTGGCAAATATCCAAGTAACCCCAATTAGCTGCTAATTAAGTTGTCCTTGTACCCTGCCACAATTCTGTTTTGGACAAAGATAACAGAAGTTCAAGTACCTTGCTGAAGTGGCAAGGTTTCCTTGTGGCTGCTGCATCTCTGATCTGTCTGTGGGAAGGAAAGGTAAAGTGACTTGTAGTGGATTCCAACCCAGCTCAAAAGCCATCCTCTGAATAACCAGTCATCTTGCCAGATGTGGACCTAAAATTGACTAGGCTATGGATTACAGATTTAGCTTTACCATTCTGAAAATCAGAAAGGCAACTGTTCTGGGACCTCTTCGTGTGCCCTTGAAGGCTACTAACAACATTTCATCTTTGTAAGGCCCATGACACAGGTGACCTGAATTCCTTTGAATGGTGTATCACTGGGCGGTTTGTTTCACACGTTTTAAATTTCTGTCCCCCTCCTCAGGCCATGTCTTCTTATCTTTACAGTCTGGAGAACATGCTTGCTAAATACAACCAAAACAAAATGAGGGGTAGAGGAGGAGAGTCCAAGAGACTTGCAGGAACATAAGAGGGTTACATCATGAAGGTGGGAGGAGGGGAGAAAGCTTTGGATCAAGACAGGAGTGATTTATCAGGGTTCACCAGAGAAATGGAACTAATAGGGTGGATGGATAGATGAGATAGATATATTTTAAGGAGTCGACTCACACGACTGTGGGGACTGGCAAGTCTGAAATTTACAGGGCAGGCTGACAGGCTGGAGATCTGGGGAAGAACTGATGTTGCAGTCTTGAGTCAGAGGGCAGTCTGGAAGCAGACCTTCCTCTTCTTCAGGAGACCTCAGTCTTTTAAGGCCTTCAGCTGATTAGATGAAGCCCACTACTCTATGGAGGGTACTCTGCTTTACTCCAAGTCTACTGATTTAAGTGTTAATCACCTCTAAAGCGTACCTTCACAGTAACATCCAGACTGGTTTGGCCAAAGCACTGGCACCATACTCTGAAAGGTGTTGGCCATCCCATGGCCAGACAGGATGGGACTCAAGGAATACGGCAGATAGGCCTGGGTCCACCCAGGAATGCTCCTTGGAGGCCAAGGATGGGGGCTCACTGGGATAAGAAGGTTTAAGGAACAATTGGATGGACTGGGCTCTAAATAGATTATCATTAAATAATAAGCATTTGTTAAGCAACCTTAGTGTGTAAAGCAGTAGGCAGAATACAAAGACGAGCAATCTGTGGTCCCTGCCTTTCAAGATGGAGAGAAAGGATTTGTACAGACAACATTAGGGCCGATTTTAGCAAGTCCCATTAGAGAGAGGTACCTAATGTGTCACGAAAGCGCAGGTGAGGTGCCTGGAGGAACAATGCCCTCCAGGGCTCCCTTGCTGGTGGGATGGACGAGTTAGTGAACAGATAATTACAGTGAAGTAAGTGCTGTGATAGGGGTAGACACAGAATGCTCTGGAAACACAGGACAGACAGGTGGAGGGGGCAAGAGAGGTGACATCTATTTTGGGGTAGGCCCTGGCCTGCTGACTGGGGAGGGAGGGGGTTTTGGTCAAAAAGAATGTGTCGCTATTTGAGAACCACAGGAGTTCCCAGGCTAGAGTGAGGGAGCCGGGGGTGCACAGAGGAAATCTCTTAGACCTGTCATGTGCTGAGAAGTCAAGACTGTCCTGGGGGCCACCAGTGCCATCACTTCCCCTGTGACAGCTACCTCAGACTGTGCTAATCAGTAATTTTTCCTCTTGGGTCTGAACTTGATCTCCAGGTTTTCCCCAAGAGCATCCTTATGTGGAGTTGTCCCGTAAGTGAGCCCCTCTTTGCCCTTCCTGATGCAGGGAATGGGCCGTTGACAGGTTTCGAGAAGGGGAGTGATGTGATCTTACCTGTGTTTGGGGAAGAACACAGTGCTGACTTGAGAAGGCGATTGCCGAGGTGGGAGAGCAGGAAAAGCTGGAGGAAAGGGAGAGACAGTGGGCAGGGTGCACAGGTTTGGGGCATGGACAGGTGCAAACAGTGAGGGAAAGAGAGCCACAACTTCAGTTTGGAGTGAACGGGAGAATCTTGGCCTGGTGCAAGTCCCCTGGGAGAAGGAGCCAGAGCAGCTGTGTTTGCCAAGAGGGAGGAGATCTGGGGAGTCTGGGGCCCTAAAAGCTGTCATTTTCTGTCCTAGCTCATCTGGACCTGTCTGAAATGAGGTGGGGTAAAATAATACATGCCCTGTGTCCTAGGAGTGGTGTGTGGATTCTGTAAGGAAAACTAGATAGCGAACCCTTTCTCCCTTCTGCCAGTCTCACCTGTTCAAGCTGGGGATACCTTCCTATCCCACCCAGGAGGCAAGATGGTCCCTGGCTTCTGGCTGGGACTAGGCTCAGAGGCCACCCATATCCAACACAAACTGCCATATCCACCTTGCCCCTACTCTCAGACCCCCCAGAATTAGGTCTTTGGGCTGTGATGGACCCCCCCCCCCACCCTTGCTGGGCCCCAGTGCCACACACAGACACTACCCTGTGGAAACTGTCGGGCAATAGGAACCATTAAGGAAAACAACCACTCCCTGCCCCATCAGCTGCCCACCAGCTGCCCAGGCCTGCCTCCGCGTCACGCAGCTGGGGCCCAGCCCCTCATTCCTGCCCAGAGAGCCAGCTGAGTTCCAGGCCCTCGCCCTCCCCCCTCCCACTCAGAAGCAGTGGCAACCCCAGAGAGGAGCCCCAGGGAACCGGTTAACCCCCACCCCCTGCAACCCCTAGTCCTGGGATGAAATGACTGAGCTAGAACTCTGACATTGACTTAGTTACCAGAGGGGCCTGGGCTTCCGGACCTCCTGCCCCAGGCGCGCCCCTACCTCCTGATGGAAGCCCAGAGCTTGAGCAGCTGGGTGAGGACAGGACTCAGGGGACCAGTGACTTAGGTATCTGGGCAAGGGCTTGTCTGAAAGCAAGGGGATCTTACCAGGCCTTGTCCATTAGTCGAGCACCCCCTGTCTGTGCCCCCGCCACTGGCCAAGCCCTGCCTACCCTGAGAGCTAGGAACCAGGGCAGCTGGAATAAAAGGAATCAGAGTCTGGGGAGCTCATTCTGAAAGCTGGGGACTTGCTCAGGAATAAGGCACAGATTGAGTGCAGATGTCTGAGGAGCCAGAGTGATGGGGCTTTTGCAAGGAGGCTTCCGGGGGGAGGAGAACAGAGGGGGAGGTGTCCCAGTCTGAGACTGCAGGCAGCGTGCAGCATGCTTCCCCTACCGCCTGAGCCTGAAGAAGCTACAGAAGATGGGATGAGGAGAACAGATGCTAGACAGGAGACTCGGGCTCGGGAGGAAGTCGTGGAGGGTTGGAAAAGGCAAAGCTTCAGGGGCCTTGTGTACTGTCAGGCTTGTGAAGGTTCCTGCATGGAGGAAGCCCACCAGCTGTCTGCCGTCTCCCTGAGTTTCACCTGCAGCAAGGCCGCACCGGCTTAGATCAAAAATACAACTTCCAAACAGGCATGAAGTTCCAGAACTCAGTGACCGAAGTGGAGCTTGGTGTCTCAGCTGAACACAGACCCTCTCGGGCAGGAGAGGAGCTCTAGGAGGGGGTCTTTAAACCCAGCTGGGATTCCAGATGGAGTCTGACACCAGCCAGACAGCCCTTCAGAGTCTGGTTTGAAGATTTTCTGAGAAACTCCCGGCCACCAGAGGGCATCCCCACCCCACAGTGTGGTGTCCCGGGCTCCCCATCACCTCCCTGGAGAAACTAGGGACATTGGGGGGAGGAAGCAGACACGGATTTCTGAGCTCTCAGGGGAGCTACCAGCAGCTGAACTAGTCTCCAGAGCCAGGAGACCTGGGCTTTAGGGGGTTCTAGTGGGTTCTAGCGCCTGTTCTGCCATCGTCTTTCCCTTCCTGGCTGGCCTCATTTGACCTCCTCTGTTAAATGAGGGCTTGGACCACACGGTGTCCTTTCCGGACCACAGGCTCTTTCTGGCTCTGAAATTCTAGGATTTGAGGAAACCGTGCAATAAGCCTGACAGAAATTGCATCTCCTGGGCCCACCTTTACTCTGGGGTTCTCTAGGGCTCCCTCCCTGGCAGGAGGAGGAAACGTGTGCGGACTTCAGCTCTTTGGGGCTGTTCTCTCCTTTGGAGGCGGGGAGGCAGGCCAGCCTGGATACTGAGGGGAAGCCTCTCTCTCCACATCAGCCTGAAGGAGGAATGTCTCAACAGGGCTGGCAGACACAGGTGCTGGGACACCCTGGAGGATTACCTAAGGGACACCTTAGGTAACTCTCTGGGATAGGTGGGGTGGTGGTACAGAAGAGGCTGTACATGATGCCCTTTGGAGGGTCCCTTCAGGGAAAAATAAGCATTGGAGAGAAGAGAAGAGAAGAGAAGAGAAGAGAAGAGAAGAGAAGAGAAGAGAAGAGAAGAGAAGAGAAGAGAAGAGAAGAGAAGAGAAGAGAAACCACTGCCTCTCCTTCATTTGCTCATCTCCCCATCCCCACCCCCACCACAGATGCCGTCTGTCAGGAACAGGCAGCAGACGGTCCAGGGGTCCATCTGTGCTAATGCTTCACAATAGAGTCCCATGTTTCCCCACCAACACCCCCTCGGCCCCTCAGCTGATGGCCACTTGGTGGTGCCAAGGGAAAAGGTGGGAGGAGGGAGAGGAAGGCACTAAGGGAGCCAGCAGTCTGTTCCTGGCCGTCCCCAACCACCCCCTGTCCCCCACCTGACAGGCATCCTGCAATCTGGACTTGTGTAATCACTGCAGGGTAGAGAAGCACCCCCTCCCACCCACACCTCCTGTAGGGGCTGAGGCTCCAAGGGTCTGGGGGTGGGGAAGAGACAGAGTCAAGGGGACAGGGAAGAAAGGAGACGGAGACAGACCCATGGACTAAGAGAGGCAGGAGACAGAAAGCCTTTCCTGGCCTCCTCCCCAGGTTGATGGGCCACTAGCCCCTCTGTACTCTGCAGGCCACACATCTAACACAGTACATGTATGTGCACCACTCCCTACCTACCATGAGCCTCTGTAACCCAGTGAGTACCTGGCCCAGAGCAGGGCTTAAACGTAGGGTGAATGAAGAAGGGCATCACAGTGGTTAGATTGCAGGCTCTGCGACCGGGCTGCTCAGGTTTGAATTAGCTCTGCCACTGAGTGGCCTGGAGTAAGTTACTTAACTTCTCTGGGCCTCAGTTTCCTCTTCTGTAGGGGTGATAATGGTACCTGTTTCATAGCATTGTTAGGAAAACCAAATAAGCTAATTTATGTACGTAAGAGCACACATAGAGCAGTGTGCATCACATGGTAAATGCTCAATAAATGTCAGCTATGAAGGCATAACACAGATTTGGGAACACTGGAGGAGGGGACAGATGAGGACAGTGCATTCCTGGCTTCTGTTCAGTGGCAGACAACAGGATGTGGAGCCCCCAGCTTGTGCTGACGCCCTGTGGTGGCTGGACCATCTTTAGACGCCAGGCCTGGCTTTCCACTTCCTCCTCTTACTTCTTATTCAGGTGCCACTGACGACAGAGACTTCAGCTGGGCCATTCCCACCTCTCCCATGGCCTGGCAGCCACGGACACCATCCCCCAACTCTGACTACCCACTCAGCGTAGTCACATCCCCTTGTCATGAGTCAACCCCATAGTGAGGATCTGTCTGCTGGGAAAAGGGTACCTGAGCCCCGAACATCAGGAGCTGAGGAAAGGTTTACCCAGGAGAGACCATTCCTGACCTTCTGAGGGGACAGGCCAGAATTGTCCACTACTTTCTGGGTTTCCACCTCTTCTCTTTCCTCTTGACATGGGAAAGCCTCTTCAAGTCTTCTGGGACAGCTTTGTGAAGGGGAAATCCTGGGCCCTTTCACTCCCTAGTGGCTTCTGCCCAGTCAGTTAAGACCATCTCTTCCCTCCCATCAGGGACCTCACACCTCTCCCTGCCTCCCTCTCCTTGCCTAAAGTCTCCTGTAGCCCCCTGGATCTCCTAGAATCTTACTCTAGGCCCTCAACCCTCCTTACAAGGACTCCTTACTGCCAGACTCCATGAATTTCCAAAGCCATCTATCCCTAAATCTTCTAATCTTGTGCACCAGCCCCTTCACAAGTATCGCCCCTCACGCCCGCCCTCAGGTATCACGGAGACACCTATCCCGCCCGGTGATGCCCTGGGCCCCCCTCCCCTCTGCAGCTAGCTTTTTCCCCTGTTGAGTGCTGGGTGTCCAAGGGTTTCCTCAGCCTGGCCAGGCGTCGGGAGCTGTGGGCGGGACTCCAGGGCATTGGCCACCCCCCAGGGGGCGGGGCCTGCCGCGCTGGGGGCGAGTCCCTAAGAGGCCGCTCCCCTCCCGCCCCCAGAGCCCGCCCGGCTCTCCGAGCCTATAAAGGGAGGGGACCCACCACCCGCCCGGCTGGCATCCTCCCGCAGGCGCCAGATCTGCCGCGTGGAGCGAGCGCCGCCTTCGAGGGGCGCCGGACGCAGGAGTCATGACCCTCCGCCGACTCAGGAAGCTGCAGCAGAAAGAGGAGGCGGCGGCCGCCCCGGACCCCGCCGCCCGGGCTCCCGACTCGGAAGCCGCTCCGATTCCGACCCCGACCGCGGCCCCCCCTGCTGCAGCCGCCAGCCCTGGGACCTCCGGGGACGAGCTGTACGCGGCGCTGGAGGACTATCACCCGGCCGAGCTGTATCGCGCACTCGCCGTGTCCGGGGGCACTCTGCCCCGCCGAAAGGTGCGTCCCCCCATCTCCCGGGGGCCCTGGCCCTCGGTACCCTCCGGTGTCTCTTCCTCAGGACCCGCGTAACCCGCAACAGCCCCCATCCCTGCCTGCCGACCCCTATACCATTCTCCTGGGGTCTCATGCCTTCTCGCCTGGGAAGTGCGTGAGGAACCGCGGACTCCGAAAGCTCACCCTTCCGAGTCCTCCTATTCCTCCCCAGCCCGCTGACCCCACGGACACGTTCAGATCCTGCTGGGTCCGCAAGTCTCCCCACCCGCGGCCCCGGCTCCACCTAGCCCCCGACCTGAGCGGCTCTCCACTCCCCACATCCCCCCGCCGGGTCTCGCCCCTCTCCTTCCTGCACCCCGCCCCCCGCTCCGGTCCCCTTCCCCTTGCCGCATCTAGTCTTCAGCACCCCAGCCCCGCCACTCCCGCGTTCAGATGTCTCGGGGTCCCCTGGGCCCCTCGACAGGGGTTCTCGTCCGAGGAGGCCTCGGACTGGGGGTCTCTCCGCTCGCCCAGTCAAGTTGAGGGTCCGCGGGGCCGGGAAGGGGAGGAGGGCGGCCGGTGCGCCGCGTGCGTTCTCGCCTGGGAAGTGCGTGAGGAGCCACGGACTCCAAGAGCTCACCCTTCCGAGGGGACGCCGGGATTCCTGGGCCCGGGGCCTGCACCTTGCCCGGTGTCTGAGGTGCGGGGTGAGAAGCCACCGCTCCCTGGAAGTCTGCCGCGACCGGACGCGGTGGGAGGGTCGCAGGGCGCCCGCGGGGCAGGAAGGATGCGGGCCGCGCCCGCCCTCCGAGGGGCTCTTCCTCTGGCCTGAGAGGGACCCGGGCGCTCAGAAAGGGGAACTCAAGACCCAGGTTAAAGAGAGGGGGCTGGTGGCCTTTCCCTACTCATCACCCCCTCCTCTTCCCCTGGCCCCTGGCTCCCCCCACACACAATGAACAGCTTGTTGAGAATTTGCATTTTATGAAAATCGCGTGGAAAGACAAAGGGGTCTCTCTATGCTGCCCAGTCCTTCCTCCCTGGCCCATTTGGGAACTGTCCCCACCCCTGACGCCAGTCTTTGGTTTTGGAGAAAGAGGGGCTCCCTTCTCTTCCTGATCTTGGGGCAGGGTTAACAAGGGCACTGCCACAAAGGCCCTGGGCTGTTTGGGGCACATGGGACAAAGGCTGATCTGGGACCTGGCTTCTTCCAAGGATCAATAATTTAGGGAAGAAGAGAGACTGCTTTAGTTTCTCAAGGACTCAAAGAGGTAGGAACACTCAGCTCTGCATGGTATCTCCCACACCAGCAAACAAACAGCAGCAAAACAAACAAACAAAAACCTCCCAATCTCTTTCCTTAAGCATAGTGAGAGATTTAAGGACAAGTTTGAGATCTAAGGGTTTTTTTCATTTTTTGTCCCAGAAAGCGACAAAGTATATGGCAATGTTGAGAGACCCAGCTGGATCTGGGCACAGCTGGCCACTTGCAGCTGGAATCCACAGTTGGTCCCTGAAACAGCCTGTACTCTGAGGGAGGAGGCTTGGCCCCTCTGTCCCCTGCCTTTCCATGTTCAGGCCGAGATTGCCAGCCCCACAGACTGGGGTCAGCTCCCCCAAGCTACTCTCTGTGGCTGAGAAATTAGGAAGAGAGACCCAGCTGGCCCCGGGAGGGCTCTGGAGTGTCTTGACAGGCAAACACAGGGCCCCTCTCTGCGCTTCTTTGAATAACATCTGGGAAGAGCCCCTGCTTCAGCTTGTTGAGGTCTGGGGGACCTGAGCCCCTGCAGACATGCACCCTGGGGGTGGAAACTATTCTATCTAAAGTAATGAAACCCTCCACTCTCCAGCCTGGCAACCAACACAGGACTTAGAGATTCATGCATCTCGAACCCAGGAAAATGGTTGTGTCCCCGCAGTCCCAGTTGTGGGGGTAAAGCTTAGGGAGAAAGCTATGGAGTGATACTGATAGTGGCACTCAGCAAGTAGTTACCCCAGCACCAGAGCAGGTGTGGATCTGGGGCCGGTCAGACAGGCAACAGGAAGTGAGGTGCTGGGTCTGGGGCTGAGGCCCAAGCAAGGAACCTCCCAAAGGAGGGCTCGCAGCATCTGCTCCAGGACAGCCCCTCTCACCTGCCGCTTCCTAACTCTCCTTCTTCCCACCCAGGGCTCAGGGTTCCACTGGAAGAATCTCAGCCAAAGTCCTGAACAGCAGCGGTGAGTCACCATTACCCCAACCCCTGCTCTTGTCCAAAAGGGTGAGGTGCTGGGGTGGGAAAAACACGATACAGCATCTCAGCCCAGCCAGGGGAAGTCATTCTCCTACCCTTTCAGCATGGCTCCCTTGCCGGGAGTGAGGGGCAGGTGGGGGTGTGGGCTGTGTGAAGGGGGTGGCAGACGAAGGAGGTAGGGACTTTTGAGTCATCAGGTGCTCTTCAACCCACCCCCAGTCCCTGCCAGTTACCCATCCCTGGAGAGATCTGGATCTGGGAGGGGGAAGTAGGAGAAATCTTCGGGACTCCCTTGAGCCCTCTTAGTCCCAACAAACCCCGGGAGCCCAAACCATGGACAAGCTGCGTCCAGCTGCTCGAGACCTGGCTGCCCCTGCGTCTAGAACCTCAGTCTTCTGCTGGCCCCATCCTGTGGTGGCCTCTTAGGAAGGATCTGAAGTGAGGGCAGAAGTAGGTGCTGACTTGGGCCCCACTCTGCCCATGTCCCATCCTGATTTAGGCCTGGCTTCTTCTAAAATGGATCAGCAGCCTATGGCCTCTTGGCCAGACTGGACTGTTTGATCCTTGAGCTGAGAGTTGTTTTTATATTTCTAAAGGGTTGTAAAAGTAAAAACAAAGAACAATATATACAGAGGCTGTCAAATATTTTAGGTCTCGGAAAGAAAGGCTTAAATATTTACTGTCTGACCCGTTGCAGAAGGCAAAAGAAAATCCGAGAGCACTGGAGTAGACACGGAAGTCACCCTGCTCCCTGTCCCAGTACATACAGAGGGGGAAAAGGCCTGTGTTCAGAACAGGGAGGAGCTCAGGCTGGAGCTGGGAGTTGCTGCTCAGCATTTGGGGAGTACATGGGTCGGGTTGCACTCGGAGAGGCCTGGGTCTCCAGAGCCAGTCTGAGGCCATGAGGCTTGAAGGGGCCTTCAGAGGCTGCTTTAACTCTGCCTCTGGCTGAGCGGGAAGGAAGGGGGTGGGGTGGGCAGAGGAAACTCTGGGCTCCCCCAGCAGGCGAGGATCTGGAGCAGCTCCAGACCATTGTGTCCAGTGGGCAGGCCTTCAGTGCGGGAAGGGGCGGCCTCGAGGCTCCCCTCCCCACCAGCCCTCACATCTGGTGGGCTGGCCCCACCGCAGCTGGGAGGAGCAGCTGTGGTCTGGGCTGAGCCTCGTGACTGGCCTCTGGGGGTGGGGCTAGCCCTCTCCCCAAGGCTCTGGAACTGAAGACACTCCAGGCTGGGGCTGAATTTGGAGTCTTAGCTAGTCAGTGGTCTTCTGGGGCTCACTAGAAAGCTGGGGTGTGGCTGCAGAACTCAGCTAATCCACCCACGCTGAAGGCCAGCCATCCCAGTGCCTCCCCAGCAAGAGGCTGGATGGATCATGTGGCTCAATGAAGCTGATTTCAGCTGCCTGTGGGGAAGGACATTCCGACAACCTGCGATGAATGTGACTAGTCACTGGAGGCTCTGAGCCCCTGCCTGGATGTCCCAGAGCAGAGTCCAGCATCAGTGGGGGGCCACGCTAAGGAACCACCAAGCTCCTTTTAATCCTGACAGTCTTGGTGAGATGGCCCCTGTGTCTCCTGCAGGAAAGTGCTGACTTTGGAGAAGGAGGAGAACCAGACCTTCGGCTTTGAGATCCAGGTGGGAGAAGCTGGGTGCAGAGGGCAGGGAGGGGTTGGGAGGCCATTCTGAAGGATGGATGGACCCTGTCCCAACCCTGGGCTGAGGGTCCCCTTGTCTGTTATAGACTTACGGCCTTCACCACCGGGAGGAGCAGCGAGTGGAGATGGTGACTTTTGTCTGCCGAGTTCATGAGTCCAGCCCTGCCCAGCTGGCTGGGCTCACACCAGGTGGGGCCTGAGCCCAGGACACAGGGCTCTGGGAAGGGAGTATAACCTTACTCCCAAACAGAGGGAGCAAGATATCTCTTCTGAAATCAATTCCATTTCTCCATCTATTTTGGGAAGGCTAGAAAGAATGGGTTGGCTCCAGGTAGATTTGCCATCTTCTGTGGGATCCTGAGTAGTTGCGTCTGCAAATTGGGAGAAATACCATGTCCTCACATCAGCGTGGTGAGGGGATTCCCTGTCACAGAGCAGGGCCTGGGGAAGGGTATCTGTTGCTGCTGCTCTTCTGCCTCCTCCTGGCAGTCTGGCAATCCAGCAGGGGCAGGAGCGGGGCAGGAACTACGTTTCATTAGATCTGCTTGATATTGGGGATCGGGGCCTATCCTGCCCCCGACCTGGGCCCCGCTACTTCCTCCAACAATGAAATGGAACCTCCAGTAGGAGACTCTGGGGACTGACCAAATCAAAAGCACCAAGTCCCAGGAAGGGGCAGCCTGAGACTGCATGAGTTGACCAGTTCTGTCTATCCGGTCCTCTCACCATTTTCTTCTCTAAGCCCTCACCTCCTTGCCCATTTACCAGCAGCCCCTGGTAGCTAAGTGGTGTATTACAACTTTGCAAAGTAGTTTCCCGTCCATTCTCCCTCCTGATCCCGCAGTAGCCATGGCAGGGGTCCACACACCCTTTTCCAGGTGGGAAATGAGCCCTCAGAGATGGTGGCTTGCCTTGCCTGAGGTCAGGAGGCTCTGCTGAGGCCTCTTATGCCTCGGCCCGTGTCAGTACCAGCTCTGTGGTACACACCCTGCCCCCCTTCCTGTCTGAGCTGGGTCTCATGACAACCTGTGGGCTGGACCAAAATAACCAGCTCTGGGGCAGCCCAGGCTTGCTAGGAGGGCTCAGCCTTTGGGGACAGAGCTTCCTGAGGGTGAGGTGAGGGTGTGGGTGTCCGAGGGCCCTAGCCCCTATGCTGGGATGCTGGGCCTTGGACATGATCCACCAGAATCATGACTCGGAGTAAGGAGTTCAGGAGAATTCTCTAGGGTTATTACCCCTACCCTCCCCGGCGAAGGTAGGGGGCTGGACTTCTCCCACATGACCTGTGGAACAGATGCTGATCCCCACTTTGCCTGGCAGGGGACACCATCGCCAGCGTCAACGGCCTGAACGTGGAGGGCATCCGGCATCGGGAGATTGTTGACATCATTAAGGCGTCTGGCAATGTTCTCAGGTACGTCCAGGTGCCACGGTCCCAGAGGGGTCCCTGAGCTCAGCCTCTCAGTGTTTCCCCACCCTGTGGGCTCACTCAGCCTTTGACTCTCCAACCTCCTCAGACTGGAAACTCTGTACGGGACATCAATTCGGAAGGCTGAACTGGAGGCTCGTCTGCAATACCTGAAGGTAAAGCAGCCCAGGTGACATCCAGCCTCCACTCTCTTCCCACGCCCCTGCCCCTGACGGCCCCAGTCTTTTTAGGGGTCATTCATCTGTCTGGACCCCCTTATAACCTTAAGGTTTCTTCTGTGTATTCCCTGATACCTCAGTCTGTAGCCACCTCCTGCTAGCTTCTTGCTTGCTCCTAACAGTGAGGTGGGGGATGTCTCTTGCAGCAAACCCTATATGAGAAGTGGGGAGAATACAGGTCTCTAATGGTGCAGGAGCAGCGGCTGGTGCACGGTGAGTAGATGAGGAGTATGAAGGGCCACTTGCGCCCCTACTCCTATCCCCATTTATGCCTCCTCTTCAGAACTAGTTGGTTTACGTCCTCCTCCAGAGTCAAGAAAGTTTCGTTGAGCTACTACTTTGGGTACAATACTGCCCCCAGGGCTGATGAACACGCATTTTTAGCTTATTCTCACAATAGTCCTCTGAAGGACGTATTAGAGTGCCATCTCTGTTTTACAGATGGGCACACCAAGGCCCAAAGAGCTTGTTTCCGAGCCCCTCCGTGTCTCCTCCGTCATAAATGGTCCTCATAAGGATTTGGGTGTACAGTTCCTGTTTTACAGACAGGGAAGTAGGGCTTAAGGTTGTGACTTGTCCAAGGGCCACAGAGACGGTCAACAGGAAGGAGCTGAGGTCTCCTACCCATGCCCTCTGACGGCCCCGCCTCGTGTCTTCCGCCCCGGCAGGCCTCGTGGTGAAGGACCCGAGCATCTACGACACGCTGGAGTCGGTGCGCTCCTGCCTGTACGGGGCGGGCCTGCTCCCGGGCTCGCTGCCCTTCGGGCCTCTGCTGGCCGCCCCCGGGGGCTCCCGCGGGGGTGCACGGCGGGCCGGGGGCGACGCGGACGACGCCGTCTACCACACGTGCTTCTTCGGGGGCGCCGAGCCGCCCGCGCCCCCGCCGCCGCCGCCCCCCGCGCGCGCGCACGGTCCCGGCCCCGCCGACGCCCTGGCCCCGGGGCCCCGCGCCGGGCTGAGCCGCAGCGCCAGCGTGCGGTGCGCGGGCCCCGCGGGCGGCGGCGGCGGGGGCGCTCCGGGCGCGCTCTGGACTGAGGCCCGCGAGCAGGCCCTGTGCGGCCCCGGGCTGCGCAAAACCAAGTACCGCAGCTTCCGCCGGCGGCTGCTCAAGTTCATCCCCGGACTCAACCGCTCCCTGGAGGAGGAGGAGAGCCAGCTGTAGGGGCGCGGGCGGGCGGGGGAAGGTATTTATTTATTTATTCGTTCCAGCCAGTGCAAAAAGGGGGCGGGGCGGTCGCCCGGCTGAGGGGACCCCAGGAGCCCAGAGCAGCGGGAGAGGGCCCTTGCCAGCCCCAGCTGGCCTGCCTGGTTCCTGGCTTGTCTCTGCCAAGTGGTGAACCCCGGGACCCAGGCCCCTTTACTCCTCCTCCCCAAAACCACCATGGGAGGTGGTGCAGGGCAGAACCAAGCGAGTTCGCTCAGGGTTGGGAGAGGTTCCGGGGCCAAAAATGGGGCGTACCGTCTATCATCTGGGTCAGTAGTGCCTTGTGGGGTGTCCAGGAAAACCCCTCCTCCGAGTGGGGGGACCCTGTCCCACGAAGCCCTCTCCTCAGCTTTACTTGCTCCCCACCCTTGGCGTTGGGGAGAAATGGCCAATGCCGGGTCATTCCCCCACCCTCCACACACACGCACACAGTTCCAGTTAACCAGTGGGCCCCTGAGAGGTCCTAAGGTGCTGGTCCCCCTCCCTCCTGGCCTTGACCCCTAAGGGCTTGGCCCCTCCCAGGGGCCTGTAACTAAGTGGGGTCCTGCCAGGCATGGGTCCTGGGTTCTTTGCCCCTTGGGGGACAGGAATGGGAATGTCCTAGTGGGGTGGGGGCAGCTCAGACTGTTCCACCATTTTGCATATTGTTGCTTCTGAACCACAAACTATAAAATTGACTTTTTTTGCATCGGTGTCAATGTGGTGACTGCCTGAGGGGGAGGATTGGGCTGGGGCAAGCTCTGACTCCACCACGCACCCGCCCTCTAACACTAACACACACACACACACACACACACACAATATTGTACATCTCATTTCTTGGAGCCTGCAGCCAGGGAAATAGACTGGGGGATTTTAACTTACATGTATGGGCCTGACCTAGAGGCCCCACATCCCTTCAGAACTTGGGCTTCTTGTTTAATGTATCTTGAGCCTCCCTCCCCAGATACCACAACAGGTGGGGTCAAGGCTCCTCTAAAGTCCTTAACTATCCCTGTGTAAATAACTGCTCGGCACCCTCTCCCCCAGGAGAACTTAGTCATCAACCATCTAACCTGTGACAGGCTCAATCACTGTCACTCCACTGTTCTAGAACTCCTTGGAGGCTTCCCATTACTCCCAGAATAAGATTCCAACTCCCATGCAGGGCTATCTGACCCCTGCCTGCCTCATTTTCGTGCCTCCCCTGCCGCTCCCTGCTCTGGCAGTCTGGCCCACAGTGCACCTCAGATGCCCTGCCATCACCCTTGCTCCACCCTTAGCTGGCTCCTTCAGGACTCAGCTCTGCCTCCACTAGGCCTTCTCGTCCTGTCTAAAGGACCGTCACGCCCTCTGCTGTGACGGTGCCTTATTTTATCTCCATCATACTACTCATTCCCATCTGAAATTGTCTTTACTGTGATGGGTTTTGGTTTTTGTCTGTCTCCCCTCCCCATTAGGAGGGGCACTCCTTGCAGCAGGATTCAGGGACCTCTCCTGTCTTACTCACTGCTTTACTTCTTATCCAACACCAGCACATAGTAGAACCTCAATAAACACAGTGTGTGCTCAAAGCATCTCCAAGAGGTGGTCACTACCTTCTCTGAGGTGACTTGGGGAAAGTAATCTGTCCAGGGTCACACAGAAAGTAAGTGGCAGAGTTGGGCCCAAGACTTGAGACTCCAATGCCAGTGTTCCTCCCTGGCAGTAATCAGCACACACACGGTGGCTTTAAGAGGTCTAAGTGGCACCCCCCACCCCGCCAAGGCAGGCCACCTCCTATCCCCTCCCCCCTGCACTTGCCCCCTGAATGGGCTTCCCGCTTCCTCTCTCACCCCTGGACCATCCTTCACACAGCTGTTAGGGCACTCTTTCCAAAAAGGAAATTGGATCACAACCCCCCTCTGCTTAAAACCCATTATGGCTTCCCCTGGAATAAAAGAATAAAATCCAAACTCTTTACCATGGCTTATCCATAATGTGTTGTCCCTCTGGGCAGACAAATTACAAAAAGGCATCCCTTCCTGTGGATTGACAGCAGCCATGCTGGCCCAACAATTTGGCAACTAGGAGCCTTTGTGCAGTGCGCAATCTCTGCAACTAAACTGGGATGCCCTGCCATCTCTTCAAGCTCAAACTTTCTCCTTTCACACGTCACTTATCACATTTAAACCACACTATTCTTTCTAGTCCTAATCTCAAATATGGCAAGCTTTCCTGCCTCTGGCCTTTGCCCATACTGTTCCCTCTGCCTGGAATAGCCTTTGCAAGACTGATTTCTCCATCCTCAGGTATCAGCTTAAACATCCCTTCCTTAAAGAGGTTTCCAGGATCTGATCTGAAGTATTTCCCTGTCCCCATTATTTTTTATCTTGAGCCCTCTATTTTTCTTTCTTTATAGCATTTACTCCCAATTGGTAATTATACTGACTTCTTTTCTATGTCTTTTGCATTTCTAAGGCAGGAAACTCAGCCTTGTTTACACCGTACCTCCATGACTTAATACAGCCTGGCACAAAACAGGTGCTTAACATACAGGAATGCCTCCTTGGGGCCAGCCCTACACAGGGATGGCCACCACCTCCCCACCCCTCAGCCCTCGAGGGCAGGATGGCGAGGCCCCTCTCCTGCTCCATCTGTGGGTCCCTCTCACAAAATCCCTTCGGGGCTGGGTGTCAGCTCAAGTCTGGGCACCTGCACCTGGCTGCCCTGCCCTCCCGGGTCCTGGGGAGGGAGGACATTTGATTAAGAAAATGGAGCTTCCCCAAGCTCCCTGTTTGAACAGCTGCTCTGCCGTGATGACAAACAGCAGCTCCCAGGAGCTCAGGTCTAGGGGAGGAGCCCTCACGCACCTTTGTTCCCAGAGCCCAGGGCTGCCAGGAGACCAGCTGCCCGGGCACAGCCGAGCACCTTCCTGGGGTTGGGGGTCTGCCAAGGCCTCCCTGGCTTTCTCCTCTCGGAATGGAGTCCCCGCCCCTCTCCTATCAGCCTGTTCCTCCCCTCCCCCACCAGGCAGCTAGCGTTGGGAGTGATGTCAGTACCCCTCACCCAGGCTGAAAGGGGCTCCTGGCTGGCCGTGTGCACTCCGAGGAGGGTGAGGGGGTGCCCAGGGCGGGGCTGGATCCCACCTCTCAGCTGATGGGATGACGGCACCAGCACAGCAGCCTCCTGCCGTGTAGGTGGGTGACAGGGAGTGACTAATGTGCGAGCTGCGATGCTAAAAATTAACCCAGGGATCGTGTTTGGTGGAGGGGTGGGGGTGGATGGGAAAGGAGCAGGGACTCGGAATACTGTGTGGTCGGTATTCCCTCTGCCCTGCCTCCCCTCCCACCCCTCCTACCCTTCCCACCAGCCTTCTGGTCCTCTCAAAGCCTCAGGGGACTCTGTGGGGGCCCTTCTCCCTCCCCAGGCCAGAAGGGGCCCCCAATAATTCCAGGGAGGAGGAGAATGGACCCCACTCCAGGTCTCGTGCATGGTAGAGTGAGGACACAGCCCTGCAGATGGAGTTCGGATTTGAGGTCCCCACAGAGCCCTGCATCTGTCCCCATCCCCTTAGTATGGTGCCTGCATATCCCCAAGTCCCTCTCTGCCTGGGCCAGAGCTCTGCCCAGGGGCGGTGGGGGGAGCAGAAGCAGCCACTGCACAGAGACAAGGGCAGGTTCCTATCAGCAGGCTGCAGTTGGGGGATAGTGGGGGTGGCAGCGGTTCTGAAGGAAAGGACACAGGAATATCTTCCAGAGCACCTCCTAGGTACTGGCACTGTGCTAAGCACGTCCACATCCATCACCTCACTTGGGCTTCACAGCATATCTGAGAGCCCATTCTACAGATTAAGAAACTGAGGATCAGAGAGGATAAGGTAGCATAGCTGGTACTGGCCAAACCAGCATTCTCTCAGATCTGTTTTCCTCTAGAGTCCAGACTGGGGAGTGGGAACTATTCTTGGAGGAATGAGTGTGAGGACAGGGCCAAGATGGTAGGAACTGAACTTCCAAAGCTGTGGGACTCACTTGCAGGGAGTAAAGTGGGAGCATGGAGGGTAAGTGAAAGGTGGGACCTGAGGGAGCAGGGCCTGAGATGTTCCAGAAAGCAAAAGGAGGAGATCAGGTCCAGAGGGATCAAGGTTTCATGGATGTGGGTGCTGTCTGGAGTAAGGTGGGAACATTCCCATCAAAATGAGAGGGTGCCCTTGGGACTGGGTTCCAGGAGCCACAAAAGGGCTTGGAGAAGAGCTTTGTGAACATATGTAAGAAAACCTGTTAGGAGGGAACCCCCAAACACTCCTGTTTTGCCTGGAGACAAAAACCAGAGAACTTGAGCTGAATGGCAGCAGGAGGAGAAAAGGTGAGACAGTAGAAGACGTTTTCTGCTCACCAGCCAGTCATTCGTGGAGCTGGGGAAGTGAGAGAGGCTGTGGACTCTCCAAGTGTCAGGAGAAACGTCAGGCTGTTGAGTTGGGACGTTCCCTGTCCTGCAGTGACGGCTGGATGGGATGACCTAAAGGAGGGAGTGATGGGCTGACACAAGTGAGAGAGAGGAACTTGGGGTTGTGGAGAGGACATGGGACCAAGGAAGGTTCCTCATAGACTAAAACAGCCAAAAGATGAGACAGACACTGGAGAGTAGAGCAGGTGCGCCTGACCCCTGGTGGTGACCTGAGAACACTGCACCTCTTGGCCCTGAGCTTGCCAGGAGTGGGACAGAAGTAGGATTCCTCCCCTCAGCCAACAAGCTGTGTGTGCAGGCAGCTCTCCCTGCCTTAGAGCCCACCTCTTCAGCTCTGCCCTTGCACCCTTACGAAGTGGAGCCTCTTCTGAACCACGCAACCCATCTGAAGCTCTCGGACACCCTTGCTGGGCCTGGCACGGAGTGGGCATTCAAACAACATTGATTGAAGGCAGGTATGTCTGAACAGTGAACGGTGAATTCAGAACATGTAAGTGATCCCTCTTAATTGATTTCAACCACCTTACCTTCTGTGTGTGGAACTCCACATGGTCTGGGAGCTCTGGACTGCGGTGAGGGGGGGGAGGAGGAGGAGGAGGAGGAGGCACAGGTGCTGGCCTGCAAGACACAGAACTGTGGCTCGTAAGGGAGACCTCCTGAACCTTAGCGAATTTTCTGTTCCTGGAGGTTAACCTTTCAGTAGAGAACACACAAATCTATGAAAAGTAAAAGTTATGCAAATATTGCCCCTCGGGGCCTCTTTCCCCACAGCTTCCCTACAGTCACTTAACAGCCCCTCCCCACCAGCCCTGCACAGACACACAGCTGGCTGGTCCATTCCGCAACCCCTCCCTCCACCAGAGTGACTGCTCACCCAGGTCCCTCTTTCAGCTCCTTCTTCAAATCTCATTCTGATTGAAGGCCCAGATCAAGCCACATTATCTGCGAGGAACGTGGTCTCTGGTTACGTGAATGCAAGACCAGTGGTTACCAATGTCAGCAACAACTCGCCTGGGGGACATTCAACAGTAGGTAAGACCCTATGCCTCCCCATAAGATTCTGATTCCGGAGTTCTGGGGTGGGCTGGAGGATTAGCATTTTTTAAAAACACCCCAGACTCTTGATAAGAATTTACTGACTGGATGTTGAATGAAGATGGTTCTAGAGACCGCTGAGCTCCCCACCTAGAACCACAGAGGTCTTCTCATCTGTGTCATCCTCCAGGAGCTGAGGACCTGTACCTCCCACTGGCACAGACCCACTTTCTGCTTCGTGGTCAAAGTTTTGGTATGTGTGGTGGCCACTACCCACAGACTGGGAGCTCTCAGAGGGCAAGGAGATCCCATTGGACACAACTGTGTCCCCACCTTGGTTGGACTAGGGCATAGGGACACAACACGGGTATCCAGGACCTGCTGGCTGAGTGGGTGTAGTCATTTCTGGGGGGTGGCAGGGAGGGAAGTGAGGGGAGGGAAGAGGAGGCTGGGGCTGAGCAGTTCATGTCTAGACCAGTGGTTGGAGTCAGCAGAGCGCGATCAGACTGGCGGTGCTGCTGGCGGGGAACAGCCCCATGAGCTGCCCAGGGGCTTCAGGACTGACTTTCAAGTTCTGGGCTTGAAAAGGAGTGGGAGTGGGGGTGCCTCTGGGGCACGAATTGGAGTCAGCTGGGCTTCCCCGCCACCACCTGCACTCAGCCTGAGGCTGGAGGCTGAGTGAGGGCTGAGCTGCGGAGGCAGGTCCCAGCCTGGGGGTGCAGCCGCCATTAGCTGGGGCTGGGGGTGGAGATGGGGACTCTGGGTTTCGTTTGGCTGGGAGCTGGCAGGGAAGCAGGTGGCAAAGCCTGAGTGAGTGAGTAACCGCCTCCCCGGAGCAGCCAATCTTGCCGCCCCAGGAAGTCCCACAGACACGCTGCACCCCCTCCCCCCGCCCACGCCGAGACCTTCTCTCTGCACACGCCCACCCCCGCTCTGCCTCCAGCTCGCTCTCCGGGCCGCGGCGCCCCGGCACCCTTGACCCCATCGTGGAAGCCCACACCGGCCCCCCGGCCCCCAGGCCCCCAGGCCCCCCTCTCCTGTCGGTCCTCCCTTCATCCCTTGCCCCACCGCGTCAGCCGCCCCTCCATCCCCACCGCCGGCAGACCCTTCAGAATCCGGGAAGAAGCTCCCAGCGCTCCGCCCAGCTCCCTTGGTGTCGGGAGGGGCGGTCCCGGAGGGGGAGTTGCCCGGGTGAGTTTGCGGAGTTTGGGGCGGCGTCGCCCTCTGCTGGGCAGATCCGGGAACTGCTTCGCCTCCGCCGTCCCGTCCATTTCCCTGCCCCTAGACCGCCTACTTTGCTTTCGGACCCTCCTTCACTTTTCTGCCTTCTCCCTTTTTCCCACGACCTGACCCCTGCAAGATTCCGACTATATAGACAGATGTCGGTCCTGGTTCCAGCTATGTTACAGGCTGTCTGCAGCAGAATCGCAGCATCCCTGAGATTTGGCTTCCTTCCCTGTGAAATAGCAGTCATGAAGTCCAAATGCCTCACAGTGAAAGAAGACACTTTGTAAACTGAAAGGGAGCATCTGAAGATGAGGTGTGGTGGTGGTTAATGCTAAAGGCGTTCTCTCCAGCCTTCTCCCTGGCCCTGGCCCACAGCCGGAGGAGAGGAATAATTCATCCCTTGGGATCACCACATTTTGATGCATTGCCTTTCAGTCTTTTAAAAAAATTATATTTATATGTATGTATTTATATATATTTAATACAAATGTGACCATACTCTGCATGCTGTTTTATGTCCTTTCTTTTTTTTTTTTTTTTCTTTCCAAGTGAACAAATCATGGTAAAAGCCTGGCTTCTGGAATCAGACAAATCTGGATTCAAGTCCTTGCTCTGTGACTGCATTTCCATCCTTGGGCACACCACATACCCTTCACTTTTCTCAGCCTCAGTTTTCTCCTCTGCACAATGGTGATCATGTCAGGAATACCCACTTCACAGGCTTGTGGTAAAGCCCTGGGCAGAGCCAGCTCAGAACCTGTTAGATCTCTTTTCCAGCTTCCTGTGTTTTGAGCAGGACTACACTCCAGCCACCTGATTCTCCGAGCGTGTATGGCATTCTCCCTCTACACATGCCCTAATGGTAAGAAAGAGAGAGATCTCCATCTCTGAGCTTGCCCCACCCCACCTCTTGGCCACGTGGGTCTCATTATTCCTCAAGCCCACCTAGAATTTCCCCTTTGAGGGCCTTCCAATTCATCCTCTGCCTTTTTGGCCTTTTCCCCAGAAAAGGGCTCCCTTATCACTTCCCTGAGTTCCCTGCTACCTTGCTGCCTCCTCAGAGAAGCCTCTATGACTGTTCCTTCATCATTAGCAGCCTTGGTTATTCTCATTTACCTGCTCTATTTTTCTTCTTAGCATGTCTCATTATATGGCATTATGTTACAGATGTTTTTGTCTGTATCTCCCCATCCAACGCCTCTCCCTGGAAGGTGGGGACTTTTTGAGTTTTTTCTCCACCTCTGTGGTTCCTAGAAGACTGCCTGGCACACAGTAGGCCCTGGACTTACTTTTTGTGTGAATGTGAATAAATCTACCACTCGCCACTTCTGTCCGGTAGAGGGCACCACCACACAGCATTTTGGGGTCTCCCTGGCTGGTGCGAGGACGGAGATATTTATAAAGCCCACAGGCCTCTCTCCTCCCACTCTGTGGGTGCTGGGTCGGGCTGGGATCGGAAGCAGGAGGGCCCCCTGTGCTAATCTGCCCTGGCAGCGGGGAGCTGGCATGCCCTGGCCGCCTGAGCCGCCGAGCTCCGGTGCCCGAGGTCGGAATACCCTGCCTGGCGTCCTGGACACACCCCTTAGCAGCTGGGGGTTCTGGACAGATCACACCCTGTCCCTGGCTCTGCAAAATGAGGGCAATGACATAAGCTGCGCTGCTCGCTCTGGGGTTTGCTGTGAGGCCCAGACAGGAATGTGTGTGAAACGTTTTGTGAATATAAACACCGCGGGGAATACAATTTACACAGGCCTTTATTGGTAGTGGCAGCAGATTAGCAACAAAAGAGGAGAGATTAGAGGGCACTTGTAAGGCTAAGAGAAGGTAGGTTTATGAAGGAGATTAAAATAGTGAAGGAGAAAGAAGTTAAAAATAACAACTACCTTTCACCAAGAGCTTATTAGGAGCCACGCTAAGGAAAGTGATCCCTAAACATTGTCTAATTATAGCCAACACTTACATGGTGCTGCCCTGTGCTGGGCACTGTTTAAGTGCTTTATGCATAGAAACTCCTGGGACCCTTACAATTCAGGGAGCTGGTGTGTGTGACTGTCTCCATTCTGCACAAGGAAACCAAGGCATGGAGAGCTTAAATAACGTGCCCAAATCCACAGTGATAGGGCTGGGATTCAGACTGGAGCAGGATGTGCTCCAGTCACAACCGCAGTGAAAAGGAGATACTATTGTCCCATTTCCTGTATGGGCTCAGCAAGCTGACAATTCTGCCCAAAGCCATGATGCAAATACAAGTATTTGAAACCTGCTTAACCTCCAAGGGCTACTTCCCAGTCCCCACCTCCCCACTGCCCCAGGAAAGGGGCTTTGGGGATGGATACAGGTGCCAGCAGCAAACACACCTGCTTCTTCCTCTGGGTGTCAGGGGAGGATGAGTGAACAGAGGCTGTGCAGGGCTGAAGCGTGAAGAGGCTGTTCAGTGGTCTCAAATTCGTGGGAGGAAGGAGGCTGGGTCATCTTTTGGGCCAGGTTGGGAGGGAGGAATAAAAACGTGCTGACGGACACCAGGTTGTCCACAGTGATGCCACCCAAGCCTGTGAGCACCTCCACACACACCTCCACCCATGGAACAGGAGCTCCAACGGGGCTGGCCTGACAGTGGGAGGAGGAAGTAGCCCCATCCCTTACGACAAGCGCCCCCAGCCCAGCCCCTGGCTTCCAGCTGGTTACATAAGCCGTTCCATACCGAGGGACTGGAAATAGCCGTGGTGGTGCTGGGCTGGGCTGGGGGCATGATGAATGGTCTTCAGGAACATTATCTGACCTCTCCTGAAGTGACCTGAGGGCCTGCCGGTGGTTCAGGTTACCCAGCCCTCCCTGGGAGGAGGCCCTGCCTGTCCTCTGTGACTCTGGGTCTGGACATTTATGGTGTGAGTGTCTGAGGGATCGTTCCACTCACAAGCTTGAGTGGCTGAAGGAGCTCGCAGCCACACCATGCCCACTGTGGCCTCCCTGGGTGCTGGGAGCCAGAACCTTGCCCGGAGAAAGGGTTTGGGGTGTCTGCAGTCAGCACCAGGGAGAGCTGGGCGCTGTGCTCCTGGGTGGGGGGTGTGGTCCTCTGCTAAAGGCCCCGAGGGAAGAGCAAGAGAAGCCAGAGCCGTTGAGGGTGGGATGGCGGCTGCTGGAGGCTGGAGGCTCCATTATTCCAAGGCTGTACTCCACTTCCAAACCCATGCTTCTGTGTCACAGCCCACCCTGCCACCCGACTCACAGCCCTTGGATCCAAGGAGGTGCCCATACTCTGATGGCCACTGGAGAGGACAGCACCACACGCCCCCTCCAGGCACAAGGCACACACATCTGGACTCCCAAGAGCACCTTAGACTGTCAAAGACCATCTGGGGTGTGGAAGGGTGTTCTCCCAATGCAGGGTGATCATCCGGTGAGAATTATGAGTATGCCTATTCCAATTCTGTGCCTTTAAGATACCTACTCCTCAAAAAAAGAAAACAGAACAAAACCCTTTCCCTAAAAATGTAAGTCATGCTTTCAATTACTTAACAGTTAAATTGCCTAATTATTCCCTTTCAAATCTTTCAGTGGAATGGGCACTCCCAGGGAGTTAAGACCCCTTTACTCCATGACTCCATGACTCCAGAACCCTCTGACAGGTCAGCCGGAACCCCCTAGTTGGAGAAGTGTGGGAAATCTTACAAAGGAGCAATGGAAGTTTCACTTTCTTGATGACAGATTCTCTGCTCAATGGTCACACACACACACACACACACACACACACACACACACACACACACACACACACACTGCTCTTCTTGGTGCTCAGGTGTGGGGGCAGGGCCTCCTCCCCAAACTCCTATAGCAGCCCTCCCTGGAAGGGCTTGCCTGAGCCAAGGCACTGCCCATGCCTCTGCCACCTTTCTGTGTGCCTGTGGGGCCTGAATTTCTGAGCCCATGGCAGAGGAGACAGACCCAAAGTTCTCCAGAGAGCTAAGGAATACCCACCCCACTGCTGGGTAAGCGTGTATAGGGACAGGTGCCCCCCCCCCCGCCCCCGCGTTCTCCGGCCTGCCTTCCTGTCTCTCCAGGCCCTCCCCCGGGAGTTGTCACCGGTAACCAGAGCTGGATCATCTGGTGAGAGCCGGAGGAGTGGCGTTGCTTGGCAACCTGGATGGCGCAGAAGATCCAGCTAATCCGGGCTGCTCTAGCAGGCCAGGCCCCTCACAGCCTCCAGGGCAGCTGCCTGCGGGCTAGTAGCAGACCTTCAGAGGAAGATGCTTAAAAACTTCTACCTATTTTTACCTATTACCGCTTCGGCAAATCCCAAGTTATAGGCAAGTTCTAGAAGACCCCAAGGTCTGAGCAGGAAGAACCCTTTCTATCCCCACCCTTCCTCCCCTCCCTCCCTATTCCTCTCCCTCTTCTTGAGCCCTGTCTTCCTTCGCAGCACAGTGAAAAATCTGCAGACCTTTCTGGGGGGCCCTAGCTCTGCTGCAAGCCATGAAATTTAGGGCAAATCGCTTCTCCTCTCTGTGCTTCAGCCTCTAATCCGGGAGGCAGTAACTAGTGGTTCAGCGCATAGATTTGAGTCCACACCAGCCTGGATACAAATCCACATTCTTCTATTTCTCAGACATCAGGCATATTATTTAATCTCCTGGAGCCTCAGTTCCCTCAATACTAAATAGTACCAATCTGAGAGGGCGTAGAAAGAAGGAAGAGGAGATAAAACAAGTGCCCAGCACAGCGTCTGGCACACGGTCCTACACGATGCTAATTCCCACCTCTGCGCTTTCCCACTGTCTCCTCTCCCTGGAACACTTGGCCCTCCCCCACCTCATAAATATTCCTCAGTTGAAAACTCACTTCCTGAGGAAGAAGAAAAATTACTTCCCTTACCCACCACCTCCTTCTGAATTACAGCTTCTCATTAAATATCTCATTGGCACCCTGCAATTCGTTTTCTCTTTACGGCGCTAATTACTTATTTGCAAGATAGTTTAACATCAGTCTTCCCTACTGGGCTGTAAGTAGGGGCGGGGGCAGGGGTTGTGCCTGTTTTGTTCTTTACTGAGGCCCCAGCGAGAGGGTTTGGCCTAGATGTTCTCCAAAGGTCCAGCTTTCTGTATCTCTGTATTTCTTATTTCTTCCTTCTCTTGGTTTCCAATTTGACCTAAATAATTATTGCATCATTTTTTTAGGTTCCCTGAATCTCCAAGAAGCAGGGTCTAACCGGAAAGATAGCTCAAGAATCAAGGGCGCCTATCCCTAACTACATTGCATTCCCCACAGAAGTGGCTGGACCAGATTTGGGGTGTAAAGTCCCAAACAAGCTTCCCTCGAATTTCGGATTTCGGACCCCTCTTCTTCCTCAGCCCGGGGCAGGGGGGCATCCTGGCAAAGAGGTCTATTTGCACACACCAGATTCAAAGGAAGCGAACGCCGAATGACTGATTTGCATACTCTCGTACTATTGGTTGGAAGGGCGGCACACTAGCCAATGCTTTGCAGCGGTGTTTACCGAGCGGTGGCTGAGCGCCGCCGGGTGATGTAATGGAATCCTGGCTGGACCCAGCACGGACTCCCTCCGGTCCGTCTTGTGACGTACCCAGCGGCTTCCCCGGGCTCCACCCGGCCCAGCCTGGCCTGGCGCGGGGCAGCGCGGCCGCCCCCGGGAACGCGGCGTGGGGCGCAGCCGAGGCCGCAGCGCTGCAGTGGGGCCCGGCCCTGTTCCTTCCGGCCCGGCGTTCCGGTCCTGGCCCCTCGGGGAGGGCCCGCGGGGCCAGATCTGATCTCTGGCGACGTGGAGAAAAAAATCTTGAAGCCGACAGCAGAGGATTACCAAACTCAACTCTTCTAGGGGTGGATTACCGTCCTCTCTCTTCGTAAATCACACAGTTCTATAACTTTTTGCATTTGTTTACAGCGAGCCTGTTGATTTTGTAATTAAAACAAAAAGTTACAAAGAATTTCTGTTTGTTTTTAGTAAAGAGCCTGGCTTGGATTTAGGAGAAATCTTGTCATTAATTTCAGTTCTGTCGCTTCCAGCCTGGTGACTTAGGCCACTTTTCGTGCTGGCCCTCACAGCCTTCCATGGCAACCAGGGAAAAGCGAATGTAGAAGCACCTCGAAAAGCACTCAGTTGGGCCCCTCATGGTCCCTATGTAATTCAGAGCATGTAATCCCATCCGGATGGTGTCCATGGAAGGCCCATGATCCTTGGGACAGCCCAAAGAAGGCCCTGTCTTTGTGCCCCCATTTTTTTTTTTTTTTTTTGCTTTTGCCCTTTGATTGATCCTAATCCTGGGGAAGTGTAGGGGGACCCCAGCAGTGTATTTCTCCATCCTCAGGACCAGGAAGGGAACCACTAAGGGAATCCCCACCATAGCCCCTCTCCTCATGGAAGGCTGGGGCCTGGACAGGGGAACCCCTTTGAAGCCCAAATGGGCTGGGGAACCCCCTTGACATCCTTTTACCTCCATCCCCAGTGGGATGGAGGTGGGGTGGAATGGTGTCTCCCTGACTAGGTGGAGTTAGATCATGGGTTTCTGTTACTTTGAGATGGAAGGGCACGTGAGGAAGAGCGAGGGTGTGGCGGATTGTCCTGGGTCCTGAGACTCTCCACTCCCAGGATCTCAACCCTGCCCCCAACCCATACCTATGAGCTTTGAGGTCAGTCTTTCTCCTGCATGGGATGCCCTCACTTCTTTCTGCCTTGCCCAGTCCTGTGTTTCCCTTCACACTGTGCCCCTGTTCTCTTCTTCTGGGGGTGGGGGTGGGGGTCTCTCAGATTAACCCTTTAGATTCTACCCTAATGCTAGCTCGAGGCCTCTTAGAGGCTGCCTCTTGGAACTTCTGGCAATGTTTTCATAGCTATTCTTGTGTCCTGCCTCCTCTCCATCAGACTAGGAGCCAGCTTTCTGTGGCAAGATCTTGTCCTTCTCCCTTAGGGATTTCCCAGAATGTGGGACAGCACTGGCCAGAGGGTCTGTTATCTCCTCTAGTCCTAGCTCCTGAGCCATCCAAGTAGTTGACCTTCTCTCCCCTCAGTTTTCCCATCTGTCACACGGACTGTGTGGTGGTTCCTGGAATCTGTGTAGAAAGAGGAGGGGCTAAACTATGAAGGAACAAGAGGATGGGTAGAAATTAGAGCACTGGTCTGGGAGTCAGAAGACCAGGGCTGTGGTCCTTGCTTGGCCACTAACAAATTGGGTCAAGGAGACAAGGGGGCTGGAATTTTAACATCTGTCATGACATAATGAGGTGACATTGCCCTCATCTGTGCAGCTCCTCAAGCCCCCAGATGAACATACCAGCTGGACAAAGCCAGGGTGAGTACTTTGCATGTTCAGCTTCAAGACAAAGTCCCCAGCCTTGCCTTCCCCCTAGTCTTTTGTGTGGAAACTGCAGGTCTGCTACTATGTGCCAGGCTCCTTGCCGCATTCTTCTATCTACTATCAAAGATGTGCTCCTCATGACAACTCTGCGAGAGAAGGATATGCTGTCATCCTCATGTTTTAAATGAAGAGACTGAAGCCAGAGAAGTTGAGTAACTTCCCTGAAGTCACACGGTCAGTAATAGTTGGAACCAGTATCAGTCCCAGGCCTCTTGAGCCTCTGTTCCTTCCACCTCTGACTCTGCCTCCACAAGCCACACCGAGGTGTGTGTTTTAGTGGTACATATTTTAGTATATATTTTATTTCATTATAAAATAGGAGGGTATATAATAAAGCCAAGTTGTGCTAAAGTATTTATAGAAGGGAGAGACCTCTGTGGGCTGGAAGCCTTTATGGAAAAACTGGTAACTGGGCCTTTTTAAAAATGTTATCCTTCCTGTCCAAATAAATGTATTTCTCCTACACAGGCAAATATTTTTAAAACGTATTTCAAAAGTTAGATTTCTGGAAAAAGAAAAAGAGGAGGTGGGGGCAGTGGCTTCTTTAAAAAAGTCCATTTGGAAGGAACTCTTGGGGCAGGAAGAGGGGAGGTAAGGTGAGGAAAAAGCCAGACTTGTGGGTCCCCCTTGACCTCGCCATTGTTGAAGTCTTGATTTCTTTATCTCTATATTGGCCTAATATTTGAATCTGGGAAAGAAAGAAAAAGGTTCTGAGAAGGTGATTTTTGAGACAAACCAGATTCTTGGCATTGTTTTGAAGAATGAGAGAAAGGGGCTTCTGAGCTGCAGCTGGAGTTTAGGCCAGGTCCAGGAAAGGATTTCTGGGGGTGGGCAGCAGGGTGGGGAGAGGAATGTGGCCCCTGGAATGAGGGCTGAGTGGGGGTGTGGGGCCTCTTTTGGAGAGTTTTGAATGCAGAAGAGATTCTTTGCTGCGTGGGGGCTGGACTGGGTGATTAGCATGCTCATAATTTAAGGCAGCTCCCCAAATGAGTAGGGGCCTGCGTGGCTGGGGCCACAGAGCACAGGACTGGGTCCTGCCTGAAGGGTATTCCCCAAGGGTCTTGCCTGCCGAGCGGTACAGGAGCAGATACTGTCACCTAAACCCCACCCAGCCAGACCCTAGCCCCACTGCTCCGGCCTTGGCCTGGCCTCCCTGAAGCAGCCACTCCTAAGTGGGCTGCTGTTGTGGAAGAAGGATTTATTTGCTCGGGACAAGTATAGTTCTCCCACTTCCAAAGAGTGTGCCAGTGAGGTGGTGGGGAGGCGACTATGGTCAGAAGCGGGTTGCCCACTCAGGGCTTGCTGGCCACTGTGATGCATGTCTGTATTTCCTACAATAAGCAGTCCTGTGGATGGAGAAAGTCAGATTCCTAAAGGAAAGCAAGGAGGAGAAAGTAACTGAGTGCCTACTGTGTACAAGGCATCTCTACAGTTGTTCTATCCTCCCCACTCCCGATAACCAAAAAAGGTGGATAATATTATCACACTCAATTTATAGCTAAGGAAACTGAGGCCCAGAGAGGTGAACTGACTTGTGCTAGTTCACACAGTAGTACAAGATCCTCTGGAATGCTTCTCTCCAGGAGAAATTTCACTCGCCCAGGAAGTTCTCTTTCTCTGCCTAAGCCTTTTTGTGTGAAAGCTGGACACCCTGCTGGCTGGGCTCCGAGCCCTCGTGGTGGCATGTAAGGCCAAGTGATGCTGGTGGGGGTGTCCAGGGTTCAGAGGGCTGGAGGCCTGTCCTCTCAAAGCAGCCTAATTGCTGTGTGACTTTGGGCCGCTGCCGAGCCTCTCTGGGCCTCACTTTTTCCATCTCTTCGTGGGGAGGGGGGAAGCCCCGGGTAAATTTCGTTATAACCCAGCTCCAGGTCTGCTTGCCTCGGAAGGTGTTAGCAAGGCCACAGACGCCTCACCTGAAAAAAAGCTCCCCAACCCCGGCCGCAGCGGGGAGGATTATGTAACAGGGTGTGCGGCGAGGCTTGGGGAGAGGGGCCCGTGGGGCGGGGCGCTCGCGGCTATTCCGGGCGCCGCTATTTTTAGCCCCATTGATGAGGCTGCGTCGGCAGCCGCCGCCGGGATTCCGGAGACGTCAATGGGCGCGCGTCACGGTCCCCGCCCGCCCGCCCGCCGGGGGAGGCGCGCCCGGGGCCTGGGACGGCAGCGCGGGCGGCCGCGGGCTGCAGGGGCGGGGGGCGCGGCCGCAGCCGGAACTGGGAGGCGGGGGGCTGCCCCGGGGCGGGGGGCGCGGGGCCGCGGCGGCGCGGCAACAGGAGCGCGAGGCGGCGGCGGCTCCACGGTGGGGGCCCCCGCGACCCCCGGCTGCCCGGCCATGGGCGCCCTGGCGCTGCCGAGCCGCCACCCGCCGGCGGGGGCGCGACCCCGGAAGGCGGGGGCGGAGAGGCGAGCAGGGTTTGCCGGGCCAGGTGAGGGGGCTGGGGAGGGGACGCGGAGGACCCCGGGAGAGGCCCGGGAAGAGTGGGGTCTGCACAGGTGCGTGGCGGCGGTTCGGGACTGCACTGGGAGTTCTGCTTGGAGATCGCGGGGCGGGGGGCGGGGGGCAGGGACTGGATTCCCGGCGGAACCGGCTACTCCGAGTCAGCCCCCGAGCGCGGCGGCCAGCGCTTTCTCGCCCAGCCCGCCAAGGGTGGGGTTTGGCCCGCGAGGGATGCTGGAGGTGGCCAGGCCGGAGAAATTCCTTCCATTTCCCCACTGGCTGCGGGGAATGAGTCTCAGGAGTTTGGGAGGTCGGCTACCAGGACTGGGAGTCGGGAAGGACCAGGATTGCCCGGTGCAACCCCTTCGTGGGATTGAGCCGAGAAACCGAGCCTGGAAGCCGTCTCGTGGAGTCAGGAGTGGACCTGGGATTAGAAATGCTGCAGAGGTGGCATTTACAGTGGTTTCCCGTGGAGTATTAATTTGGGTTTGGGGCTAGTACTAGGGGCGTGCTGGGAAAAGAAAGGCTGGGCAGAGGTAGGGGGGTGCTGATGGATTAGGGTACTGATAACAGCCTGGCTGGAAGGCTCCAGTGGTGGCTTCAGGCTTGGTGCTAGACCTGCTCCTAGTGACTTGGATGATGACTTGAAAGGAAAGCCAGCTGACTCTTTGTAGTGACCTAGAGCTGAGAGGAATGACAATGCCAAGTGTATAGTATGATAAAGCCAAGATTTCAAGCGACGGCAGCCAAGCAGAAGGATGGACCAAGGCTACCAGGGTGAATGTGACTGATTATAAATGTTGAGGCCTGTGCTAGAGTTAAGAAAATTAGCTGAGAAGTTCAACCCAGCTACCCAGGTCCTGGAGTTTCCCACTTACTCTCTGGTGTTGGCTGTCAAACTGCTTGGTGCCCACTAAGCAGGTCCAAGGAGGGAAGGGTGATGCCTGGCCCTGCGCTCCCTGGTTGGGCTCCCTGGGTTCTAATCCCAGCTTTGTCACTTGCCGGCTGTGTGGCCTTGGGCAGGTTGCTTAACATCGCTGTGCCTTAGTTTCCTCTTTGGTAAAATGTTCATCATAATAATCCCTTCCTCAGAGTGTGGTGAGGCTAAAATGAGAACATGCATGTAAAGTGCTTAGTAATACATCTTTAGCATGTGATGTTCAACAAATATTAGCTTTTGTTGTTGTTGTTGATAATAGTAATACGCTTATTTCTGGGTGAGGACATTGGCCAGTGCAGAGTTTATATGCCATCAGGAAGCTATCAGGGCTGCAGAGGGTCTGTCAGCAATGTCCTGCTGCAAGGAGTTTAGTTAAGAAAAGACTCACATACCTGATAGGAAGAGAAGAAGGAGGTTTCAGGGGGGCCCTGGGCTGGAGGCTCTTGAGTCAGTTGTGACTCAGCATAGGGAAGAACCCTCAGACTGGTTCTGTCCTGGAATGAAGGGACAGCTCTTTAGCTGCATGTCCTCCCCACCTTCTTTCAAGCCACTGACTGACCCTCCTCCCAGCCCGGTTCTGATGCAGGCATGTGTGAGTGCTCCTCTCCTCTATTCCACCGGTACTTACTGAGTACCTGCTAGTGTTAAGCTCTAGTTTAGAGACGGAACTCTGCAGCGATTGAGACAGACAAGTGAACAAATGAACACTGGTCCTATGGAGATGATAAAAATAGGTTAATGTGGCAGGGTGGGAGTGGAGGTGAAGTCGGAGTGGAAACCTGACTGATGAGAAGGAACTCACCATATGGACATTGTGGACAGTGACTTTCCTGGCTGAGGGAACAGCCAATGTGAAAGGCTCTGAGTTGGGAAAGAAAGCCCATAGGACTGGAGCACAGTGAGAAGGAGGCTCAGGAAGGGTTCAGTACTGAAGTCTGGCCTGTTGCTCCCACTCCATTTGGAGGCTACCATTTTCTCCTTCTCCACTCCCACTCAGCCAGTTTGCCTTCTGCACAGTGCTGACTGTAATTGACCTGGATTTGGGCCCCCAGTGTTACCTCCTGGGGCCCAGGGATCTTGGGTTGCTCCTTCTGGGGTCTCCCACTGTTCATGGCTCACAGTCTGGCTCACAGTAGGCCCTCAGTAAATGACAGGAAATGGGATCAGATACCTGCTTTAAGATGTTATGAATCATTTTCTGGTCTCCAACTGGATCCCCGACTCTGGCCTCCTTTTCAGATGCAGGTGAGGAAGACCGGACACTCAGGTTGGGCCTGACTGTGGTAGGATGTGTTTAGCCCCCGTTACCCTTCTTGCTCAGCTGTGGGCTGGTAGGGAGAATAGGGAAGGTTGGGGGGTTGGGGGGTTGGGGGTGGGGGCTAGGGCCTGACTGCAGACCCTGTGTCTGGGGTATGGAGAGATGGGGAGATGACTGTGTCATTCTGGGAAACAGGTGTAGCCTGTGGGTCTGGCCAGGTTTGAAGCTTAGTTTTGCCTTCTCTGTGGGATTGGAAGCCCTCCAGATGATCCAGACTGCCTTCCCCTTCTTCACTCCTTGCTCCCCATTATACCCACAGGGGCATTGGGTACTGGGAGCTCTGTAAGAGGAGCTGGGTACCATGGGCCAGAGGAGCTCCTCTTAGCCTGTGGACCCTGGGTTAAGAGTCAGGAGCCCATCATCCACCACCTGGGGCCTCCTCCTCTGTACTCCCTCTACCTCCCAGTGTGGAAGCATCTACTTCTCTTTCACCAGACCTCATCTCAACCTGAAGGGCAGCCCAATAACCAAGGAAGACCAAGCCTTGGCTGTTCTGCCCTCACCGTGGGGCCCTGTCAAGATAGGAGAGTGCTGAGGAGGGGTGGGGAAAGGGAAGGAGACCCCAGTCAGGGGTCTGGATTGCCCTGACTGAAGGCTTTGACACTGGCAGGGTTGGGAGGAGAGCTTGAAGAGGCTAGAGGGGTGGCACACACAGGTGGCTCTGCAAGTAGAGGCCAGGTGCCCAGAAGTGGTTTGGAATAGGGACCAGGGTCTGGGATTAGCTTTTATTAGCCATTTCTCCTAATAACGATACCACATCTACATATCCAGCACTGTTGTAAGTCCTTTACACACATTAACACATTTTAAGCCTGATGATAACCTTATGGTTGTTAATTATAGAGATGTCGATTACAGATTGCCATTTTTCTAGTTGAGGAACAGAGAGGCTATGTAATTTGCCCCAGGTTACAAGTGATGGAGTCAGGATTTGATCTCAGGCAACAGTGATCCAGCATCCATGCTCTTAGCCACTCCTCCAGGCTGGACCTTCCTGTTTTGTGACTGGAGTCCCTTCAAAGATTTTCTGCAAGTTTCCATTGTTCTGGTTAGAAGGCTGGGCTGCCTGGAGATGGGGGCATGGAGCCCCTGCCCTGTGGGGGCCTCTGAGGCTTTGGGGGTCAGGTTGGAGCCCCTTAAGGAGAGAGGGGTATTCTGTTCTGTCCTCACAATGGCTCTCTTTTCTCTGTGTACAACATGCCCTTTTGTGCACATCAGGGGGCTGGGAGCTGGAATGAGACACCCCTTACCCCACCCAGAAGTGGGGTGTGAGGCTAAGGGGCTGGACACTAGCATGTGTCTCCATGGCTCTGAGATGCCCAGATGCTGTCGGCTGCTCCTGGCCACACCCTACATCCCCAGGAGCTGTTCACTTGGGACATGGGCCCCCAGCCTCCGACGCCCAGCTCAGGGAGGTCCTTGGGCTGGCTTTATCACCCCGGTGCCCTGAGTCCTGCCTCTGTTCCCACTCCTGTGTTTTCTGGCTGTGCTGTCTCCAGGGAATGTCCCTGCTGGCTGGTTTCTCTCCACTCACATTGACTTTCCCTTTGTAGGCCTCCACCATGGACAGAGGCCAGCCCCAGCCCCTCCCTGGTGTCAGCTCCTTCTGCCAGGCCCTGAAGGCCCAAGGGATGGCTGAGTGTTGTTCAAGGTCTGTCAGTCCATCCAGAGTGGTAAGTGCCCTGCTGTTGCCCTTTGTGCACCCTTGGGGCCCTGAGCAGGTGGGGTTGGGGGGCAGAGGTGGATGTGGAGCTGCCTGAAGCGGATGTGGTTTGGGGGATGGAGGGGGAAACCCTGCAGAGGTGGCAGGCAAGGTGCTGCTCAGCGACACGGGGAGATCTGATTTCTTCAATGGTGGGGGTGGTGCGGGGGTGGGGAAGGGGGAAGCCTGACTTTATGAGCAGGACAGGTTGGGGGCTCTGGGGCTGGGTGACAGGGGGCTGTGGGGGATGACAGCTGCTCCCGGAACAGCATGTCCCTGGTTTCAGGAAGCTGCTGGGGTGGGGTTGGGTAACTCAAGGCCAGGCTGGGAGTAGAGTGGGGCAGACCTGGGGCATGGAAGGCTGGCTTGTTCCTAGGGTTTAGACACTACACCAGGGAGTGCATGAAGGGAAGGCTGGGACCACCCCATCCCTCCCTGGTAGGGTGATGACGACCCTGTTGCCATTGTGGCAGGCCAGTAGGTCCTGTGGAGTCTGGTGTGGGGAGGTGCCTCTATGTATGGGGAGGGTCTTGCTAACAAAGGGCAGGGACAGACCTTCTACTGTTCATCCAGCACCTGTGAGAGGGAAAATCTCAGGCCTGGGGCCACTGCTAGAGAGATCCTTGGCCATCTAGCTCCCCTCCTCCTCCTGGGGAAGAAGAAACTGAGTTAGAGAGGGGAGAAGGGACTTTTCAAGGTCCTACATGGAGGACGTCTGGAGCCAAGCTTAGAGTGCAGGTCTCCTGGATTCGGGCAAGCCCAGAAGCCTGGTCAGCTTGGACATATCTTCCTTGTCTGAGGATGTTCCAGAGAAGGCACAAGCTGTCTGTGGGTGAGGGGTGGAGTGTGGAAATGGGATTTCCACCAGGCCTTTTCCTGGGGACTTGAGCTAATGGAGGTGGGGCAAGGGCACCATAGTCCTGATTACCGTGTTTACCCGAGAGAGCTAGAGTTCAGCTTGGCGCCCTGCACAGGGACCCTTCTTCCTTCCCCAGAGCAGAGGGCCATCTCTGAGCAACAGCCTCCTTCGGACCTTGAGAAATCCCCAGATAAAACAGGATCTGGCTCAGTATCCCCCCCGACCCCCAAACACTATTGCTTCATGTGGAGTTGGTGTTCAGACTACAGAGAGTCCCAGAAAGGTGGCCAGGGTGGGGAGGGCGGGGTGTCCAGCCCTCTGAGCCTGGAGGGAAGGAGGGGAAGCCCTGGGTAGCATGGCCTCCTGTTCCGGGGCCTGGGCTGGGTATGCACCTGGCCTCCTGCTGGCTGCAGGCTCTGTGCCACCAACCTTGGGCTGGGGCAGGAAGAGGATCACTGTAAGAGGGAGAGGCAGGTGTCCTTGGTCGGCCGGAGATCTGGACTTGAGAAGCACGTGAGTGAAGATGACAGCATCAGGCCAGGTGTCTTTCCCTCTGCTCGGCTCCCACCTCTACCCTCAGCTCAGACTCGGCCTCCTGAGCACCCAGCCTTCCCTCTGGGTACGCAGTGGCTCGGGGCAGAATTGCTCGTGTTCAGTCCGTTGTCTGGGTGATGCTGGTGGTTGGGTGGAATTCCCATGACAGATCTGCTGCCAAGGCCACCCCGAGGGGCTGCCAACAGGGGCCCCGTGAGCGCTAGAGCTGCTGGTCTTGTGACGTGGGCACCTGTCTGCCAGGCCCGGGCATGGACCCAGAGTCACGCTCACGCCGGGTCTCCCGTCAGCTGACTATTTTGGGCTCTTGCTGACCTGAGCCAAAGTCAGGCCTCAGCCAAGAGGGCTCCAAGGCAGCTCCCCCTGTCCCCAGAGCCCGGCTCGTTTCAGCTATATAAACAGGGGAGGATGCACTGGCTTGGAGACAGCTCCACGTCCTGAGCCCACTCAGCTGGTGCACAGCCTCGGCCGGCAGGACAGGCTGACTGGGCAGTCATATCTCTTCCCACAGGACTCCCTGAGGCCACCAGGAAGAGTCCCCAACCAACACCGGGATTCTCCCTTGGTGCAGTTGTCTAGGACCTCTGAGAGTCAAAGCAGATCGTGCGGAAGAAACTGGTGAGTCTTAGGGCTGGGGAAATCGAAGTATCAGGGCTGGGCTGTTGGGTCTTTTTCCACTGTGACTGTCTGCATTGTGGTTCCTTTGGCCTTAAGAAGAGGAGGGGCAGAGGAGGAAGCAAGGGCGGCTGACCCTCTACAGGAATGAGAGTAAAGACTTGACTGCACTTGGATGATGGGAGTTGGACGTGGACCATTTTGTACTTGAGAACCAAGAGATGTGGAAATAGGTGATAAAAATCATGCCATCTCTCTCCTTCCTCAGAGATTTGCAGCAGTGTCTCAATCCTCCTCTCCCATCGACCCAGCTTGGACAAGGTCTGCTCAGGCTAGGGAGGGATGCTGAAGTGAGCTGGGTATCAGTCAGGAACCTGGGCACTGGTCCCTGAGTAGGATCCCTGGGCCCCCAGCTGGTTGGGACTGGGGGTCCAAACCCTCAGCCTGACTTCCCGGAGCCCTCAGCCCCTGCCCTGCCCTCCTTGCCTGGCTTCCCAGCTGGTTTGGTGCCTGAGAAGCAGGGCTGGAGCAAGGTCTGGCAAGTCTGCCAACCAGCTTGCCACAAACACGCTCCCTGGGAGCTGGGCCAGGGCTTTGGCCAGTGTGGAATAAGTGGAGCTCCTTACGTGGGAGGCTCTGTGCTCTCCTTGTCAGTTCTCGAAAAAATATTTTTCCCCTTTCTGAACGTGAGTCTCTAAATGAATCCAGAGCCTGTGACTAAAAATACTTTAACAATAGGAAAATGCATCAGTTTTTCCGGCTGGGGCTCGTTATCAGAGGGTTTTTATTTTGGAATTTGAAATTTTGCCCAGTAAGGCTGGGTGGAGACCTTGGGCAGGGGCAGGAGAATTTGATGGGTTGTTGATGTTCTGCAAGGTGGTGGGAGACCCTCCAAGGGTGGAGGAGAGTGGAGCTGGCCAGGAGCTGAGCAGGCTGAGGGGTACAGAAGGAGATTTGAGGAGGGTGCAAATGAGGCGCGAGCCACCCTTTCCCCAAGGAACTCCGTGATCTTGTCTGCATCTTCCAGCTCTGTCTGGATGTTCTTCCTGAAGTCTAATCCTATTCTTTTCTGCTGTATCTGGATTTCTCCTGGCCTGAGAGGGGGTTGGGGGTTGAGAAATCACCAGGCTGAAGATAACCTCTGTGGAGAGAGGCCTGACTTCCTTAATTAACCAGCTTTCTTTAGAGTATCAATTGAGCACTTGCTGCATACAGTCTGGAGTTTCCCTGGTGCTGAAGGGAGCCACATGTCTGGACATGCTCTCTCAGCCCTGGAGACGGAGAGGTGGGGATGGGGTTACTATTTATCTCTAGTTCTTGAAGAAGGATGGGGCAGTGCCGGCTCCCCAGTCGAGCTGGCAACCCTGGCATCTCCTTTCCCTGCCCACTCCCCAGCCCCCAGACAATGCTCCTGTTTCAATGTTGAGCCTCCCCCTTCTCTTAGCAAATTGAATTCTCCCAGCACTGGGACTTGTGTGTGATGCTGTCAGCATTGGGCAGATGAGGAAACGATCTCAGAGAGGGCAAGGGACTGGCCCTGGGTCACACACCAGCCTTGCTGGCTTCTGGTCAGAGATGTCTCTGACAGTTCCTGTATCTTTTGCTTCTGTTGGGGGCTGGGGTGAGAAGTGGAGGGTGGTAGCTGACTGGCCCATGTCCTTGGGTGCCTGTTTTTGGGGAGGTGACGACACATGTGGTCATGGCGGGGCCTGGGCACGGGTCAGGAGATCAGGCCTGGCCTGACCCTACACCTCCAGTTCCCAAAGCTGTCCATGGAAGCCCCCTGGGGCAGTAGGCAGAGCTTCCCTGCCTGCAGCACAAATCCCCCTGCCAACTGCCAGGGCAGGAAGAGGAAGTGGCTGGGTCAGGGCCGGTGATAGGTCCTGGGGCTTAGGAGGGGAAGCTCCCGGGGCCACTTCTCAGGGGGAGGAGGCAGAGCTCATTCCCTCTGCCCACCCCGCGGGAAGGGTGTGGAGGCCCATGGGTGGGGATTCTCTTGGTGAAAGTAGGGCAAGTTCCTGCCCTCTGCTCAGCAGAGGTGGGGGCCAGCCTGGGGGGGGGGAGCGTGAGAAAGGGGCTGTGCAGTTCCACTTCCTCCATCTCCTATTTACCCACTTCCACGCCCACTGTCTTGGCTAGGGGACGATGGTGCACTTTGGCTGCCCATTTGGGTCCTGCCCTGGGCTATTTACTGTCAAAGATACATGAAGGAACCCCCCCTTATGAGCACATAAGTCCTTGGGTCCCGTCAGATTTGACAAGCAGGGGCCAGGGCCTAGTGAGTGGTTCAGAAAACACACTGCGAGAGGACCCCTTTCTAACATCAGATACGCAGCCTCCCTTTAACTGGAGCTGTGCTCGGAGTATGTGTTGATAGAACCAATACGTAATGAGAAACAGCCACTGTTTCTCTGTGATTTCAGGAGCACACATTTGAATGAGTTTGTACCCCGTAAATTCCAGCAGCATCTGCATCTATTTGAATAAATATGCTTGGCGATTCTGTAAATAAACTTTTATTTCTGAAAGTGTAACATACATAAAAATCATAGGTGTGAAATCTTAAGAGTATATAATTTGATGACTTTTCCATAGGGAACACACCCAGGCAACCATTGTCCCACTGGAATGTTTCTAGTCCCCCCAAAGACCCCCTCGTAGGCACTGCTGTTTTCAACTTACAGGTCATATGTGTACCTGTCTCTGTGGCGCACTTGTAAGGATCAAGGCTCTCGGGGCCAGAAGCCACAGCTCTGGAGTTCAGAGTCAAGGGCAGTAGGTCCAGCACAGAACTGGGAGTTAGGGCACCTGAGTCTGAGTCCTGTCCCGAAGCTGCCATCTCCTCATTTATAAAATGTGAGTGGTAATTCCAAACTTGGAAAGTTAGGGAGAAGATTAAGTGGAAGAATCCATGTGAAGTGCCTGGGCTGAGGTCTGACCTGTGATTGGTATTCCCTCTCCCCCTGCCCCCAAACCCTCCAGTGAAAAGGTGTTAATTTTTGAGTTAGGCTGGTCCAGGAGGGTGGAATATGAATCTAATGGGTCTTAGAGGATCAATAGGATTAGAGTAGAAGGAAGAGGAACAATGTGCCCAATGGGTGGTGGGACCATTTAGCCCAGGGTCCTGATACTTGGGCAGCAGGGAGCTGGGGATGATGAGGGCAGATTGGTGGGCTGTGCTGTGCAGTGGGAGCCTGACCTTGAGCAGCTGTCTCTTGTCTCCAATACAGCATCTTTCCTAGCCTTTCCTGTGTTATCACCGCCCTGCCTTACCTTCTGGTCCTTGCCTCTAGTTTTGGACACCTCTCCCATCATTACCTGTCCCTGCCTGCCTCCTACCTCTTCCTCAAGGAGCTGTTTACTCTGGCCTTGCTATTAAAGGCTGGGGTTGAAGGGGTGTCTCCTTGGATTCTCCATCCAGCCTTGGACCAGCTTATGTACTAAGCCTCCCAAAGTCTGCATCAGTTATGGCTTTTCAAGAGTTCCACCTTAGCTGGATCCCACCTCCCTCAGAGCCCCAGGCCACCCTCCCTGGAGGGCCAGCAGGGATGAGGCCCGGGGTCCCCAAGCCCCTCTCCCTCCCTCCCCTCTGTCTTAGGCTAGGTTCTCTCTGGCTGTGTTCCCAAGAGGAACTCTGCCCTTTTCTCCTTATTTCCTTATTTTCAGAGTGTAGTGTGCTCAGAGCCACCAGCATCCCCTGGCTCCACAAGCATGGCCAGGTGGCAGCTGCAGTTGCCCTCTCTCCCTCTGCTTCTGGGGCAGCAGGCTGAAGCCTCCAAACCTGCAGCCTCATGGGGACATGGGGCCAGGGTTGCTGGCACAGATCTGAAGGCTAGATGCTGAGATGTGGAAATTTAGGCTGGGGGCCTGGACAGCTCCTCATCACACTTGAGTTCCCTGGGGTTCCTGGGTGGGCCTCCCATGAGAGGGTAGGGATGGTCTGTGTTGCTTTTTACAAATGGAAAGTGGTGGGGGAGAAAGGGGGTGCTAGGGCTCAAGGTGGGCTCAGCTCTCAAAGAGCCATTAAGGGTGCAGCTAATATACCTATTTTTGCTGGTGAGGATAAGCAGGAAGAACACTGACCTGGCTAATCACCTTTTGCTAACATATCAGAATTATTTTTATTTTCTGAGAAAGGCCCCGCTGGGGTTGGGGAGGCATCGCAGGGTCGGGTGGGAGGCTAGGTGAGGAAATCAACCCAGACTTGCTTGTGCTTCTGAGCAAAGTGCAGCTCCTCTGGGCTCTAATCTGGAAAATGGGAGAGCATGAATTATATTATATATATATATATATTTGAAATATATATATATATTTGATATATCTGATATGTATATCTATCTACCTATACTTCTCTATATCCCTATCTATCTATTCCTGAAACCATCCTTTTTCCCCCCAAGTATAATCCTACGCAAAAGCCCAAGACAAAGAAAAACAAAACTTTGGATGAAGTAGGGTAGGGATCCTGGACGGGTCCCTTCACATCATCCTGCCCACGCTTGCCCTTCACCCAGGTGATCTTGAAGGATCTTCGGAAGATGGTTAGGAAAGTCCGGAGCTCTCTGAAGACCAATCCTTGCTGAGACTGTACGCTGAGATGGGGGAGCTATGCTAGGTCCTGACGGGATCACTGAATGAGACTGGTGTTACATGAAGACTGCTCCATCCGTGGTGGACAGTAGGGTTTGGAAAGGGGAGAAAGCTGGTTAAGGGGCAGTATCTTAATGGGCGTGGGCAAGGAGAGGAGTAAGTCACTGGCCTCACTCAGCTGGTCTGCTGCCTTCAGGCACCAGTGGGGCATGGGCTATGGCTGGCAATAGGAACAGGGATCCAAGATAGGTTCCAGAATAGAATTTCAGAAACAAATGGAAAGTTGCATGTGGGGCATCAGGAGCAGAGATGGGGTGGCGGACAGGGAGTTCAGACATGGCAGGCTCTGTCTGGAATGGGTGAAGTTTGAGGTGCTGGTGGGACCTTTGAGTGGGCAGAAGTAAAAGTTGGAGACCAGGGGGTGGGAAAACTGAGATGCGGGTGAGAGGAGAAGTGAGGAGCAGGAAGTGCCTCAAGGGTAAAGGGAAGTGCTGGAGGGTGACCGGATGACCTGAGTGGGGTCCGTGGGTGCAGGCTCAGTGTGCGCTTGCCGGGGAGCTGAGGTGGGGTGGGTGGAGGGGCTCTCTTCTCCTAAATAGTAGCCTTTCTCTCTTATCTAGCAGGTGAGAGCTCCCCAGACTTCGGGCAGAAAGTGGGGAGGGGTGCCAGCCAGCCTGGGGAAGGCTGCAGATGCCCGGATGCAGCCCTGCCAGGGCGCTCCCGGGGGCAGGTGACTCTCTTCACTGGTGTTGGCGACGAGGTGGGAGGGTGCGTACTCCCTGATCATAGACGGGGAGGGTGTGAAGAGATGCCCCCTAGAGATGTAGTTAGTGGCGGAGTTCCACCCCAGTGTGCCACCACCTTGCTGTGTGACCTTGAGCAAATGCCATTATTTTTCTGAGCCTGTTTACTTATAAAATGGGGAAGAGTCGGCACAAATTTGAAAATATTTCTCAGGCTCCACCCGGTTCTGAAATTCGGTAATTTCCCAACCAGAGTGCTCTCACTCTGTCAGGGACTGGCGAGCGTAGTGGTGAGAAATCAAGTTCACCGTGTGAAGCACGGCCCATTGGCCTATCTTGGGTTTAGCGAATCCCTGCCCTCCGGAAGGTACTTTGCATGAGAAACTGAGGGGAGGGAATAAGGGGGGGGTGCGGGGGTTGGGGGGAGTAGTGTGGTGTCTGACGTCCCTGGGGCAACCTCTCAGCCCGAGACCTTGCTGGGGCAGACGGGTCAAGTGCACTGGCAGCGCTGGGGCTGAGGTGGGGGCGCAGGTTCCCCGGGGTGCGTCCCTGAGTTACCAGTCCCAGCGCTAGGCCTGCCCGGGCCGCCCAGCAGGGCAGTGGACACCCTAGGCTAGCGGGAAGGGCTGGGGTGGGTGCAAAGGCGGAGCCGGACACGGTTGTGGCTCCCGGGAGCAGTCGGAGATCCTCGTCGGGGGAAGCCCCGCGGCCGGCCGCGCGCTAGAGCGCCCCCTTCTCCGGCTCTGGCCCTCTGGTCAGTTATTTCGGCCGCTGCGGCCCCCGGGCCGGGTCCTGGGTCTGGCTGGGGGGAGCCTTGCAAGTCCGCGAACTGCTATTTTTAGCCGGCGCGGCGGGCGCGAGGGGACTATTTATAGATCAAACAATCCGCGCTCCCTGCGTCAATGGAACCCCGCGTGCGTCACGCGCGCAGACATTCCAGGCCCCCCCTCTCGCCCCGCCCCCTCGGGCTCCCCGTCCCCGCGCCTCCCCCTGGCCGCCTCCCGCCGGAACCGCGCCGCCCCCCGCGCCCTTGTATGGCCAAAGCTCGCCGGGCCGCGTGCGTCAGTGGCGCCCCCGCCCCTCCCCATGCGTCACGGAGCGCTTAAGAGCTGGGTCCTGCGCGGCCGGGAGTCCCAGTGGTGGAGGCTGCGAAAGTTGGGGGAGTGTGCAGAATCGCAGGAGCGCACGCGGGACCAGGCTGCGACTTGGGGCGCTGGTCCCGGGCAGGGGGAGCAGGAGCCGACGGGTAGGTGCCCTACGGAGAGCGTGCACCTCAGCAGGGCTCTCTATTTTGTTTTCTGGGGGTTGTTGCGTGAAGGAGATGGATGTTCGCACGGGCAGAAAGGATGTTTTAGGGTCAGCGTGAAGGAGGGCGGGTATAGGATGCAGCTCTGGCGTTGGGGGTTAGTGGTTGGAACGGAATGAGGACCCAGATCGGACTGGAGTCTGCTGGGTGCGGGGGGTGTCTGTGCAAGGTGAAAGCCACAGAGGGTTAGGTTGTTGCTAGCTGTGGGGACTTGTTCAGTAGTAGGCTGGCTGGAGTTCAGTCTCCTAGGGTCCATTAGTAGGCACAGAGCGCCGGGGACTTAAGTGCTGATGGGGGTCTGAGTAGTGGGTGGGGGAGAAGGTGCACAGAACTTGGGCTGCTGAGATCTGACTCCTACAAGGATTAGATTTCCAAAAGGGACTCCTTCCTAGCTTGTCCCTGGCCCTAGTTGTTTTCTTAACACTTTAGAGGCTGTCGCTTAGTTTGTAGGGATCCTCAGGCCAAAGTTTCTGCCTGAACTATCTTAGGAGAAGTCTGGATTGCCGAAGCAAATGGCCAGTATTGGTGGCTGAACTGTGGAGGGACGTTGCTACTGTGTGTTGGAATAGAGGAGTCTTCTTAGGGGCAGGGTCTCTGGAAGCACTGGGAATATTGTTTTTGCTGTAGCTTGGTGATGTGTGTGTGTGTGTGTGTGTGTGTGTGTGTGTGTTTGTGTGTGTGTCAGTAGGGGGCGGGGGGGGAGAGAGAGGTGGAAACCCTGGTTGTGTGTGTGTTTGTGTGTGTGTGTGTGTGTGTGTGTGTGTAAGAGAGGGAGAGGGAGAGGGAGAGAGAGGGTGGAAACCCTGGTCCTCAGGGATCCCGGATAGGAGTTGCTAATGTTTCAGTCTCTGGTGTAGTACCACCTAGAGGATACACCCTCCCCCATAGTCTCTGTTGGATCATACAGGTAGGGTGCAGCCTGAGGCTTGTTCAGCATAACAGGTGCAAACCACGTTGTTGCCAGGACCTGCCTGAAGCCGGATTCTCCTTGCCCCCTCCTTCAACCCCGCCTCTTCCTCCTCCTTGCCGCTCCCCCCACCACAAGGCTAGACGTAGGTCCATATCTTGTGTCATTAAGTACCTGCAGGAAGCCGGGAGTCAGGGGTAGTTTGGCGGGGGGGGGGGGGGGGGCGTTGATCCGGGTGTGGGACGTCCAAGTGGAGAAACGGGATTTGAATAAGGCTGGAACACCCAGCCCTGCTTAGCTGCTGCCTCTCCTTCTCCACCCCAAATCCATCCCTTGCCCAGGCTGTCCTAGTGCAGGCAGACATGGCCACCCTTATCTCTTGCAGGTGCTATATGCCTGTGGACAGGTGCCACTGAGTGGGTGGGGCCAGAGTTTCTAGGGGCTCTGTTGTCTGGGACGGTAGTGGGAGTGTCAGGCCAGGGGTGGAGCTGCCCTGTCTAGGGCCAAGGAGGTGGGAGAAAGGCTAGAATCAGAGAACTCCCTGGGATCTTGGCCAGGAAATGATGCCAGCCTTTGCCCCCTCCTGTTATCCCCCCTGATTATGGCACTCTTTGTTCCAACTTGCTTTCTTACTCAGCCTCCCTCCCTGACCCATGAGCCCTGGGGTCATGTAGACCCCAGGCTAGGAGTTAGGATGGGAAACTGTTCCAGAGCCCCCTCTGTGTTAGTTTTTGACTGATCTGTGAACTTAAGGATCCCCCCGAATGATGCTCTGTCTGCTTCTTCAGGCTTCTCAGGATTGGAGGGTGCAACCCTCTTCGCCTGAACTCATGGACTCATCAGGGCACAGACACTCTTTAGTGGAGGGACCCAGGGTTCCATCCGCCCATGAACAGGCTCCTTCTCCCTGCTGCATAGCCACATCAAGTCTTCTGCTGGCCTCTGCATTCTCTTATGGAAATAACAGGGAGAAATACTTTGGGGGTAGCAGAGAAATTTTTCTTCAGGACTGCCCATTCTCCTGGAAGTCCACGGGGCTGCTGTCTTCTCCCTTATGCTCCCCTTTCCAGGCATATGGCCTTTAAGGGTCTGAAGCCAGGTTACCCGATCCCTTGGGGAGCTGGGGACTGAGTGAGGAGACTGGGCTCCCGCCCTCTTTGCTTCTGGGAGCATCCCAGGCAGCGCAGAGTGGGTACCCATCCCCAGATGGCAGGACTGGGGTGAGCGTGGGATCTACAGCCTTTGCTCAGTATGTAAGGGGGGGCGGGGATGGAGGGGACAGGCTCATCACTGCATAGGCTGCTTTCTTAGGCAGCTGGAACTTCACTCCCAGCTCCTCTTCCATTTTCAGGATGTCCTTCTGCCCAGGCACTGTGTGGGGAGGAGGAAAGGAGGTTTTGCAGAGGCTGGGCCCCTGCCTGGGAGTATTCCCAGAAGTGCCAGGTTAGAGGAACAGCATATCTGCTCCCTGGGCTCAGACTTTGCCTGTCTGCCTCTCCCACCCACCCTTCTCCCAGCCCCGACCCGTGCTTTACCCAGTGAGGGAGGGGCAGGGGGCTGGAGGAACACAGCTTTCCCCTGTTCCAGCAGAGAAATGCTGGCCAGATGCCTTCTCTAGGGTTCCCAGGCTGCTGGGGTGTGGCTGGCCTTCCGACTGAGCCCACTCTTGCTGGGCCATTGCCCGGGGGCTTTATGACATGGAGGTTGAGATGGTGCTCTGGTTTGGGGCCAGGATTCCTGAGTTCCATGGTGGGCCGTGGCCCTAATGCCTCAGTGTCCCATGTCTGGCTGGGATTCCTGCCACCTGGCTGCTCAGGGGCCTATACTTAGAGGTCAGGCTTCAGGCTTCTCTTACTGACTCCCCCCTCCCTCCCTTTGGTCTCCTCCCTCTCCAGAGATGCCCTGTATCCAAGCCCAATATGGGACACCAGCACCAAGCCCAGGAGCCCGTGACCACCTGGCAAGCGACCCTCTGACCCCTGAGCTCAGCAAGCCCAACATGGACCTGGCTAGCCCCGAGGCGGCCCCCGCTGTCCCCACTGCCTTGCCCAGCTTCAGCACCTTCATGGACGGCTACACAGGGGAGTTTGACACCTTCCTCTACCAGCTGCCGGGAACAGCCCAGCCGTGCTCCTCGGCTTCCTCCTCGGCCTCCTCTACATCCTCATCGTCGGCCACCTCCCCCGCCTCTGCTTCCTTCAAGTTCGAGGACTTCCAGGTGTACGGCTGCTATCCTGGCACCCTGAGTGGCCCCCTGGATGAGACCCTGTCCTCCAGCGGCTCTGACTACTATGGCAGTCCCTGCTCAGCTCCGTCACCGTCCACGCCTAGCTTCCAGCCACCCCAGCTCTCTCCCTGGGACGGCTCCTTCGGCCCCTTCTCACCCAGCCAGACTTATGAAGGCCTGCGGGCATGGACAGAGCAGCTGCCCAAGGCTTCTGGGCACCCCCAGCCACCGGCCTTCTTTTCCTTCAGCCCTCCAGCTGGTCCCAGTCCCAGCCTGGCCCAAAGCCCCCTGAAGCTGTTCCCCTCACAGGCTGCCCACCAGCTGGGAGAGAGAGAGAGCTATTCCATGCCAACAGCTTTCCCAGGCCTGGTGCCCACTTCTCCACACCTTGATGGCTCGGGGATGCTGGATGCACCCGTGAGCTCAGCCAAGGCCCGGAGTGGGGCTCCAGGTGGAAGCGAGGGCCGCTGTGCTGTGTGTGGGGACAACGCTTCATGCCAGCATTATGGCGTCCGCACCTGCGAGGGCTGCAAGGGCTTCTTCAAGGTACTGGGCTGCCCTGGGTGTCACTTTTTATGAAAAGTGGGCCAGGCTGTTCTCTTACCCCAGTGGGGTCTGTGGTAGCATCCCTTGGGTTCTCCTCCCAACAAGTCCTGCCCTTTAGGAAGAGGGCAGGTCTGCCAGGTGGGCCACTGTCCTGGGGACCCATAGATGGCAGGGGGCTGGGACTGAGGCATGCAGGGCCAGTGGGACTGTAGAAAGATGGAGGGAGGGGTGAGATTTGGGCAGAAGGTGCAGGCTGCAGGGGTACCCAGGAGGGGAAGTTCTGTTGACCAGCCTCTGGTTCTCCCCTGCCTGGCCTACCCCCACTCAAGGTCCTGGTGGGAAGGGGGCCCCAGGCACTCGTGTTCCTGGCACAAGATGAAAGGATCTGGGAAGAGGGCTTGGTGCTTGAGGGCTGGGGGTGGACTTGGGAACAGGCTGTGTGTTTGTCCCGACTCTGGGTGCCTGCTTAGCTTCCTGTCCCCACCCCCAGCCCTTCCTCAGCCCTCCTGAGTCTGCCCCAGGGAAGGGGCTGGTGGACACAGGCATTTTAAGAAATATAGGTGTCTGGGCTGCCGAGGAGCCCCTTGCCCCTAATCTTGTGTTCTGAGGGTCTTCCTTCTGAGGCAGAACCCTCACCCAATGTCCCCAAGACTTTTTTCTTCCTCCCCCCACCCCTCCATCACTCCCTCCCCTGCCACCCAAATGTTAGAAAAATAGCTGTGAACAGAGAGCGCTTTTGTCTGCGATGGCAGTAGGATCTGGACGGTCCCCTCCCCTGGGCTCCCCCCACCCCACCCCATTCTCTGACAGCCTGTTCCGTGTTGCCCCCCCTCCAGCGCACAGTGCAGAAAAATGCCAAGTACATCTGCCTGGCTAACAAGGACTGCCCTGTGGACAAGAGGCGGCGAAACCGCTGCCAGTTCTGCCGCTTCCAGAAGTGCCTGGCTGTGGGCATGGTGAAGGAAGGTGGGTGGCTGGGACCCACTCGGCGGGAGAGAGGTGGGCCTGAGCCGGGTGGGGCAGGCAGAGCTCCCCAGACATCTGTGCTCGTGGGCCACAGGTGGGAGCACGGCTGGACCTTATCTCCACCCCCACCTCCACTCCACCTGCCTGCCTTGTGGTGGGGGAGGTCCCTGAAGGGCCCCTTCAATCTTGGAGGCTCTAGGTCCTTGGAGTTGGGGTACTTCCCAGCATGGGTGTGCACATCCGGGGCTGAGTCCCTTCCTCCCTCACGTCTACCCATTTCTCTGCAGTTGTCCGGACAGACAGCCTGAAGGGGCGGCGGGGACGGCTCCCTTCAAAGCCCAAGCAGCCCCCAGACGCCTCCCCTGCCCATCTCCTCACCTCCCTGGTCCGGGCACACCTGGACTCAGGGCCCAGCACTTCCAAACTGGACTACTCCAAGGTGAGGCCCCACCCACGCCACATTCAGTGCCTTCCTACATATTAGAACCCTCTCCACCCCAAGTTCCACACATTGAAAAAAGAGGAGGCCCCTCTGGGCTGACCAGATGGAAAAATGTACCCCTTTGGGTGGTGGCCAATTAGAAAAATGTGCTCCTTCCAGCAGCCACAGCCCTGGGTTAATAGGCAAGAATTGGCAACTGCGCGTGGGCGGAATCTCAGCTCCGCTCACCCTGGGACCTGGCATCCGAGGGCATGACATGGCTGTATGTGGAGGCCTTGGTGCGGGGCTTTTCCCTGGGGTGCTGACCCCCCGGGGACTGCCCCCTAGTTCCAGGAGCTGGTCCTGCCCCACTTCGGGAAGGAGGATGCCGGGGACGTGCAGCAGTTCTACGACCTGCTCTCCGGTTCCCTGGAGGTTATCCGCAAGTGGGCCGAGAAGATCCCGGGCTTTGCCGAGCTGTCGCCGGGTGACCAGGACCTGCTGCTGGACTCAGCCTTCCTGGAGCTCTTCATCCTGCGCCTGGCCTACCGGTGAGCCTCCCGCTGTCCGCTCAGCCCTTGCCCTGCCACCCTGCTGCCCTGCCCTCGAGCCTCGCTGACTGTCACCTGTGTTCCTGCCTGCCAGGTCTAAGCCAGCTGAGGGGAAGCTCATCTTCTGCTCAGGCCTGGTGCTACACCGGCTGCAGTGCGCCCGAGGCTTCGGGGACTGGATCGACAGCATCCTGGCCTTCTCTCGGTCCCTGCACAGCTTGGTTGTCGACATCCCTGCCTTCGCCTGCCTCTCTGCACTTGTCCTCATCACAGGTGAGTGCCCAGACTGGGGAGATGGGGAGGGCTTAAGGGCCTGGCCCTGGGTGGGCTGGCACCTGGAGCTTCCTGGGCCCCCACACTGTGAAGTGAGGCTGACCAGGTGCAGAGCGGGGCCAGCACAGCTCCGGGCAACACAGCTGGTAGGCAGCAGAGCCAGGGCGAGGGCTGAGCTGCAGCTGCTGCAAAGCCCAGCCAGCCTGTGAATTAGCCCAGACTACCCAGGATCCTAACTGTAAGTGTCATGTGTGGCCTAAGGTTTGGGTTTGTTTTTAAAATCTTAATTATGTTACCTACAGGGAATTTTCACAAACCCAGCGCAGGCACATAAACAGGGCCTAGATCAAGAAACAGATGTGACCAGTACCCCAGAACCCCTCCTTGTGCCCCTTCCAGCCATCAGCTCCCCCAAGGGTAACTGTTACCCTGACTCCTAACAGGACAGATGAGCCATACTTGCTGTGTACTTTATGGCAATATAATTATGCAGGATAGACTTTTTGGTGTTAAATGTGGAGGTTTTCAGATCTCCTTATTCTTTAAAGCACCAGAACCTGCCCCCATCTCTTTTTCACTGAATTTTTAAAATTTAAATTCCACAGGCTACATAGGACAAAAAACTGTAGGACAAAATCTAAGGCACTGTAGGCCGCAGACAGAGTGGAGGGTTCTGAGGGCTGTTCACCCTGATGGTGGTGTCTGCAACACTGCTGCTCAAACCTGGGACTTCTCACAACAGCCTGGGGGAAAAACCCAAAAAACAATAAAACAACACTGGCCCAGTCAGAAAGCCTGCTTAGAGTTTTTTTTAATGACCTTAGGCAAGTCATTTAACCTCTCTGGGCCTCAGTTTCTCACTTGGGAGATGAGGCTAATGAGCATTACTGCCTTCCTGGGCCCCTGATGGGGTGCAGAAATGGGCTCACGTGTGTGAACGTGCTTTTGCAAAGTGCAGAGGGGTGTGGGAGATGGTCAGTGACAGCAGTTTGGGGGCCCTGGGGGAGGCTGGGTCTTCAGGGGTGTCTGGTCCTCAGCTGTGTGGCTAATTCTGCACCGTTCCCGCAGACCGGCACGGGCTGCAGGAGCCGCGGCGCGTGGAGGAGCTGCAGAACCGCATCGCCAGCTGCCTGAAGGAGCACGTCTCGGCCGAGGCCGGTGAGCCCCAGCCGGCCAGCTGCCTGTCGCGCCTGCTGGGCAAGCTGCCTGAGCTGCGGACCCTGTGCACCCAGGGCCTGCAGCGCATCTTCTACCTCAAGCTGGAGGACTTGGTGCCCCCTCCACCCATTGTGGACAAGATCTTTATGGACACACTGCCCTTCTGACCCCAACCCGGGAACACGCGTGCACTGTGTATGTACGCTCGGACGCCACCCCACGTGCCTTTTAGCCCATGGCCCACGGACCTCTGGAGCACCACCCCAGGCCCGGGCCTGAGCTGCAGACTGGCCGGCTCTCCCCGGCTTGCCCTGGGAGGTCGGCAGGGAGCTCACGCCCTGGGGGAGGGGAATGCATTCACGGGGTGACCCCTACTATTTGTCTTACTCCCCCAGCCCAGCCCTGGCCTTCATGTTTTTGTAAGATAAACCGTTTTTAACACACACACACCGCCATGCTGTAAATAAGCCGAATGCTGCTGTAAATACAGGAAGGAAGAGGTTGAGGTGGGAGTAGGGGCTGGGAGGGGAGGGAGGGGGCCCCCACCGGCCTGGGCCCGCCTGTCCCAGCCTCCTCCTACTTGCTCTCTCTTCCCAGCCTCCTTCCACATGTACATAAACTCACTCTAAGAGGAAGACAAATGACAGATTCTGACATTTATATTTGTGTATTTTCCTGAATTTATAGTATGTGACTTTTCTGATTAATATATTTAATATATTGAATAAAAAATAGACATGTAGCTGAAGCTGGGATCCTGTCTCCCTCTCTGGCACCCTCCCCCACACCACACCCCATAATTACATAAGCGACAGAGGTGGCTCCCCATAAATCGTGGATGTTACCAACCTGAGCTAACAGGCCTCAGTTTACTCAGCTCATTTCCCAGGGGTGAGAGCACTGGCTTTGGCTCTAAGTTCTTAACCTGGGGCGATGGGCTCTAATTCGACTTCCACGTCTGTAAAATGGGGTGGGACCTCCCCCACCCCTCGGGCTGCTGGGATTGTGGGAGTGCTGGGTGGTGCTCAGTTTAGGACTGGGGACCGGGCAGCCCAGAATGACGGTAGCAGCTGTAGTTCCTCAGTGTAGGTTTTTCCATCCCCATTTTCAGCATTCCTCCCCACGTGCCTAGCACCCCAGCAACAGGATCCAGGTTGATGGTGGCCCTTGCCCTCTTAGGAGGAAAATTGTTCCAAGGCTACTATGTGTGCCAAGGTGCCCCCTCGTAGGTTCTCCAACCCCCCAAGCTCATCAGATGCTCAGGTGTCTTAAAGTGCAGGTTCCTAGGCTCTACCGCAGAGACTTGGACTTGAAGAGGGGTGGGGCGCATGGGTCTCTACTCTTACCAACCACCCACTCTTGAGAAACATGAGCATAAATTAACCCTCTGAGGTCCAAGGTGGCTGGTGGCCAGGCAGGGTCTGGCCCCTCACTGTGCTCAGTGCCCTCGCAGCCTCATCTTGTACTCAAGGACCCTGTAGGAGCCTTGGAGCAGTGTCCCTCGCACCCATTCCTCACAACCTTTGGCCCAGGGCCCCTGATCCTCCACCTCCACGGCCCTTGGGAACTGGTTGGACGAGGGCAGCACTTCCTGGATGGAAGTTCAACAAAATAGGCTCTGCTCTGAAGCAGGACAGGATCCAGGCCCTTCCCCGAGGCTCCGGCCCCAGCCTGCAGGTTCTCCCAGGGAGTCCCAAACACCTGCCGTCCTGGAGTTCTGGGAAGACAGTCCAGCCCCAGGTCTTCTGAAGGGTCCATGTGTGGTTAGGCTGGGGAGTCCTGGGCCCTTGCATGGTGACCACCCCCCCAACACCCCCAATGTGGACTTCTAAGCATGTGTCCCGGCACCCTCTGCCCTGGGACCCTGAAACAGCCTTTGTCACAGCAGTGGCACCTGGCAAGGTGGGGGTGGGGTGGGGTGGTTGGGCGATCAGCTTCTGTTCTCCGCCCTGCCTCCAACTCCATGCAGCTCTCTGAGGTACCCCTTTTCCTCACTGAGCCTTGGTTTCCCTGTCTGTCTCGTGGGGAGGTGAGCCTGGAGGCAGTACTCTGGCCAGGAGCAGAGCTTGCTGGGAAATCTCCCACCAGCTGTGGCTGGTCAGAGTCCCTCTTTCTTTGGGTTGCAGACGGATGTGGAACACAGGGCAAGCCCCTGGGGAAGGAGAAAGGTGCAGGGGTCAGGAAGGAGAGGGCAGTGGAGAAATTTGGTCCCTATAGGTATCTAGGCCCCATAGTCATGATGGTAGCTACCACATATCATGACCCATCACCCACTAGGTTGTTTTCATATGATGCTTGTTACTCCTAGCCCTCAATACCACCATATGAGGAAAGCGTGATTACCCCACTTTCCAGTCAGGCAACACAGCAGAGTGGCAGAGAGCAAGGACTTGACAACCAGACTGCCTGGCATTAAATCTTGGCTCCAGCTTTTACTGGCTGTGGAATCGGGTACGTTACTTAACCTTTCTGTGCCTCAGTGTCTTCGTCTATAAATGGGGAAAATAGTGGTACCTATTTCAGAAAGTTATTACAGTGACCACATTAATGAATGTATACAAAGTGTTTCCAACAGTGCCTGCCATGTAGCAAGCACTCGATAAATAACAGCTATTGTTTTCACCAAAGAGGAGAATTTATTTCAGAGGAAAGGAAATGACTTTCCCAAGGTCACTTGACTTCTAAGTGGCTGAACTGGGTGTGTCTAACTACTTACCATCAGGTATCCCTGCCCAGGGTCTTGTAAATAAAAGACACTCCATGCATGGTGGCTCCTCTCCAGGACCCTGGCTATTGGGGTACAGGGTTGGGGGGCTGATTTCTCCAGTACCGCCCTGCCCCACCCAAGGGCTGGAGCCTGGAGGCAGGCCCTTTCTTCTCAACTGGAAGAACTGGCCTTCGAGTCTTGCTAGGGGCCGGGAGGGCGAACAAGGGGGCATTGAGCCTGGTGGGGCCTCACAATGGCGGCTCTGTCCCTGTGGCCCGGGGGCTGGGCCGTTTCCGTCGGGGACAATAGTCAAAAGGCAGTGACGCCGGCAGAGCCTGGAATCCCGGGCGGGATTTTCCAAGGCCTCAAAGCCCGCTGTTTGTCTTCACAGGAGACCCAGGAAGCCTGACTCCCTGTCTCCCCCCAACCCCACCCACGCTAGGTCCAGGCCCAGAGGCCCAGCCCGGAGGTGCTACTGTGACTGGGGATGGTGGCTATGAGGTCTAGGGTCTGAGTGGGAGCTCTACACCCCAGGGGTCTGTGCCTGATGGCCCTTCCTTGGGCCCTGGGACAGAGGAAGCTGCCCCACACCTGGACGTGGTTATGGAAGGACGTGGCCTGGGTCGGCCTCAAGGAGGCGGAGAAGCTTCTGAAGGGCACAGGCAACTACCTGATAATTGAGCCTTACGGTTGGTTCTGGGTGTCCAGTGCACTGGGCTGTGCGGTAGCCAGCTCTGGCTGCAGAGGGGAGCCTGTGAGAGAGCCTGTCCGAGGTGGGAGGCCACTGTGTGGTGGGTGGCTGGACAGTCCATGGTGATGTTCTTCCATGTCCATGGGATAGCTTTGTTGGGCCTGTTCTGGTTGAGGGCAGGGCTGGGTCCCCCTCATGTGAGAGCTGGGCCTGGGAATTCCCATGGTGTTTTAGCTTAAATCTGGATGAGCCCTAGACCCACCAAGCCCCTGACTTTAGCAGTGAGCCCAGGACGGCTGGGCCTTCTCAGCACATGAGGCTGAAGGGGTGAGCCTCAGTCCATCCATCTTGCCACCCTGTCAGGCCTGGCCTTGAAGCACCACATCACAGCCGGCAGCTGCTCTGTGCTCCCTGGAACAGCCAGAACGGTCCCAAAGCTCTGCTCCAACCCACTCCAGGCTCAGGCCGCTGCCAGCCTTGCCCTGGCCCCAGGCTGGGGGTTGTTTGGTTAAGGCCGAGACTGCGTGGTGGGACTCGACTCGGAAGCCTCTAGCCCGCGGTGGTAAGGGCAGGGAGGACCCAGTGCAAGGCTGAGGAAACCCTCCTCCACTCCCCCAGTATGTCCTTCCCCACACAGCTGGGGACATTCTGAGGGCAGGAGGTACGTTTGGTGCATTCCAGGGTCCCCAGCTGGACTCAGAGCTGCCTGAGGGCAATGGGGCCCTGGGGGCTCTGGCCTTGACGTCTACCTCCCGCCCCCCTACCCCTAAGCCCATGCTGCAGTCGTCCTGCCCACTGCCCTAGCTCCCCTTTGCCTTCTGCTGGGCCCTGACCCTGCTAGGCCGGCGGGGGGTGGGGGGGGCATTTGAGGTCTCTTCAAGGTCTCACCCAGGTGCTGGCTCAGGACCATAAATCATGCCAGCATGGCTGTGGGGGCTGGGGTGGCAGCTGGACCGGGGAGGGGAGTGCGGGGGGTGGGGCCCGTCCCAGGACATGCTGCGTTAGCAGGAAGCAATGCCCAACTGCGAGCCGGGCTGGGTGCTGACTGTTGCTGCCCTAGTCCAGGCACATCAGAGGGAAAGGCTCCCACCCAGGGAGTCCAGCCTTGGGGGAGACCAAGCAGGAGACCTGGACCCCATCCCAGGTAACTGGGATACCATGAGGATAGATACAGAGGTGATCCCCGCCCGACAGGAAACTGAGGACAGAAAAGCAGCCCCCCAGGAGTAGGTGGAGAGACTCCCTCACCAGGGGTGGGGTAAATAGCCCTCTCCTTTAGCAAGGAGAGTCACACAGAATCCTCTGCCCCAAAGAACAACAGACACTCACACACCATCCAGAGGAACAGAGACTCAGACCTTGCAGGAAGGAGAGATTGACCCTTTCTTCCCCCGGGACAGACATAGAAATAAAGCCCCACCCCAACTTGGCCAGAGAGACAAATGCGTAGATCTTCTCAGAGAAAGTGACACACCACCCTTCCCCAACATGGAAGGACAGAGCCCCGTGTATTCCAGGGGGACAGGTAGCAGATATGCCACCTCCCGCCCAGTCCAGGTCTAGAGGCCGCCTGATGGCTGGGAGGCACCTCTTTCTCACGCTCTCTGCCACTCTCTCGTCCGCCCAGCCATTTCCTCTGCCTTGGAGATGGAGCGGGGGGGAGGCTGGGAGTGACATCCCAGAAAGGATGAGAGGTGGAGGAGCCCCTGCCCAGGATTCCAGGGGGCAGATGTCAGAAGGGATCAGCTGGTCCTCACCACCCCCAGCGCCTGGTTCGGGTGAGAGGGTCAGCAGGCAGGGTGCCGGTGACCCAGCCAAGCTGGCCGCTGTCAGGAGCCCCCGGCCTGACGTCAGGCCTACTCATTGTTGCTGCTGGGGCTTGAGTCATTCCCTGTGACGCACTGGGGTCAGCCCTGGAGCGGCTGGGGGTGGCCTGCAGGGCCAGCTTCAGGGCTCAGCTCTCCCCTGGGCACACTAGGATGGGGTGGGGCCATCCGAGGCCACATTCACTATGCAAAGCCAGCTGCCTACTCCCAAGGTCTTGGGTTGGCCTTCAAGGTCCCTCCAAAGGCCTTCACTGCAGGCAGGCCTCAGAGGGCCTTCGCTGGTCGCCTTGCCTGCCTGGCTGGCCATGGCTTTGGCTGAGAAGTCAGCTCCCTCTGTCCTGGCCTCTCCTGCCTCAGAACTCCCAGTATCCACCCTCAGCCCTCAATAAGACCTCTCCCTCCAGCTCCTTTCTTTCCCCTTTCCAGAAATCCTCCCCAGAATAATTCCCTGAAGCTCCACTTCTTCCTGGAATCGCCAGCCCCTCTTCCTGTCCATCTCCTCAGGTTGGAGTCTTGTGTTCTCTGCAGCAGTCCCGGTTTTCTGCTGGTGCCCAGTCACCGCCCACCTTGCTGAGAGCAGGCCTTGGGACTCCTCTTCACTCTGAATGTGTCACTTTCTATTCCAGGCCACGGGCATCTCTCTGGGATGACAGCTGTCCCTTCCATCCTGGCCCCCTTTGGCCCCTGCAAAACCTGCTGCCATTCTCCATACCATTTATCATGTTTTCTTGCCGGCCCATCTCCTGTGTGAGACTCTGAGCTCCCAGAGGGCCAGACTGTGGCTTGTCCACCTTGGTAGGACACAGGCCTGTCATGCAGACAACTACACACGTGTGACCTGAATGAATGATTACATCTTGGTCATCATGAGTAGTGGCACAGGATGGGAGAATTCATTCCACACAGCCTCATTTTAAAAAAATTGAAATATCATTGATTTACGATGTTGTGTTAGTTTCTCGTATACAGCATAGTGATTCAGTTACACATATACATTTTTTTCATATTCTTTTTCATTATGGGTTATTACAAGCTATTGAATATAGTTTCCTGTGCTACACAGTAGGACCTTGTTGTTTCAGCCTGTTTTTTTTTTTTTTTTGGCCAAGACCCTCCCTCCCTGACAGGACCACCCAGATGGGTGTAGAACTCAGGGTCAGAGTTGCAATGAGAATGGCCCCGTAAGGATTCAGGGGGGCATGGAGAGGCAAGGATTGGCCAGCATCTGGGCCCCAGATAAGGGAGATGAGAGAGATCAACCTCACCCTCAGGCAGGAAAGGCTCCATGGACAGGGAGAGGTTTTGGAGGGAGGAGAGTGGGTAAAAGGATTGGTAGAAGGAGGAAAGAGTAGCCACGTGGTCTTGGCAAGTGTACTAGTCAGGGTTCTCTGGAGAAATAGAACCAACTGGAAGTATATATACAGAAAGAGATTTATTATGAGGATATAGCCTATGTGATTGTGGAAGCAGACAGGTCCCAAGATCTGCAGTCAGCAAGCCAGAGGTCCCAGAGGGCTGATGGTGTGGTTCCAAATGCCACCAGGCAGGCTCGAGGCCCAGGAGGAACGGATGTTTCAATTCAAGTCTGAAGGCAGGAAAAAGCTGGTATCCCAATTTGAAAGCAGTCAGGGTCAGAACTTTTTCTTCTATTCAGGCCTTCAACTGATTGGAGGGGGCTGCCCTCACTAGGGAAGGCAATCTGCTTTACTATGTCTATGATTCAAGTGTTAATCTCTTCCAGAAACGCCTGTCCAGACATCACTCAGAATAATGTTTGACCAAATGCCTGGGCACTTTTGTGGCACAGTCAAGTTGACGTATAAAATGAGCCACTACAGCACATCACTACATATCACTGAGCTTCAGTTTCATTATCTGTAGATTGGGGGCAAACTGTATTTACTGTCAAAGGTCAGTTGGAGGAATCAACTCACTAATACATGTGAAGTGCAGGTGTTGTGCCTCAGGGGACAGAGAGAGGTCAGACACTCCCCTCTCTCACTGGCACTCACTGGGAGTTGGGCTGTTTCCTCCCCCTCCAGGGCTGGTTTTAACCTCTCTGGGTCCCTCTCCTTTGACTCCTTACAGATCTTCCCCTCTCAATATTTTATCTTGATTCCCTTCTGGTTTAGTCCAGGCTCCAGAAAAGGATGCTGGTCTGTAAGGCAGGCAGCTTCTTCCTCCCTCAGGCCTGGAGGTACTCTGCCTGGGGAGAGGTACCTACAACTGGGACAGAGATGAACCAGAGACCAGGGCTGCACAAGGGCGGAACTATGCGGAGGAAAGAAGAGGTTGGGAACAGATGGGAGGGTGTGTAGCCTGGTGGAAGAAGGGATTGTGTAGGGGTTTTGGAAGAACTGGGTGGGAGAGGGGATGCCTAAATGGTGGGTGGGTGATAGTGATATGCTGGGGTCACCCAGTACTGGTATTTGACACCCGACTGTACCTCTGATGATCAAATGTAATCCTTCATTCATTCTGGACTCTGCATTCAGTAATCATCCTGTAGCTGGAAATTGGACACAGTAAAAAATTGGCAAATGCTACTAGTCAAGGCACTTTCCCACCAGAGAGTAGGTGTTGGGTGGGGAGGGTGAGGAAACCAGAAAGAGAACTTCTGTCATGGTAAGGAATCCTGTATTTGAGCCCCAGCCTCTACCACTTACTGAGTGATCTTGTGCAAGTTTCTTAACCTCTCTCAGTGTCAATTTCTTTATCTACATTGTAGGATTGATTGGTATTAGGCTTAAATTAATTAATATACATAAAGCACATAGAATCATGCCCTTTCCAGTCCACTCAGTAAATGTTATCTATTATGATTTTGGGAGAGGAAGTGTGTGTTAGGAAAATGAGCATCTTAATCCACAAGTAAACTACACAGGAGTGTCTCCTGTTGGTGATGGGGGCATGCCAAGCTCTGTGGGCATTAACAGAGAAACTGACAAATCCTTGGCTGCCCTGGTCTTATAGTCTACATGGAGAACCAAATATGCTCCCAGAAAGTTACACAGCACAAATATGTACTCATATTTGTATAATAATTTGGGGGTGGAGGGATGGGTTAGAGTGCTTAGCATGCACGAGGTCCTGGGTTCAATCCTCAGTATGTCCGTTAAAAACATACAAACAAACAAACAAAAAAAACCAGTTTACAATTCACAAAGGCTTTTCAATGAATTATCTCTTGTGATCCTCACAACAGCTTCCCATTTATAGAGGAGGAAATCAGAACAGATGAATGATGTCAAGAGATACAGAGGCAAAGGCAGAATTACAAGCTTTACAAGAATTGTCACCAGATCGGTCATGGCAGAGCACCAAGAAGTGCTCCTGTGTGAAAATAACACAGAGTAAGTTTAAGACCCTTTATCCAGCATCTTTGTCCGGCCAGGGATCTTGTCTATTACGCATATTGAACAAACTAAAGTTTTGCCGACCACTCAGCATAATGCACAGAACACTGGCCTAAGCTCATCTCCAGGGCACCTCTCCGAATGGCATGCCCTTCATCTTGGGGGATCGGTGCCCCTTCCAGGCCTCTGAGTCTAGAGTAGGGGACCACGTCTCCGTCCCAGGAGTGGCTCGCCGCCGATGACTCCTCTCAGCCTTAGGGAGGCAGCACAGAGCCCATCAGGCCTCTCCTTCCTTCATCTCTATGGCGGAAGTGAGTTGTTCCGGCCGAAACACAACAACATTCTCGGTGATGGGAGTTAATGGACTCGTCCACATGAGGGGGATATTTCTCACCATCAAATCTTAAAATCCGAAAGATAGTCAAGAAAAAGTCAGCATTCAAACAATAAAGCAGCATAGGTCTCTGTTTGTCCGCTTGTGTGGCGGTAAGACGACTTGGGCGGCCGCACTGGTGTCAGGGCTCGGCCAGCCGTGCCGGCGCCCCCGCCGGAGGCCCATGGGGCGGTGGGACCGGCCGGGCTCGCTGAGGCGGGCAGGTCTTCCGGCGCCGGCACCGCCTCCTGCCGAGGGGATCTGGCGTCTGCCGGTAGGGCGGCTGCGTGGCCCGCGGGTCCCGGACCGGGATTCCGGCAGGTAGGGGACCGTTCTGGCCGCTTGCCTCCCTTTTCCGTGCGAGGGCGGGCGCGCCTCGATCTCCTGGGCCCTGCCAGGCTGGGCGCGGGGCGCCGCTTCCGAGACCTGGAGGAGTCCGCTCCTCCCGCGTCCTGGCACCGTGGGGGTTCGCGGGGAGCGGCGGTAGGAGAAACCCGACCCGGGCGGGAAGGCCTTCCTTCGTCCCGCCGGGGTCTCTTGATGCGGAGCCGAATAACTTTGTGTTTTTTGCTTTCAGCTCATCTCTTGCGGTTCATCGCGCACGCGGAGGTTGGCGTACCTGCGGGGATCGCACCTGCGGAGGGCGTAGCTGGGCGTGAGGAGGAGGAAGGGCGAGATCCAGCCTGAGTGACCGGCGCTCCAGCCTGCCCTCGTAAGGTGAGAATGGGGGTGCTCTGGGCTCCAGCCTGGCTCAGAGAAGGCGTCAGCCTCTCCTGTTGTGCTCTGCAGACCTGGGCCTTGGGGGGACCAAAGGGACGAGACTGCCCAGGCCCTGCCTCGGAGAATTCCCCTGCTCATCGGGGGCGGGCGTGAGGGAGCAGATGAACTCATCACAGACCAAAGATGGCTGCGTTGGGAAGGAGGCTGGATTTGGTTAGTACTGACTTCTTGGAGTAGTGGAGTCTAGCATAGCGCTGAGAATGAGGGAAGAGCCTGGGTTTGGGGCAAAAGTGAAGAGATGTGTGGCTTGTTTGGGAATTATTGGGACACGAGAGGGGGAAGTTGTGGAAGAAAGGGGAGCCGGACCAGAGCTAGAAGTTTTTAGATGGGAAACAGCTAGACTGAGTTTAACTAGAGGGCAGAAATGAGCAAGAGCGCCCTGCTCAGCCTAAGAGTGTAGGAGAAACCAATCCAGCAACCATTCCTGGGTCAGGATGAATTGAGCAGTTACTTTGTACTAGGAACCAGGTACTGAGATTCCAGCAATGAATAGGATACGCTCCCTGCCCTCAAGGGCTTGTCTGCCTAGTTGGAGACTCTGGACAAGATTAACATATGTGAAAAGCTAACTGATAGTACAGGTAGCTCTGGGCCGATTGCCAAGTGACAGGCAGAGCCAGCTTGATTTCTGAGCAATCTGAGGACAGTTGCCCTGTGTTTAGGGGCACAGAGACAAACAAATACACTTCCAAGAGAGCTGCCAGATCCTGAGGAGATAAGATGTGATGTCAAGCTGGCCTGTTTATGGGGACTGGAGACTCTTAACCAGTAGAAGAGGTAAGGGGGTGATGGAAGAGTTGCCTCTAACTATCTGAAAGGCTTGTTTATGGAAAAGAGATGAGATTTATTCTTTGTGACTTTTTTGTTTGTTTTGGGGGGAGGTAATTAGGTTTATTTATTTGCTTATTTGTTTTAATGGAGGTACCGGGGATTGAACGTATGCTAAGCACGCACTCTTCCACTAGGCTATATATACTCTTCCCCCTTATTTTGTGTGACTCTTGATAGCAAAACTAAGACTAATGTTTTGAAGCACTAAGAGACAGATTCCTTCAGTAAAAAGGATAACTGAATTGAGCTGTTTAAAGATGAAGTGGCCTGCTATGAGAGGTAGTGAGTTCTCTGTCAGAGGAGGTGTGTTAGCTGAACCCTCTCCCTCTGGGCTCCTACTCAGTTACTTCTGAAGGTCTGATTCTTAAGTCTGTTCTTTCCTTCTCACTCTCTCCACCAGTCCTGTCCTGTAGCCTTGCATCATCTCTCAGCAAAAAAGATGTCATAATTATAGCAACTAATACTGAGTGTTTACTGCTTGTCAGGAACTGCTTTAAGTGCTTTACAGATGTAATTCATCCCATCCTCCAGATGACCCTTTCAAGGTAGCTATTGTTAACGTCCCCTTTTTATAGATTGGGGAAACTGAGACATGTAGGGTTAGGCAGCTTGCTGAAGATCATACAGTGAGCAGTTGGCAGAGGTGGAATTCCAGCCCAGGCTGTCTGGCTTTCAAGTCACTGCTCTTAACCCCTATTCCACTGTGTTTTACATGTGTTATTTTATTTAATCCTCACAGCGATCCAAATTTATAGATAAGAAAATAGACTTAGAGAGGTTGAGAGATTTGCTTAAGGTCACAGAGCAAGATGTAGGGGAGCCTGGATTCAAACCCAGCACGGTTGGACGAGAAAACCCCCACACTCTGCACTTCACTCTCCCACAACCCACTGTGCCATCTCGATAATGGTCACTACTGTAGGGGCCTCTCACTGAATTCCTTGCCCAGCCCTTTCTATCTTAGATTGACAAATTTTTAGCAAGAGCCTGTGAATGGCCCTGGAAATGTGCGAGATTTGGTGTGTACATGTGTCAGTCAGATGTTAAAGTCTAGTCTTCTTAGCTTTTCCTGACTTCTCAAAGCAGTTTGTGACCCCAAAATAGTGAAGAGTTATTCTTTGCCCATCAGCCAGAGTTAATTTTCAGATGCACAAATTTGATCTTGGACAGTGATGCACTGACCCTTCACTGCCTGCAGGACAGAGTCCAAATGCCTTAATTTGGTCATTCAGGGTCCCAGGGAATCAAATTCCAATCTTCCTTTTCTTCTTAGTCCCACTGTGTAGTCTCACCACTCTGGTAATGTTTACCTGCCTATCTCTCCTCTATCCTGGAGTCTTCTTAAGGGTAGAAGCTGACAGGTGTTGCATGGTGTGCAGGTGCTGTAAAATGCACTGAATACCGTCACGGAATTCAAGCCCTGGCTGGTTGTTTGCATTGATAACTTTGAAGCTCTCCTCCATGCTTACTTTGGCAGCACATACACTAAAATTGAAGCTCTCCTTTCTGACCCCGAGAGTCTAGGATTGTTGATTGTTGGCTGGCACGTGCTGCTGCAGCGCAGAGAAGGGTGTGGAGGCGAGGTGAGGCGGGGCCGGGCCTGGAGGGGAGTGAACAGGTAACACACAGATCGTTCAGAAGGTGTTGGCATTCTGACCTGGCTCCTCTTGCAGGGTGGCCCCTGGGTGGGGTGAAGCTCCCCCATCTTTACTCTCGTCCCCATCCCAGTGTGGGCCACTGGCTACAAGATGAACTGTCGCTCGGAGGTGCTGGAGGTGTCGGTGGAGGGGCGGCAGGTGGAGGAGGCCATGCTGGCCGTGCTGCACACGGTGCTTCTGCACCGCAGCACAGGCAAGTTCCACTACAAGAAGGAGGGCACCTACTCCATTGGCACCGTGGGCACCCAGGATGTTGACTGCGACTTTATCGACTTCACCTACGTGCGTGTCTCCTCTGAGGAGCTGGACCGTGCCCTGCGCAAGGTCGTCGGGGAGTTCAGGGTAAGGGGGTGGAATGGTGGGCTGCGGGTGTTCCCTGGGTGCTGTCCCCCTGGCTTGCTGTCAGACCAACTTCCCCTTCCTGGGTGTGCAGGTCAGGTTCTTTCAGGAAGGTGCATTCAGAGCTCCTCTGGGTGGGGAGAGCTTGGTGGGGGGCAGTGAGGGGGCCTTGTAAAAATACTGAGGAAGAAGGAGAGCAGGAGGCCTTGGTGGCCAGGTCTCCTGGGGCGATCATTGCCCCTGTGCTCTTGACCCTGTCTCTGACTCCACAGCCCTCTCTCCTGACACCTTCTCTTTTCCTCTGCTTCCACTTGGGCCTTTCCCATATGAAACTCCCAGAGAGGGAGGGTTGCTGGGCTGAGGCACTTGTCATCCAAGTGGAGCATCCCTTGGGGAGCTTGGTGCGTGTTTGTGTGTGCCTGTGTGGGTGCAGAGAAGGTGGAAGGGGCACACCAGGCTGCTAAGGTTGGTCGCCTCAGAAGGTGGGACCAGGGGTGTGGTTTTTAATTTTATCTTCATTTGAGGTTTCAGTGTTTCACTGTTTCAGTGAATGTGTCATTTTAGATTTTCAAGTAACCAAGGGAATTTCTTTTAAGGTGCCCTGCCTGGGGTCAGACAGAGATGGAGGGTTGTCTGTCATGAGTTGAGAGAGCACCTACCTTGTGCTGGGCACTGCACGCTCCTTGCAGGGGGTGACCCCTCTCGCAGGCCACAGTATTGCCCACCCCTCAGCCCCCCGGTCCCTTGGAGCTTGGAGAGAGCTTCCCATCCCCCTGCAAAGGAGGCAGTGGTTCTCAGCCCTCTGTCCTCCAGATGCCCGTGAGAGGCGCGTGGAGCATAGTGGTTAAGAGAACACACTCTGGAGCCAGGCTCTACCACCCAGCAAGGGTGTGACCTTGGGCAAGTTACTCCACTCCTCTGGGCCTCAGATTCACTGTGTGTAAAATTAGAATGATAATTATACCCACTTCATAGGGCGTATCCACCGGGAGGATTAAATGAGCCACATCTGTCAAGTGCCTGAGGCCGGCATGCAGGAAGCTTATAGAAGTCATAGCCAGTATTGCTGTCAGTGGGGTCATTTGAGCTTGGTTTGTCCATGAAGAAGAGTCTCCTTCCTTGATGGGCAGTTTAGGACTTGAGAGAGGCTTCCTTACCCTCTGGGTTGGCCCGCAGATGGAAAGGTGCTTTAGGGTCTCGGCTGTACTGGGAGGAGTGTGTGGCCACCACACCCTATGGGGGGGACAGGCAGAGGTACTGGACCAGGTGGTCCCACCTGCTTCTCAGAGGAGAGAGGGAGAAGCAGGCCGGTCTGGTCTGTCCTTCCCCTCACGTCCCACTTCTGCTCCTTGGCTTCTGTCTTTCTAATCAGGGATCACTGGGCTTTTCTTTAAGAGACTGTGAGTTAAGGTTGTCATTGAGTGAATGAAGTAGGACTGGGCTTAACTGGGCACGGAGAAGGCAGATAATGTTTGCCTGGAGAGGAGGAAATTTTGGAGAGAAGGTGATTTTGGAGGAAAAAAAAAACGTTTTGAAGGATGGGGGCCAAAGGAGTGGGGTTGTGGAAGGAGAAAGAGGTCCCTTCTTGTAAAGTGAAAAGCAAGAATTTAAAGTCAGATAGTCTGGATTCAAACCCTGGTGCAGTCATCATCCACTGGCCTGTGACTTTAGCAAAGTAACTTGCCAGGACTCTGAGCCTCATTCTGCCTCAGAGAAACGGAGGTTCTGTACCTGCCCCCCGGAGTTGTGGAGAGGAAGGGGCTGGACTGTATGTGTAGAGTGGCCCAGAATACGGGTTTAAAGACATCAATTCTGAGCAAAGCTGGAGGAGTGGGGTGAGCAGATTTCATTGGTTTGCTTGAACCACTCCATTTTAGGCCAGCAGTTTGCTATATCACTTCACACAAATCCTTTACTCTCTGGGTCTCATTCCCCGCCCTCTCTGAAGGACTAATGAATCCAGGAGAGCACTTCCCTGGGGCATAGGAAGCAGGCCCTCACAGGGCGAGAGCCCCTCAGAGGCCTTGGCCTGCTCGTGTCTTGCTCCTCCTTCCCCAGGATGCTCTGCGCAACTCCGGGGGCGACGGGCTGGGGCAGATGTCCTTGGAGTTCTATCAGAAGAAGAAGTCTCGCTGGCCTTTCTCAGATGAGTGCATCCCCTGGGAGGTGTGGACCGTCAAGGTGCATGTGGTGGCCCTGGCCACGGAGCAGGAGCGGCAGATCTGCCGGGAGAAGGTGGGCGAGAAGCTCTGTGAGAAGATCATCAACATCGTGGAGGTGATGAACCGGCACGAGTACCTGCCCAAGATGCCCACGCAGTCCGAGCTGGACAATGTGTTTGACACAGGCCTGCGGGACGTGCAGCCCTACCTCTACAAGATCTCCTTCCAGATCACCGACGCCCTGGGCTCCTCTGTCACCACCACCATGCGCAGGCTCATCAAAGACACCCTAGCCCTCTAGGCCTTGCTGGGGCCTTGCGTGCGCCTTGATGGCTTGTGGACCTTGGCTTCTGAGGACCATACTGTTAGGCCCTTAGGGGCTCTGGAACCCGCTCTGGGTCCTTGATGAGACTTGGAAGGGCCACTGCTGGCTTCCTTGTTTTGTGGTTGCCAGTCTCTGGCCATCCTCTTAACCTTCACTGTGGGTCAAGTCTGGCCTCCATGGTCTCTCTGCTCCCCTGGTGGGGGGGTCCCCTTTCCTTCGCTGTACAGAGGAGTCGTCACTAGGATGGTGAATAAAATTGAGAATGTGAATTTAGGTTGAGCCATATGTCCCTTGGCTGGCGTTCTGCCCTGAAACATGAACACTTCTGGCAGACCTATGAGGACATGGGGGTATGTGGAGGGCAGCATTCCAAGATGAGAGGAGTGGGTGGATGGGATTAAAGACAGATTAAAGCTGACTGATTTCGTACTTTGTTGGACATTCACAGAAGCAGTGTGACCACAGTCAGTCCCATGAATGAGGACACAGATCAGGATCTGCTGCTTTGGGATATGATTGTGGTATTTCTCCTCCCTTCCTAAGGACGCTATGACATCCTTGTCCTTTATATTATCTGGTCTTGCTTCAGGCACCCCCAAAGATCTCTCCTCTCTATTCATTGAGCACACCCAGACCCCACTTGAACCAGAAAGCTCATTTGATTTGGTCTCTCTCTCTCGATTGGCCAGCTCTCACGTGTCCAGTGTCCAGTGACCCTTCCAGTTTGAGCTGGCCCTCGCCGTTGTTAGGACATTGCTTTAATAAGTCACACTTGTGTGCTTTTTATTGTTCCATATTTTAGAATGCTTTTTTGTGGGGGGGGGGTGGTTAAAGGAGGTCCTGGGGATTGAACCCAGCACCTTGTGCATGCTAAGCATGTGCTCTACCACTGAGCTATACCCTCCCACCCCCTACAATGCTTTTTGGTTACATCTGGGCCAGTTCTAACCAGATTGAATGAACTGGGTGTAAGCAGGGGTGCTAAGGGAGAAGTGGATTGGGGGTCTTGTCCTTTGTCCTGGAGCATGTAGGTGCAGGGATGGCCAGGAGGTGTTGGCATATTTTTTCTCATTCCAGGCTGCTCTTGGCTGTGTGCTATTTCATGACAGGTTTTGTAATGTCCTACCTTTGACCTCTGGGGCACTGGGGAGTTGGAGAACTCCGGAGGTCCTCAGGGGTTAAGAGATGGGAAGCAAGTCCTTGATGAGCAGAGGGGTGGGGGTAGGTCTTAAAGTGCCCCCTGCCCTCCATCTTCCTGCTCCCGAGGGGATGGTGGATGAGAAAGGCCACGCATCACTAAGGTTCTGGAGGCTGCTCTTTCGCCTCCTGTCCAAGTGGCCACCTAGGCCACCTAGCAGTATTGGTCTTTGGCCCAGGGATAGGGAGCCCAGGATTGAAGATGGTCCTGTGTCCCACTCAGCGGGGGCAGCACCCTAGCCAGCATTTGGGGTGCGGTCTGGAAGATCTTTTCAGGGTTTTGAGGGAAGGTCTGCTCCTTTTGCCAAGTGGGAGGGAGAGCCCTGGGGACAGGACTCCTGGGTTTGGCTGGTTGGGTGCATGCGCCAGATTTGCATGCGTTGGTCTGTGAGCCTTTGGGCCGAGAAGCACAGCAGCGCCCGCCGTGACTGTGGGCCATAGCTGCACTGGAGGAGCCCTTTGTCTAGGAAGGGCCCCAGCGCTCTGCTCAAGGGGTGGGGGCCCAGAGCGCCTGGGATCCGCCCCTCGGGTCCCTCCCCGACGCAGTCGCAGCCTGTCTGCCCGTCCGCCTGCCAGCCGGGACTCTCGCACATCTGGCGATCCCGAGCACAGCTGGGCAGCCGGCACCGAAGCATGAACGGCTCACAGGCGGGCATCGCAGCCCAAGCCGCCTGGCTGAGCTCCTGCTGCAACCAGTCGGGGGTGCAGCCGGAGCCCCCCGAGGGGCCGCGCGCCGTGCAGGCAGCGGTGCTGGGCGTGCTGTCGCTCCTCGTGCTCTGCGGGGTCCTGTTCCTGGGCGGCGGCCTTCTGCTCCGCGCGCAGGGCCTGACGGCGCTGCTGGCCCGAGAGCTGCTCGCGTCCCGGGAGGCCGAGCCCAGCGGCGCCAGCGGAGGCGACGACGACTCTTAGACGCCCGGCTGCGCTCGGGGGTCGCAGCCTCCAGGCGACCCGCGGACTCCGCGCCTTACTGCGAGGGAGCGGCCCGGGCGCCCGACGGCTGCGGCGGACGGAGCCCCGGCGCCCCCACCCCGCGATGCTGGCGCGCACGCGCAGGTGAGAGCCCTCGCTGGCGAGAGCCGCAGCGCCGGACTCGGGGCGCAGGAGGCCGTAGCCTTCGTATTGGCTCGGCTCTCTGGGCGCAGCCACAGAGCCCCCAGCTTTTCAGCGACTCTGGTTTTGCCTCTGGAAGCCCACGGAGTGGGGCCTGCAGCTACCCCAGGTGTGCCGGATCTGAGCGAAGAGGCTGCCCCTCCCTCCCTCTCCCATTCTCTCTCCTGTAGCAGCGGCGCCCCAACCCAAGGCTTTTTTTTTCTAGATCACTGTTACTATGGGAGCGGGGGAGGCAGGACAGACCATGGAGCAGGGAGGCCGGAGGGGCCACAGTGTGCTGTGAGGCCCTTCTTCCCTGCAGCCACGCCACCCAACTTTGCTCCAGCCCCACCTAGTACTAAGGCCCAACTTGGTGTCACCCCAGCACTGCCCATCCCACTGGAAGGCTGAGGAGAGACACCTCCACAGAAACTCAGACAATCCAGGCCTCTGGCTTCTGCTTCCTTCTCTTCTTCTGGAAGCCTTTTCCCTGGAGGGGATTTGAGTAAGATTCCTCACTGTGGCCTCCCTCTTGAGGCAGGGATGGGAGTGAATTTCAGTGCAGAGCCTGGGGCCTGGATGACCCTGGGGGATGGGGCCTCCTCCCCCAGCCCCTGCGCAAGTTGGCAGGATGCATGTAGCCCAGAGCAAGGAGCTTTGGGTTTTGTGTGTGTGTGTGTGTGTGTGTGTGTGTGTGGTAGGTGACAAGGCTCCTAACAGCTGAGGGGCCTCAGGAGCACGTTGCTCCAGGAAGCTGGGGCTGAGGAGTCCCAGCTGTGGGGTGTCCATCTGGCCCTCTTGCCTCTGTCTCTCCAAGGACAGGAGCCATCTGGAGGGAAGGGCCTGGGTGGCCAAAAGACAAGGTAATTCTAGGCCAAGGCTGCCTTGGGCAGAGCCACAGGGGTTGGTGAGGGAAGTCTTCTCTGTCCCTCCTCTCTGTTCCGGGTTGTACCTAGGGGGTCCCACGAGGTTTCTGTGGGTGGGGCTGTTCATTGGAGGTGCCTCTGACCTCTCTTGCCCCTCCTACTCTCGAGCCCCTCCCTTGCCTACAAGCGGCAGGCAGAGGCAGGGTCCCAGCTTCCCTCTGGCCGAGACCAGAGTGAGCGCAAGGGAGTGAGTGCGTGTGAGGAGGGGCTGAGGAGGGGCAAGGGGCCGGAGTGGGGAGGGTGCAGCTAAGCAGCTGTGAAGCTGACGACGTGTGATCTCTGCTCAGAGCAGCCCAGGATCTGGTGCTAATCCTGGGCAGCTGTGCCACACTGGCCTTGCTGAGCTGTGGACTTCTCACCTCAGGCACACCGCCCCCACCCCCTTGGAGAAAGGGCTGGCCAGGGCAGTGAGAGGTGTGTGTGTGGGTGTGTGTGTGTGACTGCTCCCAGCACAAGGACAGCAGGCAGGACCCAGGGACAGTCCCCACCTCACTTTGCTGTGTCCTCAATTCCCCCTCTTTATTGTACCTGGGTTCACCCACCACCTTGCCCCATACCTTCTGCTGCTTTTCCATCCTTTCTCCCATCTCCATCCTGTGCTCTCTTCTCCTTCCCCAGCTGACAGTCTCCATGTCCGCCGTGAACCCTTCATTTTACAAATGGGAAAGCTCAGAGAGAAGAAAGTAACATGACGTGAATGACAGAGCTGGAAATGGTCCCTGGGGCTCCTGATTGATTCTGAGCTCAGTGGGTGGGGGCGGCATCCCTGAGTGAGAAGGACTCCTTGGGTGGCCCCTTTTGCTCTGTCCTCCCTTTCCCTGATTTCTCACCACTCTTTGAGATGCTGATGCAAAATATAGACTCTCTTCCCAAAAGAATGACCCTTCACACATATTTGGCATATGGCTTCTGGGGCTGGAACCCCTACTTCCCCCACCTCCATGTCCTCCCTCTTGTTCTTACTTCTTAGTGGCCTTGCTAGATACCTTCTTGCTGCTGGGAATGGCCTTCCAGATGCCACAGCAACTCCTCAGCCAGCTGGGCTCAGTTTTCCTGGCTGAGGGAGGGGGTGAACTCAGAGGGTCAGCTGGAATATACATCTATGGAGAAGAATCCAAGTGGAATGAGCAGAGGGATCAGAGGTCAGGGTGATGACTTGGATTGGCCTTTGGGTTCAAGTCTGGGTGGTGTCAGGGATGTAAAGAGATTTGCTGGAGGGAAGGGTTGTGCCCCAGTATCATTTTTACTCAGGCACTCAGGCAGGGCTGGGGGTGTTGGGGTGGAGGGAAGAAAAGAAGGGGCAGGTAAAGGCTTTCTTCATCCAACTTCCTGCCTTTAGTCTCCCTTTCAGCTCAGTGCTTGTAGAGTCAGCCTGTGGCATGTGCTAGGGACCTCAGTGTTCCTGAGGGAAGATACTGAGATACTTGCCATGGAACTCTGACCCTGGTCAAGGCTGTCAGACTGGGGAGGAAAAGAATTTAGAAAATTGAGAAATGGGCGCTGCTGTCCCGCCTTCTCAGGCTCTCAGGCTGACAGTGAGTGGTGGGGGAATGGCTGCAAGTCTGAGTGCCATGGAGGGAGGCCAGGCATCTGGACCCCAGCAAGCTCCAGTAGCCTGCACTTTCCTTGACAGAAAGGCTGGGGCCACAGATGGGAGGACATCTTGCCTTAACCTTCCTGCAGCCCCTGGATCTCACCCTGAGCTGGAAAGGGCCGTTATTCCTTGGCTTCCACATGGTGCAGCTCCCTTCCCAGCAAAGATGGGGGCGGCTATCTGTTACAGATTCCGGAGCCTTGCCTGGTCTGTTTCCCAAAGAGCTCTCCCTCCAGCCCTCTGGCCCATGGGGAACGCCTGCTGCCTTGATCCATGTGTGGTGCAGACAACAGCCTGGGAGAAACCTGGGTTGTGGTGAGACCTAAACCTGGGATGCTTGCCGTTAGCTGCTTTCTCTGATCTGCCCCATCCAACCTCCTGAAGTGCTCATGGTGTGGGTCTGGGAGGTTGGCGCTCCAGGAATGAATGGGCCCTCTGGGCACTGAAGAGGCCACACCCCCCGGATGCTCAGTGCGGCAAATGCTGGCCACGCCCCCTGTCTGCCAGGCCTCTGAGGACACCTGTCCCGTCTCTGGTGCAGGGCAGCTATGGTCTTACAGGCCACTGACTTGTCCCTGCTGAGGGCTGTGGATCATTGTCCCCCATTTGGAGGTCTTGGGTGCCCCTGCAATGTCCCATCACTTCCTGTGGCTTGTTATTAAATATGCTGATAATGCAAGTTTGGAGTATACAGTCAACGTTTCCGGCTCCTGACTCTTGGTATTAGTGGTACCCCTGGGACATCCTCCAGTTTGGAATGTTTCTGGCAGATCCTGAAATAGCAACCGCAGCCCATCTCCCCTGGTCTCTTCTCAGTGCTGGCTATTCCCCTTCCATACCCAGATCCAAATCCTTCCAAGAGTGGGTGGGTAGGAGGTGGGGTAGTGACTCACACGCCAGCACTTGGCTGCCCCCCTGTGGCCAGTGAGGGCAAGAACACCGCTCCACTCAGTTGATACTTGGGGGGCTCTGATCACAGTCTTAACAGAGCTTGTGCCTCAAAATGAGGGGATTTTGTGGGCGTGTGCACTGAATTCTACATTGTGAACTTTCCTGAACCTCAGTCTTTTAATCCATGAAATGGAGGTAACAATGTCATGAGAATCAAATATGGAGTACGCTTGTCTGTAGACAAAAGGCTTTCTACACTGTAATTATCATGTAACGTTGTTACTGTTAGTTTTTTCTCCAAAGGTGGCCATCCCCAGAGGAGAGGTGTAGAACCACCCACCCCGTTCCTGGGAACGCTTCGTTTATTCATCTTTTCCATGAGTGTTTAGTGAGTGACTGCTCTGTGCTGGACAGGTCCCTGGGGCTGGGGATGAGATGAATATGACAGAGGTCCTGCCCTCAGGGAGCTCACAGTCCTGTAAAGAGCACTGTTCACAAGACTGAAGTTAACGCAGACAATAAGAAGTGTCCAGCGTTGACAGAGCCAAGAGTAAGGAGTGACTGGCTTGGCTTGTAGAGGTGGTGGCCATACTGAACGGGCATTTATGGGGCAAAGAAGGGGAGGAAGAATGTTCTGGGCAGAGGTACAGAAGGGTGTAGGGTTGGAGGTGCCCTTGAAGCAGGTAGGTAGAATGGAGTGTGAATGGATGTGAGACCAGAGGGGTAGCAGCCTGGTAGGGAGTGGAATTTACCCTGGGGGCAGTGAGGTGTCTGGAGGGTTTTAAGCCAGGAATTGACATGGTAAGATCTGAATTTTAGGGAATTAGGGGTAAATCTGTGGGTGGGAGTAGGCTAGAGGTAGAGAGACAGCCAGGAGGCTGTGGTCCAAACCCAGCAAAGATGATGGTGGCCTGGACTAGGATGGAAAGAAAGGGAACAGATCCAAGCGATGTTTGGGATTCAGGCTTTTGGTCACTAGTTGGGTGTGAGAGATGAGGGAGAGGGAAGCGGGAGGAGAACAAAGCCCTAGTTCCTGTCCTGAATTAGTGAGGGGGTGGTGATGCCTGCCACCCAGTGAGGGGCTGTGTTATCAGTTAGGATTTTTTTGGTCTGAATTTACAGGAAACTCAAAAGATAGTTGGCTTGAACAGAAGGGAATTTATTGGCCCACATAACTGCAAAGCCCAGTGGTAGTTCTGGCCTCAGGCCTGCTTTGACTCAGGTCTGACAGTGAGAGCAAGCCTGGCCCCTCTGCCTCCCGTGGCTGGGTCTGCAGCCTGTGTCAGCTTCTGGCAGGGTAGTCTGGTGGTTGGAGCAAGGACTTGACATCACCGGCTGGATTTGTGCTGGCACACCCTTCCCTGGCTATGTGACGTGGGCAAAGTGCTTGACTCCTCTGTGGCTCAAGTCCCTCCTCTTTTGAGTGGGGAAAAGCAGTGCCAAGCTACTGCATCTTTCCTTAGGACGAAATGAGATCCACCCGTGTAGAGAGCCTGGCGCAGAGCCTGGTGCAATAAATGTGCGTGTTGTTAGTCTCAGCCTCCACGTGAGGCAGGGTGTCGGCTTCAGATCTATCAGGAAGGCGGGGCCCCTCTCCCAGGTCCCTCGGGCCAAACCACAGGAGCGGCTGTAAACTGTCCTAACCTTGACGAACTTGCTGCGAGCACGGAATATTCTAGATCTCGATCACATTCTCTACTCAGACACCCCAAACCACGGGGCCCAAAGGATGGAGACTGTCTCCTCACCAGATCTAAGCCCGTTTCTGTCCTGGAGAGAACAGAACAGAAGGTGGGCATAAACAGATACATGGCTGTTGCAGACGGTGGGGGGAGGGGGCGGGGTCGCAGGCAGAGACGGTGGCCAATAAGTCCAGTTCTGATGTGTTGAGTTTGAAGCACATCGGGGACATCCAAGGTGGACAATTAGTGTATAAGGCTGGGGCTCAGCACAGAGACTTCTGGGCAGTGGTGTTGCTAGAGACAGAAAATGGAACTGTGGGAAGGGACCAGGCTGGGGGGAGAAAGGAGGAGGTTGAGGGGGCCACCCTGGCAGGCCACCACTAAAAGGCAGAGCAGAAGCAGAAGAGGAGCTAGCAAGGCCCTCCTGGTGGAACCTCAGCCCTGGATGGCTGCTGAGTGCCCCCAGAGAACATTTCACCCCTGGGTGGACTGGTGGCACCAAGAATGGTCACCAGACCCTGCAGGACCCTCTCTGAGTCTGGCCAGCTCCCTCTTCCGATGCTGATTACTGCCAACCATGCCCTCTCAACCCTGCCTCTGCCCCCACCTGCCCCCATCTCCCACACTCTGCTCAGATACCCTCACCTCCTACTTCTCACAGAAAGGAGATGCCATCGGACAAACTCCCTCCACTCTGTCCCCAGACCTCCTCTGGAGCCAGGGGCTTTTCCCATGTGTCCCCGGAGAGGCGCCTCCCCCAGCCCCCATAGATGCACTGTCCTCCTCGGCACCCCCACCCTTTCACTTTTGATTCTTTAATGCTCCTTTAACTGCTCCTTCCCTGCTGGCTCCAACTTCAAAACACTCAGGTTTCTTGCATCTTAAAATAGCCCTCCTCTGCACCCAGGGCTCCTCCAGTTACTACCCTGTGTCTTTACAGCTAAACTGCTCTAAAGTCACCCATTCTGCTGTGCATCCCCCATCCTCCTTCCGTCTTGGCCTCCTGCTCACTCCTCATTCCTCTGCAGCCTGCCTTCTGTCTACACTGGCTCTGGCGGGTCAAGATCTACCTCTGGATGCTTGCTTGAACCTGCTTTTCTGTTCTTATCTCAGCTGCTCTCCTGGCACCTCTCCCTCCTCTTCACAGCCATCCCCATGGCTTCTGGGGCAGCTCTGAAAGAAGCTCCGGGACGTGGAGAGGGGAGGCTGAGACTGTAGGCTCCAGAGTGATACTGGGTTCACACCCTGGGTCCGCCACTCACTGGGTAACTGAAATCCTCTCTGTCATTCGTGAAATGGGATCTCAGAAACTCCTGAGATGGTGTGGACTTCAGCGTGTGGGAGGCTGGGCCCTGGAGTGCCTGCCTGTCTGAATCCAGGCTCCCCAGCTCCCAGCTCTGCATGCCCTTGGCAAGACTTGCTGTCCCTTGTCCCTGTCTCACCTCTGTCTGGGGGTCCTGGCCAGCACCTCCTCTCTCATTGCCCAGGGCTCACATGCCTCAGGACTGTTGGAAGCCTTCCTCTTGCCCTGCCCTCTTGCCCTGGGTGCTCTCCCCCTCTCCTGCAGCTGAAATCACTATCTCTATGCATGCCTCTGAGAGCTGCAGCCCCACCCTCACCCAGGTCCTGAATCCGGCATTAATACATTGGCCCATTCTGCCGTGATTTACTCAGCAGCCTCTCTGGCAGCCACAGGAGAATACATGGTAAATGAGACAGGCCCCTGCTCTCAGAGCCTCCGTTGTTCTGGTGGGAGGGGACGTTTAATGAATGTGTGAACAAATATACGAGGTAACTGCGGGCAGTAATACAACAGGGCAAGGGGGTGGAGACCTGTGGGTTGTTTAGGTGGAGGTAGTCATGGGAAGCTTCCCGGAGGAGGCGGCATCTGAGTCAAACCCTGGCCAATGAGGAGGATCCAGCCAGAATAAGGGCTGGAGCAGAGTGTTCCTGCCAGAGGGACAGTGGGTCAAAAGGTCCTACCGTGGGAATGAGACTGGTGCGTCTGAGGAACCAAAAGGAGGCTGGTGCGTCAGGAGCTTAATGAGCTAGAGGGGCGGCAAGTCATGGAGGAAGACCTTTGCTCCTGGCGCACCATCTTCACTCCTAGCCTGTCTGGCTCCCAGGGCATGGTACCACCTCCTTCCCAGCAGCTGTCCTCCCCTCTCCTTCTTTGCACATCACCAAATGTGGTCCATTTTGCCTTTTAGAGAGCTTTGCTCCATCTCTAGCCGCCAGTCTCACCTCTCACGCAGCCCCCATGTCCATTGGTGCTTCTTGGCTCACCCTGCTCCATGGGCCCCAGAGGGGTCTTGTAAAAAGGAGTAGCCTGTCAAGCTCCTCCCTGTCTAATGCCCCCACCCCAGCCCTCAAAATGGATTCTCACTGGTCATAGACGGAGTCCAAAATGTGGTCCTCAGGCTCCTACTTGGGCTTCTGCTCCCTCTCTTCGTCGTCTCTGTCCAGCTCCATCATGTCCTCCAGGCCTCTGAGAAGCTGTCTCCACCCCTCCTTCCATTTCTCGGCTGGCCCCTTGCCCTCCTTAAGGCCTGGGGATCCCTGTCAGGCATTTCCACAGCCCCTGGGAGTCTCCATCCACATGTCCAGTTACACGTCTCGTGTCTCTCCTCGGACATCTCGTAAGCTCCGAGAGAACAGGGCCAAATGTGTTTGTTCCCTGCTGCTTCTCCAGTGACTGTCGTAGTGCCTGGCACATAGTAGGTGCTCAGTAAATACGTGTTGAATGAATGAAGGGTCGAGTTCTACAGAGAGGCTGCGGGAGGGGAGGTTGGAGAGGAGTCTCCTGGACCGCCCCCCGCCCCTTGAAGCTGCCCACCCACCCAAACCTCCCACAACCCTCAGCCTCACCCAACAGCACGAGCCCCGGCCACTTGTCATCCTTACAGCCTCTGTCCTGACCATTTGACCCTGATCCCCTCTGGCTCTGATTCCCATTCTGCTCCTCCTATCCCCAGGCTCAGCCTCTGCCCCCTCAGATCTTCTGGTGAAGCAGGTGGTTCCCTGCCCCCAGGCCCTGGGCTCTTTCTTTTTTATTTTTATTTTTGCTTTTTTGGGGGGTGGGGCAGGTAATTGATTGATTGACTTATTGACTTACGTATTTATTTATTCAGTGGAGGTACTGAGGATTGAACCCAGGACATTGTGCTTGCTAAGCACACACTCTTCCACTGAGCTATACCCTCCCCACGAAGATATATTTTTGTGAGGGATCATGTTAGGGTTCCAAGCTGTGCGGTGACTTAATTAACTTGGTGCCTTTTACCACAAGAGGGTGCCTAATGTTTGCTCTTTACTGTCCCCTCTGTTCCTCTTGCAGTCACTGTGCCTTGTGCAGATCTGCTCCCCCATGCTTCAGAGGGCCATCATGGTGGTGCCTCTGCTGTCCAGGGGGAGATCCTGGGGCTCCAGGCCCACCCCATTTCTCTGCAGAGTCTCTTTCCCCCGCGGCAGCCTAACTCCTTTACCCCCGTGACAGCATCTCTTTACTCACAGTGGATAGTTCATGTGAACCTACCTGTTTTCATGACTTTGAACCTCTTCCTTGCAAAACAACGACCCAGCTAAAGGTAGATATACCTCCTTTTTGGACTGGCTTTCATGACAAACCACCATATTAGCTGGAAACGTCTCTGGCTGAGCCATCTGCTCAAATGTCAGCTCCAACAGGATAGGGGTTCTTGCTATTTCATTCACCGCACACAGAGGGCTGCGAGGAAACAGATTTTTAAATGCAGAGCATCGTCCCTTAAATTTCATCTTTGATCACGGAGTGGGGAGGAGGCAGAAACTATAAATGCATCATAGCCCCTCAGTTCTCTCGAGTGAAAAAAATGTGTTAACTCCCAGAGACATGCTAGAACCTAGTTGAGGCACCTTGGAGTTTGATCCTATAACAGGCTGCCGGTGTGAATGGAACCTTTAGAGAAATGATAGCAAAGTTTAAGAGGGTTAGTCGGTAGACTTTCAGATACTGTCAGGCTCATCTTTTAGATTTTGCCACATACTGTCAGTTCTTTAGACATCACTCTTCATGCGTTCGCAAAAACAAACAAACAAAAAAACAGATTAGCACATTTTTCCCCCACTGTGTGCAAGCTGGGTGGAGAGGGCAGAGCTGTGTGGTTGGCTGAAGATTGGAACAGCACACTCCAGCACCTGGGAGGGCGGGCCAGAGGTTGTGGAATCAGTGCGAGCAGAAACCGCTTCAAATGCACAGGTGGCAGGCGGATGGAACATCTCGCTGCCTGTTGGTTCCCAAATCTGAATGTATCTTTTCATTTCAAATGTCTCTATCAGATACCAAATGTTACAGGAACTGTAGGGGAATGAATTAAAAGTAGAAACAATATTTCGTTCTTTGCCATTTGAGAGAAATGATGAATATTTCAAAACCATTTGGTAGAAAGCAGGGGGCGATGTCTCCCTTTCCCTCCCCCAATGTCTAAGGCAGTGTTCCTGTTTCCTTTTTCCTTTTTTTTTCAATGTTTAAATTATATTTATTTATTTATTTAATTAAAAAATTTTTTATTGAAATATAGTTGATTTATAAAGTTAGTTTCAGGTGTACAGCAAAGTGATTGAGTTATAATGCAGTGTTTCTTAAAAGTGGGTTCCATGGTCCTCCAGCCTCAAGGGACTTTAATGGAAACATCTCTGGCTGCAACTTGAATAAAGGTCTTGTGTTACTTGAATAAAGGGTTCTGTGGTCATAAATATGGGAAACTTTGTGTTAAGTAAAGTTAAAGAGGTTTCTCTATTGCAGTTCTTGTAAGAAGCATTAATATGCCAATATTATGATGAATCAGAGAGAAGCACAGAGCACTTCCCAGCAGATCTGACCAAAGAATTATTTTTCCCCCTCCTTCTCCTTTTTTGAAAGGAGCATCCCACGGGACCACCATTCCAACCAACATGCTTTGGGGAATCCTTTAAAACCTTCTCTTTGAAAGAGAAGAACAATTTTGGAAAAAAAAAAACAACAAAACCAAAACTTAGCTCATGTCTCTTCAGACAACGCATTTCCTTTGCTTTGTCAGAACAACAGTATAAAATTAATTTTATTTCCAAGGACTGTAATGCCACATTACTAAATTTAAATTCACTTTTTTCCCCAAAGAGGGTTTTAAAAAACACATTTCGGAACTACTACTTATGTGAAACAAATCTCTGCATGGAGAAATGGCCAAATATGTACAAGAATTTTATACAGGTTGCAAATGTGATTTCAGAATTTCCATTTTGCCACAATTATTTTACCCAAAGTTCACCATACCCTGTGGTTCCTAAGACGCAACAGATCTTGGGTGGTTTCCCTTTAGCATGGCTGTGACAAAGGAAGCCCTTTCCCTGAACAGCTATTTTGCTTGCTTTGCTTTTACCAATCTCTACAGCCGGTCCACAGCCTTGTTGCCTAAAATGAACTGACCTAGACACTAGGGTCAGTGGCCTGCGCTATTGGCTGAGGAGTGGGGACCAAGTGGCCAAGGTGTGGAAGTTGGCTGCATTGGCTGAAAGACCGGTCATGTTTTACTAGACTAATCTGAGTTTATCATGTTATACATGCTGAACTTTAATTGTAACTCTGCTGCGATTATGGCTGGAGGTTGTCATGTTGGCTCCATGGCTGCACCAAAATAGTGGAAATTCAAAGACTCTTGATGAAAGGAGTGGCAAAGTCATGTTGTAAAGGGGCCTGAGGGATGGAGATGGTTGTGAGTTTCTTTTGAAACAATCTACCGTAGGGTGGTCAAATACAGTGCCCACCAGGGCTGGGCAGGAAACGTAGGGTCCCCCTCTAAGGAAGGGGGGCTACGCAACTTGAGATGACTGTTACATGAGGAGATTCAGGCCTGATGGTGTCAGGTCTTCTGATTGTTCAAGAGGAGATGGAAATCCAGATTTTTTATAAATTCTACTGATCTGTTTTTACATTTTTTATTGAAGTATAGTTGATTTACAATATTGGTTTCAGGTGTACAGCAAAGTGATTCAGTTATACATATGCATACATATATATTTGTATTTGCTTTTCAGATTATTTTCCATTGTATGTTATTACAAGAAATTGAATATAGTTCCCTGTGTTACACAGTAGGTCCTTGTCGTCCATCTATTTTATACACAGAAATGTATGCCTGTTAATCCTCAACCCCTAATTTATCCCTGCCTTTGGTAACCATAGTTTATTTTCTATGTCCATGAATCTGTTTTTGGCTTGTAAATAGAATTTGTATCCTTTTTTTTAGAGTCCACGTATAAGTGATACCATATGATATTTGTCTTCCTCTGTCTGATTTCATTCAATATGATAATCTCTAGGTCCATCCATGTTGCTGCAAATGGCATTATTTTATTCTTTTTTTTTATGGCTAATATTCCATTGTATTTATACACCACATCTTCTTTATCCAGTCGTCTGTTGATGGACATTTAGGCTGTTTCCATGTCTTGGCTGCTGTAAATAGTGCTGCTATGAACATTGGGGTGCACATGCCTTTTCAAATTAGAGTTTTCTCCAGATATATGCCCAGGAGTGGGATTGCTGGATCATATGGTATAAATTCTACTGATTTTTAAATGTAGGCTCTATTGAAAAATAGTGTGAGCCAATCCCAACTTCCATCTGTGGTGAAAGCTGGCCCATGGGCTGCCAGTTTGTGACCGCTAGTGATTGACAGTCTCTATCTCCAGCTTGAATTCTTTCCTGAGCACCAGAGCGACATACAGATGTGCCTCCTAGATGCCCAGACAGCTGGAGGTCCCAGGCATCTCAATTTCCACTTGTCCAAAATTGAACTTGTCATCTCCTCCATGTCTGTTCACCCTGGGTTCCTGTTCTCAGGGATGATACAGCAAGCATCCAATCACCCAGGCCACCTTGGGAGTCCTCCCAGGTGCTCCCGCCTTCTGTCCCCCCTTGCAGTTCATCACAACTTACTTTCTGGTTCTAGTTACTAACTATCTCTAGCATCCTTGTCCTACTCTCCATTTCCTTGCCACTGTCTTCAGGACCTTATCCTCTCTTACCTGGACCATTTCCACAGCCTCCTAACTGGTGTCCCTGCCTCCAAATTGTCTTCCTTCCAGTCCTTCCTCTGGAGCTGCACTGATCAATATTGTAGCCACTAGCTACATGGCTAGTATGGCTATTTAAATTAATTAAAATTAAATAGAATTTAAAAATTCAATTCTTTAGTCTTAGTACCCACATTTCCAAGTGCTCAACAGACACACGTGGCTGGTGGCTTCCATACTGGACAGTGCAGTTATAGAACATTCCCATCACTGGATGCTTTGTGATCACATTACCACCTAAAACCTCCCTGGTTGTCCATTTCTCTCTGGATAAAGTCCAGTCTCCTTAACCTAGTTTACATCTCCTCCCCACCCCTGTCTAGCTGTCCAGCTGCACCTCCCATCTTGTCACCACACCAGCTCCTGCCTGTGACTCGCCTGCCTTCATGGGGCAGCCCGGAGCCCCTTGTTTACCTACATCACCCCATGCTTAGTGTTCAAACACTGCTTTTTCTTTTAACATTTAATGATTTTAAAAAACTTTTTATTAGTTTTTAAGGTTTTCTTTTTTCTTTGCGTGTTCTACTTTATTTATTAATGGATTGAACCCAGGAACTCATGCATGCTAAACAAGCACTCTGTGCCACTGAGTTATACCCTCCTCCCCTCCCTCGAGCACTGCTCTTGTTTGGGGCTTTGTAGCACCCACCCCAGGCCCCCACACCTGCCGGCACCACACACACACTACCCTTAGCACAGCTGGACATAGCGCTTAGCACTCTGGTGACAGTCTGTCTCCCTCTCTGTGAGTGCAGCTGTGCTTCCCTCCTGTCTGCAGTCCCCCCTCCCCCCACAACACACCGGTCTAGCCCAGTAGGTTGCCCAGGGGCCGAGGCTGGGGGTGGGTCTGGAGAGACTGGGGAACACAATCCTGGGAAGCATCCTGGAGTTAGCAGGAGACTTCCATTTGCAAGGGCGCACCTCACTCCCACGGGGCTGAGCAGTCAAGGGGGGTTCTCAGCTCAACCAGCTGGACAGTGAAGAGGGAGACTGGCCCCCAGGGCTGGTTTGATGGGGCCTCAGCCTCTCAAGGCCTGGGGGAGTCTGGTCTCTCTCCAGGCAGGTGGGGTGCAGCATCTGCCTGAGATAGCGCCCCCGTGTGGCCCAAGAGGGCATAGCAGCTCCCAGGGCTGTAGCTTCCCTCTCCAGATCCTGGGAGAGAGTGAGGGTGAGAGAGAGGACACACGTTTGGGAGGCTCTCCTAGGAGGGCGAGGAAACGACTTTCTAAGGAGACCACAGCAAAACTCTCCTCTCCCGTGTTCCCTTTACCATGTTTCCCCCACCCCAGCCACACCCCTTAGGCAATGGTCGGAGTGAGGGAGGGTCATCTGTCTCAGTTTAAATTCCCTCCTCTAAGATCCCAAGGCACCCTGAAAGTATGCCAGGGGAGTTGAAAGACCCCTCATTTCTTCACAGGGAAGCTCTGAATCAAAGAAAGTAATCCAGGCCAGACCCCTTCTCTTCTGATGCCAGTGGGCCCTGGGGGACCAGGAAGAAATGAAGGATTCTGGACAGAATAATGGGGACCTGATGACCTCTGGAGCATGACAGGTGCCTTGCAAATGTGGAAATGCTCTTCCTGTGAATCTCATTCGTCTGAACTTCTTGTCCCTGGGAGATGCGGATGTTCCTCTAGGCTGGAGCCACCTGGAAGGGACTGGTGGGTGTCTAGCTCCCTCTAGTGGGAGTCCTGAAATGGAATTGAATGGGAAGATTGGCGTCAAGGGAGGTCAGTCGGGACTGCACCTTACGTCCTCCAAGCATTCCCATCACCTCCACGCCCTCCGCAGGACGCGTAGGGATAGGCAGCGAAGTGTAGCGTCCTCTCCCCGCCCCACTGAAGGTGGGGACGCTGTTTAGGCTCCAGGTCTGGGACCTGCAGCCTAAGGAAGGAAGGCACAGCAGGGAGGCTCTTGAGGGAGATGCTCCATGTTGGGAGGGAGAGGGAGGGAGAGGGAGAGGGAGAGAGGGAAAGACGGAGGGAGGGAGAGGCGGGGAGGTGGGGGGACTCTGTGTGGGGAAGTTCCATCCTTGGAAAGGCCCGCGTCTTAAGTACCTTCCTTAGTGAGCCACAAGGGAAAGTCCAAGTCAGTTGGAGAGTTAACCATTTTCTCTTAGAAGAGGTAATTCCCTTTTATGCAAAAAGAAAAAGAAATTTGTATATGGAATAAATGGGCCTTTGGGGGATATTAATGGGAAAGGAAGCCAGCCACCCCATCTCCTTCCACTTCCCAACAGAGAGGACGTCAACCTGCTGAGGCCAGGAAGTCCACGGGGCGATTGATGGCTCTAGAGGTGGCACAACAATGGAAAGAAAAATAAACCAGAGGACACATGCTGGGAGTGAGAGACCCAAACTTCTGACGGCAGCAGGGGTGTGGAGGGGGGAGACACCAACTCCTACCATGTCATCTGCGCTGCATACTGTGCACTGGATCTCAGCTTCCACTCAGTCCTCCTTCAGTGTGGCTTTTGCAGTGCGGAGGCCAGAAGGCCAGAAACCACCCTTCTTGGACTCCCTTGCAGCTAGAGTGCATTAGGTGCAGCCAGACAGACGCTCTTGTGTAGGATTTGGAAGGCGGAGGTGCGATGGGGACTGTCTTCCTGCTGCTGTCTCTGCTGAGAGCAAGGTTGTGGGAAGGTGGTGGTCAGGTCTGGTCTCTCTGTCCCAGTGTCCAGTCATGACAGTCCTGGGCACCGGATAGTAGTCATGGTGGTGGCAGTGTCAGCCACAGCAAATCATTTTTTTTTTTTAATTCATCAGAGAAGCTTGGAAAACACTGCTTTTTTATATACTCAACTTTTCTGTTCTTTTTCACACCCTACTCATGTAGACCTACTAAATATTAACATGCTCTTTTTTTTTTAATTGAAGTATAGTCAATTTACCTTGTCATGTTAATTTCTAGTGTATGGCATAGTGATTCATTTATACATATATGTATTCCTTTTCATATTCTTTGTCGTTATAGGCCATTACAAGGTATTGAATATAGTTCCCTATGCTATGCAGTAAGATCTTTTTGCTTATCTGTTTTATATATAGCAGTTAGTATCTGCAAATTCAAATTCCCAGTTTATCCCTCTCCACCCCCTTTCCCCCAGGTAACCATAAGTTTCTTTCCTATGTCTGTGAATCTGCCTCTCTTTTATAAATGAGTAAGTTCATTTGTAACTTTCCTTTTTAGATTCCATGTATAAGTGGTGTCATATGGTATTTTTCTGTCTGATTTACTTCACTTAGTATGATGATCTCCAGGTCTGTCCACATTGCTGCAAATAACATTATTGTATTCTTTTTTTATGGCTGAGTAGTATTCCATTGTGTGTGTTTGTGTGTGTGTGTGTGTGTACCACAATCTAGTCATCTGTGGATGGTGACACAGTGGTGTGTTGGTATGTCCTTGAACTCAGCAATTCCACTGGAAGCCTCCTGCCTCTCCAGCTGCCACCTGTTCCACCCATGATTTAATAAGCACCTAATTCCCTGAATTCCCCCAGACCCTCTTTTATTAACCCAGATTGGCTTGTTTCTGCAGTGCTGGCGCAGTAGGCATACAGAGGAGGCTGGTTTGAATGGAAAACAGAATGTTCAATCAACTTCTAAAACAGATATTTGGCTCTAAAAGAGAGAGGGCCACAGCAGATTAGGGGATAGGAGGTGGGAAGGGACCCTCAGAGCTACAAGGCTGGACGGGAGTCCTGTTCTCAGAAGCCCGTGGGATAGTGGGGGCGGTGGGGGGATAGTCAGAAGCTCGCGGGAGGACCAGCCTCTGACTGAATGGTGATATTGCCAAGTTTACCCCCCCCCGATCTTAGACCTCCCTTCTCTCCTTACCCCCTTTCCCAGGCATCCAGTCAGGATGGACTTTTAGGGAAACACAATGGCCCAGGTGCTCCCTCCTCCTCTCTTAGCTACTGCTGTTCTCTGAAAAGATCTGGTGAGCCCACCCACGGACACTAAAGCACAAGAAGTGTCAAGTCTAGAGTACAGTGCTGGGGCCAGAGGACTTGTTTTAGGATAAAGTCCCTTCAGGGTCAAAGACTAAACTCTCCTGGGGAATTTCAGGCATCAGCTGTGGGAAGGGGAGTTTTTTTTTTTTCCTCCAACTTCCATTCTTTCCTTTTTTTAAAAAAATATGTTTTTATTAAAGTACAGTCAGTTTACAATGTTGTGCCAGTTTCTGGTGTACAGCACAGTGCTTCAGTCACATAAGAACATACATACATTCGTTCTCATGTTCTTCACCATAGGCTAGTACAAGACATTGACTATAGTTCCCTGTGCTATACAAGTATACACTTGTTGTTTATCTGTTTTCTATATATTAGTTAATATCTGCAGATCTCAAACTCCCAATTTATCCCGTCCCCCCCACTTCCCACTCTGCTAACCATAAGTTTGTTTTCTATGTCTATGAGGGGGAGTTAATTTTTGATGTTAAAACACCCTGAAATCATACAGGTAAGCCGTGGAGGAGGTACCCTCAGATGTTATGGGATGTGGCAGTTTAAAATTCTTTGACCCTCCTCCCGTTGAAGTGGGATCTGTGTCCCCTCCCCTTTGCTGGGCTTGAGAGCGCTTTACCAATAGACACAGAGGGCACAATGCCACGTGCCCTCTAAGGTTAGGTCCTGAAAGCCAGGCAGTGCTGGCCTGGGTCCCTGGGAATGGCGCTTTCCCGATGTCGCTCTCTGGACACTTCCTCTTGGGACCCAGCTAGCATGCTGTGAGAAGCCACGGGGAGAGGCCCGTGTAGATCCTGCAGCCGAGGCCAGCTTTTGAATCATCCAGTCCAGATATGTGAGGAAAGAAGCTGGAGTGATGATGATTCCAGCCCCAGGCATCCTTCTGAGCCACCCTCCTGGCCTCTAGAATCCTCCCAACCAATGTCCCAGCCTCTGTCCCCAACACACACCATGTCTGAAAGCCCTGACCCACGGACTCTGCTAACACAATAAACTGGATGCTGTTTATGCTACTAAGTTGGAAGTGGTGTGAAACATTGCAGCAGTAACGGTAGCCTGGGGTCACTGCCCATGCAAAGGCCCTTCTTCCAGGGGTCCCTGCCGCGTCCCACACTCAGTGTTGTTGGGGGAACAAGGGCCCAGTAGTGCTGCAAAGCCCAGATGCACGTTGTGAGACCTGCTGACTGTCACAACTGTCACCCAGACCTGGGGGTCGGAGCTCAGACCCCAGGGAGCTAACCAAGGCATCTGGCACAGACATGGGTTTCTCCTGCTAAAGGAATAGTCGGTCTGCATCGGTTCAGTGGTGACAATTCTCATTTCTGTCAGGGGAGCAAGGACTCTGGGACAGGTAGACCTGGATTTGAGGCAACTCCACCCACCACTTACTGTCTCTGGGCAGTAAGGGTGCCCATGTGCCCAACGACAGATCAGGGCCCCACTGCATCTACAGAAGGGGAGAGCAGACACTGGGGGACACAGGAAGTGCCTGCCCCACTGGGTGACGGGCGTGGGCGCTGGCCCCTGCCATCCACCTGCCCACCCTGCCAACCAGCTCAGCTGTTAAGGGCACCGAGCTGGGAGCAGATTTGCAGACACAGGAGTGGACTCTGCCCTGGGGACCAAAAGCCAGCAGTGGGTGTTTCAGGCATGGCTTTGAAGGGCTGAGCCATCCATCCAGGTCGGGTCTCTGAGTTCTGCCCCTGTCATGGGAGAGTCTATCCTTGGACCACCCTGGTCTCCCTCCTGGAGGACCCTCCCTGAGTGCCCTCAGTGTCCTTGACGTTGGCCAACAGTCACATTAAATATGCTTTCCTTTTGCTCCAAAAATGGTTTTTCAGGACATAGTCATATCACTCAGCGTTCCCTATACCAAGGGCCATGTGAGCAATTTTCACTAGAGTTTATTATAAGGGAAAAAGTCTGTTCCCATGAGAAAAGTGTCTGCTTCCTGCAGATAGTAACAGGTCAGAGTTCCTCTTCCACCCTGGCGGCCTTGAGGCTTAATCACAGCCTCTGTGGTGGCTCGGCCAGCCTTTTACAATCTCTGTTTCCTGTGAACCCAGCATTTTAGTCCTCTGTGTTGCTCTGACTGTTACGTCTTTAATACATGCTGCCTCCCATGTTCTCTCTAGAAAGAAGCAGGCTCTTATTAAAGATAAAATAGAAGATGAGGGCCCCTTTTCTTACCTCGGGAGGAAAACAAAACTGGAGGCCATGAAGGGTCATCCACTGCTGTACTTGAGTGTCAGTGTTGACTCGAGTTTCCCCGCAGCTGGGGCAGAAAGGGGTGGTTACAAGGCTGTCTTCAGAAGGAAGGAAGTGGAGCAATGCTTTGAGAGAAGCAAAGCAGGGTGCCCTTAGCCCTGATGGGAGGGGCCCCTGCAATGATCCAGGGCTCCGGTGGGAACCTTGGCACTGATCTCAGATCCACCACTCAGAAGCTGTGTGACCTTGGACAAGTCACTTAACCTCTCTGTGCATCATCATAATAATAATAATGGCTGGCTTGTGGCTGCATCACTTCAATCTCTGCTTCCACTTCCACACCGCCTACTCCTTCTCCTTTTCTATATCTGATCATGCCTCCTTTTCTGTATCTGATCAGAACACTTGCCCTTGAGTTTAGGGTCCACCTGGATAATCCAGGATGGTCTCACTTCAAGATCCTTAACTTAATCTTATTTGCAAAGACACTTTTGCCAAACAAGGTCAGATTCACAGGTTCTGGGGTGTGAGCATAATTTTGAGGGCTACCATTCAATCCACTAGAAAGACTAAAGTTTTGGACCTAATCAATGCGTCTCTTTAACGGTGAGACCAGTTCTGAGTGAGTAGATGGGTGGGGGGATTTTTTTTTGGGTGGGAGGAGAGGGCTCTGTGGCTCCTAAAAGCTCTACCTTGTAGAGGCAGCTTTCCTATGGAGCCCCTCCTGGCCTGGAGATGTAAGCTCCTGCGGGGGTGGGGAGGGGAGAGGGGGCTTGGGCTTCTTGTCCTGTGTCTCTTGTGGCCCCTCAAGGTCCAGTGGGTGTTGTGCACACACCAGGTGCTCAGTGCATGCTGAGATGTCTGCCTCCCTCAGCGTGTGCTTGGAAGACTGAAGGTGGCATGGGGCTGAGAATGCAGGGAAGATGTTAACAGGAGGACCGAGTGGGGTGAATGGAGTCAGGCAGGAAAGGGTTGGGCAGCCTTGGTTTTGGGCTAATTAATTCCCACCTCCTCTGGCCAGGGAAGGTCTGCCACGTGACTCCTCACCTACGGCAGACTCACTGACAGAGACAGACCCGAGGGGCACTCCTTTCTCCCTCTGCTCACTCCTCCCTGCTCAGGCTCACTGGTCAGCTTTAGTGCTCTTCCTGCCTCCAGTTGCTCCCTGATCCCACCACCCAGGACACAGCTGCAACTCTCCTGCTCAAATATCTGCCATGGCTCCCCACTCCCCCTGAGTCAGGTCTAAACTCCTTCCAGGCCTGTCACCATGGGAACTTTGCTACCTGTCCAGCCTGAGAATCCAGGATTTCTTTTTTAAAATCCATCTCCTTCTTGCTGTTCCCTAAACCTACCCTTGGATCCTCTCCCTCTGGGCTTTTCCTGACCCTTTTCCCTTCTTCCAGAATAAGTGTCTTCCTCTCAAAAAATTCAATCTCTAGTGCTCTTAAAGGCCCAGCTCTATGCCTCTTCCTTCTAGCAGCCTTCCCAGATTTTCCAAGGAGAAAGTGATCATTTCGTCCCCATGTCTCTCGTACAGCATCTCCCACTCTTTATCTTATCCCATTGTCTTTTATGGTCAGGACTCATTTCTGACAGAGTCACCTCTCTGCTGGAAGGAGCCACATCCAGCTCACTTTTGGACTCCCAGCACTTCACACAGTGCTTAGCACATAGTAAGTACTTACTGATGACTTTTCAAATGAGTGAAATACACCTTGTAGTTCTTGCATATTAAACTTTGGTAGCTCAAGGGTTAGCGTTCTCAGGATAGAGCTGCATGCAGCTTCCTGAACTTGGGGCTTGGTTTTATTCTCTGGGTGGCTGGGGTGGGGCCAAAAACTGAGATTTCCCTGCCAGCCTTGCCTCCAGGGCTGCTTGGGGTTCATTGTGGGTCCTCTGTACAACTGGGTGATAACAGAGTTAGCCTCAAACACTGGGAAGTTTGTCTAAAAGAATGAATACATTTTAAATAAAGGATTTCATATCTGTAAAAAATTACATACAAAGTTTAACAGATGATAAAATGAACATCCATGTACCTACTACTCCAAGCAAAAGAATATTGCCAACATTGTGAGTGACGCCCCCTCACATGCATCCCCCATAACGCCTCCGTTTCAAGCCTACCTAACTCCAGACACATGGACAATTTAACAGTGCTCAGGGACTGTATGAAGCCATCTGTCAGAGCATCAGGTTTAAGAACACTTAAAGTCACCTGTGTTCCTACAAAAAAGGGCTTGGGACCCCTGAAGAAATAACCATGTTTTAGGGACACAGTTCCATAGCGAGCTGTCTCCTGATGAGCAACTTGATCAGAAGTGCAGTCATCACTACAGCACCGATGACACACCGATGGTGGGAGGTGGTTGGTGCTTGACATTCTAGTATGATCTTTTTCCCAGTTAGTTCCTCTAAGTCCCTACAAGAGGGCTGGGGTCCCCTTCGACTGCACTTAAACTTCTGCAATTCATATTTATGCCCCTAGATGGCGCTACAGGACTGTGCCCCTTCCTAACTGTTCAGGCCATTTTGGGGAGAAGAGAGCATTTTGTGTTTTGGAGATGATGGAAGAGAGAAATCCTTTAAACTGAGAAGGGAAACTCTGGCCGACACTTAAAACAGGCAATTAGTTGCAGATTCCAGCTTCCTGCTTCTCTGAGCGTAAACTCTGGTTTACCATAGTGTCTGCAGGACTGTGGGCCCATGCATATGTGCAGATAATGAACAGAGCCCAGTTTTGAAGACAGAATGATTTTATTTCACATAAAGTGCCTGGAACAGTGTCTGGCACATAGCAAGTGCTTGATAAAATTCGCTATTCTTTTTCTTTTCAGTTTGTATTGCAAGGTCTTGTTATGACCCTTGTGCACAGGGATCCCGGCTTGTGGCTCACCTTTCACCCCAGATGCCTGCATAAAGCAGGTGCTTAGTAAGCGATTTCTCCCTCCACTTGCCACCATGTCACAGAAGAGGGAGCCACTGTGTTCCATGTGGCTTCAGAAAAGACCAGGCGGGGCCTTCCAGGGAGGTGGACCGTGGCTGGTTGAGCTGTCTAAGCATGGGCAGGCTTCCTAGGGAGACAGCGAGCTCCTGGGCCCCAGAGGTGTGCAAGCTGATGGCACCTGCCACACCGGATGCTGCAGAGGGGACTTTTTTTGAAGGCTAGACTAGGCAGCCCTGCCTGGTGGTCGCATTTCCAAGTGAAATGCAGATTAACTATTGCTGGAGCCCTCATCTCCCTGAGGTCCTGAGAGGGACCGGAAGGGCTGGGGAGGTGTGAGGGGACTGGGAGGAGAAGGTAGCGTCTAGGAATGGATGAGCTTGAGGGTGGTTGTGGTGTGGGTATCTGTAGTGGACCCTGACCCTGGCTGGGCTTGCGGTCAGCTTCTTAGATGAAAGTTGCGGTCGCGGTCCCTCATCTCCCCTCCTCCCCTCGCCCTCTTCCGGTGGTCCCTGTCTTGGTTCGTGGAATAGTTCCTCTGCTCACCTGGCTACCCAAACCAGACACTTGGGCATCACCCCTGATGCCTCTACTCTCCCTCCCCACCCCCAGTCCACCAGGTCTACTGGGGAAAAAAGAAAGTCACAGGGATGCCAAGCAAGCATTAGAGTGGTCTTCCCGCCTCTGCCCTTGCCTGGCAGGCTCTCCTCAACGCGGATCTGGGAGGCTCCTGGTGAGTCCTCAAGTCAGATCACTTCAGCTCCCTGGTCACCAGTCTCCTGTATCTCCCTGTCTCTCTTACAGTAAATCCCAGTCCTGACACTGCCTCCGGGGCCCGGGTGACTCCGCCTCCCCTTCTACCAGCCTTCTGTCCATCACCCACTCTGGCCACCCTGGCCTCCTTCCTCTCCGCCTCTCCCCCTACACCAGCCAGGCTCCCACCCCAGCCCTCTGCCCTTGCCCTGTCCTCAGCCATGATGGCCAAATAGCTGGGCGGCCGGCGCTCTTACCTCACTCAAGTCTTCACTAAACATCACCTTCTGATGAAATCTTTCCTGATCTTCCTACTGAAATGTATAATCTCTCCTCCTTGTCACCCCCATTCTCCTTTCCTGTTTTATTTTTCTCCACAGTGACTATCATCTAACACACTCTGTTTAAGACTGGCTATGTAATTTGCAGGCTCAATGCCAAATGAACAGGAGGGCCCCTTGTTAAAAAAGTTTTGAGAATTCCAAGACAGGGACAGCAGAGCAGGAACCCAAGCGCGGCTTCCTTCTGAGAGTGGGGCCCGGGGCGCCTGCAGGGGTTTCACCCCCATGAAATGGCCCCAACAGTGTTGTACATATTTGTTTAATGTCCACCGCGCCCTGCCCCCACCAATGGAAGGTAAGCTCCATGAGGAGAGAGATCCTGGGCTTGCCCACAGAGGTAATCCAGTGTCGAGAACATTGTAGATGGTGATTATTTAGTAAATGAATGAATGAAAAGTGTCATATTTGTCAGCACATAGAAGGAGCATCTCACTCAGCCAAGTGGGTAGGAAAAAGCTTCACTGAGAAGGCACGTTGGAGCCAGGTCTGGAAAGGCCAGCAGGCAGGAGTCAGCTCACAAAGGGCCTCGTACTATGCCAGGCATATGGTTGCGGTTGGACGTGCCTCTGTTCCAATCTATCTGTTTGACCTTGGGCAGGTTACTTAACCTCTCTGACCCTTACAGGTCTTATGTGCTCAGCAAACGGGACTTAACACTGAGTGCTCAGTGTGTTCTCAGGAGGGCTCTGCAGGGCACTGAGGCCCAGGCGGAGAGAGGCTGGGTGGGTAATGACACATACAAGGGCAGGAAGGGACCCTCGGAGCAGCTAATGCACACCAAGCCCATCTTGAGAAGAGACTTCTGACCCAAGGATAGGTCAGAAACCGGAGAGGGGAGCAGCGCTGGGATGGGTGTCCCTGCCCCCATGCATGTCCACAGACCCTCTAGAGCTTCAGACTGTCCATGTCCTGCTGGTCTCCATTGGACGTCCCTCAGGTCGCTCCAGGTCTACATGTCTAAGATGGGTCCTTCAGCTGCCACCCCAGACCTGTCCTCACCTGCGTCTCCATCATCATCCTCCTGGTGCCAGGAATCTGGGAGGCCCATTCTATTCTCCCTTCTCCAGCCCGGCTAATCCATCACCAATTCCAAGGTGGAAACCTATGCTCCAGCCATCCATCTGCCTCGGCTTTGCTGTTCCTCCCTTCCCTGTTTGTGCTCTTGTGGTCCTCAGGGCTGCCCTTTCCTCTCCTCTGCTCGTGGCCCACTCCTCCTGACTTGGCCCTGGGTGCTCAAGGAGGTCAAGGAATGGTGGGAGGGCAGGGACCAGGGGGCACACAAGACTCTTCTTACTAGCCTGGGGTCTGGATTGGGCCCCTGTGCCCTGCCTTTCCCACACTGGTCAGCTGGGGGCGCTCCTGCCCCACGGAATCCCTTCAACCTGGCTCCAAGTGGGGGCGGGGAGCCTCTGGAGCCTCTCTGGGAGGCGGCAGGGCTGGCCCAGCCGGTCGGGACGGTCTGGGTGTGTACGGCGGGGGCGGAAGTGGGGGCGGGGAGGAGGTGCGTGGGTGCATTCCGCGGTGGAGGGGCTGCGGTGCTGGGTTTGCACACGCGGCTTGGAATGTGCATGTAGGGGCAGGGGCGGGACGGGGCGCGGGGCTGGGCATCAGTCACCTAATGGGCTGCGGTGGAGGTGGCCTGGGGTCCTGGCTGCCCCCGACCAGGCCTGAGGATCCTGCTGTAGGGTTACAAGGACTTAGGTGAAAGTCTGGCCTTGGCCCTGCCACCTTCCTTGCCCTTCCCCAGGGTACTTCACCTCCACACCCGCTTGGGACAGGTCCTCAGTTCTTTGGAGGGTGGGCTTTGAGGTCTAAATCCCGTTCTGCCACTTGGGCAGTCACCCTGTGGTAGCCTCAGTGACCCTGTAAGTAAAATGGGGACAATAACACCACTGTCACAAGACTGTCATGAGAACTGGAGCTCCAGCTGAGACCCCTCCCTCCTCCCCTCCCCTCTCCCTTTGGCCCCCTCCAGTGGCCTGAAGCTGGTTGGGGTGGGATGGAGGTGGCAGAGAAGATCACAGCGTTGTCTCCTGCCTACCACGCCAGGGAGGGAGGGTTGTGATAGGATAGTCTGTTCCCTCAGGAAGCTGGAGATTGGGGGTGGCAAAGACCCACCAGAAAGCTGCAGGACGGGAGGTGGATGTGCCATCAGAAAGAGTGCAGTTCTGGGCTTCCGAGAGAGGGAATCCTCTTGGGGATAGTGGGGAGCACCCTTGTGCTATGCTTGAGAGACAGGCAGGATTTGCTCTCTACATGAAAGCGGAGAGGAGGGTGCTCCAGGCCATGGGGCAGCCCAGCAAAGCTGGGAGGCTGAAACTGCAGGGCCTCTCTGGGGACCATCAGGGGCCCTGGTGACCCCTCCGGGAAGGGTCAGGTGGAGGGCAGTGGGGGTCTGGTTGCTGGGATGGGTTGACGTGTTGCAGAGGTCCTTAACTGCTAGTGACAGTCTCGTGGTGAATTCCACAGGCAGCAGGGAGCTTCTGGTAGACTCTGGGCAGCCCAGACACCTGGAGCAGGGAGGCCCAGAGCCCTCTGCTAAGCATGGGGGCTGGGGTGGGGGACAGGGCCAGAGCCAGGGAGACCAGCAGGGGTTGGGTGGAGCGGAGTGGGCACCAGGCCAGAGACCTAGCTGGTACCTGGAGGGATGGAGAGGAGGAAAAGCTCCTTCTCCCTTTGGACTGCCTTGTAGGGAATCAGGTTGGATGCCTGCAAGAACTTGCAGGCCTGAAGTCTGGGGAGGCCCTGGCCCTGCCTTATGCATCCCGAGTCCCCTGCCTCTCTCTAGCTCCCCCTGCCTCCAGATGCCCTAGACACTTAGCCAGGCTTCTGGGGTGAATCTTAGTCTGGGGGACAAGGGAATTTGCGTCCTAACCCTCCTATATGATGTGTGATGAGTTACGACCACAGTGGTGGGGGGCGTGGGGCTGCAGCCCCTGACTGTCCCGCTCTGGGCTGGGTCTGCTGGACTGGCAGGCTAATGAGAGGACCCACTCCGGAGTGGATTGTCCTGCCACCGTGGGTGCGGGGTCTCTGGGGCACAGGGCTGAGGGGTGAGAGAAGGCTGTGCAGGCTGGAGGAGTTTGGGGTGCTTGGGCCTGCCTGAGAAGGGTCATGGGGAGTCTTGTGGTAGAGACTGCAGCTCAGGCTAGAGCTGACAGAGAGACCTGCTCATGGAGCTGCAGTGGCCCCCTCGGAGGCTGGGAGGATGGTGGAGGAGGGTGCTGAGCTCGCGTGTTTACCTGAGTGGCAGGTCCTGGCTTGCAGGGAATGCAGTCTGGGCCTGGGGGAGGGAGGTGGGGGCTGATGCCAGCCAGGCAGCCCTGCTCCCTCTTCCCCAGACTGCAGAGGGAGGGCCTCAAACTCAGCCTGCTGTGCCTAGAGACCAGGCGCGGTGGGTAGGAGTGCTAGGAGGGGGTGCTGGGGCTGCCTGGGGGACATTGGCACAATCCCAGGGGCCTGGGTTTGACTCCCCTCCCCTGAGGCACGGGGACCCTGGACCCTGGACCTTGGACCCTGGAGTCTGGGGTAGTGGGCTGGGGGCTGTGCTGCTGTGGCCGGGCACGATGGGCACCAGGACTGTTCTGAGTAGACCCCCATCCCTGCTGGGAGGCCAGGCATGCCAGGCCAGGCTCAGAGTCTGGAGGACCCCCACTCCCCATACAAGTTCTAACAGGGGGTCACTGGGTGCCTGGGCTCACGGTGCTAGCTGAGTACTTGCTGTTCTTACTGGGGGGTCCGTCCTGTCCCCAGCCCCTGCCCTTCCAACTCAACTCCCAGCCTGGGCCTGTGGGATCTGACACAGGCAGAGTTAGGTTGGGGTCAGGATTTCCATGTTAGGGCCAGGCATGGTCACAGCCTAGTCAGGGTTTTGGGAATCTGGTTGTCTGCCCTGGGGTGTCCTGCTGAGTCTGTCTGCCCTCTTCTTGATGGGCTGCTCTCAGCTATGGCCTTGGCTGAAGACTGGGTCCTCTGGCCCCAGATGGTGGCAGGACCCCCTCCTCCCTCTGCGCCCAGGCTGGGGCCTGGTGAGACAGCATTCTGCAGCTGAGCCCCACTCTAGAGCCTGGTATCGGCTGAAACAGGGACCCCATTTCACACTGGACTGGGCCTGGGGTTTGGGGTTCCTCCCTGCCAGTTAATGCAGTTCTCCTGCCCCCTACCAGCTCCCTGTCTCCCTGCCTGGGCCTCCTCTCTCACTCTGGACCCTTTTCTGGGAGCCTCGATTCCTTCTTTGAGTCACTGCTGGTTGGGGAGATGGCAGGGTCTTAGCAGGGTGAGCCCTGGCCCCTCTCCTGCCAACCCTGACTCCCAGGCTCAGCCTGGGAAACCACTCCTCATTCGGCCTTAACCAGAGTGGTAACTGGAAGACCTGGCATCCCCACCTTGTCACAATTCTCACCCATTTCAGGACCAGACTTGGGGGCCGGGGTCGGGGCTGTGTCCACAGATTGTCCCTGACCCAGACTGATCGGGGCCCACGGCCCTCATGGAAAGCATCTCCCCTCTCCTCCATTATCTTCCCTTCCAGTTTTGCTTCCCAGGAAGTTGGCCTCCTGGGCCCCAGGCCTGTGGCTTTGCTCCCTATGGCAAGTGGAGTCTGGGGGCCAGAGGTGGGCTGGTGGTCCTGGTCTGGGCCTGAGAACTCCTGGCTTCCCTGGGCCCAGCTCCTTACTCTCAGGCAGCTGCACCCAGGCATGCCCCCAGCTCTAGTCCTAACCCCATCCCCTTTCATCAGTGTGAGGGTCTGCCTCTGCTCATCTACAGCAGATCCCTTGGGGTGGGACCCTGGGGGCACCTGGCTGGGTGTGTTCACTCTGACTCAGCCTGGATGCCGAGGCCCTGAGTTGGTGGCTTTGTTCTCCCACTGCTGGGTAGGATGCATGCCACAGCCCTGAGTCACCAGGGTGTGGCCCAGTGGGCCTGGCGGCACTTCGGACACACACAGCTGCCTGCACCGGAGACACTGGGGCCAGGATGTGGCAACCTGGGGGCAGAGGGGTCTGCCTGGCATGGGTACTGTCCTCAGGGCCTTTTCCTTGGTGGTGTTGGGAGCCCCTCTCAAGGTGTTCCTCAGTGTCTAAGGGCCCTGTGTCCCTGGAGGGGCTGGAATGGAGTTGGTACCCACAAACATAGCTGGAGACCCTGTGGGCACCCTGACACTTCCCCTGCCACCCATTAAAGGCCATTTGCAGGCTATTGTGTGTTACTATCTAAACTGTCAACCCAGTGGGCCCTGAAACAACTCCAGGAGGAGGAAACTGTCACTCCCATTTTACAGAGAGGAAGCCAGGGCTTCAGGAGGCTCGTGGCTGCCCAGCTACACAGCTAGTGAGTGGCCGGCCAGCCTGAAACCTCCTCATAGGGCGTTCGCTGTGGCCTGCCGTGTGCCAGCTGTGGGACCCCAGGCCCTCTGCTTCAGTCCAGCCCACCACTGGGACCCCCTTGACACCTCCCCTGACTCAGAGTCAGGGTGAATGAACAGCCCCGCTGCCCCTCCCAGCCACTGGGTCTGGGTCCTAGGCCCTTCCATGCCTCTGAGGATGGAGACAGACATGGCCCTGCCGGACTCCCGGGCAGTGCCCAGCCTGCTTTCTCTGGGCAAGGGGCAAGAGGCCTTGGGGCCCCTCCTTGGAGAGCCAGGCTCACTGCCCCCAGGGAAGGGCAGTAGGTAAACCTCCCGTCTCCCCTGCCGAGGCCAGGCCCCCCAGGCTGCTGTGTGTATGTCTGTGTGTGAGTGTGAGGGGGCAGGAGAGCCAGGCTGGCTGTAAATCTGGGGTGAGAGGGAGACGGTGCAGGTTAAGGGCAGGTGGACGACCCCCTCCCACAGGGGCGAGGGAACCCAGGGGTCCTGGCTCCCAGGCCAGGCTGGCGTCCTCAGACAGGCCTGCATGTTGGCTGACTTTCTCTGACAGGCCGGGGGGGGGGGGCTGCTTTGGATCCTGCCCTCCCAGGGAGGGCGACTCAGGCAGTTGGGTGGGTGAGCAGAGCGCTGCTCCAGGAACGGGCCCTGCCCCCTCCGCCCACAGCCTCACCTGGTTCTGTCAGAGGCTGTTTGAGGGAGAGAAGAAAGCACCTTATAAGGTAACAAATGCTGTCTGCCAGGTAGAGGACAGGCTACCTCCCTGCCTCCAGGCTTCCCCGTCCTGCTAAGGCAGAAACTGCCTTCTGTGGTATCCCAGGCCTGGCCTTGAGCCCAGCAATGCCCCCACCCCCCACCCATGGAGCCCCTGATACCTGCCCCAGACCTGGGCAGGGGCCTCTGGCATGGGGAGGCTGGCCCTCCCCACTTGGGAGGCAGGGAGGCAGCTTGGCGCTGTGTGACCTTGATTAAGTGACTACTTTTTTCCAAGGCTCCGTTTCCCCTTCTGCACATTAAGGGGTGTGGGCTGGGGGCCATGGATTCCCCTGAGGGTCTTAAGCCCCATGGAGTGCCCTTTCCCTTACAGACATTTAACAGGCCCAGGCCATACCAGACACACCGGGCACAGCCCCAGCCCCTTCCCCAAGCCCAGGAGCTGCCCTCTTTGCCCTGTGGGGCTCCCTTGGTGAGGGTCACCTCTGCTCCAACGGAGCTGGGGGTCCAGGGCAGTTTTCCTGGCCAGGTCTCCAGGTGGGACAGCCTGGCTCAGCCTGCCTACTTCCCAGCAAGGGGGCCCGGTGGAGACGGCCTGAGGAAGCAGGCGCCCCATCCTTAGACCTGTATCCCTACCTGGAATGCCCCTGTCTCCAGCCCTCAACGAGTGCCTCCCTTGAGAGGCTGACCTTCCCCAGAGGCCCCCAGCCCAGCCCTGGCCATGCTCTCCCCAGCCCTTGGGTGCAGTGTTTTGTATCTTCCTACGTCAGTCCTGTGTGCACCAAGATGCGCCATCTTGGAATCTCACCTTGGAGATGAAAGCACTGACTCCACACTCCCAGAGCACTTCCCAAGCATCTAATTGGACCCTTGTGACAGCGCCTGTAGCAGGACACTTGGGTGAGTGAATTTAACAGAGAGGGTAAACAGCACGGGAGGGGCAGAGCTGGACCTGCTCTGGCCTTGGACCCCTTGTGGGCACCGTCCTGTTGGCCTAAAACTGTCAGAGCTGGCAGTCTCCTTGGATATTGTTGAGTTCAGCCCCTCACTGTAGAGCTTGGGGGGACTGAGGCCCAGAGCTGGGACTAGAGCCCAGGACACCTGACCCCCAGTCCTGCCCGGTTTCCTGGGGGGGCAGGCTGTGTGCTCCCTCCTCCCTCCCCGTCTGGCTGGGCCTGGGCCCGAGGGGCGCTGGATTCTGCTCAGTGAGTGCACATCGATGGCCCAGCTGGGAGGGGCCAGGGTGGGGGCCAGTTCCCAAGCCTGCGCTGGGAGTGGGCAGGTCTGTGCTCCTGCCCGGAACAGAGGGCCAAGGGAGAGAGGCCCGGGGCAGGGCTCTCCATCAGTGACGGCACAGAGGTTTTCCAGGGAGCTGACGAAGCAGCTTTTGCTGTGTGAAGAAAACAAGGCCAAACACATGAGAATGGCTGAGCCGTCCTCTCTCATTCCCGCCTCCCCTGTGTGGAGCGGCCCTGAGAAGCCTGACCCCAGCTCCCTGTTTTGGTACAGAAAGGACCCTTCTGAAGCCCCTTGGTGGCACCTTTTCTTTAAAGCCTTGGGGGTCAGGGAATCCCTCAGTCTCTTGCCAGTTTGGAATTCAGACAGTCCTAGCGGGAAGTTCTGCCTGGTGCCTGGCTCTGGTCTCTCCTGCTGTGTTGAACCCCCCCTCTCTTCTCGCCCTGTTCACTGGACGATGTGACTGTCTAGTGCTCAGGCCACAGTGAGCTGGCGGTCAGGACTGCGAGTGCTCTCTCCTCCCCTCCACCTGTGGGGTTCGAGGAAGCCCCAGGCTCTGTTTCGAATTCCCACGGCCTTGCCCCGCCCCAGCCGCCTGGCCCTGGCCTGGCCTTCCATACCTCACCTACACTTCCCTCTCTGGGAAGAGAACCTGCCACCCCAGGTTCTGTCCTTGACTCTGTGAGCTGGTTTCCAGCATCTTCTCTGTGTCCCGCACTGTGTTTCCAGTGCCTCAGGCAGCGCCTGACACCAGTCAGTGCCCAGTAAGTGTTTGTTACGGGCTTGTTAAGGGTAGCCCCTCAAGTACAGGCTGAAAGCCATGGTCAGCTGGCTCTCCCTGGCTTTCCAAATTGGATCTTTGGTTCACAGCACTCTAATGGGGGCACCTGAGCACGTGTGAACTTGGACTATCTTTCTCTCGTGGCCTGTAGGCGGGTGCCAGGCCCTGCAGAGGTTAGAGAGTGGAGACTGCCGGGCCTGTTCACAGATCAACACCCTCCTCGTGTCACTGACTGCCCTGGGCCTGGACCAGGATCTCTCAGGAGGTTCTTGAAGCCAGGAAGGCCAGGAATGTATTTCTTCCCAGGTCCTAGGCTCAAAGTGGGGCTGAGAGCAGGGTCACAATCTGTGAACAACTGTTCATGCTTTAGTGAGCACTTACTATATACAAAGCTCCAAGACCCTGGGAAGTGGAGAGAGAGTACACTGACGTGAACAAGCCCAGGCCCACCCTGGGTCCCGCATGGGCAGGTCTGATGTGGCCTTAGAAATGGCCTCTTTCCACAGCTTGGATCCCTGGGGCTTAGAGAGGGTCCTGTGCTGCTCTGGGTCACACAGCTGCATGGTGGCCAGGGCTAGAGTCCTGGTTCCTTCTCCAGCACCTGCTGCCCACAGAGCTGCCTGAGTATGGGGCCCAATGCGGGGAAGGGGGCTCCAGCTCAGGGAAGGCCATGCAGCGTCTGGTGTCCTGAATCACATCGACGGAGGTTGGGTGGGGGGTTGGAGGGGAGGTGTGTGGAGGGGTGGCCCACAGGAAATCCACAGAACTCCAGACCCAGGAACCTGGAGTTATGAACAGGCACAAAGTGTGTGTGTGTGTATGTGTGTGTGGCTGTGGGAGGCAGGGGTTGTGCAGGGTTTGTTCTGGGCAGGCTTATTAAATGTATGAATGTTTATAAAGTAGGAAGAACAGTGTTTGCCCATAGTAATTGCTCCAGAAGCATTTTGCTATTGATACCTTGAGGGGTCTTAGAGGAGGCAGACAATGATCGAGTGGAAGAATCCTGGTTGGGTTATAGGCAGGAGGGGTGGGGCATCGAGGGTCGCATGACAGGTGGGCTTGGAGAATACGTGAGCAGCTGCAAGTCAGGGAGAGGAGGTTCCAGCTCCGCCCACTTCCCTGGCAAGGGGAGTCCGGAAACTGGAGGCCACTTCTGCAGCCTGGCTGTAGGGTCTGCATAGGGTGTGGCTGGTGTGCTTTAGGGGGTGTGGGGTGTGGCGGAGAGCCTTGGCCAAAGTGGGTAGAGGGCAAGGCCTCTCTACAAGACTCTGGCTTTGCCCTCCGGCAGGACCCTCAGCCCCAGGAGTAGGCAGGAAGTGTTTGATGAGAGACTAGTAGGGATGGTGGGACCCAGGGAGGCGCCTCCTGCTCCCGGACCTGCATCCGCTCGCGGCGGCCGGCAGGGGGCGGTGCCCGACCGGCTTCGGGAGGCTCCTCTTTCCCGGCCCCGGGCGGGGCGGCCCGGAATGCGGCGGGGCTCAGATGTGGCGGCGCCGCCCGCGTCCCATCCCGTCCAGTCCGGGCGGCCCCGAGCGGCCTCCCTGCCCAGGCACGCCGATCCGCGGGCGGGCGGACACCAGGTGTCGGCGCTGCGGGAACAGAGGCTTCCGAGTCCCGCCCCGGACCTGGCGCCACACCCGGCCCTGCCCCGGTCCGGGCGCCGTTGGGTTGGGCGCCGAATGGCTGATGGGGACACAGGTCCCGAGTTCCTGAGTTTCCGCGCCTTGGGGATCCTCCGCCGGCAGCGGCATGAAAAACCTGCCCTGCTGGTGGGTGGCTCCGGGCCCAGAACCCTAGTCCCCTCTTCAGAGGGCCTCGGCTCGGTCCTGCTGGAGGCTCCCCGAGCTGTGCTAGAGTCCTGGCTCTGCCTCAGTTTCCCCGTCTGTAAAAGAGGGCTATGACCCCACCTTGCAGCACTGTTGACGAGCACATTGACCCATAGGAATGGGTCATGGATGGTGGCCCAGGACAGTGCCAAAGCTTGTCCCTGCCCACCTCCCCCATCAGCCTGGCAGCTCCCCCGGGGCAGGGCTCCTCAGGACGGGGCCTCATGGTCCTCCCGCCACCACATCCCATGGCAGAGGGGTGGGCTCTGGCAGCATGAAGTCGTGGGGGCAAGGAGAGCACAAATCCCGTTGCCACTAGACAGATGGGTAAACTGAGGCTCCAGTTTCCCGAGTGAGTTAGTGACAAAAGCTGGACTAGAACCAGAGCCTCCCAATTCCCAGCCTAGTTCTCTTTTTCCATTTTCTTATCTCCACATTTTTGGGGTAGGTTTACAACTGCAAGGCCACAGTGGTAGAGAGGGTGTAGGTCTCAGAATATGTTCAGTCTCCCTTCCCAAACCCAGGCCTGTCTGTGGTCACACTAGTGACCCTCTCATTATGGCCATGCTCTAGGCCCCTGGAGTTCCAGAAGGGACCCTGGGCAGTGTCCCCCTCTGGCAACTGTTACTCCTGTCAGTCCTAAGGCTAGGCCTTGGGAAGAAGTCTCCTTGCAGCCTACTCCTCTTCCCCACAGAACATCAGCTGATTTGGGGGTGTGGGTCCCCTCTTTCTCTTTCTACCCCACCAGTTAGGCAGTCCCAGGACACTGAGCAAAGCTCCAAGTGGGAGATTTGCCAGCGCTCTGGCTGTCTCCGAGGAGGGTGGCTAGGGGTCAGGAGGCCCAGTTCTCCTGTGGGCCTAGAGCAGGGCCCTTCCTCTCTCTGGGCCTCAGTTTGTCTGTCTGTAAAATGAGGTGGTGGGCTACACTCACGGTGCTGGATGTCACCCCTGAGGTATGAGGTGGCCCTGACCTATTGTGGAGGGATCTGGAAGGGGAAGGGCCTGGGTGGGTTGCACTGGCTACCTCTGGGCCAGTTTAGTTTCCAGAAGACAAAGGAAAGGGGCGCTCCTTGTCTACAGCATGGTGGTATGAGTACGTTATCACTGTATCACGTAGGGCGGAGGTTTCTGCCAGGTGCTCCCTGCCCGCCCTGGGGTGAGGTCAGACAAGGGGAGGAGTCCCAGTCATACCTTTGGGGTCCGATAGGTTGGGGGCTTGGTGACTGAAAGGTGAACTTGCCAGGGGTGACAAGCCATGTGGCATCCCTGATCCTGGGAAGGTCCTCAGAGCTAGCCAAAGAGCTGGCTCTTCTCTGCTCTGGACACAGGACAAGGAGCTCCTCTCTCCACCCGCCCAGGCACTGGGGTGGCCATGGGGGTGTCCTGGTGGGGCAGGGTTTTGTGAGGGGACTTAGAGTCCTAGCGGAGGAGCTCATGGGATACTGGCTGATTTCCTTTTTCCAGGAGGCCATGGAGGGTGTGTGTGTGTGTGTGTGTGTGTGTGTGTGTGTGTATGGGGGCAGAGTCCCCCACACCTCCCTGCCAGAGGTATAGCCTCTGCAGTCTTGGGCTTGTAGGGGGATAGAGATTGGGAGGGGGTGTCAGGCAGACTGGAGAGCCCCCAGGAGGACCCTCAGGCTCCAACAGGCCCAGGGAGGACCCCTACAACACTCCCAACTCACTGTGGGCAGGGCAAAGCCTGTGGTGGCTGGGAGGGTGAGTGCCTCCTTAAAGCCTCCACTTTGTACCCCAGAGGTCTATGGCCAAGAGGAAGAGGGAAGGCAGCAGGAATGCAGGAATCCTGGCCAGGCCCTGTCCCAGCAGGCTGGGGCAGGAAGGCCAGGCTCCCGTCTGGGCCACGTGCTCCTCGACCCAGCTTGGAGCTAAGCAACCTGCACAAACAGCAGGAACACACAGAGCAGCCCCTGTGTGTATGCACATGTGTGCGCCTGTGCTGGGGGGCCTCCCTGCCTCAAACCCCCGCTGGGAACCTCTCTGGTTACTTTATAGTCACAGTCACATACAGGCCTGAGGATAGGGGGGTTCTGCCTGCTGACTTGCTGAGTGCTCACTGTGTGCCAGGCCTGATGCATTCATTAGCTTTAAGCCTTATAAGCCAACAGCACCTTCATTATCCACTTGAGATGGAGAAACCGAAGCTCTGAAAAGTGGCAAACACCCAACGTAACCGAGTGAGAGAGTGGTAAAGCCAAGCTAGGGTTCGAACTGAGGTCTTTCTGACTCCAGAGTCTCATTTACCCCTAGGCATGTGTAGACGTGTGTACAGATTGGCGGGGGGTGTGTACCTGTGTGTAGATGTGGGGTTTGATGGTGGACCTGTACCAGTCTGTGTCTACCTAAGTACGCCTGCTTGTAGGTGTGGATACCTGTGCGCAGGCATAGAGATGTGCACGCAGTTGTCATGTGCGAGCATGTGACTCGTGTATGCACACACTTGAGTGCACATGCGTGCAGAACACACCTGCATTTGTGTGTGCACATGTGCACATGCTCTGTACGTGTGTTCACGTTGGCACACACCTATGAGCCTGTGCGTACTTGGTCCTCTCCAAAGGCTGACCTCATCCTCCTGCTCACCCACCTTCAGTCCCCTTCTCAGGCTCCTGACTCAGTGTCAAGGTGAGATGCACGATGGCCTTGTTGATGGCACTGAAACCTCTGAGGGTCTGAAGGAAAGACATTTTGGGGAGAGATAAGACTGTAAAGGATGGGGGTTGAACAAGAGGACGTGGGCTGAGAGGGATGAAGGCTGGGGCTGAGGATCGGCCTGGGTTTTCTTCAGTCCCAAGCAGAGGCAGAGGACCCCCTGAGGACTGGTCTCGGGAGCCCCCTCCTGCCCCGGCTTTCTCCACCCAGCTCTCCCAAGGTTCAGCCCTCTTCGACCTAGGGAAATGCACCAGGGATCCCTCAGGAGAGGCCCAGGGCCGGGACGTGCCTGGGAGGTCTGGCCCTGTCCGCACATCTGTGTGCCAGACATTCCCCCCTCAATCCAAGACGGGATTCCCCTGTGGTTCCTGGGTGTGGGGGGAGAAGGGCTGAGGCCAAATTCCCACCCCAGGAACTGCACGGAGCACTGACCCTTTGCACTGAGGCCCCCTGGGTTCCTTCTGTTCGTGGACTTGCAGGCGGGAGCAGCGGTCGGCAGGGGGCGCTCGGGGTCCGCGGATGGAGATGCGTTGCAGGCCCGCGGGACAGGAACCGGGAGGGCGGCGCAGAAACACAGGTACAGACCCACCTGCAGGCAGGGTGGAGATGGGAGCGGAGGAACGGACTTTGCGCCAAGAGGGGCAGATTCCTAGATATACATCCCCTCCGCGGAGGGCCAATGACCCACCCTCACACCAACAGACTCAAGGACCCCCAGAGGGCCTGGCATTGTCTGGCCCCCACTTCCAACCAGTCCGTTCCCTCGCTCCCTCTCATCCCTCTGCTGCCCACCGCATTGGCCTCCCTGCAGATCCTCAAACATGCCAGGCGGGGTCCTGCCTCCCGGCCTTTGCCCTTGCTGTTCCTTCTGCTGGATGCTCTTGCCCAGTCATCCACGTGGCTTGCTGCCTCACCTTCGTCTGGGTATTGATGAACTGTCCCCTTCTCAGTGGGGCTTTCCCTGACCTCCTGTGAGTCACCCTCAGCCCTAACGTTCTCTACGCACCTTTCTATTGAATTTTTCTTCACAGCAGTTATTATTGCCACCTAACCAACTGTATCTTTTACGATATGTTTCTTTCTCATCTGTCCCTCCCCGTGAGGATGTAAGCTCCATGTGAGCAGGGATTTGGACAGATTTGTTCATGCTGTCCCCTCAGAGCCTAAAACATGCCTCGCATACACTGTAGGCATCAATAAATATTTGTCAAATAAATGTTGAGTGCTGGCTCTAAGTGGCGTGCATCCCTGCGTGATGGGGGCTGGTGACAGGGAAGTCCAGCCCCGGACAGCTTTGAGGCTGCAGCTGAGCCAAACTGCCACACACCTGTCAGGGCCTGGAGGACATGGGGGCAGGGAGGAGGAGAAGGCAGGAGTATTCTGGTTCTTTCTTGTTCCCTTTGGGACTGAAGTTGAGTGGCTATGGTAACATCCACCAAACTCATATGCCGTAGTTGGGACAGGGAGAGGCAGGTTTCTCCCTTTGAAAATCATAAAAAATGTACAAAAATCTAGCAAAGTGGGAGAGGTGCTCTCTCTCTCTCTCTCTTCCTCCCTGCTTCTCTCTTTCTCCCTCCCACCCCACCACACTCCCTATCTCTAACAACCACCAAACTGAGGTTCTCTGTATGAGTTTGCTTTTTTTGGATTCCACATATAACTGAAATCATACAGTATTTGTCTTTCTGTGTCTGACTTAACTTCCCTTAGCATAATGTCCTCAAGTTCTATCCATGTGGTTGCGGATGGTAGGATGTCCTTCTTTTTCTGGCTGAATAGGTATTCCATTATTTATATCTATATGTGGAGCTAGCACGACTTCTTTACCCATGTATCCATAGATGAACACTTAGGTTATCTCTGCATCTTGGCTGCAAGAAAGATGGGGATGCAGGTATCTCTTCAAGATAGTGGTTTTGTTTCCTTTGGATAAATACGTACAAGTGGAATTGCTGGATTGTATGGTAATTTTATTTTTAGTTTTTGAACAAACGTCCATACTGTTTTCCATAGTGGCTGCACCAATTTACGCTTCCACCAACATTGCATAAGGGTTTCCTTTCCTCCACATCCTCACCAACACTTGCTATTTTTCGCCTTTACCACGATAGCCATTCAGACAGGTGTGAGGTATCTCGTTGTGATTTTGATTTACATTTCCCTGATGGTTAGTGATGTTGCACCCTTTCATGTACCTGCTGGCCATCTGTATGTGTTCTTTGGAAAACTCTATTCAGTTCCTCTGCTCACTTTTTAATTGGGTTGCTATTATTATTATTATTTGCTATTATCCTATGAATTCTTTATATAGTTTGGGTAGTAACCCCTTATCAAAGATATGATTTGTAAATATTTTCTCCCATTCCATAGGTTGCCTTTTCATTCTGTTGATGGTTTCCTTTGCTGTGCAGAAAATTTTAGTTTGATGTAGTCCCATTTCCTTCTGGGGAAATGTTTGTATTTCTGAACAGACGGTTCCAGCAGGGGATTTACAGGGTTAGACATTCTTCACTGGGGCACACATGCAGTCAGTCCACCTTCTGGAAGCCCACACGGGCCTTGGCCACCTCTTCAGAACAATCACCCAGTCTTTAAGTGCCAACTGTTCCCAGTAGAAGGAACATATTTTGCCTGTCCATTCCCTGCTCCCACTCCTCCCCCCCATCCAAGAACCAGCTCCCTGGGGTCCTCACCTAAGCTCCTGGGTTTGGCCACTGTTTCAGCTCTAGGGGTGGTGTTGTCTCTGTCTCATCTCTAGAATACCTCAGCTCTCCCCCTTTGTTCTTTACGCCTATACTATCAGTTCCTTGCGTTGAATCTTCTGTTTGAAATGCCTAACCTGTTTCTCTTTTCCTGACGGGATCCCAACTGGTTCATTAGAGAAGAGGGAAAATTAACAAGACAAAGCAGGCTGTACTAAGTGCTGTGAAGAACACAAGACAGGGTAATAATAATGAAATTAGAAAATAAAAAGTAGTGCAGAGGTGGGGGTGGGGAGGCTATTTTAGATGGGTAGGGTTCTGAGTTTGAGCGGACAGATGAGAAGCAGCCAGACTAGAGGTGGGGTGGAGTGAGTATTCCAGGTGGGGTCAGGGTCTGTGAGGCTGGTGGGCCATGGCAGCCTCTCCGTGGAAGGTGCCGAACCTGCCTCTACGGACGCTTGTGTGTGTGTGTGTGTTGGGGGGGGGGTTGGGGTGGGGAGGGGAGGAGACGGAGGATGGCTCAGCCTCTGGCCCCAGCCCCAAGGGCTCATTCTGCGAGCCTCTGAGCACTTAGGTTTGAGACTGGGGCTGTGTGTGGTGATCTGAGTTCCGGATTTGGCTCTTGGAAATGCAACCCCACCTCCCTTCTTCCCGCCCCACCCCTCCACCTTCACCCTGGGGAAGCGGAAGCCTCTGCGGGCTCTGGCTCCTAAGAAGTGCTGGTCTCGCTGCGGCCGGCAGAGGGCAGTGGTTGCCGCCGTGCATGCAGGCGGGGCGGGCACGGACCTTTCGCTGGTGGATTGCCGGCAGTCAGTTTCTACAGGGAACTCGAGGGTTGGGCCATTTCCTTACCCTCTCTAATACTCAGCGGCCCTCAAACAGATCTCTGAACCCTAGGCTCTCCATGGGAATGTGGAGGGGAAGGAGATGCAAATGAGGCTGGGCAGACAGTTTAGACCCTTGCCTAATCACTCTTGGCTGGGTTCTAACTCCACTCGGGAAAGGGGAAAGGCTCTCACAATTAGTGTATTTGCTATTATTGTTATTTTTAAGCATTTAGCATGTGCTAGGCGCTGCGCTAAATTCTTTACATCATGCGTCAATCTCTTTAAAGTTTCACACCAGATCTATGAGGCAGGCACTCTAACCACCCCGCCCACGCAGAGGACCTGGATTTGCTCTACCAGCCAAGCCTCAATTGCTATGACTGCTGCCTTCGTAGGAGGGCGTGTTGCCCAGGAAGAGGATGAGCAGGAGGGGGATCATCAAGATGCTGACCCAGAAGGGATCTGCAGGAGCGCTCACCTGACTCCTTATTCTGCAGATGAAGAAACAGTTCCAGAGAAAGGACATGCCTTGCCCAAGGTCCCACAGAGATCACATGGCTGACTGTGGGGACTTGGGCACCACAGGGCACCATGAGCTGGATCCTGGCCTGAGGCCAGAAGCCTCTTGAGGGCAAGGGTCCCGTTTTACCCCACTCCTCCCTGCTGTGCCTAGCTCAGGGTGCAGCACATAGTAGGTGCTCAAAAAGTCCTCCACGATGAGTAAATCTTTCAGTCAGTAGCTGCAGTCACCTGTCATTCATGACTTCGTCTGTCTATCCAGTATTTAGTAAACGCCAACTGTCAGCTTGGCACCCTGCTCGTTGCTGGGATGCACAATTGAATAAGATACAGTGCTTGCACCCATTGGCTTATCTTCCAGTAGGGGTTTCAGAGATTACCCCACATTATGACATGAGCTCCCATAGTTTTCCTCATTCCCAGCTTGGGCTTCCTTTGCTCAGCCTGCTCTCTGCCCAGGCTGGAGGCTGAGCAATCTGTTCCACTCCTTCCTCCAGGCCATTTCTACTCACTTCTTCTTTGCCAGCCCTAACACCCCCTCCTCCCAAGCGCCTCCCTCCTCTCCTCCAGGAAGCCCTCTTTGATTGACATCCCCTAGCTGTTCCGTGGGGCCCCAGTGCTGAGGTCGTGAGCTGTGCCCAGGTATCTCTGGTTCTGTTTCTCTGTTTCTATGTGAGCCCCCTCCCCCTTCCCATCAGCTTCTGGAGCTTCCCAAATACAAGGACCTCCTTTCCTCCAGCTGTTTTTCCTCAGGCCTAAATAGACCAGGAGGAGAGGCAGGAGGAGGGGATCATGCAGTCAACTCCCAACACACAGGGCTTGCCTTGGGCTTGGGCCCTTGGGACCCCCTTAGAGGAAGGTTTCTCTGGAGCCACTGGAGCCCTGACTTGCTGGCTGTGGCCCAAGACCCCTGAGCCCTGATTTTCCATGCTGAGCCTGGGGGCTCAGGCTGGGCGCCAGCTGGTGGGGACCTGCTCAGCCCTTTGCGTTTGAGGGTAGGGGCCTTCAGTCTCCGGTTCACCAACTCCTAGGTTTGGTCATTTTTACTGTCCTTCTGGCAGGCAGTGTACAGGTAAAAAGTGGTTCCAGGGAACCAACGTGCTTGCTCTTGCCTGCTGGCCTCTCTGGGCCTCAGCGAATTGTACCTGTCCTGCCCGTGTCATAGGTGGTTAGGAGGACCAGAGATCACAGAGAAGAAAGAGCCAAACCCCAGTAGGGGCTTATTTATTTATTTTTAATGGATTAATTATTTAATTGGGTTCTTTGTAACAAGTTTAGAACACCGATTTGTGAGGATAAATTCTATTAGTGAGAGCGAATAGGGGCTTATTTTTGTTATACTCAGAGCAGGGGCAGTGCCCTTGGCTGGGTGTTCACTGACTCACTGGGGAGGCCAAGAGTGGGAGGGAGGAGGGAGAAGGGAGGAGGGAGGAGGGGGCTTGCATTCTCAGCTTTCCTGAGAACCAATCAGGATCTGCCAGCAGGAAAGGAGCAGGAGAGTCTCCTTGTTTAGGTAGGAAAATAATTGTTTCCCTTCCTCTCCCCTTCCTCCCTCCCTCCTTCTGGAGCTCTCTCTCTTCATACACTAACTGTGGTCCTTCATGTACTAATGGGCCAGGCGTTGCATTAGCACTTGGGACACAAGGGTCAAGGAGATAGGCCCTCACCCTCATGGGACTTTTAGGCTAGGAGACCTCTGCTGGGGGAGATACAGCATTCACTCATTCTCTCCTTAACTTCACATTTACTGAAAACCTACTGTGGGCCAGGTGCTGTGCAAAGGCCCTGGGGAGGTAATGGGATGCAATCCCTGCCTGAAAGGAGTTTAGAGGATAAAAGGCACAGAAGTAGGCAACTGAAGCAGTGCGAAAGCACAGGTAAGGAGGCCAGGACACAGAGATAGATGCTGGATGGATTTAATGTCTCCCTTAGTCTCCAGGGCAGAGCCAGGTTAAGCATGTGCTCAATAAATGTTTGTGAAGTGAATGACCCTTGTGTCGGGAGCTTTCTATATAGCTTATGAGTCAAAGAATAAAATTGTTTTTAACTAAATGCTAATAAAAATGCTACATATGAAGCAGTCAAAATAGCACATAGAAGAAAATTTGTGGTCTTTAGAGAATTTTATATTGAAAATGAAGAAAGACAGAAAATTAAAGCATTCAACTCAAGAAGTGGAAAAATGATAAAAACAGAACAAGAACCTATTGTACAGCACAGGGAACTATATTCAATATCTTGTAATAGCCTATAATGGAAAAGAACCTGAAAAAGCAATGTATATATATATGTGAAATTAAATCTCTCTGTTGTACACTTGAGACTAACACAGCAGTGTAAATCAACTATGCTTCAATTAAAAAAAAGAAAAAAAAAAGAATAACTTCAAAGAAGTAGAAGGAAGGAAATTACAAATACATTGTATATTTTTACTATGACATGCATATTCAGATTTAGAAATTCAAATTAGTATTTAGAAATTGATAATCCAGAAGTTGATAGAATGGAAAACAAAGATAAAATAAGTGGAGAGCTGGTCTCAGCTCCAGGCTCCCATCCATTCCTGGATGGGAATGGGGTTTACCCATCATCTCTCCTGAGTTTTGAGAGCAGAGTCCACCCCTCAGGGGCCCCAGGAGAATGGATAAACACTGAATGGAGGTCTCTGATCTTCCAGCCCAGGGCCCTGGCTGTGCTGTGCGCTGAGAGAGCCAGCCCCGGGCCCATTTGCCTGCCTTTGGTCTCCTGGCTGGTGGGTTGTCTTTTGTCTGTAATATCAGAAACGACATCACTGACAGGCCTTTACCTTTGTTGCGCTTGTTTGTTACATTTCAGGGTGCTGGAAACAAGCATGTGCTCTTCCTGATAGGAATGAGCCCAGCTATCTTGTCAGATCACCAGATACCCTTTCAGGTAAGCAACAAAGCTGTGTGTTCCATTTTACAGATGAGGGAACTGAGGCTCAGTTTGCGGTCTCACTCTAGTGAGTGCATGAGCCAGGACATGAATGCTTCAAAGGCCCTTCTTTTGTTTCTTTTTTAAGGGCATATAATTAAATTAAATTAAATTAATTTATTTATTGAAGTATAGTCACTTACAATGTGTCAATTTCTGGTGTACAGCATAATGTTTCAGTCATACATATATTTGTTTTTATATTCTTTTTCATTACTACAAGATATTGCTATCTGTGCTATATTGTGCTATACTGAAGAAATTTGGTTTTTATCTATTTTATACATAGTAGTTAGTATCTGCAAATCTCGAACTCCCAATTCATCTCTTCCCACCTCCTTCCCCCGCCCCTCCAGTTACCATAAGTTTGTTTACTATGTAAGTCTGTTTCTGTTTTGTAGATAAGTTAATTTGTATCTCTCTCTCTTTTTTTTCAGACTGCACATATAAGTGATATCATATGGTATTTTTCTTTCTCTTTCTGTTCTGATTTTCTTTCCCACTTCCTGTTCTGACTCCCGGGTTCCCGGAACAAGCCCCTCTCCTCCCTGCCTTCCTCACTTGGCGAGGAAGTCCAGGATGGCTGTCTTGAGTTGACAGCTTCTCTCTTGACCTGACCATGAGCTTCTCGAGGTGGAAGGGTGGGGAGCACCTGTAGGTGTCTTAGCGCAGGGCTGAGCTTGGAGAAGGCCCTCAGTTCTTGTTTGTTGATCTAGAATTTGATCTGGCAGGATTAGGCCTGTACTTATCAGAATATACTCTGGGCTGTGCCAAGCCCCACGGTCGGGCAGAGAGCTTGAGAGGGAATCCGCCGCCCCGTGGGGAACCCCCACGTCTGTGCTTGCTGGGGTGACCACGTGGCGCCTGCGTGTGTTGGGAGGAGCCGGGAGCATAGGTCGATTCTGCTACAGCCTCCTGGTAGGATGGCGGGGCAGGAGAACTTTTCGTGTCTAAGTTGCATTGGTCTGAAGGTATAACCAGGTCCCTGGATTCCTTTCCCCATAGTTGGAGAATTCCAGAAGTCCTGTGGTCAACCCGTTTGACCAGTGATTAACCAATCCCGAGAGGGCAGATAAAAACAGACACACAGCTCTGTCCATGGATAAATCTCTGCACTTTATTCATCCCTGGGCAGGGAAAAGGGGGCACTGCCCCAAGACAGTCAGCCAGTTGGGTGGGGTGGCTGGGGTATGTGTGGTCTATCCAGATAGTATAATACATAGCACTGATTATGCAGAAACAGGAAGGGAAGCAATAAGTTAAAAGCCACATAAGTTATGAAAAAATAATATATAAACTTTTTATATCTTGTACCCCCACTGAGGATTTGCTCCCTTGGAAACCAATAAATAGGCGGAGAAAAAAGCTGCAAGCAGCACCCTTTTGGGACTTGAGGGATGAGTATATGTGAGTTCCCTCCAGTCTGAGAGTCAGTAGCCCTTCGGCGCCCACCATAGGCCTGGAGGACCTTGAGGCCAAGGAAGGGCCGAGGCCTTGGGCCACCCTATCCTGGAAAATGAGATGAATGAATCAAAGACTGGGGCTCGAAGAGGAGGTGAGGCAAGGGGCAGGTAGGGAGGGGAGAGGGAAGGAGAGCAGGTGGCGTCCGGAGTGGGAGGCTGAAGCTGCCAGGATCCCCCTGCAAGCCCTGGAGGCGAGAGCCCAGAGGAGGGAAGAGGAGCCTTCCTCCCAGCCCCAGATCTTCTTGTTGGCAGCAGATTTCTCTTTGGCTGTTATTGGGGCCCCTCAGCCTGACCTCAAGGGCTCAGAGGCTCCCAGACCCGAGTGGACAGTGCCTTCTTCATGGCCCCGGTAGTGGCAGGGGATGGGCATAGAGGGAGGAGGGGCAGAGGGGGTGGAAGAGAAGGAGCTCTAACCCACAGGTGTGGGTGCAGAGTGTAGGAGAGGCCAGGCTGCTTAGCTTGATGGAGAGAACAGAGACCTTAAGGAGTGGGATTCACAGGAAATGGACCTGGGGTTTCATGGAAGGGGTGGGCTAAGGGTCTTCAGGGCGAGGTGCACCCAAGCTAGGTTTCAGGCTGAGTAACACCTGGGCAGGGGGCAGAGAGCTCAGATCCCAGTCAGGGTGGTGAACCCCAGGATGGCAGGGAGGAGAAAGAGGGATCCAATTCTTCTGTCTGGTCTCAGGCTGCCATCTGGCTACTCTTCTGTCCCCTACCCCCACCCTCGGCAGTTTGTCATGGCAAGAATAGCTTCTAGAGAAGGTGCTGGGGGCTGGCTGGGCAGCCTGTCCAATTCTGATTGTGACCTGTTAGGAGGGACCCACAGGAGGAGGGAAGGAGCACAGATTTCTGGGCTGATCACAGAGGTCCGGGCTCAGGCTCCAAATACCCAGGGAGCCGCCTTCTCTCTCTCCCTAATACTGTCAGGTCTCTGGGGAGCCTAGGTGGTGCAGGAAAGCCAGGGGTCCTCAGCACCCAGCCTCCCCAGGAACTCCAGATACAGGAGGATTCCCAAACAGTCCCCATTAGCCCCTGGCCTGTGGCTGGCAGGGGTTGGGTGAGCGAGGGCACCCACCTTGGTTCCGAGGCAGAGGCAAGGCAAGGCTTGAGATGTGAGTTTAGGGCAAGGGTTGGGCAAAGGGTCAAAGGGATCTTGGTCAGAGCCCTCTGTTGGAGGAGGAGCCTCAGAGGAGCAAGGAGGTGAAGGCAAAACTGACCCAGTCAGGAAAACCTCTGGCCAGAGTTTGGAAGCTGGAACTGAGATATCAATGTGGAGCCCAGTGACTCTGAATAACTGGTGACAGTCCTGTCCCATTCCTGGTGACCCACAAAACAGCAGTCACTCTTTTGAACCCTCCTCTTCTCAGTTCAGGATCAGGTTTGCTTCCCTTCTCAACCTAGAGGCTCCAAGCTGCTTTCTAGAGTCTAGCTTAAGTTCCTCTTGCTGCAGGGGAGTGACCTGGGGCTCCTGGGGTCCCAATAGCGGCCTTACTCTGAGACCTCTGACTCCTGCGAGAGGAACTTCTCTGACATTTCGGTGATTTTGATCACAGGGCCTTTGCTGTTCTTCTTTTTCCGGGAGGGGGCTCTCGAGAGGCGGGACTTGGAGGCAGCTACAGGGAACATAAGGGGTGGGGCAGGAAAGGGGCTGGAGGTTTGGGAGGCTTTTAAAATGATGCCTTTAGGGCCATGATCCCCCACACCCTGTCCGCCTCCCACCATGGGTTCTTGGGGCAAGCAGGCTCACCGGTTCTAGATCTGGACTGCACAGCACTGACCACGGTGGCTGAGGGCAGGTCCATCCTGGGGGAGGAGGAAATGGCGGGATGTGAAGGGAGCCTGTGGCTTAAGCTCCCCTGGGATTGGGGGCCTGGGGTCTGGCAGGTGGAGGGCAATTCTTGACTGTCACTCTTAGCCCTGGGCTCCCCTGCTGGGTGACCCTGCATAGCCAGCGTGTCCTCTCTGGGCTTCTGTTCTCTCTCCCCTGCATGAATGGCCAACATCTACTGAGCACTGATTTGTGACAGGCATTTGCATGCAGGACCATCTTAATCCTCCCCACACAGGTGGGCCATGCTTATGATCCGTCCATTTTCCCAGGGGAGGATCTGAGAATTTAATGAACTGGGCCAAGGTCCCAGTTTGTAAGTGGCTGAGCCAGGACATGAACCCAGGCCGGCCAGGCTCACAGCATCATGCCAGAGTGGGAGGCTGGCTTCGCTTGGGGCTGGTCCTCCAGTCCTCTCTCTCCCCTAGCCCTGCCCCACTGGCCCCATTCCTTACCGGCTCTCCTCGCCCTCCACCAGCTTGCGGTAGGTGGCGATCTCGATGTCCAGGGCCAGCTTGGTGTTCATCAGCTCCTGGTACTCGCGCAGCTGCCGCGCCATGTCCTGCTTGGCCTTCTGCAGGGCCTCCTCCAGCTGGACCAGCTTGGCCTTGGCGTCCTGGAAGGCCAGCTCCCCCTGCTCCTCGGCTGCCTTGATGTTCTCCTCCAGTTTCAGGCACTGCAGCCGGGAGAACAGAGGAACAGGGTGTATAGGGGTGACAGGGAGCGAGCCGGCCAGGGCCAGGAGCCCACCTCTGTCCTTGGTGGGGCTGGGCACGGGGAGGGAGGGCTAAGCCGCAGTACTCCTCAGTATGGTAATGGGTTGCATCACAGCAAGAGGGAATTCAGTCAGACCTAAGGAGACACTTTCCTAAGGTCACCAAGGAGGAGAGAATGACAAGCCTCCGAAGGATCCTGTCCCAGCAGTCCTTACAGGGTGACGCCTTCTCTGAAGGCTTTTCCTGGCTGGAAGCTGGGGCTTAGGCCTCCCCTCCCTTCTCTCGTTGTAGCTGGCAGAAGGCCTGAGGGGAGGTGGTGGGTCCTGGGTGTGTGTGATGGGGCTTGCCAATGTTCCAGCAGACCCGCCAGTTTACAGAGCACGTTTCCGTGTAAAGCTCATGTGGTCCTCACAGCCATCTCAAAAGGACAGATGACAAAACTGAGGCACAGGGATGCTAAGTGAGCTGCCCAGGGTCACACAGTCAGAGCTTGTGTAGACTTAGCCTGTGTGTGTGTGTGTGTGTGTGTGTGTGTGTATAAGAGTATGTCCCATGCTCCTGCCTGCTCCACCCCCAGGTGGGTCCTCCAGACACTCACGTGGCTCTTGATGGACAGGATCTGGGATCGGAGCTTCTGGATGCGCACATTGAGGTCAGCGATCTCGCTGCGGATGCTCTGGAGGCTGCTGGCAAACTCTGCTGAGCAGGCGGCCCGCTCCTCCAGCTGGAGGGCATGGAGGAGGTGGCAGTGAGGGCTTGTGTCCCTCCCAGCAGCCCCCAACCCTCGCCCCTTGTGGCTCCTTTTTCTCCTACCCTCAGCCCCACTGCCTCCTCTGCAGCCCACAGCTCCCAGGCCTGCTTCCCACAACTTCCCGTCTCCTGCCCCGACCATGTCCATCTCCTGGCTGCCCTAGCCTGAGCCCCACAGGCTGTGCCACAGCTGGCTGGGCATTACTGGGTGGCAGTACCACCGTGAGCCTCTGGAGGTTGCAGACTCTCCCCTGTCCCGGTCACCCTTGGAGCAGGGCACAACGCTGGGCTCTCACATTCTCCATATCTGCCCCAGAACCCACTGCTGTGGTCTCCATCACCTCATGTTTCCCATCCCCTTCTCACAGAATCTCAGCGCACAGAGTTGCAGGCAGCCTCAGCCAGGGCTAGTGCAGCCCCTCCTGTCCTGGCTGCATCCCCAGCCTGCACCATCAGCCCCAGACCTGGCTCCGAGAGTACGCCTCGGCCTCTTCCAGGCTGCGAGCCGCAATGGCATCATATTGGGCCTTGACCTCTTCCACGATGCCGCTCAGGTCAATGCGGCAGCAGCTGTCCATGCCCACGGTCACCGACACATCCTTCACTTGGGCTGTCAGGTCCTTCAGCTCCTGGCAGCATAGACGTGAGGGGGAGGGGCTCAGGGCTGGTTTGGTGGAGGGGGGGCAGCAGACCCTCAGCCAGCCACAGTCCCCAGAATCCCTTCATCCCCAGCGTGAGTAGAGAGCCGCCTCCTGTCTCCCCAGAGAGACGAGTAGAGGATGACGGCCTCCCTGCCATGCCCCAGCTTGGACTCTTGGGGAGCAGCCCCCACTTACCCACCTGTTGGCCTTCCTCTCTGAGTGAAGGGGAGAGGGGTAGGGAAGGACCCTTGACTGAAGAGGCCCACTCTGCAAGCCTTATTCCTTTTGGCAGAAGGGAAAAGGCTCAGGACATCTGGGCCTGAGGGAGTCTGGCCCTCTGCTCCCTGTCCCACCACTGGGCTCAGAGCTGTGCAGCTCAGCCTCCCCCATCCCCTGCCCTCCTAGGATGGGAGCTCCCTGAAGGCCCGGCTGAGCCATTTTCACCTCCAGGCTCCCACGTCTGGCAGGGGTATGTCTCTGTTTGTTGAATGCATGTCTGAATGGGAGGCCATGAATGAAGAGGGCAGGAGAGGCCTAGTGGCTGACAAATGACACCCCACACCCATGCCAGAGAAGGAGGCAGAAGAGACCTTATGGTCACCCTGGAGACTCATTGCCCCCATCACCTCACCCCCAGTCTAGCTAAGGGGCTTGCCTGGCTACAAGAACAGTATTTAGCCTCAGTATCTTTATCTTCTCTCTGTCCCTTGGGATCCCCTTTCCCCCTCCTCTCTGTCCTCTTCTCTGCCTAGAAAATGCTAGCCCACGTCCTCAGAGACTCCTGAAAGAGGTAAAACCTCCGGTTTCTGGGGCGATCATGACAGGCCAGGCTGTGTATGTGCTAAGGGCTTTCCAGGCATCCTCACATGTCATCCTCACCAGGCTGGCATGATTATTGGCCCCAGATTACAGAGAGGAAAGACACTGCCACACATGGAGTTGATGGAAACAGCTGGGAATGCCTGGCTGGACGCCAGACCCTTCACTGCTCCCGCTCAGCAGCCTTACAGGGGCCAAGACCTGCTCTGTGTCACGCCCGCAGCCTGACAGCCTTCTGGCCTGAATGCTCAGGGGTGTGTAGAAAGGCAGGTGGGGACTGGGATCTTCATAATTTTTAAAAATGGAGGTACTGGGGATTGAAGCTAGAACCTTGTGCATGCTAAGCACACACTCTACCACTGAGCCATTACCCTCTCCCCATATATAATTTTTAAAAAACCTTTTTGTTTAAGGATCCAAACAAGGTCCATACACTGTAATTGGTTCTCATATCTGTCTTTCTTATACTATAGATAACCTCCATCTCTCTCTGTCTCTGTTTTTTTTTTTTTCCGTTTTATTGCTCCTTTCTTCACACTTGATCTTAGCCAAAAGGCCGAGAAGCGATCTTGCTCCTTTTCTTATTGAAAACACCAGTTTGCTTGCCCTGTAGTGTTCCCCACAGTCTGGATTTTACTGATTGCACCATGTGCTGGTGTTTAACATGCTTCTCTGGCCCCTGCATTTCCTGAAAAGTAGCAGTGGGATCCGGAGGCCTGTTCAGATCCAGGTTCCTGATTCTGATCTTGGTCCTGACTTTGGGTCCCATCCTGCCCCTCATCTGTCCTTGTGCTCAGAGAGGCTGTGGCTGAGCCTCTGGGGTCTATACCCGCCACTTGCATCCCTGTGCCTGGAGACTGCAGGGTCAGGGTGGGTCAGCTGGGGCCACACGGGCAGCTGCGAGGCCTGCTGAGGAAGGCCACCCCCAGCCCCTGCTTGCTGCCCAGTCCTGCCCACTAGCATCCAGGCTGTAAGCATCGCCCCTGGAAAAGGAAGCTTGGGCAGTGGCAGGCCACCTGTGTCCACCCTGGAGCCAGCAGGGCTCTGAGCTCCATGGCCAGCTGCCCTTTGGGGGGTTCTCCTGATGAAGGGTTTCGGTTGATCTTCAAATGAACTTAACAGAGATCGCTGAGCAAAACCAGGAGGAGGCCCCAGCCCATGCCAGAATAAGGTTAATGGTGCCTGCACACTCATACCCCACCTTTTCTGTCCCTGGTCATCACTGGAGACTGACATTTCCCAAATGGGACCGACATCCCAGCCAGGGCTTAGCTGAGGACAGTTTTAGAGATGCAGCTTGGGGCTTCCTTGGTCACCATGTTGTGGAGGTGGGTGTGCATGGGGTGTTCCAGACAAGGCTCTCTAGGGGTGCTTCTAGCCCAGGCCTTAGGTAGCATTTGTTATGGGCCAGGAAAAGGCCAGGGCACTGTCAGAACACAGGGCACCATCGGGACAAAAGGATTGGCAAAACACAGCTGGTGGAGCAGCCTCGGATCCTTTCTGGGAAGACGCAGTGTAAGCCCGAGCGTGGTAAACAGAAGCGGGACATGGAGGGTTCAGAACACCTGCAGACCTGCACAGACATGCCGGCCCCTGCCAGGCTGCCGAGGGCATAACAATGCTGGTCTGTGTGGCGAGAAAGTGCCACTGTGGGACGGGTCGCTTGAGAGGATGTACACCTCCAAGTTGGCAAGAATGAAGCTGAGCTGCAGTTTACAGCTTCTCTTAGGAGCCAGAGTCTGAGGAGGCTGCCATGTGTGTGGCCACTCTCGTCGTGGTCCCCCACGTCAGGGAAGATGGTGACTCTGGGAGGGTAACAATACCACTCAGTAAAATGTAGTGCTTAATGGCGATGAGCTCCGAATACCACCACCTCTTATTAGATGGGTAACCCTGCCCAAGCTTGTAGCCTTAGCTGAGCCTCAGTTTTCTCATTTATAAAATGGGTATAATGATAGAACTGAAAACAGCTAACATTTATTAAATACTTACCATGTGCCAGACACTATTCTAAGTGCTTTAGGATATGTTAGCAAAATAAATCCTCACGACAGGCCAGTGAGCTAGGTGTCCTATTCTCCGCATTGAGGCATAAGGGGATGAAGGAACCTCAAGTTCATATAATCACTGAGCCAGGATTCAAATCCAAGCTGCTCTTAAGTCCATGCTCTCTTAATTAGGATCCCTGCTCTGTAGGGTTTTTGGGATTATATCTGGAAAGCACTCAGCCAGTGCCTGGAATATAGTACAATACACAACAGCCAGGGAAACTATTATTGTGATTGGTAAGGGGGATGGAGCGAGATGAAGTGTCCAGGGCCAGAGCAGCCTACTCCTGGCGCCTCCCAAGGCACCACGAAGGCAGGCGCCAAAGCAGCTTAGACATGCCAGGTCCTCTTTGTAGGGACCAGCATCCTGGGAGGTGTGCCTGGCTGCAGGGGGTTGTCAGTGGATTCTGTACTTAATCTCCTTGGAACCAGAGCTTATGGGTGTGGTGGGTGGCATTCTGGCTGGATGCAGCCAGGCCCAGATACACTTGGGAGCTGGAGAACCTCGGCAGCCCCTGGGCTCTCTCTCCAGCCTGTGTCCCTGGAGGTGAGGGGCAGGGGGTTGCCTGGGAGGCTGCAATGTGTAGATGAGGCCCTGAGCAGCCCATGGCCATTGGCTCCTGGGGAAGTGTCTCCATAACCTATCCTGGACCGTGTGTGTGTGTGTGTGTGTGTGTGTGTGTGTGTGTGTGTGTGTGTGTCTGTCTGTCTGTCTGTCTGTCTGTGTCTTGGGGAGAGTGAAGGGCTCTTTCCAGGGATCCAGGGGTGGGCCTATACAGCAGAGCTTTTTATCTTGTCTGCTCCAAAGTTGAAACTAGAGTGTCCAGCCCTCCTGGGGCTACTCACATCCCACCATATTTTTCTTCCTCTCTTGGTGGCCATGGCCGGCACCTTCCTTTGCTTGGACCTGCTCTGTCTGATGCGGTAGCCACTAGCCCTATGTAGTTGTGAGCACTTGAAGTGTGACCAGTAGAATTGACATGAGCTGTAGGTGTGAAAAACACACGAATTTCGAAGACTTAGAATGAGAAAAAAGAATATGAAATAGCCCATCAATTTTAAAAGTACAGATTATATGTTGAAGAATCATAATTTGGATATATTGGGCTAAATAGACTATATTAAAATTATTTTTTTTCTGTTTCTTTGCTTTTTAAAAACATGTCGCTGTGGGGTGGGTAATAGCTCAGTGCTAGAGCGCATGCTTAGCATGCACAAGGTCCTGGGTTCCATCCCCAGTACCCCCATTAAAAACAAAACTAAACAAAAAACAAAGTTAAAAAATGTGGCTACTAGAAAACTTACAATCACCTATGTGGCTCGCACTATTGTTTTATTTTACTAGGCGGTGCTGGCTTAGAGACCTACCAGTGTGGGGAATCAATTTAGCAAAGGGTCAGTGTGGTCTTCTCAGCCTGCGGTGGTACGTGGAGAGAAACTCAAACCTCACATCCTGACACCAACTTGCCACCTTGCTGCCTCCCCAAGTAATAACAACTGCTATTATTATATATAATATGTGATAATAATATAATATGACGTATTATTATATAGACTAGGATAGTATATAATGTGTAAAATAATAATAAATGCACCGCGCACCTCCTGCGTTCACTGCAGCTCCTTCTCCACAGCAGTCTTCCAACAGCACACGCTATCCCTTCAGCCCACCTGCAGTGCCCCCTCTCCTCCCCGTGCCCATCAGGGGCTGCCCATCATGCTGGGACCAAGGCCCACACCTTGTCCCAGGCCCCATGTGGGCTGGCCCCTGCGCGCTCTGCCTTAGCCGCAGCTGCTGCTTCCTCTCGCTCCCGGGACCAAATCGCTCCCGGGACCAAATCGCTCCTGCCTGAGACCCTTTACACAGCTCTGCCTTCTACCAAGCCTCCTCAAATCTCTGCTGAGCTGGGTCTTCCCAGTTTGGGCCTCTTCCCCTGGCCTGGGGGTCTGAAGCCTCCCCTCCTCTCAGCACTTTGCATCCCAGCAACTTTTCATCCTCCAAAATGATCTTGTCCAGATATTTGTTTCCTTGCCCGTTCCCTGTCCCCTCTAAGGAGTAGCTAAGTTGTACCCTCCCGAGGGCAGGGACTTAGCCTGTCTGGCTCACAGCTGTGATGTTAGCGCCTGGCACCTCTCAGGCCTGCCAGAAACGTTTGTTCAGTGAATGAATGGATTTATCCCATCACAGCCCGATGAGCCTGCTACTGCCACTCCCCCACGTTACAGATGAGGGGAGTGAGGCACACAGAAGTAACTTGCCTAAAGTCACAGAAATGGTTAAAAAAAAAAAAAGAAAAAAGGTAGAGTCAGGATTGGGGTCCAAGGACTGCAAAGTCTGAGTGGAGTCCCCAGCCCGGCTCTTGAGGCAGGACCCAGGAGTTTCCCGGGTGTGCCCCCAGCAGTGCTCAGGCATACGGCTGGTTATGCCCGGCCTTCCTCAGCTCTGTCCCCTTGCCTCCGTCTGGCTTTGGGCTTGCTGAGATGTGGGCGAGCCGGTTGGAGGAGAGGCTCTGAAACACTGGCCAGTGTCTGCCTGGGCTGCACTAGCCCGCGGTGAGTTTGGGCGGAGGAAGCCCTGACACACTTCTCAAGCTGCTCTGTGGGCATGGTGCCCTGCAGGGCTTGGCCTGGCTGTGGCGGCCTTTGCCAGGGACGGGAAGCATTTTGGGGTGGTCTGCCTGCGGGGACTGCCTCTCTGATGTTGGCAAGGGGTGAGGTGTTCTCTGCTCTGCTGCCTCCCACGGCAGCAGACAGGTCTCAGGCCCACAGAGCCCAGTCTGGGGGCTGAGCTGCCGGAGAGCAGGGAGGCCCCGGTGCAGCCATGAGGCCCAGTCTCCCTCTCCATGTGCTGAGGCCACAAAGCTGTGGTCAGCAGCCCTGCGGGCCATGTTAGCAGACCTACTCCACTGCAGTGGTGACTCTGATCCTGCTCTGCCCTGGGTCCCAGTGCCACAGCTTGGCACCAGTGCTGCCGAGCCCTGTCATCCCCGGCAGTGGTCCTGCCTGCTCGGAGCTGAATCGAAGCATCGCCCCATTAGCCTCCTCACCTCTCAAACAGGGAATGTAGGGAGGAGAACACGTCCCAAAGGATGCCCGGGAGGCCCAGTGGTGTGGACAGGCAGGGCCCATCTGCTGGCGGCCCAGGCAGTGGGACAGGCCTTGCTGAGCCACTGTTCCCCCAGGCTTAGCTGAGGACTTAGGGACGAATGAGAATGTGTCTGGAGGCTCCTCTGTCTATGTTTACTGGGTCATTTTTGTCCAGAAGAAGCTAGTATTGTCTGGGAACCAGAGAATCTGGCTGCAGGCCTTTCTGCCTGAGCCCAAAACAGAGGAGGGTGCAGCTCATGCCTATTAGGGCTAGAACTGTGGGTGCCTGTGATGTAAGCGGCAGGGATGAGGTAGAGAGTGAGATGGATGATGAGGATGAGAGAGTGATAAGAACGGCCACTGAGAGCCCCCTGGTTCCCTGCTCTGAGGCCACCTCCTGACCCTTACCTGGAAGTGCCCGGTCCCCCACATGCCCTCAGCGCTCCAGCACACATGAAGGCAGGGTTTTCCCTGAGGTAGTGGCCTTGTGGGAACCTGCCATGCTCTATGGAATGAGCGATGAGGGGACATTTCGGATTGCTGACAGCAGCACACAAGGGGTTTAGGAAATCATTGCATCTGTGGCCAGAAACAGCAAGTGTCTGCTGAAGTTTCCATGCCCCAGGGGACGCCTTTGCCTCTCCTGTATCCCTTATCCGTGGACCAGTCAGTTCTTTGCTCAGAAGGACCCTGACCCCGCTTCTCACCTGCTCATAGATGGTTTTCATCAGCTCCACAAAGCTCTGCAGGCCTTTTAACTTGGTCTCCAGTTCGGTTCGTCGTAGACACTCTGTGTCCAGGTCCTGGGTGTGAAAGCAGGGGTGAGGGATGGGAGCAGGAGTGCAGGGGTCCCAGGCAGGGGTGGGGTGGGGGAACTTTGCTTCCTGGATGAGACGGGGTGATTCCTAGAGGAGGCCTGGCTCAGAGCTTGGGAGAAGGAGCAGGGTGGGGACAGGCACGTATCTCTCTGCCTATGGCTCTGGGACTCGGCCTCTGGGGGTTTTGCTTGGGGATCCTGAGGGAAAGAGGGCAGAAAGTCCATGAGGAAGGAGGCCCTGGGGCAGGCTGAGCAGGTTACCTTCTTCAGCTGCACAAAGGTGAACTCCATGTCTGTGCGCTTGGCGATCTCCTCCTCATACCTGGGAGGTGGGGAGGGGGGGATGGGGGAGACAGGGAGAGACAGAGAGAGAGAGAGAGAAAGGCTGCTCAGCTGGATGTGGTGGGACCTGGCCAGGGTTTAGTTAACTCTCTTTCAGTGGGGCTCAGGGCCTCTGCCGCCCCATTTGGTGCCTCCTGCCAGTTAGAATGAGGTGGCCCCTTCCTTTAGGTGGACACAGATCCTTGTCTCTATGACACCCTAGTGTTGGCTCTGGGGAAGCAAGCCTCCTGCTCCCCATGCTCACTCTTTCCTAGTGGCATCTACCCCTTTCCTGGCTCCGTTCCACATTCACCTCCTCCGGGAAGCCTCTCTTGATTGTGCAACCTTTTCACTCTGACATTTTGTTCCCTCGTTTTTTCCCTATCTCCTCCCCTGAGAGTCTCAGTTTCAAATAAGCTGTGCCTTCAGTTAAGTCTGCTCGGAGTGCACCCACTCACATATCACCCTCTCCTACCTCTGCCCTTCTCCACAGCCCCACCCTTTCCCTCTCTGCTTTGCTAGGACACCATGCCATCATCTTCCCTCCAGAGAGGGGACAGGAAGAGCATGGACTTTGCAGTCAGATGAGTCCCTGGTGTGTTTTTGGGCAGGTCATGCCACCCCTTCTCCCTTGTCTATCAGGGGTGTGTGCGTGTATGTGTGTGTGCATGTGTCTGTGCATGTACGTGTGTGTGCATGTACGTGTGTGTGTATGTGGGGGCTGATGAAGTCCCTCCTTGCTGTGATGACAGATGTGTATAGTCACTGCTCTACTGGGTTCCCTCTCTTCTCAGATGTGCCTCCTCCTTACTCAAGTTGGCCTCGTGTTTGGAACAGGGATACTGTTGGATGGGGAGACAGTGGCCTTGATCCTTGACCTTACCCTCTTGGCCCCCCTAGAGGGGGTGTCTGCCAGCTGCACGCTTCCCACCCCCGGTCCTGCCTGCCCCAGTGGATGTGGGGATTCTGTGCCTTCCTGTCTCCTTTCCTCCTCTCGAGGGAATGCCTGAATCACGGAGGCTCTAATTATAGCCGCCTGCCTGCCTCAGCCTCTGACCTCACAGATGGGGCAGCGTCAGCCATCATCCACGTCAGCTAGCTGGGCTGCCATCCCCAGGCCTTGTTTTCCACCAGCCACCTGAGGGGCTGAGAGGAGCAGACCCAGTGGGTGGGAGAACTCAGTTTGTGGAGGGCATACCCTCTCCCTGGCCCCTGCCTCGGCTTCCGAGAGCCTTCAGGGGACTCTGAGCAGGGTGCTGGGGTGGGCCAGGGGGCCTGGTCTGCAGTCTGGGGCCTGCCAGGGCAAACAAAATGCCCGAGAAGTTTTATTTGCCTCCTCTCCTGTGACCCACAGAGCCCTGAGTCAGGGATGTCCTGCTGGTCCCATTTCACAGATGAGGAAATGGAGGCTCAGAGAAGGGCCTGGAGGCTAGCGCAGTGCACTGGTTAAGCCTGGGACTCCAGAGCCAGATTCTTTAGGCTCAGTTCCTGGCTTTCTTGCTAACTAGCTGTGTGACCTTGGATAGGCTGCTTGTGTGTGCTTTTGTCATGAGGGCAGGATGTCATGAGGAGTAAATAAGTTATACATAAAGCGTTTACGACGTGCGTGGCACCCACTAAAGCTGTTGCTCCTGTTAGTAGCTGAGCTCGGCTCTCTCCAACACCGGCCCGGCCCTCAGGCCTTCTGCCTCGGCATTTCCAGAAAGAAACCATGGAAAGCCTCATTGCTGAGAGCATGGGCGGCTCTCTGCACATCCTTCACAAATCTTCAGGGCTCAGCCAACTTCAACAGGCTTCCCTCTGGAATCTGGGGGCCTCTGAAAAGTTCCCTGCCTTGGGGACAGGGGTCTGGGGAGCCCCAAGCTAAGAGGGCCCCACTGACTGGCCCTCCCCGCGCAATCCCTATGTTCAGCCTCTCCCCTTCTCCCCTCCCCTCTGGACAGCAGAGTTCTGCCTGCCTGGGCACAGGACCTTAGGGAGAGCTGTTGGGGGTGCCCTCTGAGGTGCCAAAACTCTTTCTTACCCCTCACTGCTCTTCCCTCCCCTCTTCTCATCGATTCCACTGCATTTCAGTCAAGTTCACCCCCTCAACCAGAAGCCCTCGTGCAGCAGACAGCTTGTACAACCGTACACGGCATTCCTGAGTCACTTGCTGTGTGGCCTTGGGCAAGTGGCTTCCCCTTGCTGTGCTTCATCCTTAGTCAGTAGGATTAGCTAGCTGATCCTTGGGGTTCCTACTACATCAAAGCTTTTGGAAGTCTCCATTCCTATAGAGGCTTAGGCGATGTCTCTATCTCCCCCCAATTCCACCCCCAGCCCCTGCCAGCCTGCCAGCCACCGGCTTCCAAATCTGTTCTCAGCCCTTTTCAGCTTGTCACAACCGAACCGCCCCTTCCCCCAAACTTGTTTATTTCTAGAAGTGAAGCTGATCTCATCAGCCTTGTCAGGGCAGGGCACACCCCTCCCTGCCAGGGCTTGGCCTGGTGTCTCCTGGCTTCTGGGGGCCCCAGGCTTTGCACAACCAGGCCGCAGCTTCCCTGGCTCTGGCCTGCAGACCCAGAAAGCCTCCAGCCTCACCTCCCCCAGCTTGGGTGGGTTCCCTACCCAGAGAGGGCAAGAGAGGCCCTGAGCCTAAACAGTGAAATCAGGCAGCAGATGGAAACCAGGCAGCAGGCCAAGTGAGGGGGCTCAGCCAGATTAAAACAACAAGTAGTGTTTGCACAGAACTTCCAGTTACAAAGTGCCTGCGTGGATGCGATCTGGGTGCTCCCATGGGAGCAGCCTCACACAGCAGCCAGCGAGGTGAGGTACGGGACTTAGTATGCATGGCTATGTGACCAAGGACAAGCCCTCGCCTTCTCCAGGCCTCTGCTTCCCTCCCCATAAAAGGAGGACCCAAGGCCCCCATCCAGCTCTGCCATCCTCTGATCCTTTGAGGGCCAAAGATCTGCTAGGTATAAGTGAGGTGAGTCGTGGGTTCCGGTGCACCAACGTGATTACCCTTGTCACTGTCAGGATGGGCAGTCAGATTCCCTGTGTGTTTCCCTAGGACCTGGGAGGGCAGGGCTGGGGGAGAGGTGGCCGGCTGGTCAGGGAGGGGCCCAGCCACAAGGACCAACCGAGGCCAGGGCTGCAGATCATGCCAGTTGGCAGGGAAGTTCCAGCCAGATCCACAGACGAGGAAACTGAATTCCTCAGAGTGGGGAGAGATTCTTGTGTGACATCCCTCTGAGTGTGGTCTAAGCAGGGGAGGTCACGTGGAGGGGCAGTGGGTGCTGAGCCGTGGCCCAGATCCCTGGACTCCTGACAGGTTGCCTCCACCCTTCTGCTCTGGAGACATTTGTTGGGCCTCACCTCAGATCACAGGGCTTGGGTCCGGCCCGAGCGCTGGAGGAGGAATGAGGGATGGAAGGTTTAACCACACCCTGTCCCCACCTCACCCTGGCTGGGGGCCTCCTTTCAAGAAGACTGGCCTCACTGCTCAGCCTCCGTGTCCTTGAAGCTTTGGCCACGGCCTGCTCAGAGAGCGTCACCTCTCCTCTGAGCTAGCCAAGTACCTTTCTAGATAGGTCCAGTCAGCTCAGTGAACCTGAGTCAAGGACTGCTGTGTGCTGGGGACCTCAGCCTTCTAGGGGATGGAAGAGCAGTCATTTATAACTGCCAGGCGCTATGCTGAACTCTCTGCTTCCTCACCACACCAGCCTCAGCTTGGCACCAGCCATCACTGTTCCCACTCTACCCAGGAGGAAACAGGTCTGCCTGTGAAGCAACTGGGCCAAGGTCGCAGAGTTAGTGAGGGGTGTGGGCGGGGACCACACCTTTTCCATAGGGACATAGTCGTGCCTAACCTCTGGGCTGGACTGCCTGCCATCTGCCTGTCTCCCTATCTGTCCCATTAAGTTATGAAAGCCTGCGGGCTGGGGCTGTGTTTCCCTCATCTCTCTAGACCCCAAGGCCACCATTGAGGTCAGGCTCGCATTATCTATAGGGGACTGCTTGTTTATACAAACCCCATCATTTCTGGCCCCTGCTTGTACCCACCCCCTTCTCTTTCCAGCCCAAGAGAGATCAAAATCTCAAGCTACATTCAAAGCAGGAGCCCATTGCTTGCTCTAGCCAGTGACACAATTTCCCATTGCTAGTGGGACATGTGGGTGAGAGCAATGTGTTTATGGGCGCAAGAGAAGGGGATAGGGCTTGGGGGCTGCGACAGTGCCCAGGGGCCAGCAAGTACAGGGCTTAGCTGTTGCCCAGAAAAGACTGACTTCGTTGTAAGGGTTACTATTGGGGGCGGGGCAGGTTAGCTTTAGGTTCACTGCCATATCCTCTCATTATTTAGAATACTCCTGGCACATCGCAGGTCTTCAATAACTAAGTATGGAGTCAAGAAACGTTCTTTAAAGAAGTTTCCTCTTTTTCTGGCTCGGGCGCTCAGACTGTTCACCTGAGCACAGGTTGGTCCCCAATCTAAGTCCTGGTCCACGGTCCCCCTAGGGCGCACCCTACCTGATCCGAGACTCCTCCACCTTCTGGAGCACCTGCAGCAGGTTGGCCTCCAGCTGGCCCCGCTCCTGGCTGAGTTTGCGCTGTTCGTCCTGCAGCCGGCCCTGGTACTCTTTGTAGAGGTGCCCAAGGTCAAAGGCAGCCGAGTCCTGGCTCTGCAGGAAGCGCCAGCGGGTCTCCAGCAGCTGGTTGCGCTGCTCCAGGGCTTGAACCTGGGAGAGCGGGAGGGCTGCCGTGAGAGGCCCGGTGTGGCCCAGCCAGCACCCCACAACCCCGGGGGTGTCCTTGGGAAGTGGTAGCTCATCTGCTTGGAGTGCACCCACCCAGGGGCCCTCACTCAGTGTGTTCAGATGGCATCTCCAATTACTGATTGTTCAGACTGAAGATAGTGAGATAAGGAATCAGAGAATCCAAGGGAATGGGAGCCAATTAGCCAAGGTTTCCTAGGGGAGGAGCAGGGCCAGCCAGATAAGGGAAGGGGGATGAAGCTGTGGATGTGCCGACATGTGACAGGTTCTCCAGGCCCGCCTGGGGCTTGGGTGGGAGACCCCAGGGAACCTGTGGTGTCAGAGGCCTGTCTGCCGCCCACCTCGACAAGCCTGGTCTCATCTTGCCTTGGCAACTCAGCAGGGTAGGGCCTGGTTTGTTCTTAAATTCTAATCCTCCTGACAACCCTCGACTTGTAGCCTCTCCAAGCCTCAGTTTCCCCCAGCTACAAGTTGGGGATGATGTCACCTGCCCTGCCCACCTGCAGAGAGACGAACCCAGGGACGTGATTTGGAGCAGCAAACAGCAAATGCTCATGAGGTCCCTACTGTGCGCCAGGCCTTGTTCTATGTGGTGGACAACTTTCACTCATTAAGTCCCCAAACAACCTGATGGGGTAGGTATTATTGTCAGCTGCACTTTACAGATGATGAAACAGGGCACAGAGAGGTTAAAGACTTTGCCCAAGGTCACACAATTAGCAAGTGGCAGGGCCAGGCATGGAATCCAGGCAATGTGGGTTTAGAATCTTTGAACCACTACAACATCTGTCTCGAGTCTGCTGCAAGGTCTCTGCCGGTGCTGGGCCCCAGCTGCCCTTCCTGGGCTGGCTTTGGCCTCTAGTTAGGGCCAGTCTCGCCTTGAGGACAAAGACTGGGAGGGCTCTGGACTCAGTGCTCTCAAACTCTGTGTCCTCCACACTCTCCTGCTCAGATTTCTGCAGGGGCTCCCATGGGTCCCAGCCCAGCCAGTCGCTCTTGAGTCCTCTCCTTCCCTGCACCCGTCTTAGCCCAGCACAGCTTTGGGGTTCTCCCTGCCTCTTCCCCACCCTGCCCTCTCCAGGCTCAGCCTCTCTCGGGCACCCACTCTCTTTCTACCATCCCAGCTTCTCCCCCTAAATGCTCCCAGCTCCCCTCCTGTAGGAAGCCTCCCCTCTTCCCTCCAGCATCATCCCTCAGTGTATCTGCTCCTCATTCGTCCTAATCTACCACCATCCCTTGCAGACTGGGAGCCATCTGCTCGCCTCTTAGGTCCCCTACCCTCTCGGTCCCCAGGACAGAGGTAGGCCACTGGGACAGGAGGGGTGGCTGGGGCCAGGCTCCTGGACAGTGCAGGCTGCTGTTGTCATCAGGATGCTGTGAAAACCAGCCCAGTGATGTTCCCTATGAGCACAAGCAAGTAGCTGGACCTCGTCCTGTCCACGGCTGGCACCAGCTCCCAGAATCAGAGCCTGAGAGAACCAGAACCACAGCCAGAATTACAGCTGGTCTGCACCCTTCATTTACAGAGAAGGAGATGGGGACCCAGGGCAGCTGGGAGGCTTGTCTGGGGTCACACAGCTACTTGGTGGCCAAGCTTCCCAGACAGGCTCATCTGATGGCAGCTGCCTGCTCTGGACCTTCATGGGTTCCCTGTTCCTCCTGACTTGGGGTGCTGGTGGGCCCTCCTCTCTCTCTCTGCCCTACCCACATTCCTGAGATACTCTAACGCCCTGGGGAGGGCCCCTTTGATGCTCACAGTAGACAACATCAGTGGGAATATTGGACAGCAGCATTTGTGGGCTGTCACTCCCCTCCTTCACTCCCATTTGTGCTGGTAAATTCTGCTTGAAGCCAACTTTAAGCCAGTTTGCTGTCGTCGCAGCCAAACAGGTTCAGTAGGGACACGGTCAAGAAGGTTTCTGTGCTCCCTGTACGTGTGAGGGATTGCTGCTGGGGAGGTTTCTGCTCACTCCACCTGCCCTGAGTTTTGACAAGTAGGAGCCCCATGTTTAGACTGAGGGTGGGGTGAGAGGAGAGATGTAAGGCTCCTTCCTCCACCCATAAGCAACCCAAAACTCTTTAGACCAGGAAGTCCTTCCCTTAGTCTAACCTCGATCTCCTATGCTTCAGTACTTGCCTCCTGGGAAATGGTGTGCATTTGGCCAGCCAGAGGGCACATTTGGTTGTGGGGGATCCAGGGAGGTCCCCTCCCCTGCTGCTCTTGGGGGAGTTGTTGGTTGTGTCAGTGCGTGGGGATGGAATCTCATCCCCCACCCAGAACCTTCCCTGCAGAAAGGCCCAGAACCTTCCCTCAGAACAAAGTCCCAGGGAGGGCTGCAAATCCCAGCACCCTGAGAGGTGCCAGGTTAATTGCCTCCAATCTGTCCAGGCCATGGAGTACTCACCTCTCACTCCTTTCCCTCCCCATTCTGGCAGGCCCCCTACCCTTAGACCACAGGCGGCAGCTTTAGGAAGGGCCTCAGAGAGCGAGCCCCTGGACTACCTGCTTCCCATTTTACAGATGAGGAAACTGAGGCCCAGAAGCACAGAACTCACTATGATCCAACTCCAGGGGGCTGGGCTGCCCCACTGAGGAGCAGGCTCAGATGAGGGTGGGGAGAGATGTGCCATTTGTGTGGGGAACTGAGCAGCCGAGGTTGGGCTAGGGCTCCCTCTGGGTGGGAGGCTGACCACCTGGGAAGCTTCCTGTTTCCAGCCCATGGGCCTACACTCCAGGCAGGAGAGCTTATAGAGTGATGCCTCTGGGGCAGGCAGGTCCTACTTCCCTGGTCAGGCGGTGTTAGATCCCCTGCCTCCGGCCAGAAATTGGCTTTACTCAAGGAGCCTCACGGTCTCTTTGTCGGGAAGGGCTGGTTTGTGCCTTCCTGCGTGCAGGCAGGGGCATGGCTCCAGTGAATTTCAGAGGCCACATAGGCCAAGGGAAGACATTGTGCCCATCCCTCTGTCCCCAGGCATTTCACCGACCCTCTTGGGTTCCCTTTCTATAGCCTCCTTAGGCCGACCCCTGGCAGCCCTTCCTCTTATCCCACCCTCGTCCTCTCTGATGTCTGCATATGAAGGTGAGAGGGTCCTGCCAGCAGCCTCTGTGGGATGTCGGCATGTTGACACTGCCTTCTCCCTGCCTCCCGCAGCCTCCTCTCCTGCTGCTGCTTCTGCTCATCCCCCTCCTTCACGGCAGCAGCTGTACCAGTCTTCCCACTGGCATGAGCTCAGGGCTACCTCCAGAGCAGGAGCAGAGTAAGGAGGTGGCACGTGAAGCACAGAGAGGGTGATTGTCCAAGGAAACACAGCCTGGAAGCGGAAGAACCGTACTGCTCCAGGGCCCCGTGAAGGACTCCTGGGGGTCTCCCTGCGGACTCTCCTCCTCTTCTTCCTCCCACCCCCAGCGCTCTCTACTTTCTCTTACTGCCTCGGAGGGCCCAGAAGGGGATGTGGAACTGGAGGGCCACACTACCTGTCTCTTCTCCTTGTTAGAGCCCCAACCCTGCACTGGTTGTAGCATCTCACCTCTGGGCCCGCGCATCTCTTTCCAGCCCCGTGCGGCACCCCTACCCATGAAGCTCCTCCACCTTTCCCTCCAACAGGGCTCCTCCCTCCTTTTCAGGCTCCTACCTGGCAGGGATTAACTGGGTTCAAGAGCTCCCTGGGCCGGGCCCATTTATGGTACTTTTATTTCAAGAAACCGAATACACTTGGTACATGATTAGGGTGCTATAGTGCTTTTCAAAAATGAGCCTGTTTGATTCTGACAAGCCCATCACTCTGATGTGTATTGAGGAACAGAGAGGTTGAATAATTTGCCTGAGATTACACAGAGGGTCAGAGGTTGAGCCAGGATTCAAATCCAGTAATGTGACTCTGGATTTCACATTCTCGACCGCTGCCTGCTTCTACTCAGGCCCTCATGGTCTTTACAAGGAAAAGAGGGACGTGAGCTAACAGATGTTCTCCATAGAGTTGGTGGATCAGCTGGGACTTCTTGGTCCCCAAGGGGCTGACACCCACGGCTCCTGGCATCCCACCTTGAAGAGCATCTGTCTCAAGGTCAAGGCTTGAATTTGAGGGCGGGGAGGCTCCAGTTCTGCTAAAGACCTTGGAGGGCAACGCCCTGGCCCTGGGCACCAGATCCAGACCCCTCGGGCCCTTCCCTTTGCCTACATACCCATCCGGTCGCCAGCAGAGGCACAGGGTGATATCAGCCCTGGCATTCAGGGAGAAAAGCACCCAACCGAGCCAAATTACATAGCTCATGAAGCATTCCTTTTAAGGGATTAAGTTGGGTTTGGAGAGGAGGTGACTCTGTAGGGACCTGCCTCCCCAGGGCAGTAGGCTACTCTCCTAGGGCGGACTGCCTGGCAGTGCAGGCTCTGTATAGCCGGCAGGGGTGGCAGAGGGGATGCTCCATCTCAGAGGACGCTTGTCCTCCAGTTGTTACTTCCCTTCCACATCTCCCTTCCCCGGGCACACCAGGTGTGGGTGCAGCAGTGCTCGTCTCAGCAGTGCTGGTCTGGACACACAAATGGGGCAGGGCCGGGGGAAAATGGCTCCCACCTCAGAGGCTGCTAGCTTTGTGTCTCACAGACCTGAGTTCAAGTCCAGAATGCACCCTTGCTGGTTGTGTGACCTTGGGCAGGCACATCACCTCCAGGCTGCTCCGTCTCCCTGTCTGCACAGTAGGGGAAGCAGCCACTGTGGAGTGTGGCTGTGTGGGCAGAGCCAGGCACAAGCTGGTGCTTTGGATGTGTTACTTTCTTCCCTTTGCCCCTCTTTGCAAGTGCCCACCTAGTGGGGGGGGCACTAGCCACGTGCTGAGGGACACAGAAGCAGGGAAAGTAAGGGGCAGAGAAGGACTGAGCCAGGGGCAGAAGGATGGGGCTCTGGTTTATTTGTAGGGAGGGTGGGGAGCAAGAAGGTTGTTTTCCTCATCTGTAAAATGGGCATAAAAATAACTTCTTTCCTAAGGTTGATGGAAATAGAGGTAAGTATGCAAAGCTCCCAGCACAGTGCCTGGCACATGGTAAGCAGTTGAAGATTGGCAGCTGTTACTATGTGACTATTATTCTTGGGCAGGGAGGGAGAAAGTAGAGCTGGGAGGGCTGGTCAGGGGAGGTTTCTCAGAGGAGTGAGCGAGGAGCAGGTTTGGGAGGCAGACAGGACTTCCGTGGAGCTCTGGAAGCTCTTGCCCTGGGCCAGAGATAGACACCAGTGACCAGACTAGCATGCTGGCCATGCCCAATGTGGTCCAGAAAGTGGGGTGCCAGAGACTTAATCCCTCTACTCAGGTGGCTGCTGGGAGGACTGGCTGGCCACCTGTTCCTGACTTTCAGCATCTGCCCCCCATATTCCTATCTCCTGATGAGCCACAGCTGCATTCCCACTCCCCAGCCTCCTTCTGGCTGCCCTACATGTCCTCCTGGCCATGCCAGTGCTTCTGACCCCAGGAAGCTGAACAGAACCAGCGACCTGGACAGGGAGGTGGCCCCTGTTCATCTCCCTTGGAGTTGCAGCCCATGTCTTCATCAGCTCTTCCTACCAGGGGACATCCTCCTGGTCACTCTCAGAGTCTCTCTCTAGTCCACACCTGGGGGTAGGGTGACCCCAGGCCATGCAGCACATTATTATCCAGACACCCCTCAGAAGCCATCCTGGGGTCCCTTTCTGCCGCAGGTCAGGAAGGCACAGGGACTTCCCTCCCCAACTCTCTGCTCAGAGCTAGCCTGTGGAGTTAGCAATGCCAGCTCCCCATTGGCTGGGGACAGGGGTGGGGCATGATGCTGGGGAAATACAGAGCTCAGCTGCGTGCCCAGGCCTGACGGCCTTAGTTTTGGGACCCCCCCCCTCTTCTGCTCACCTTGCTAATCAGGGAGGCGAATTTATCATTGAGGACCTTCATTTCCTCCTTCTCCTGGTTCTTCTGCTGCTGAATGGCTGGGTCCACCTTGAGGTCCAGAGGTTCCAGCAGGCTGGGATTCACGGTCACCTTGGGGATGGTGCCAGCTGTCCAGCAGCCTGTGAGGCTGCGGGAGCTGAAGCTCGGCCCGGGGCCCCCGCAGCTGCCCCATGCCGCAGTCCCAGGCCAGGAGCCACCTGAGGAAGTCACCTCACAGCTGCTGAGGCTGCTGGAGCCGATGACGCAGGAGCGGCAGGCCATCGCAGCCCCCTGGGGCCCCGGGGCCGGCAGAGCGCAGGGACGGGGGAGCAAGCCTCTGAGGGGTAGCCGCGGCAGGCTCCGGTTGCAGGCAGGGCAGGCTGGGGACTGAGGAGCAGACACCTGTCGCACAGTGCTCATTAGCTGCATGAGGGCGGGACGCCTCGCAGCCCGACCAACCTGTTAGATGATGTGGCTCCCGCCCCTCCCCCGGCACCACGCACCCATCTCCTCCCAGGGCTGAGATCTGCCTTGCTGAGGGGGCTGCTCACAGGCCCCCCAACCAAGGCAGGTCTGGCTCCAGGGAGAGGGTGCTGGGCTGGGCGGGCTGGCTGGGGGTGGTGGGGAGGGAGGGCAGATTCAACAAGGAAGGAGAGAGAGTGTGCGCTTCAGCACCTGGGAGCTATGCCTCTCACCGCAGACCTCGCTGCATACCTGAAGGCTGACGTATCTGGGCTTACATACTTCTGGAAAAGATGAGGCAAGCGCAGGCCCTGGGCTCCCGGCTGTAGGGCAGCCATCCTGGGCGCCGTGCCAGCCTGGCATTGGAAAACAGCACCTTGACTGTTTATTTTCTGGCTGTGTAAGAGTCTCCTTGGCTTATCTTTTCCTCTTCCTTTCTTCCTCCCCCTCTCCCTCCTTCCCGCTTTGATCTGTCATTTATTGAGCACCTACTACATGCATCCCACTGTCTCAGGGCTGGGAAGGAGACAGATGGTCAAGGCCAAGAGCCCTTGGCTTTGGACAAGTGAGACTCAGGGTCAAGACTCAGAATGGCTTCTCAGCACTGTGGTCTCTGTCAGTTTCCTTGACTTCTGTCCTCACTTGTAAAATGGGGGTGAAGAGAACAACGGCACAGGAGGTGGTGGACATGAAGACCGTAGGAGAGGGCTGGGCACCAAGTGCTCACTGGATGGTGGCTGAGACCCAAGACACCTTCCTGGAGATGAGTCTTGGGGGAGATGGCCGTGGTCAAGGGCCTCTTTGCCTCAAGGGCTATGAGAAGGTGCCCCTGCCTCTTCCCTCCCCATTCTTCCATTTCTCCTTCCTCTCTTCTCCATCTCCTGCCCCGGTTTCTTTTTAAAAAATTTAAAAAAATTTTTTGGGAGGAGGTAATTATGTTTACTTACTTATTTATTTTTTTTGGAGGAGGTATTGGGGATTGAACCTAGAGACCCTGTGCTTACCAAGCATGCACTCTACCACTTGAACTATACCATACCCCTGTCTCCTGCCCTGGTTTCATCTTAAAAATGAAGAGACACCGATTTGCTCCCACAGAACCTCTGATGGGGTGGCAGAGGGCTCAGCCAGCCTAGGGCATTCCCTCCCACCTTACTGAAGTTCTGGAGATCCCAGTCTTCCACTTCCAGGGGGCTGCCGGCTCTCCCGGGCCTGTCTCTTCTTTCCCCCCTGGCCTGATGCCCCTGGGCGCTCTTGCCCTGGCTGGCTGGATCTATGTGCCCTCCCTGGACCTGGAGCACCACCCTGGGTGGTGGGGCTATGGCAGAGAGAGTCCCGCTGGTCAGAAGTGGAAGGGATCTCAGCTCCCTCTGGGACTGGAGGAGGAGACAGGCTGGAGACGGGTGCCCCTGCCCAGGTCACATTGCCCTTTCCAGGCCTCCTGCCTCCCAGGCCAGACCTCTGTCCTACACAGTGGGCATTTCTAGTTCACTGGAGCACAGGGATCCGTACTGAGGCCACGAGCCTATCCTGAGGCTGGATCCCAGGCTCCCAGGCAGGGAGTGGCCTACAGACACTGCTGGGGGAAGGGGTCACTGCAAGGGTGTCTGTACCCCAAATCCTGATGTGTGTGGCCCCTCCCCACTCAGCACTCACCTGCATGGCCCACCCAACTTCCCTGACTTGGTATCTGAATGGCATGTGGTCAAACTCAGCACCCTGCCCGCCCCAACTCTGGCCACCCCAGGTGTGCTCGGTGGGAAGAGGGGAGGGCAGACAAAGGCATGCAGGCTCTGCTGATGCCAAATAGCAGCCCACCTGTCAGGTATGACCCAAATGCTTCACATGGGCTGACTCCCTTAATCCTCACGACAGCTGCCTTTGAGGTACACGCTTTAATTTTCATCAGCAATTTATAGAGGGGGAAACTGAGGCTCAGAGCGGGGGTTAAGTGCCTATCTATTGGTAGAAATTTATAAGTGATGGGTTTGACCCCAGACAACTGGAGTTATGGGCCCTTCCTCTTAGTCTTGAAGCCTGGTGACCCCTGGAAAGGGCAGTGGGACAGAAAAGGGAGCTGTTTTCTTACCCTTCAGGGCTGAGTCCACCTCCGAACTGTCTTTAAGCTGGATGTCCAGTTCTCCAGAGCGACTTTGTGTAACTTAAGTCTGCTATTTCTTTTCTTTCTGCTTCTTTTTTTTAATGGAGGTACTGGGGATTGAACCCAGGACCTGATGCATGTGCTCTACCACTGAGCTATACCCTCCCTCCAAGTCTGCTATTTCTTGTTGAATTCTGCTGACCTCTGTCAGCCTCAGAGTTTTGATAGGTCGCAGTTAATTGCTGAGTCCCTGGCTTTGCAGGGCTGTCTCTGGGGCCCGAGCACTGGGCGGCCTTCCTTGCGGGCGGCCTGAATTCTTGGAGGCGTGGAGGACACGCTAAGCTGGGGCGCTGGGGGTTGGGGGGAGGGATGTGGTCCCAACTGCTGCTTCCTCTCTGGCCCAGCAGTGTCCCTTGGGTGCACTCATAGAGGTATCTTCGGCTGTCACAGCTCTGGCTGCTGAACAGAAAGAGCAGCAAGAAAGCCCCAAATAAACATGGCTCCGCGGAAGCACCTGGCCCTGCCTCCCTCCCCCCACCCCAGCTTCACCCACGCCTCCCCTCCTGCCCCCCCGGATTGGCATCCTTGGGGTCCACTGTACAGGCCTCTACCTCTCCACCCTCACTGAGGACCTGACATGATCCCCTCCTGGTCTTGACACAGAGCCCAAACTTCCCAAGGGTTCAGGCCCCCAGTGAGCAGGAAAGCTGGCAGGAGTTGGGAGAGCAAAGTGGCAGGTGGGTGAAAGTTTCAGTCTCTCTGAGGCACGTTTGGGGGACTGGGCAGTCTCCCAGCCCCTCCTGGATGTACTCACAGATGAGCCTGCTTGGGGCTTCTGGTGGAGCGTGAGCTTGGGTGACCCCAGCTGGAGATGGCATCTCCCATCTCCTTTGGGATTCTGAAGCCCTGTCCTGGTTGATCCTTATGTGGTCTGGGGACAGAAATCTCTGTCTCCCTCCTTCCATCTCGAGTCCACCTCCTTTGCCCCTGGTCCCCTGTGCCTGGAGACAGGAGGCAATCCTGATCATCCAGGAGGCTGAGAAAAGGCAGAGGAGGGACAAGGGCCGGCTTGAGGTAAGAATTTGGGAACTTGAAATTGGTCCTCAAAGAAGCAAGGGGGAGTTTTCTCATTTTCTCTACTTCCTCCTTCCTTCCGTTTCTCTCTCCATGTCATTGTCTCCCAACTGCTGATCTATCTCCCTCTCACTTCCATCCATCTGTTTTTCTCACCTCCCTGTCCACTCGTCCCTCCCAGAGAGTCCTGGCCAGGGCTCCCCCATCTCAGTCCCGGGGGAGGAGAGCATCCTGGTGGCCCCCACAGCCTGGCTGGATGGCATTATGGGAATGGCATCTCTGTGTCACAGTTTCAGTGCCTCATCTTTGTCCTTTCCCCATTTGCCCCAAGGCTTGGCCTGTGGAGCTGGCGGGTCCAGGATAGCGCAGGGCAGCAATGCATAGTTGCTGGATGAATGTTCTGGTGAGCACATTCCAGTCTGGCTTGGGCTTGGGGGCGGGATGTGGCTCTTGGGGAGACAGGCAGGGACTCTGGGCAGAGGAAACTCTTAGTCTCACCACAGGGCACAATGGGAAGGCCAGGCCACTCCTCCAGGAAGCATCCCAGATGAGCCTGCTCAGATTCCAGCCCCTCTCCTCCTGCCTCCAAAAAAGCACATCCACACCTATACCCTTACCTGGGTCAGTACCCTCTCCCTTTGAGCAACCTGCGGCTCTGTGAAAAGAATTTCTGAGGCCTGGGGAGCTGAGGGTCGATTTGGGAAAGGCCAGGGCCAAGAAAGGAGCAAGGATGGAGAAATTGAAACAGAGCCTATGAAACTTTCTCCACGTGCCAGGCCGACCGTGGAGACCCAGGAGAGGCACTGATCTGAGCAAAGGTGTCTAGGGTGCCTTCCCAGAGGGAGCGCTGAGCAAAGGCTTGAAGGCAGAGGAAGAGTTGTCCAGGCGGGGGAGGGGAAGGTTGTTTCAGGCTGAGACAGCAGCAAGAGCTGTGGGGGTGAGAGACCGCTCATGTGGGACGAGAGCCAGTTTGACTGGAGTGTCGGAGGTGCTACGGAGCTCAGAGGAGCAGTGATTTTCTCCTTGGGGGCCCAGGAAGGCTGCAATCTGGGCGTCTCTTCACTTGGCATCAAGTCCTTCAGTGGCTCTCTGTGGATTATGGGGTAAGGTCTAGAAGATAGTGTCAAGCAAGAGGCTTTGCATATGCTGCCCTTCTTCCTTTCTGTGTCCCATCTTCTCATTCCCCCCTCTCTCCACAGCCCCTGCCTGTTCCCACCCACACCAAACTGGCCCCATTTCCCCGAATCTGCTGAGTGATGTCAGGTGTCCGTGGTGGACAGCGCGGATATACGGAACATTTCCATCACTCTGTACAATTCTATCGGACGGTGCTGATCTGCAAAGAAGGCATCTGAGATGGGCCAGGAGGCTGTAGATCCCTGGAGGCTGTGAACTGGTTCAGGACAGACCAGCGGGCAGGCGGTGGTGGCAGAGCTGATTTCTGCTTTGGGCTCTGCTACTCAGCAGCTGTGTAGTTTGGGGCCAAAAACTCGGCCTCTCTGGGCCTCGGTGGCTTGTAAAATTGGGTTGTACTGGATGCTTTGATTTTTTTTTTTAATTAAAAATTTTTTTCCAGTTTGGTTCAACGAATGTTCCTCACACTGTTGTCAGTCCCTTTGTTATGCTGGGAACTCAGTGGTTTCCAGTGTGATCCAAGGTCCTTAGCCAAGCTGTGTGCCGGGGAGGGCAGGCAGATGTGGGCATTCTGTAATGAGGGCAGGCCTCTAGGGCCGGGGAGAGGCAAGCACAGGCTAATTACCCTTTCCCATCTTCAGAGCACTTAGTCCAATTTGTAATTATTTGTCATTGGTTGTTTACTTGTGCTGCCTCCCCTGGGAGGCTCTGTGAGCCCAGGGACCACGTGGTGGTTTTGTTCCCTCAGTGTCCCAGGGCTTGGCACGTAGTGGGTCCTTGATGACTATTTCCTTCTGGAATGAGTAAAACGCCACACAGGACACTTGTGTTGCCATGTTGCAACACAGGAGACAACATCGAGAGCTTCGGATAGTGCAGAGCAACAGACCCCAAGCAAGGCAGGACGGGGAGACTCCCCATCTCGGCTGGCAGGCCTCGGAGCCCCGACACACAGCACCTGGCTGCCTCCTCACCAGGATGAGCTGGGCCTTCTGCCTGGGGTGTCCGTGTCCCACCACGGTGGAATCTTGGAGGCCTAGCATGCCTCTACTTTGTTTCCTGCTCAGCATGGCGTGGGAACTCTGATGCCCTCCTGTCTCCGCCAGATGCCTTAGGTGGGTGAGAAGATGGATGGTCCTCTCGGCAAAAGAAAAAGGCAGAAGGAAGTCTCTCTAAGCTGGCAGAAGCCCCATTAGGCTTAGAGTTTGGTCAGGCATGCATTTGGGGCGGGGAGAGGACCAAGCCATAGGCCCCCCAGGTCCCTCTCCCTCCATGTAGGACCCGAGGATGGAGCCCATGTGGGTAAGACTCCTGGTCTAGGTGTAGAGTAGGCTTTATCCACCCTGGGAACCCCAGCCTGTGCCCAGCCGTGTGGGTGCTAGGTTCATGCCAGCGGCGTTTCGGCAGGGTTGCCAGGCCTGCTTCTGGGTGGAGAGGGACAGGAAGGAGGATTGCACAAAGGGAAACTGGCAGGAGGGCCCTGCTTCAGCAGGCTGTTCACTGCCTCCCAGGGAGGGCCAACACAGCATCTTCCTCCAGGAAGAAATGCCAGGTCCTAGTAACAGAGGTCTCCTAGTGGCCTCTCACCCACTCTCCATCCATCCACTGTGTCTGGCCACTCAACCCATGAGGACGGTTCCTCCCAGCAGCCCTCATTTCTCAGGTCTCAGATGCTCAGCTTTCTTCTACCCTCCCCCACACCCTTCCCTCCTGGCCACCTCTGAGCCTTCATGCTGGCCACTCAGCCAATCCTCCGGCTCCCTTCCTCCAGGAAGTCTTCCCAGATAGCCTCCTCACTTGTCCGTTGGTGAAGGGGAGCTCTCAAAAGCAGCTTCTTTGGTAGCAGGACTTTGTTTTGTCCACTGTTCCATCACCACTGTCACATAGTAGGTGCACATGAAACAGTTGTTGAGTTAACACACTGTATGTCCTTAATTATTTAGCACTTGTTTTTATGACTGTCTCAGGCAAGGGTCTCTTTCCTACAGCACCCTCCCCGTTAGATAGGGTCTGGGGACCTGGTCTCCCCTCCACTGAGCCTGGCATCCAGGTCACTGGAGACACTAGCCTGTCTTACCTACCACTGCCATTTGTGCCTTCATTCAGGAAATGCTCTCTGCACCCCTCCTGGGTGCCTGGCCCAGTGCTGAGCAGGGGGACATGTGCTAAGATCAGTGAGGCAGGGCAGTAACTCGAGTGTTCTCCTCACATTCCCGTCCTGGCTGCCTCCCAGTCCAGTGCTTTCTGAAGCTCTGGAACCTCTTTCCATCTAGCCCCTACCTGCAGACCAGCTGCTTGGCTGGTTCCAGCCTCCTTGCCCTTCCATTCCTGTCACAGCACACAGCCATTTAGGAGGTGTCCCCTCCCTGGGGCTGCTTTCAGAGAGGAACAAAGTGGGACTGGAAGGCTGGGGTGGCTGACAAAGGCAGGATGGGGGAGTGGTCAGGCATCTGGAGATGCTCATTTGTTAGCCTGAATCGCTCCCTGAGCTTCAGCTGCTGCTTTATCTGCCCTGATAATAGACCGAAACTATCTTCTGCTCCCTGTGTAGTGATCAGATCCCGGCCTCTGGGAGCCTGCCAAGATGACAGCAGCTCAGGGTGGTGCTGCGTCTTGCGCCAGCTGACGTAGGCTGACCCTGGGAAGCCACAGCCAGGTGGATAGCCACCAGCCAGCCAACCATCCACCATGCAAGAATGTCCCACTCCTCCAGGGATCCTTAGTGCCCATACATGGCCCACAGGAGGCTGTCAGAATGGAACTTGAGAACTGAGGCTTGAACGCTGGTGGTTTATGGTTCATTCATCCCCGTATCTGAGGCACTGAGCCACCGTTGCCTGGCATACAGTAGGAGCTCAGTAGTTAAACATTATGCACTCAGCACCTACTTGTCAGGACCCACCATGTGCAGGGGGCTGTGTCCTCCCCCCTCCATCCTTCTTTTTTAAAATTCGAAGATCTAATTGACTTTATTAAGTGATTTATGGATCACGATCCCATCCAGGAGCTGGAAGGGCGCTGTCTCCCACTCCATCCTTCTGTCTCCTTCCTCCAGCACCCACTGGGGATCTCCTGATGCAGTGCGATGTGGGGAGTCTCCGAGGCAGCTGTCCATGAAAGGCAGACCTGAGGCCAGCCCTGCCTGCCATGTCTCAGGGAGAAAAGGAGGAAGTCTTTCTGTGTGTCCCCATAACTCAAATTAGTACTCAGACTTAAAAAAACACTTTAACAGGTGACCTGATTTCGTCTCCCCAACACTGCTTGGCAGGCCCGGCATCCCTGCACCCTCCTTGTGCGGAGGGATGGATTTGTCCCTGGCTGTTCTGCTTCCAAATACAGCCCCCAGCCCAGTCTTCCTCATGCCAATTGGAGTCTTAGTTCCTGAGTTAAGCTCTGAGGTTCTGGGGGAGCTGGGGGGAGCTGGGAGTAGCTGGGGGCCAGGACAGTGGGGAAGAGCCGGGGGGGGGGATGGGCCAGGGAGGGGTAGGGAATGGGAGGTGGGTGAGGAGCACAGGGGGCAGATCTGGGCTGTTGGATGGGGCAGGGCTGGCCAGTGGGAATCTGATGACCTCAGCTCCTCTCTGAGGTGCACAGCCGCCTCCTGAGTGAGCAAACAGTGCTGGACGAGACTGGGGATTAATGAGTGTTTTCCAGTGGGCAATTCCACTATGTGGGGTTTATCTTCCTGGGTCATCATTCTGCAGTCTGCACTTAGCAAGGTAATAGCAGCCTGGTCTGGGGCTCCTGCCTGCCCGCTAGCCCCGGGGCCCTGCAAACAGATGGCAGCAGATGAGGGAGAGGAGGGCAGGAGGAAGCAAGAGCAGATGCCCCATCCCCGCCCTGCTGCCCCATCCCAGGTCACTGCCTGTGTGTGCGCCCCCAGCCATGTGGGGTGGCTCCCTTCCCTGCAGGGCCTCATGGCTGCTTAGATCCAGGACCGTCACAGGTACCCACAACCCCTCCCAGTCCTGCCTGAGCCCAGAACCCCCCTCATTATCCTCTGAGGTCCCTCACCCAGCTTTCTCCTGCAGTGGGCTGCCCCTCCTCTATCCTTGAGAAGCCAAGAAGTGAGAAAGCAGGGCTGCTGGCTCAGGACAAGCCCCACCCCCCAGTGCCAGGCACAGTGCTTCCGGTTCATGTGGCTTCCTAAATCCCCACGACCACCCATGTGGTAAGGGCTATTGCTAGATTACAGTTGAAGATGCCGAAGCCCTGAGAGGTCAGATGACTTCTCCCCAGGGTGACAGATGGAATAATGGACCCCACCCCCCAAATCTCCATGTCCTAACCCCCAGAGTCTGTGAATATGTTACCTTATGTGGCAATGGACTTTGCCGACACGAATAAATTAAGGATCTTGAGATGGAGAGATTCTCCTGAATTATCTAGGTGGGCCCCATGTAATCGCAAGGGCTCCTTTAAATGTGAAGAGGGTGGTGGGAAGAGAGATGCTGTGAGAACGACTCTACCAGCCGATGCTTTGAAGATGGAAGGGAACCAAGGAAGGTGGACGGCCTCTAGAAGCTGGAAAAGGCAGGGAAGTGATCTTCCTCTAGTACCTTCAGAAGGAGCACAGCCCAGTGGGCACCTTGATGTTAGCCCCCTGAGACCCACTTTGGACTTTTGGCCTCCAAACTGTAAGATGATGAAATTGCCTTGTTTTAAGCCACTAAGTTCATGGTTACAGCAGCAGCAGGAGATGAGCACACCCAGTGGGTAGCAGAGCTAGGAGGGGAACCCAGGACTCAGCCTCCCCGCTGCCCCCTTCCACCTTACCCGGCTAGGCCCTGCCCACCAACCTCCTTGCCCCCGCCCACATTTTCTGAACTGAAAGCCAGAGTCCCATGGCTTGACATACGAAAGCCAATTGGTGAGGAAAGTGGGAGGGAAGATTCAAAACTGGGGCAGAAGCTAGATTTCAGGCTTTCCTCTCCTCCAATGCCCCCAGCCATCCCTTCCTGTCTCTCCCCTGCCAGGGGGCTCAGGAGTGCTTAGAAACACAGAAGTGCTTAGAAATATTTGCAAAGCAAAACAGAAGCCTGCCTGCTTCTGCAGTCTGCCTGGTTTCTCTGGCCTGGTGCTGCTCCTTTGAAGCAGGGAGTGAGTGCGATGCAAGAGGGTATCTGATCTCTCCTGGGGCCCCTGGAGGTCTGTGTGTCCATTTCAAGGCCAGGGGCGATACCTGTGTGTCTGCGTACCTGGTTGTGGAAGGATCTGGGGGCCCCTCTGATGTGTACGTGGGAGGCATCAGATCCTGTGGGCCCCTCTGGGCAGTGTGTCTGTTCAGCAGCCCTGTGTGTGTGAACACGTAAGCGGGCAAGTATGAATGTAAGAGCGTGCAGGTGTATCAACTCACACCATTTGTGAGTGTGCTAATGCGTGTGTGGGTGAGTGTGTGCCTGCTTTCTCCTCATTGTGTGTGCACAGGTGAGTGTGCGGGAGCTGGGCTGGGGGAGGGGCAGCTCCCCGCACCTCACCAGCATGGCCTCACCCCTGTGACACAGCCACTAATGACTGTTTGCCATTGTCTGTGTGGCGGTGGCATCGCCTGCACTAATGACAGTCTCCCCTGTCTAATGATCTGGCTTCTGCCCCATCATTTAGGAGCCACAGGCGAGCTCGGCCTATAGCCAGAGAGATGTTGACGAGCTCAACACATTTCCTATTGGGGTGTCGGGGAGGTGGGGAGAAGCGTAAATCCCACCCTCCCCCGCAGCCCTCCAGGGTGCGTGGTGTGGGCTGGGAATTTCAGCTGGCTGGTGGCACTCCTGGGCGGGAAGAAGTCTTCCCTGCCCTGCCCTCTGTCTCTGGCTGGGCGGGGCAGCTGCAGCCTGGGCCCTGCATTGCTCCCTGATGCACCCCCCCACCACAAGTTGCCCTTGACCCCTGACAGCCTGACCTGCATTAGCTTCCACAGACAGGCGTCTGCCTTCCAGACCCTCCTCACCTCTGCAAATGAAAAGATCCTTTCTGAGCAAGACTGTCAGTGCCCAAGAGGCTCTGATCTGGGCTGCCCCTGGTGGGGCAAGGAGGTCTGGGGCAGCCCAGGAGTTTGAAGCATCCAGGGCAAGCCACCCACTGGAGTCCCACTGCTGAAGCCTCATTTACTGACTGCTGGCCGGACCAAAATATCTTCTATGATTGAAATGAAGTTAAAAGAGCCTTCTGTAAGTTTATCTAGATATGCAGATAAACTTAGTCCTCTGCCTGGTTTCAGTTGGGACTCACTGAAGGGTTTCTGGGTTAATGAATGTACCCCTGGAACTAGCCTTCTGACCTTGAAGTGACTTGCAGCATTCTCCTCTGCCTGCTTTAGCCTGATTTACGTATATTAACTCCAGTCCTTACCACTTTCTTCAGGTGGTCTTCCTATTGTGCCCATTTTACAGATGGGGGAATTAAGGTCTAGAGCACTGAAGTCAGTCCACAAAATTCGTGAGGGCTAGGGCTGAGGTTCAATCCCACGGCAGTCTCTCCCCACATTCTACGGCAGCGTCTGAGGGACGCTGTTTGTGCGAATACAGCCTTAGCTCTCAGCCTGGTTCCAGAGGCCAGGAAGAGGGAATCTGGCTTCGGTAGGGTTTGCAGGGCTCTGAAGCGAGACGCTTTCCTTGAGGAGTTGCTGACTTCTTCCAGGTACTTCCCAGAGATTCCTGCTTCAATATGACCTTATCCAGGGCCTCTCTGGCAATCAAGGCAAGAACTTGGCCATGGGGAGAAGCTGCACACTGTTGGGCATTTCATCAGTGAAATTGCTTATCAAGAGGCAGAAATTGCAGGAAGAGAGATGTGACTTAAATTTCAGAGTCTTTCTTGGTGCTCCTTAAGGGCAGAGACTAATCCTCCAGCAAAATGGGCTTAATTACGCGGGACTCGTAACTAGTGATGATCATGAGGTGTACAGATTTATGGGAATATTTGCAAAGCAACACATAAACACAGGCAGCCAAATTCAGAGGAAACTGCATCTAAGTGCTGAGGGGATGTGGAATAAGTGGTGGTAAGAGCTGGGTGGGGTTGTCTTGGGGAGGCTTCCCGGAGCAGGAGGGTGTGGACCTGTTGAGGAGGGACAAGGCTTTCCTTGGGGTGGGGACACGCAGGGGGAGCAGCAGGCACTGAGCATCCCAGCGGCATCATCATTCTGGAACCAACCAGTCCCTATAGGAGCCGTGCCCCAGAGCACTGGCTCAGTGACCTGGTACTCCGGGAATCTGCCCTGCCTCCTGGGTGGGGATCATCCAGACACACGCCTGCCCAGCCCACTTGGTACCACTTAGAAATGACATGGAAATGCGGTATGGCCTTGAGCCAGGTCCTCCTCTCCAGGAAGTTCAGTTAAGTTTTGGCCTGTGGACTATCCAGGTGTCTTTTCTTGGGCTATCTGGGAAAAGAGATGGGAGAGGAGTGCAGGGCCTCTGGGAGGCAGAGGGAGATTCTGAGAAGTGGAGGGAGGATGCTAATAGGGCCCCCTGCCTCCTTCTCAGGGGTCAGGTCTGACAGTCAGCCTGTCTCCATGCTTGGCTGCTCCTGGCCTGGAGAGAAACCTCTGATTCACAGAGTTCCTGAGTGGGAGGGGGTCTTCATCTACCCGCTTCCTTTACAGAGAGGGACCTGGAGGAGGGTCGGGAGCTGGGAAGGGAGGATGGACTGTGTGTGTTGGGGGTGGGCGTGGAAAGACCCAGGATTTGTGGAAGAGGCACTGCCATGGTTTTCGATGTGTTCCCTGGAGGGTGACGGGCACGTCCCAGGCCGAAGTCCAAGGTGGAAATAGCAGACACCCTGGGCACTAGTGCTGGGGCCGCAGCTGAGGAGGGAGGGGGTAGATCCTGGGTGGTGCCCTGTAGGAAGGGGGTCATGAAGCTGGGCTGAACAGCTACAATGGAGGGAGAAGGGGCCATGCGGAGGGAGCCTGGCTGAGGTGAGAGTGACCTGGGGAGCAGAAGGGGTGCCCTGAGGGACAAAGCTGCCTGCCCAAGATGAGGGCCTCAGCTTTGAATCAAGAGGTTAATGGAGCCTCTGATGGCCCCGCAGGGCTTTGACCAAAGCCCCAGGATGCAGATGACTCTACACTCTGAGACCTGGGGTTTCCACCAGGTGTCCCCCTGCTGTGTTCAGGAGAGGCAGCCCAGCCAACCAGGGCTGGGTCGAGGGGTCTTTTGACCACAGAGGTAGATTTTGTGGTAGGTGGAGAGGAGCTCTTGGGGAAGGGCACCTGGGGAAGGAGGGGTTGAAGATGAAGACACAGGGACCTGGTCTGTCCTCACATCCAGGGACGCCCTGAAACTAGGACAGAGGCATCTATTTGGCGATTCAGAGTCACTTGTAACTGGCATTTAGTTGCGTGTGTGCAACAGCCGAAGGGATGACTTATTCAGTCATCTGTCTCCTGCCCAGCAAACTCTCCATGCTTAGAAAAGTAGCAGCCTCTTCAGGGCCAGGGGTTTGGAGCAGAGAGAAGCCAGGAGAGATACAAATGGAGAGACTGGCCCTTGGGGAGGAAAGGGAGTCTCTCCCTGCCTCATCCGCTGTCCTTTGGGCACCAGTGGGCAGTGCAGGAGGCCTGGGAAGAGGAGCCGACATGCGGGAGTCATGAGCCAAAGGCTGCACGTGGAGGCCAGGGAGGCCTCGTGTCTGAGCCCCATGGGGACAGCTCTGTTTTTGGCCTTTGCAGCCCTCCCGCCTTCTTGTCCTGGGGCTCAGTGCCCAGTCTGAGCTGTCAGCACCTGCTCCCTGAGCCAGTACCTGGCACATGCAGCCATGAGATCATGGGGTGGGGTAATTTGGCAGGCCCCCCCATCTTCATCAGAGCCACAGCAGGTGCATGGCAGAGCCCTGGGCCCGGCGCCTCTATAATCTCCCTCGTGGCCTCATCCGCTTCCAACCAGCTAGCGTAGCCTCATCCCCTCTGGTCCTCAGACCCCAGCAAAGGAGGAACACTGGTTCGTACGTGACATGAAGGCTTGAGATTAGATCTCAAGAAGGACTTCAGACCCAAGAGATGGGATGGTGGGGTAACTAAAGACAAACTAATAAGCGGAGCAGTCCTCACTGAGGACTTATTCCACGTTCCGCTCTGTGTTAAGCACTTTGCAGGTGGTTCCCATGTAGTCTTTGCTGTGACCTTGTAGAACATGGAAACTCAGACTCGGGTGTCACAGCCAGCAAGCGAAGGAGCTGGTACTTGCGCCCGAATCTCCAGCTCTTTGATACATCTTGAGGATCCAGGAAGGTGGGCCACTGGAGGATCATGCGGGCTCCCAAGTGCTCACTCCCTCCCTCGTTTAGCCTTCAGTGGTGAATAAGACAGGGTTCTTGAGGTTCAAGAGATGGAGGTCAAAGAGGCAGGAAAGCTTAGAGGTGAGTTCACGTTCCAGTGGGTGGAAGTCAGCCACACAGAGGTGGGTGGGCCTGTTTCTGTTTGGCACCTCTTGAGTCAGAAAGGAAGCAAGCGTATCAAAACTGCAGCAAGAGGGAGCAAGACGAGACAGCAAGACGTCTGTGCTCCGGGGCTGCGTGTCACTGGCACGCGAAGGGCGTGCTCCCTGGGGAGGGAGGGAGAGCAGTTGGAAGGGCTCCGCCTAGAAGTGAGGGGACTGACGACCTGATCTGGGGGTCTTTGTGCAGGAGGTCGTGTGTGTGCACGTGTGAGTGCAAACATTCGTGTGTCCACAGCCTCTAATGAGGCATTTCTCTATCCAGCTGGCTCTGAGCCCTTCAGTGAGTCTGCGCTGCTGTACCCAGACACCCAAGGGAGAGCATCTCCCTTGCTGATAGCCTAGAATGTACTCTATATTTGGGTGCAACACTGTCTTGACTGGGGACCATTCTTGTTCCTCAAATGTCCTCCAGTTGTGCAGACCACTTACTCTAGTCCCGAAACCCTCACCCCTGCTCTCAGGATGTTTTCTCTGCCCCTTCTCCAAGGACCCCTATTCCGTTCCCCTTTCCTGAGGAGGGACAGGAGTCTGGGCTTTAAGTTAGTGCTAGGCATGTCCTGTTCCTCCCCGCTGAGCCGCTAGTTCTGCCTTGACTCATTCATGCCTGTGTTTTAGCTTCTGCAGGACCGGGCCTACTGTTGTGAATTCACACATGCTTGTAGCCTGGATGAGTGGAGCAGAGGGCCTCATGGGTGATCTTCGGCATGAGCCTGGGGCCAGACTTCTATGTGCCCGGTCAGCTGCCATGTTGGCTGCTGGCCCCTGTCTGTTCTTGGTGACCAAGCCTGTGCCCCACGGCAGTGGGTCTGGAGTCAGATCTTGTGTTTTAAGGCTCAGTAGCATCACAGATAGTCAGAACCCTAGGGTGTCAGGGCCAGGTTGGACCTCAGAGGCCACCAAGACTGTCCTTCGTTAACAGACAAAGCATCCCCCAGACAGGGAAGGGCCTTGCTCAAGGTCACACAGTAATTTGGACAACACTGTGGGCCTCCCCATGACACAGCCCTTTCCACCAGGTCACATAGCCTCCTGAATTCTGACCAGCCTCTCTCTCCCTTTTTTTTCTCTTGTCTGCACTTTTCTTAGAATCTCCCCTTTTGCCCATCCAGACCCTGCCATTCCTCAAGGCTTGGCCTGGCCCTCCTTCACTCTGGAACCAGCCTGATTTCTCTCCTCTGCCTCCTTTGCACCCTTGGCAACCTGTCTTGCTAATTCCCATTCCCTAATTGTCTGTAACACAAATTAATGCTTTATTACTTGATGCTCTAATGACCTGGGTTCTAACCGAGGCTCAATTGCTTCCCGACTGTGTAACCCTGGGCTAGTTACTTAACATTCTTAATCCTCTGCTTTCTCGTCTGTAAAATGGGGCAGGCATTTGAGGCTGAGTGAACAGCAGAAGCGAAGCTCAGAGGGCTTGACTTGGAAAATGGTATGATTGCAGTCTGAGGTGTGGCCGGGGTGGGCGGGGTGGCAGCGGGAGGCAGGCAGGGGTCAGATCGTGGGGCCTCAGCCAGGATCAGTTATGCTGTTGGCAGTGGGGAGATCCTGAGGCCTCTTGGGAAGGGAAGTAACAAATCCCCACCTGGCGTTTGGGGTGGCCGTGAAATGGGATGGAAAGGGCTCGGGCTTTGAAATCAGTGGATCTGAAGGGGCATTTCAGCTCTCCCGCTGGTTAGCTGTGTGATGCTGCAAGATTCTTAGATCTCTCTGGGCTTCCTCTTGCAGTCTATACAGTAAGAATTATAGCCACTCCAGAGACGTATGGGAAGGATGAAATGAGAAAACATCAATAAATTGCTCAGCTTGGAGTCTTGCGCTTAGTAAGAGCTTAATGAGGAACAGCCGCCACTACTACTGGTGCTGTCATCATCCACCAACACATGTCCACCCACGTCCTGGCCTAGCTTTGTCCCTGGGTCTGTCTGGGGCCACAAGTGACAGGGTCGTGCCTCACTTTCCAGCTTGGAAGTTCCCCAAGGGCAGGGCCCACACGCGTGATCTCCCTGCTCAAGCTGCTCCAGGAGCTGGGAAAGCTGTCAAAGAGAGGGTGGAACTTTGGGGCATCTGGGTGGCTCTGCAGAGGTCCCAGTGACCCGTAGGTGGGCAGAGGCAGATGGTGGTGTCTCAGGCCCTCTTGGCCACCAATTGGGCTTGTAGAGTCAGAGGGGATTAAGGTGAGCAGGAAGATTCAAGTTGACAAGATGTGCACCGACTTTCTTCACTGGGCTGTAGAGCCAACTCTCCCAGGGATGGTCCTTGGGGCCTCAGGCACTGCAGTGGGGCTACTGCCGCTTGTAAACCCCATGGGATGGGGCAGACTCAGGGCCCAGAGAGGGATCGTGGGTTGGGGGCTGAGGGGGAACTGACTGCCAACTGTTCTACCCCACACTGAGCATCTCCTTGGCCGGCACTGGTGCAGAGGAGAGCTAGACACACCTTCACTGAAATAGTCTAATATTATGAGTCAGGGTTTGTAAAACACCTACTAGAAGCTGAGCAATGTGCCTGGTACTGAGGATAACCATTTGGCAAAGGCTGACTGGGTCCTGCCTGTGCAGAGTGGGTTCAGACAGGCATCTGTCGGGGGTGTGTGTGGGGGAAGCCCAGGGGACTATGGGAGCCCTGAGGGCTGCTCTGGGCCCACTGTGAATGGTGGTGTGAAGCTGCCTGAGGGGAGATGGGAGCTGGGCCCAGCAGGCTGAGCCAGGACCTGAAAGCAGTTGTTGGAGAGCAGATGGGGCACGGGGTGTTGGGGGAGTGGGTGGAGACGAAGCTGGAAAAGTTCGCAGGGGCCTGGGATGCCGTGCCGAGGAGTGAACAATCTGTCTCAAGGGAATGGGGGAGCCACTGGAAGGTTTTTAAGCAGGGGAGAGACGTGGTCAGATGCAGGGGCTGCAGCGCTATGGGAATGGGGGAGAGGGGCGGTTTGACTTCAGATTTCACGGAGGAGGGGGTGATGGCGGCTGGCGTGCTCCTGGGGTGGGGAGAGGGTGGGATGACCGCGGAGTAGGTGTGTGGGTCTGGGTCAGGGATTGAGCTGGGTCTGCATGGGCAGGAGGGGTGCGATACAGGGGCAGGGGTCAGGTCAGGGCTCTGCTGGAGGCGGAAGGGGGAAGGCCGAGGCGGAGGGCTGAAGCTGGAGGAAGAGCAGGCCAGGGGCCTGACCATGGCCTTGGTTCAGCCACCTCCTCCCTTTAGACCTCAAATTCTGGTATGCTCCACAGACCCTCAGATGAGGCATGACACCTTCCTGAACCTCAGTGTTCTCATCTGAAAAATGGAGAGTGCAATACCTTTCTCCCGACCACTTGGGGTATCCATCAATAAGCAGTCACTGTTCCTCCATCTGGGCCTGAGTTCTGGGATACAGAAGTTTTGGGAAGCAGAATCTGTGGCAAAATGGCCCAAGGTGGGCTCTGGGGAGGATGCAAAGCTCTTGGAATGCTCTGGCAGGGGCTGGAAGGAGGGGGGTTCTGGGAGCATGTCCAGCGTGGACAAGATCCAGGGCCCAAGGCCTCCTTTGTTCTTCTGTAATCTGAGCTGCTCTCTCAGAAGCTTCTAGCTTTCTAGGCTTACCGCCCAGTCCTGTGAGAGTGGGACCAAGCCCTCCAGGGTTGGGAGGACAGGGAAGATGGATGACCGCTCAGGTAGAAAGGGGTGAGAACCCAGGACTCACCCAGCTCTGAAAGTCTCCAAATCTTGGCATTTTATGGCTTGCTTTCTGACCCCACAGAGCCCTGAATAGGAGACAATAGTTCCACCTCTGGCTGGCAGGAGGGATTCCAGCAACAAGGAGAATTTCCAGCTCTGTCTCAGGGTCCCCAGCTTTCCCTATACCCCAAGGGAGCAGCTGAGTGAGTAGGGTCAAAAGATGCTTACACCCCAGCGTTCCCCTATCCCGGGGCACTTGCCACCTGGGTCTTGTTGGAAGTTGTCCTCATGTGGGTGTCAGGCCGGCGGCAGTTTGGGGCCAGCCAAGGTGTTGAGGCAGAGTATAGCCTCCAGGGGGTGGCTGCTGGTCGGGTAGGGTGGAGAGTGGTCCTAAGTCGGCCTAAGAGGGGAAAGCGCCATTCCTTTCCTGGTTCTGGAAAAGGTGCTCTCTCAGCCTCCTTGCACTGTTTCCGAGCATCCTCTTTCCCCTTCTCCCTTCTCATCTCTCATGCATCTGCCTTAACTCCTCCCTCTACAGTTTCCCTCCCACCTCTGGCACCATCCTTTTCATCTCCCACCATCTCTTTCTTCTTCCCCTAGTCCTTCCCCCTCGCCTATTTCCTCCAAGACCTCCTCATCTTCCCTTTCCCATCTGCTTCTTGTTCCCTGTGGTCCTCTTCCACACACTTGCTCCCACGCAGACTCCCCTCTTGGAGCCCCTGCCCATCTCTGTAACTGGTCACCCCACACGCTGCAGGGGATCCAGGGCTGTCTTCTCTCCAGAATGTCCCTTTCCTCTTAAAGACTGGCAGGACCCCAGCCCAAGGCTGCATGGTGCTACCTGTTGCCTCAGGCTGGTGGGAGAACTGTGTCTGAGGCTCCTCTCATCCCTGAAGCGGAGCTGGGGCTTTGGACTGGGCAGCGGCCCCTGGAGGTGAGGCTGGGGATTGCGGCTGCAGCTCCCTGCTTGTTCACATTCTCACCCCAGGCATCCCGAAAGTACTTGTGGGGTGCACCTGAGTGTGTGAAGGTGTGTGAAGACTTGGACTCAGTCTGTCATTCACTCATGCACATGTGTGTCTGATGTGGGTGTGTGATTGGAGTGTGTCTGTGTCCGTATAGAGGGCACGCACGAATGTGTGTGTGTGTGTGAATGGAATGCGCGCTGCTGCAGACGGTTGCCTGTGTGCAGGCCCTTTGTATGCTTGTGAAAGTTCACACTCATGATCATGTGGGACAGTGGACAGGCACATGTTTCCGTGGGTACCTGGAGGAGCTTGAGGGCTCTGACGGGTAGGAGCTCATCTGTGCCCGGGGACACCAGTGAACATGGGAGTAACATGAAGACACGTAAGCACGTGTGTGAGGGAGTGAGGGGCTGTAAGTGTGTGCATGGGGCTGCGCACCATGTGCCCCTGTGTGTACGAGACGGCCTGGCTGCCCATGAGTTAGGCTGCTGTGTATACACATTTTCACCGCAGCGTGGGGACGAGGAGACCCTCAGGAGGGCGACCGTTTGGATCTGCAGTGCCATAGACACGTGTGAGCCGTGCAGAGAACCAAGGGGAAATCTGTCTTTGTGTACGTGTGGGGCGACTCCTCCTAGGCCAGGGGTGGGGCTGGACTGAAAAGGGAAGTAGTTAGTGATTTATACGCTTTTAAAGAAATGCCTCCACCCCCAATCGGGCTCCAGACACAGTGAGTCCCACGCATCACTCAGGCCTGACATCACCCAGGTGCCTGAAATCACACGAATGAAAAGAGGCTGCCCCCCCCCCCCACCTGCCCACCCGCTGCAGACTGAGGCCTGGGGACAGCAAGCACATTTCCTGCTCTGAAGCACCTGCCGGGGGCAGGGGCGCACTGCCCAACTGATGTTCCAGTCCCCATCAGAAGGCCCCCGACTCGGGCTGCCGAGGCATTAAGCCAGCAGGGAGTGGGGCACCTGTGGGGTGCCTTAGTGGTCCTGAGGTCCAGGAACCCCTTTTCCAGCCAAGCCTGGCTCCTCCAGCAGGGCTGAGTGGGCCTCCCACAGGCTGCCCTCAAGGACTGAATGGCCATGAAGCAGAGGTCAGGAAGCCCTCAGTAAATACTGGCTGGAGGAATGAACAAATGCTGGGTCCCCGGGGTGGTGCTGGCTGGGCCCAGGGAGTCCCCCAGGGAGTCCCCCAGGGGAAAGTGGGGGGCTGGCTTAGTGCATGATCCTTTCTGGACCTCACTTTCCCCCTTTCTAAGAATGATCCCACAGAGTCATCACACCAGTGAAATGTGGCGGTGTACCTGGTGCTCATGGCTGGTGCTCAGGAAGTGGTAGGTGTCTCCTCTCTGATGGCCGACAGCCCCCCTGAGCCCCTTTCACAGCCACCCCTGGACCAGCTGTGAATCAGCTATCACGAGGCAGCAGGAATCCTCAGGTTCCCATTCTGGAAGCATGAGTCAAGCCCAAGTCTGGGAGGAGGGAGGTCACACTGGGGTCAGATGCTGGACCCAGGCAGGAGCAGGCACGCGCCTGGCAGCTGCCTTACATGATGTGGTGCCCATGGCCAGTAACTGGATCTCAGAAGCTGGGAAGGCAGGGCCCGGGGGCTGAACTGAGCACCCCAGGTCTCTGGGCTGAAGGTGTTGTTGACATGGACTCTGTGATATGCAGATGCTTCTCAGATAGAACAGCCTGAAAAGGACCCAGCCAAGCCTTAGCAGGCTTCACTGTCGCAGCTGCTGCTGCTGCTGGGGGCGGGGACTCTGGCCCTGGGGCTGGGCCCAGCCTGGGGCCTGCCTCGCCTCTATCAGAGCTCCTGAATCCAGTTTGCCAGGTCCAGAGCCCTGACTTGGTTCCCCAAGAACTTCTCTTCTTCCTCTAGATTTCAGCGGTCTCCAATGAAAACCCAGATTAGTTTTTTCTAGGCTTTGGTGAACATCTGAGATAAGAAAATTCCTGCCTTGAGCTCTCTCTCCCACATCTCTGACTCTGGGCAGGGGGCTTGTCCTTTCCTGTCTCTGCAAACTGTGACCGTTCAGCACAATGGAGAGCACCCATGTGCTGGGTGGGCTTAGGTGGGGATGAGCGTCTATTGCAACACTCAACATTTTAGCCACACTGTGCGGATCCCCAGTGTCCCGCTTCTCATCTTTAGGAGTCATTGCTTCTCTGGAGCTGGGAACTTACTGGTTTCTTAGGGCAAATAACTATGGCGAATCCATCTCTTCAGTAAACACACCACTCTCGACATTCACATACCGCATGAGTTTTGGGCTGAGATGCCTCAGAGAGCCTTTGCAGGTGGAAAAATGGAGGGAAACTGTGTGGTGATGGGACTTACCTCTGCCACCCAGGCCTGCAAAAAAAAGTTCATTAAGTCACATGCACTCACACGTACACACACACACAGAAACAAAGCATTCACTGAACCCTGGCTGTGGCCCAGCCCTCACTGGGGACTGGGGAAGAGAGGATAAAACAGTGCCATCCGAGGTTGCCATTGCACAGCCTTACTTTGCCCTCATCTTGTGGCAGCTCACAGTCGCACAGAGGAGACAGGCATTGACAAACATTTCTTTTCCATTCTCGAAATCTGTAAAACTATCTCAGGGATAAGATCAAACCTATTAAAATATGCAAACAATGAAGCAGCCGCTTTGCTGAGTAGGGGGGAAGAAACCCCCACAAACCCTCAGTGACTGGCCACTGGAACACCTGCTAACAAGGCAGCCCTCTCCTGGTTTCACCAGCTACTGCATCAGTGGGGCCCTGCCCACTGCTGCTGGGGACACAACACAGGACACAGAGGTCCAAGGACAACAGAGTTTGGTGACTTTTTGTGGATTAAATACATATTTATGGTACCAACAATGTGGCAATACCAGAAGCCCAAGGCCACCCTCTCTTCCCTCTCCTTCTCGCCCTTCTCCCTCTTCTCCCCAAGCTCCTCCTTCTCTGAGCCTTTGGGAGCTGATGCGAGGGGGCTTGGTCCTAGTCGGGTGTAGAAGGAATCCTGGTTTGCTTCTCTCCTCCTACCCCAAATCCCAGAGGCCGTAAGCTTCGGAGCTCTTCCTGTGTGTTCAGTGCTGAGGCTCCTAGCGTAACCCGGGCCTCCCGGGCCCAGCCTCAGGTCTGGGCCCCCAGACAGAGAGCTGTTTGCCCAGCCCACGCCTGGAAGTCTGCCCCCGACTGTCAGGACAAACAGGTTTGGCTGACTGAACAGGCTGCAGCCTTTGTTTTCAGTGAGATAAAGAGTCAGAGCTTTTTGCCACAGCTGAAACAAACTTTTTGAACTTTTCTTTTGAATCATTTCTAACTTGTGGAAAAGAGGCAAGAATAGTAGGAAGAACTTTTTTTTCTGAACCACTCGAGAGTAAGTTGCTTACCTGACGTCTCCCTACCCCCCAATACTTCAATGTGTATTTCCTGCAAACAAGGACATTCTCTCTCTCTCTCTCTCTCTCTCTCTCTGTCTCACCATATTAGAGCCATCAAAACCAGGAGGTTAGTATTGATACCTCCTCAGACCCCGTTCAGATCTTACCAGTTGTCTCAGTAATGTCCTTTACAGGGAAAGATCCTGTTCAGGATCGTGTTATTGCACGTGGTTGCTAAATATTCTTGGTCTCCTTTAATCTGGAGCAGTTCCTCAGTCTTGATTTTCATGACCTTGACGTTTTTGAGAATGATAAGTCAGTTATTTTATAGGATGATCCCCAGTTTGGGTTTGTCTGATGTGTCCTCATGCTTAGATTCAGGTGATGCATTTTGGGCGGGAATCCCACACACAAATGATGCTGTGTCTTCCTCCTGTATCCTATCAGACTGTGCATGATTTCAGTGTGTCCCATTACTGGTGACATTAACTTTGATGACTTGATTAAGAGAGTGTCTGCCAGGTTTCTCCACTGAAAATTACTTTTTTCCTCTTTGTAATTAAAATGCACTTTAAGAAGAGATGCTCTGGGACAATGTAAATATCCTGATCCTCGTCAAACTTCCTCCCACTAGCCTAGCATCGCTGATGTCTCTTGGCTTAATTATTAATATTATGGTTGCCAAATCCACAATTACTTCCACATTTATTAGTTGGCATCTTTCATATGGAAAAAACCCGCACCCTTTCTCTTCTCCACGTTTATTTACATTAGTATAGACTCAGGGATCCCTATTTTATTCTTTACTTATTTTGAGGCTCAGATCGCCTCCTCTTTGGCCAGCAGGAACCCCTGCAAGCTGGCTTCGGTGTCTTTTGACATATTCTTTAAGCACTTCTTAACTTTCTGGAACAAAATAGCCCTGTCTTATCTTGTGGTTTATCTGTCCCAGCCCTAGAATCAGTTATTTCTCCAAGGAAACTTAGTTTCTTTTAGTGGAGAATGATATTTAGAAACCAAGATCTGGGCACTAGGTATGTTCATAGCTTTGGAAATGTTGTCAGTGATTTTCCAACTCTTAAGCCAGGAACAGAATGTTACCTTCAAGCTTTAACATTCTAGATCACTGATTGCAAAACTATTCAGGTGGTAGGTGACATGAGAATAATGAGACAATGGAAATATATGATATATTTATTGAGTAAACATAATACTTCATTGAATCTATGACATCAGTGGAGAGAGGTAGGGTATATATATATGCACACAAATACACAACTTAGATCTACGTACTTTATCTGTATTTTGAAGGCCATGACTCCTCACTTACACCTTCAATATCAATTCCAATGCCACATGGTTCATTCTAGTTTTCTCCCTTCCGTCACCTCCCGGTGAAGCCACTGCCCCCAGGACAGATGCCCACTTCTGTGTAAGGACTAGTCCCCCCTGCCCTGGCCCCAGCTGCACTCTGGCATGGATACCTGCTTTCTTCGGCCCCATCTAATATCATTGGGTCTGAATTATACAGGCAGGCAGGAAGGTAGAAAGGCAACATTTTTGACTTTAAACTTTTTACCAGTGAATCATTACTTTCCCTGATCTTTGGGAGGTTTTTCTCAAAACTTGTCCTTAATAATGATTTTTGGATAAACAAGTTTATACTGTATAGCACAGGGAACTATATTCGATATCTTGTAGTAGCTTATGGTGGAAAAGAACATGAAAACGAATACATGTATATTCATGTATGACTGAAGCACTGTGCTGTACACCAGAAATTGACAAAACATTGTAAACTGACTATACTTCAATAAAAAAACGATTTTTGTGTTGCCGTTTTAAATGGTCCCAACTACATGATTAATATTTGCAAAACAGAGAAAGAGAAAAGTCACCCATAATTTTACCAGTCAAATACAATCTCATTATTTAATATTTTAGTGTATTTCCTTTCAGTTTGCCCCCCCCACCGAGTGAACTTGTTTTCTTTTAAATATAATTAGAGTTGTAATGTTGCTACACTTTTCCATCTGCATGTTTACTTAAGGCAGCAATAAAAACATTTACTACTTAAGAAATACCTAGTATGTGCCAGGCTCTATAGGTTGTTTTCTCTTTCTTATTTAATCCTTAATGTATCTTGCAAAGTAGGTGTTTTCCTGATATTAGAGATAAAGACCCTGAGGCTCAGGGAGACTATTGAAAGTTACACTTCTATTGAGTGATTGAGCTAGGACTAGAACCCAGGTATCTCTGACTCCAAACTCTGGTTTGTTATCCACCCTCCCTGAAGATAAGCATTTTTTCCGTAGTACACTAGTTCCATAACTCTGATTTTAAATGCAGGCACGCTACTAATGAGAGACTCTTTCATAATTTACTCAGCTACTCCTTCATTGTAGAGTATGTAGGCTGCTCACTCTCTATAAACACACACACACACAAAATGCTTTAATGAACATCTTCATGGACATGGTTTTTCACTAATTGTTTTCTAAAGGGTTGTCCTAATTTGAATATCACGCTAAAATGACATTGATATATCATCATTAAAAAAAATTGCTGATAATTTAGCAGGCGATCCCCCTTATCTTGATTTAATTAGCATATATTTAAATACAAGTTTGGTTTTACAAAAGAAACAATTAAGGAGTACCTGCTGTTTACCAGAATGATGGCAGGAATGGAAGACACCAAGATATTTTTATTGCACAACTCGATCAGAAAGCCAACAGCAAGACATCTCAGTGAATTCAACCTTTGACTAAGCCGACTGTTTTAGGGGCTGTGCTGGTAAGGCCCTCACTGAAAGACTGAGGGGTGATGTGGGGGCAAATGCCAAAACGATGGGTTGGTTTAGTCAGCTCAGGAAAAATGTGGTGTGCAGTAGATGGGATTCCCAGTTGATGAGAGTGAGAGTTAAGTTAGTGTGTCTTCGAGCCAACGTGGAGTACGCACTTGGATCTGCCAATAGGGGACGCCAGAGGGAGACTGCAAGATGTTTGCTTTCTGCGGGTTTCCTGTCCGCCTGCAATGCCCCAGCAAGGCGTCTTCACCCTGGCAGCAGCAGTGCCTTCCTGTAGCAGCAGCCAAATCCAGCTGGCAGTTTTCCCAACACTTGAAGAATCAATCAGCTTCATTGTGTCCTCCCACCAGAGGTACCAGCACCAGCCAAGCAGCGCCTCCTCCCCAGAGTTCTGCTTTTCAGGGGCCCCTCCTCCATGTTTCTGAATTTTAACAGTTCTGACCTCTTCCCTTTGTCCCCTCAGCCCTAGTTATAGTGGCTAGTTCCCCCAGTGCCAGTCCTGTGATATCTCAGGGGTCTTTTTTTACACTTTCAGACACTCAGTTAACAACTCTATACCAAAGTAATGCTTTATATATATATATATTTTTTTTAATTGATACTCAGTTTACAATGTTGTGTCATCGAGTTAATTCTTTACACTGAATTATCTCTGTCCAGATAACTGTGTGACTGTTTTCTCCCTATTGGAGACTGACGGACAACGGGAAGATCTTGAGCCTCTGAGATGCAGAGGCCCTTGCGGTGCCTACATGCTTTTTTTTTTTTTTTTTTTTAAGTCCTGGGTACAAGAGGTATGAGGAAGAGATAGCTCCCAGGTCAGTGGGCTGTGGGAGCTGTGATGCCGGCTGAGAGAATGCAGCCTCTACCAGAGCATTCTGGTCTCTCTTGACAGGTTTCCAACAAGAAGTGTCTAGCTGAAACATGACCATGGATGGACTTAGATATTATCATATTAAGTGAAGTAAGTCAGACACAGAAAGACAAACATCATACAATATCACTTACATGTGGAATCTAAAAAATGATACCAATGAACTTATTTACAAAACAGAAACACAGAAACAGACTCATAGACATAGAATACAAACTTGTGGTTGCCAAGGGGGTGGGGAGTAGGGGGTGGGAAGGGATAGACTGGGAGTTCAAAATTCGTAGATACTGACAGGCATATGTAGAATAGATAAACAAAATTGTACTGTGTAGCACAGGGAAATATATACAAGATCTTGTGGTAGCTCACAGCAAAAAAAAATATGACAATGAATATATGTATGTTCACGTATAACTGAAAAATTGTGCTCTATACTGAAATTTGACACAGCATTATAAAATGACTATAACTCAATAAAAAATGTTTAAAGAAATAAAATAAAATACAAAACAGAAACAGAGCAGGGCAGGGTATAAACTCAATGGTAGAGTGTGCACTTAGTGTGCACAAGATCCTGGGTTCAGTCCCCAGTACCTCCATTTAAAAAAGTTAAAAAAAACCCTGATTACCTCCCTGTAACCCTGCCCCCCCAGAAAAAAAACCCCACCAGAAACAGACTCACAGACACAGAGGACAACTTGTGGGTACCAACGGGGAAAGTAGGAGGGATACATTGGGAGTTTGGGATTTGCAGATACTAACTATGATATAAACAAATAAACAAAAAGGTCCTACTGTACAGCACAGGGAACTATGTTCAATATCTTGTAATAACCTATAATGAAAAAGAATATGAAAAAGAATATATGTAATCAGTATAACTGAATCACTGTGCTGTACATCAGAGATTACCACAACATTGTAAATCAACTATACTTCAATTAAACAAACAGAAGTGTCTAGCTGGGCTGACGAATTGCTGACCAGAGAAATTTCAGCTAGAATATTTGGTTGATGTATGTTCCATGAACTTAATGGCATCTCCTGGAGATGGGAACCTAGTCTGTCTTCATAAATTCACACAAATATTTTGTCTGTTTGATGCATTAAATGGCCAACAGAACAACTTTCATTTCAACTCTATTCAGCAGACGTTAGTGAGCACCCAATGAGGGTCAGATGCTGTGCTAGACAGTGGAGAAGTGGCGACAGAGTCACCAGCTCTTACCTCAGAGTGTCCCACTGTCTACTTAGGATGTAACCCGTGTAAAGAATAAATATAGCAGATTGAACACACATTTACCTCTGCTCCACTGAAACTACAGTGACGTTTGTTTGTTTAGATACAAATAGTCAGTTGGTTATTTTGAAAATGAAAGTTCACTTCAACACAATTGATGCATTACGGAATAATTTGAGCCTAATGTGAATTTCACATTTGCTTATGAGCACTTTTGTGTGTGAGGAACGTGGGTGGATGCGGATAACTGAGCCACGTAGAAAAACACAAAACGCACACACCTCAGACACCTGCCAGCTGCCTCAGTTCACAACCCACACTCATCCACATCAGGCGTTACCACTTTCTGTTGAATTTCAGCGAACCCTCCTCCTGCTAATAACGTGTTACACTCGCAATAACTTCATAATCCCTCACAAGCTGAAACCCTTCCGGCGCCCACGTCCACAAACAAAGGTCAAATCTTTTTCCAGGTAAAATGCTCTATTTATTGTAGTTGCTATGCATTTCTTAACCATTTAATATGTGTAAAACTGTGCTGCCATTTTTACTAGGCTTCCATTTTTTTTTTTCAGTGGGCTATTGATGAAATTTTAAAGTATTGTTTCCCTAACCCTGTTTTCCCTCCATAAGCTCTATGGTTTTGGTGCATGATTTTGAATAGTATGGTGATTTAAAAAGTGTTTTTTTTATTGAAGTATATTTAATGTACACATAGAACAGTAATTTTTAGGAAGGTATATATTATGTTATAGCAGAACTGATTGTTCTATTAGACAAAACAGCAAGGGAGATGGTTGCAGAACACCCTGGAAGCCAGAAAGCAGAACAAGTTGCAAGTAACTGTGAGATAATAAAAAAATATATATATTGATCTCTGCTCCCCCAACCTCCCATTCCTGACACAGAGCTCCCCAAACCCTTGTAGTTTCCTAAGTGATAAGAATCTTAGGAGCAGCTGTTGTTTTAACATTTGGTCTTTGACCCTGTTCCTGACACAGGGCTCCTAAAACCCTTGTAAATTCCTAAGTGATAAGAGCCTTAGGAGCATCTTTTGTCCTTTTCAGGAGGCTCTGGGTGAACTGGATGGCAAGCCATGATTAGAAGCTTGGAATTTTCAGCCCCACCCCCAATCCTCCAGAGAAGGGAGAGGGGCTGGAAATGGAGTTAATAATTGATCATGCCTGTGTGAGGAAGTCTCTGTAAAATTCCAAGACAAGGGGGTTTGGGGAGCTTCCAAACTGCTAAACAAATCCATGCACGGGGCTGGTGGGAGGAGCGATGCCCTCCAACTCCACGGAGACGGAAGCTCCTGCTCTTGGGACCCTCTCACACCTCACCCTGTATATTTCTTCATCTGGCTGTCCATCTGGATCCTTTATCATATTCTTCACTAAACTGGTTAATGTAAGTAAGCATTTCTCTGAGTTCTGTGAGTCACTCTAGCAAATCAGTGGAACCTGAGGAGGGGGTCGTGGGAACCTCAGATTTACAGCCCATCAGTCAGAAGCACACGTGACAACCTGGGCTTGTGATTCTTGTGATTGGTGGCTGAAGAGGGGGGCAATCTTGTAGGACTGAGCCCTTTATATGTGGGATCAGACCCCATCTTTAGGTAGATAAGTGTCAGAGTTGAGTTAAGTTGTAGGACACCCAGATGGTGTTGCAGATTTGCTTGGTGTGGGGAAAGCTTCTCACACAATTGGCGACCAGAAGTGTCAGAAGTGAAGTGTTCTGTGTGATTAGTAGAGGAGACATACAGGAGGAGAATTGTAGGCTTTTTAACACACTATTTAGACCCAAGAAAGTTGACACTTAAGCCAGCTGGGAGCCTACAATTCTGATACATTGGAAGGCTTGAATTCTTAGAACCCTAGAACCAAAGGCCTGGAGATGCTCATTTTTCTAGCAGAGCCAAGACCCCCTGAGGCACCTGGGCAGGCAGATCCCCTCTCTCAGGACATCAAAGGATCCAGCCCTGGCCACTCTGCAAAACGCCTGGCGAGAAGTCCCCTAACTCTTCTGACAATGGCTGTCCTAGTGGGGACCCAGCTTTGTCTGAGCTGGGAGAAAATTGTCCTAATCTGCTCACACCTGCAGCAGCTAAAGAATCTAGAGGCTCTCCCCATTCTTTAGACAAGAGAGTCCTGCCCACCAGCTTGTTCACTGCCACCCTAAAGGGAGGACACTGATTTGAACAATCAGAACAAGTACCTTCTACTGAAGAAACAATGGAATAAATGAGATAGAAGTTAAAAGCAGCGTACAACAACAAAAATACTTTTATGAGGACTCAAAAACATATTGCTAAGGAATATGTTTTTGATCAGGGATTAAGAAAGAGGCTTTGGCAATTTGAAAAAGCCCTGAATTTAAAATTCAATGGAGGCAATAAAAAGTAGAATAAACACTGCTGAGGGATAGAGGAAGTCATCCAGAAGATCAAAGGAAGGACCTATCTGGTGACACAGGATAAAAGTATAAAGAAATGGAAATTATGAGTGAAAGATAAGAGCAAGGATGCCAAAGTTAGGAAAATTAAGTCTGAATAATAGTTGTTCCAGAAGAAGAGAAAAGAATAATAAATAGAGAAGAACTGGAACAGAAAGAAACAATAAAAGAAAACTTCTCAGAGTGAAAGAAAGACTTGAGTATTAACAGAAAAAGGATTATTTGAATGCCTAGCAAGATTAATAAAAACTAGATACACACCTAGTCATATCCTGGTGAAATTTTAGAACTTCCAAATTAAAAAAAAAAAAAAAAAAAAGGAAAATCCTAAAAACCTCCAGGCATAAAAACAATCAACAACAAAAACAGATGACCTGAAAAGGAAAGAGAATTAGGCTGGCCTGAAGTTATTATTTGCAACTTGGAAAGTCCTGGGGCCATGAAACAATGCTCACAGCTCCCAGGATCAAGGCGTCTTGGCCAACATATCATTGAAGTGTGAGGGTAGAAAGCAGACATTTTCAAATATGCAAGGATAGCTCCGTGAACCACTTCTCAGGAACCTCTTTATGAAAGTAGTTCAGACAAATAAAAATTAAATTTGAAAGAAAACAGAAACATCTCAAGATAAGAGAAGACAAAGAGCATAACAAACAGTGGAGAGCAGTAAATTTGGTAAAATTCAGAGCAAATAAATGGCTGATGATAGACTGACTTTTAACTGTGTTATAAATTAGAAAAGATCTTTGAAATAGAAGACAAGGTTGGGGGGAATCCTTAGAAACAGGTTGAAGTTAAAATGACAGATTATGTCAACCAAGCCCAGGATATGGGATGGAGAGACTGATGGGGCTGACAGGAAATGGGGGATGAGGATGGGGAAATATAAAGCTCTACAGGTCTGGGCCAGGTTGAGGGTGTCACATGACTACATCATTTTGGTATGTTGATGGGGAAGTGTGGGTTGAAATATAACTTGAAATCTGAGAGTAACGATTCATAAACTTGAGATAGGAATAGGAAAACTTCCAAATACCAGGGAGGAGAGAGATGAATTTAAAATAGAAAAAAACCCAGAAAGACACCCACTACCATGGTGATATATGGGAACAGACAAGCAGAATGGGATTTAAGGAAGTGAAGGGAGAGCTTTCATTTTTCCCTCTGTGCTCTTCAACTTTTGAATTCTTTTAAACAATTGGATGCATTGATTAATTGCTTTTAGAATTCAAGACAACGAAGGAAGAAACTCTGAAATGTTAACAGTGGTCAAAGATGCAAGGTGATACCATCTGCAGTGTCTCTGGAAAAACCACTCTGCCCTGACTCTCCCTGTCTTTCCCAGCATGATTGTTCATTTTCTACAAATGACTAATGACTGTTGCTTGAGGAAAGGGCTAGAGAATAGTATGTAGATAACTCCTGAGGCCCTGCAGTAAAGAATGAAGAACATATGCTGTAAGTAAAGATGGCTATCTGCGTGCTTACGTGTACTCATTGTTGCAGAAAGATGCTCTTAGGGCTTCACTGTTCTCATAGTTGTGATGGGACATAGGAAGTCCCAGGCTGGAAGCCACTAGAGAGGTGGCTTGGTGAGAAGATCTCTGGCCAGGTCTTCTTAACTTAGAAGTTAAGGCGCCCCCATTTTAGTTGTATATCTACCATTTCTGTGAGCCTTCTTTGTGAAAGTCATTTGACCTTCTCTGAGACTCATTTCTCAACCTGGAAATACTGTGTTGCTACAAAGTCAACATTCTCTAAATGTTTGTTGACTAAATCAATGAATAAAAGAATGAGTGAAGTGGCTTGTCTAAGGCCTGTGCAAACTGTGCCTGAAGCCCACAGGCATCCAAGCAGCCGGTGCTCTATGAGCTTAGCACACAATGAAGATGGTCTCTCCCACCTCACACCCCTGCACTCACCGGCCTCTGCACTCTGCGCACTTCCTGGAGGATCTGCTTCTGGTTCTTCACGGAGCACAGGACCAGGGTGCAGACCACCACATCCATGGAGCCGTCCGCCACCTGGTACGTGTTCTCCCCGGCAGCCACCACGAAGCGCTCGAACTCCAGGTGTCGGTTCTGGGCAATGCTCTTGACCAGGAACTTCTCAAAGTTGGGGTTGGGGTCGATACAGGTCACTCGGCATCCAGGCGGGTAGAACTTGAAGTTGGCCCCAGTGCCGCAGCCCAGCTCCAGCAGGGAGAGCTTCCCGGAGGGGCCCGCAAATTCCTGCAGGTTGCTGAAGAGCTCCCGCTTCTTGCTCGCCATGTGTTTGTTGTACATCACAGTGAACCTTGCCAAGAAGTAGGGGAACCATTTTTTGCATATCCAGTTCCACACGCCCAGGAAGTTCAGCAGGTACATGGGAAATGCCAGGATGCAGATGGAAGGAAAGAGAAGGCGGGTGAGGATGGTCAATGGGCAGCGTGCAGGAAACTAAGCGAAGAACCACAGAGATGGGGGGTGGGGGGATGGGAGGGGGGTGGGAGTGGTAGTGTAACACCCTGTAGCCTCCCGGTAGTAGCGAGTCATCAAATGAGGGACAAATCAAAGGAAGTGGTGTCTTGAGTCCTAATCTCCTCTGGCGCCTATCAGCAAAGAGAAGGTAGGAATCGCCATGAGCAGATGTTCTGGTGCCACAGTTACATCAACAACAGCAACAACTCCCATTTATTTAAGTATATTTTCTGCATCATCTTCTTCAATACTTAAAAGGCCTCATGAGACAGACACAATTAATCCCCCATTTTACAGAAGAAGAAACTTGAGTCTCATAGAGTTTAGCTGTGAGGCCGTGTAGCTGGGAGTCAGCAGCTTGAGGCAGAGTCCCCGCCTTTCACCTGGTGCTGCATGGTGTCCCCGGAGACTGCTGACCTTTCAGGGAGAGCCACTGTCATGTGACTGAGACCAGAGAAAGTGCGTGCACAGGATGATCAGGTAGGGCATTTGGTCAGGACGGCCCCACAGAATGTTCTGGAAGCAGAAATAGCCATTCTCTTAAAGTCTGTAGAAACTTCTCTGAACTAGCCACTTCTGCCCACCTTTGAATATCTAGACCCTTGTCCACCTGTAGCTCCTTCCTGCCGCAGATGTAGAGGGGTTTCTCCTCTGCACCAGGAGAACACGACCCCGCCCCTCCACTCTTAACCCCTCCTCTACCCCACCCCCTCCCTCATTAATTAGTGCCCCCTCTCCTCTCATATTTAACATCTCTCTTTGTGGCCCGTTTGCTCCTCCACCAACCCACACGCTCAGGTCTCTTATCCTACAATAATCCTTTCCTGCAGTTTGCTTTCCGTTCAAGCTACTTTCCCATCTCACTTCCTCTTACCGCCAAACTCCATTAGAAATTGTCTCTTGCATGCATGGTTTCCACTTCCTCACCCCATTCAGACTTCGGCCCACTGACCTTTGGCTTCTAGCCCTCCAGCTCCAATAAAAGTGCACACAGACCAACGGGAAGGCAGTCGGAGGGAGGGGAGGGAGAACAAGAGAAAAAGGGTGACAGTGTTCAGAAGTGGTGGCTGCTGAATGGAATCCTATATCTGAAGAGGCGAAGGAGGTTGGCATTCAGGGCGCAGGTGGAGAGACAATTTGTTTTCAGATCCTGAAGGGAGAGAAAAGGATGGGTGGGGAGGTAAGTGTGGGCAGGGAAAAGAAGGTAAGAGCTTTGATCAGAGGGCTTTGATTCTTCTCAGTGAAGAAGAATGCTAAGGAACGACCGAGCTAAGCTGCTGAGTGGGTCATGTGCTTGCAGAGTGAGGGTGCCAGGGTGGAGAGGAACACCAGGAACCAGGTGCCAGAGTCCCTGGTGAGTGTGAGGGCGTGGCCAGGCGGTCGGGAGGTGACTGTGGGGCCCGCAAGGACCAGCGACACGGGAGGGGGTAGACATGGTATAGCTGATGGCATCGGGCTCTTACGATTTTTAAAAATTACAGTTATTTGGGCAAGAAATATATAAAGGTAAAATTTCAATCAGTATATAAAGGAATTTATTCTTTTCAACAGATAGCATTCCTCAGAATGTATGTAGCTCAATGCATTCAGTCACATCCCATGGATGGGCATTCATGTTGTTCCTGTTTTTCGTGAATATAAAATAATGGCGGCAGAGACCAGACGCATGTGTGCACTTTTGGTGAGAGCATCTGTAGGCTAAGTTCCTGGCAGTGGAAGAATTTGGTCAAGGACAAGTGTCTTCATTTGATGTGTTTTGTTTACTGAGGGTAAAGGCAAATGTCATTTATTTTGATAGCTACCACCAACTTGCCCTCTAAAGAGAATCTTGGCTTTTTTGCACACTGGGCATTTGACAATGGGCTTAAATTCATTGTGCCTCAGTTTCCTCTCTTCAAATGAGATAATAACATACACTGTTGCAGAGCGATTAGAACAGGGCCAGGAACACGGAAAGTCAGTACTACGTAAACACTGGCTGACAGTGTCCATGTCTGTTGCTCACTTTTCTGCTTGCATTGACTTTTCCTTGTGGATTTGTCTCTTCTGGAAAGTAGCCTGTTGGCCTGTCATATATGTTGCTTCCTTGTGTTTCATCATTTGACTTTGTTTTTAAAGTATTACATGCCGTGGGGAAATGTTAAATGGCTGTTGTTATGATTGCAATCATTGGAATTCCAAGATAATGAAAACAAATCATATCTTAAACATTTTTTTTTTCTCTAGGAGTCCAAGGACGTGTTTTTAGGAGATGGACAGTGAGTAATGGTTCTGAAAGCCGCCAGGAGCCAGAAGGAATGTCTCCCCGACCTCTTAGGAGAGGATCAGACAGTTCCATCTGCAAGGGCTGTAGGACCGTGATGTCTGGGCAGGTTTAATGAAGCCAAGGGGGCCTGAGGACCTGGGGCTGCTTGTTTTTCCATAGCTGGGTCCAGGCAGGGAGTGGAGGACGTGTGAGTGTGTATGGCAGTGTCACTTGCGCGCATGTGCGTGTGTGCGTACGTATGTGTGAGTGACAGAACTCTACAGAGATGGGAGTGAGCCTCTGGGGTAGGGAAGGGCAACTGGGAAAGGTTTGGGGGATGAATTCATCTCAAGCTTCTGCCCCTAATCCCCTAAGGGGGTCTCTGGGAGGCCAGCAGAGGCATGGGTTGGTGGGAGACTGAGTTCAGATGAACCACTGGATGGGGCACTCTTGTGGGCTGGGAATTTGGCCTCTCGGTGTGGACAGCACCTGGTGAAGCCTTCTGGGGGGGTATTTCTGTGTGCAGCCTGGCACTGAGAATGGGTTCCTGGTGCCAGCCTGGTAATAGAGAGCCAGGAGGAGACTGGGGAAGGCTGGAGACGCCAGGAACACTTGAGGGAGGGGATGGAGAGGCGAGGGGCGGATACTGGGTGGGTCTGGAATGGGGAAATGTGGCTGGAGGCAAGGCTGCGGCCCAGGCCTGAAAAGCCTGCAGACTTTGCTCCTTTGCAGTGTCCTCCCAGTCCCCTCTCCCCTTGAACCTGGGGCTTTTATCTCTGGTGGAGAAACTGTGGCCCAGGGAGGGGCAGTGACTTAGGGTTACCAGTAGTGGTCTGCCAAAGATTTCTCAGGCCAGGCTCCAGGGGAGCAGTAGTGGGGGGGGGGGGCGGGTTGGAGGAATTCCTGGCCTGGGTGGGAAGCAGCCTCTCTAGAGCAGATAAAGTGGGGGTTGCCAGTGCGGTGGCTGGTGGGGGCGGAGCAGCTCAGGGACCAGCTGTGGAACTTGGGTAGGTTTGGGGCGGGTGGAGGGCTAGAGGCTGGGGCGGGAAGTAGTGGGAAAAGAACTGAGGATGGGCGCTGATGGGTAAGGACGTTGGAGTGTGTGAGTGTGTGTGTGTGTTGTGGTACATATGTGTGTAGGTGCATGTGTGATGTGTCTATCTGATGTGGTATGTGTCTATCTGAATGACATATTGTGCGTGTGTGTGTGTGTGTGTGTGTGTGCATATGTGTGGGAATGATGTGGTGTGTACTTGTACATATGTTTATGTGTGTGTGTGTATGAATGTGTGTGTAAATGATAGTGTGCGGTGTGTGGAAGTTAAACAGTTGGTCTCTTTTGCCAGCTTGGGGGTTAGGGGCGGGGAGGAGCTGGTTCCCATGACTGCAATAGCCTGAGGCCAAATCTGTATGCTTTTTAAGCTACACCTGAGAATTCCAGGTTAAATTTCTCTCTCTCCTCTCTCTCTCACTCTCTCTCATAAACACAGACACACACACACACTCTTGAGCCAACACCACTGAAGTTCTCCTTGGGCATCCCTCGGCCCAAGGAGAGGAAGGGGAGGGGGCCTGGATCTCTCCTGAGGTCACTGAGAGGGGGCTGCTGCCCGTTAGTCTTTGTCTAACTGAAATGAAAACCAGGGATGGCATTCTGTCCCCACCCTCCTCCACCCAGGGTGCCCCCAAGGGCTTGGTCTGAGGTGACACCTTGCTAGCTCACTGGGTGGGGCTAGAGGACAGTCCGGTTGGCTGTCTTTTCCAAAAGCTCCTCAGGCTGCCCCTATAGCCGGGCGAAATGCGGACAGGGCTGGGCAGAGGGTGTGGCCCTCGTGGCTGGAGGCTACTGGGAAGCGAGGCCAGTGCTTAGCTGTCTTGGTCCAGCGGTCCCGGTTCCAGGACAACTTTTATCCCCATCTTGGGCTCAGTTTGAAACTGCTGGGAATTGTTTGGTGGTGGCTTCAGGTGGGGGAGATGATGAGAGCTGGGGACCTTTAAACAGCAAAAGGGCAGGGGTCGGGGGTAGGGAGGAGTGAGTGCAAACACAAGCAAGTGCATAGACATGCGTGCAAAAGTGTGCAAGTGTGTATCCAGACACACTTATGCCCCTGCCTCAGAATACAGACTCCTGCTTATAGAAATACGTTTACAGACATGCAAACACAGATGTAAACACATGTCTTGGGTGTGCACCCAGTGAAGTTCAGGACCTGCAGGTGTGTTCACAGACAAGTGTATAGACCTTCACATGTAGCGTCCCAAATACACACAGGTGTCCCCTTCTCCAGAGTCAAATAAAAAAATGGACAGGAATGTGATTTGGGGGTGGGGGGAAGTTCAGGCCCAGGGTAACCATTACCAGGGGCCTCTGGGCTTCAGATGTGTATTGGAGTGGGGCGGAGAGGGGCAAGAAGTGGGGTCATGCCCCATTTGGCCTAGTTTCTATATGGAAACGAGGTGGAGGGCCATGTGGCCAGGCAAACTAGCTAGGCCAGGCCCACCCTTGGGTCAGCTTACTCAAGAACTGAGCTGATGTCTCAAGGAGGAGCTGGACTTGGGAGGGATGCTGTCAGGGAATGCCTTTCTGGCACTCAGAAGCCTGGGGAGGGGACTAGGGGCTGAAACCTAGACTAGAACATTTGGTCCACCTCTTCTCCCAATCTTCTACGGCTTGAGCTTTTGCTCTAGTCCCAGGATTCTGGATATTCTTCACCCCTTCTCCAAGCTTCCTCCAGGAAGCTTTCCCTGATTGAACCTGTTTCGGATCGCCTGGGACCACTTGTCTCCTTCAGCTTTCTGCTTCGCCTGCATCAAAGGGTCTGGCGTCTACGGCCCTCCTCCCCACTCTAGACAGTTCCGGCTGGAACTGAAAGCCTGGGCTGCCTTGGAGAGGACCGCGCAGAGGGCGGAAACTCGGCCCCGGGAGGGGCGGGCAGGCAGAGAAAGGTGGCCGGCGGCCAGCCCCGCCCCTACCTGTGTAAGCTGATCCGGCCGCGTCTAGCTGATAAAAGGGGCCGAGTCCGCGGAGGTCAGCGAGTTCGGTCCCCTGTCGCCCGCCGATCAGCCCAGCCCAGCCCAGCCAGCATGTCCTTCCACTTCAGCTCCCGCTCCGCCGCCTTCCCGGGGCGCAGCGCCCAGGTGCGCCTGAGCTCAGTGCGCCCCGGCGGCTTCGCTAGCAGCAGCAGCAGCCTCTACGGCCTGGGCGCCTCGCGGCCGCGCGTGGCCGTGCGCTCGTCCTACGGGGGTCCCGTGGGCGCCGGCATCCGCGAGGTCACCATCAATCAGAGCCTGCTGACCCCGCTGCATGTGGACATCGACCCCTCCATCCAGCAGGTGCGCCAGGAGGAGCGCGAGCAGATCAAGACCCTCAACAACAAGTTCGCCTCCTTCATCGACAAGGTGAGCTGGCCGGCACTGCCTGGAGACAGGCTCCAGGCTCCAGGCCCCAGGCCCCAGCAGCCGCCTCGCCATGCCGCACGTGGGCCAGGCCCTGGGAGCGCTGGTGCCGGCTCTCTTTACGCCGGTATCAGGGACCATAACCACCCCAAGAACCCTATGGCTATTTTGTTCCCCTCAGTCTCCAACCCCTCTCTTCTAGCAAGCTGCCCAAATCGCCCTGCTTTTTCTTCCCGGAATGTGTGTCTGGGTCTGCCTGGCTGCCCTGGTGAGCTGTGTCTCCAGCTGGGGTTCTTGGGCCGTTTTTGTAATTTGAGTCAAGTTGGGCTCTCCAGATGCCAGGGCCAGGACTTCTTATTTGGGCTCCCCTCTCTAGAGAGGGGCTGTGGAGTCAGAGGTGCTCTCCACCCCCCAAGCTACTACCTAGCAGATGCTGGAAATAAAGAGCTGGAAGGAGGGAGGTTCCCAGACTCATCTGCCCCACCTATCTGGTCCTCCAGCCTCCTTTTGGTGGTAGGAAGTGAGATTATACCTGCTCTTGGAGATCTCATCTGGGGGCACTGAGGGGATCCCGGGGAAGGGTCATTTAAGAGATGTTTTCCCTAATTATTTAGGTCCCAAAGGGGTGAGGGATGGAGCTTAGGCGGACAGACTGGTGGAGCTGGACCCAAGAACTAAGGGCTAGCCCCACTGGGCCCCCCTGTCCAGGGCCTCCTCCTTGGGCATAGAGCAGGCTTTCCCTCTCCTGCCTTTGTTTACCCCTCCGCTTCCCTGGTCCCCCATATCCTCCTGTCTTTTACCCCTCGGACCGTACACATCCTTCAGATTCTGCTGCAGCCTCTGCAGGAAGCCCCGGGTTCCTCCCCTGCTGCTGAGCTGCAGCCCTGGGGCCTGCTGCCTGAGTTGCTGGTTTTGAGGAGACTTGCTTCCCACCACCACTCATACTGGGTGCTCCTGGGTGGTTAGGGACACATAACCAGGACTCATTTACATTACTTGATTAAAGCGTCCTGTCCTGAGGCTTTGTTGGAGAAAGAGGGAAGGGGAGATATTTAGAGAGGAAGAGATGAGGTCCCTCCCTGAAGGGAGAGGGGCCGAGTCAGGCTCAGGATGCAGACAGGAAGTGGGCAGCCCTTCAGACGGGGAGATGGAGACCATCACCTGTGATGTGATGGGGAGCAGAGGAGGGAGGAGATCCTAAAGCACAAGCGTGGGGACACATCAATGACCAGGTCGACCTGAGCCCTGGACACACTCGGAGACACTTGAGACAGAGAGTCCTGGAGGAGAGGCCTGTTCAGAGTGGGCTTCCTGGAGGAGGAGGTCGATGGCTAGGGGCACAGGTTGAGGGAAGAGCCAGTGGGAACGTGGGCTCTCCTGGGTGGCTGGAGACCCTCCAAACCCCGCTGTGGGTGGTGAGGTCTGCCCCTCAGCAGTTTTCTCCTCCCCGCCCCTTCTAGGTGCGGTTCCTGGAGCAGCAGAACAAGCTGCTGGAGACCAAGTGGGCGCTGCTGCAGGAGCAGAAGTCGACCAAGAGCAGCCGCCTCCCGGGCATCTTTGAGGCCCACATTGCCGGCCTGCGGAAGCAGCTGGAGACACTACAGCTGGATGGGGGCTGCCTGGAGGTGGAGCTTCGGAACACACAGGACGTTGTGGAAGACTTCAAGAATAAGTACTGCCCCTCCAGTGCGACCTGGGACATCTATGCCCTGGGCCAATGTGCCCCTCTCAGCTGACCCTCTGCAAATCCTCTCTGGGTCGGGGGTCAGAGGGTGGCAGCTGCTGGGTCTCCTGAAGGGAAGATCTTGACTAGGGAAGAGCTTGACTAACACCTTCCCTGCCTCTCCTCTCTCCTCTCTGTTCCTGGGGGCTATCTTCAAGTCCTTCTGGTCTTTTCTCCCAACTTTTTTACTCGCAGTGAAAATATCTCAGCCCGGCCTGATCGGCACTGTTTCCTTTGGGTGCCTGACCAAGGCCCAGGAGAGGGCAGGGCGGAAGGTGTCCTATGACAGATGGGCACAACTCTTAGATTATTCTAGAACAGCTCCATTTTGTTCTGGTGAGGAATGGGAGTCCAGAGTTTCAGGGGCTTGATCGAGCTCACGTTAGCAGATCACTGGGAGGGCTGGGGCTTGTTTTGTGGCCTCTGACTCCCAGGAGGAGACTTGGAGCCAACTTGGGATGGAAAGAAGGAGAGAGAATGATTACTGTGAGCTATGGCTGTGGGGGTGGGTCTGGCCTGGGCAGGAACTGGCAAGGAGGCTGTGAGGAGGGGCAGGGAGTGCAGAGGCTGGGAACACTGGGTTTTGAGGACAGACCTTTGAGGTGCCTGTTCTCATTGGACAAACACCAAAGCCTGAGGCTTGGCTGGGCATCCCTGCCGTGGGCACTCTGGGGGAATGAGTGAGTTCTGTGCTCTGCCTGGGGATGTATGACTAAGCCTGAGCAGGGACACTGGCTCTGCCTGGAGGTAGAACAAACAAAGGCCTCGGCAGGGAGTGCCTCCCCCTCCCCCTGGACTTCCCTAGGGCAACAGTCAACAGGATTAATCCTGCAGCAGGTGGAACCAGACAGGTGCAGGGCTGGGAAGTCCTGGGGCAACTGGTGAGCCCCTGCTGGCAGGTGTGCACGTGTAGGTGTGCATGTGTGCGCGCGCGCGTGTGAACATACAACTTCCCCCACACAGAGTGCTTTCCTGGGGGGCCAGGCTGAGCTCCAGGCTCAGGCTGAAGGAGGACCTGGAAGGGGATGCAGGGAAGGGTCCTGAGTGCAGCTACTGGGGAGCTCCTCTCTGCACACCTCTGGGCCCAGCGGCAAGGCGCCCAGGCAGGACAGACGGCCTCGCGGATGTTTTCACAGCTGTTCTAGAGGACGTGGGGGAGTGGGACTTTGGGAATCTGGGCTCCTAGAGGGCCTCTGCCTGCCCAAGCATCCTGCTCCCTACCGTGGTTGCCCCACGTTGTGCCTGCTACTACTTTAGCAGCTCGTGGGCACTGCTGAGTTCCTGTTCCAGACACCTTTTTTGAGTCATTAAATAAATCCTGGGTCAGGCCCACTGCTCTCTTGCTCTATTCCTTGCTTTGCCAAAGTCCTCCTATGGGCAGGCTGGCTCCTTGGGAGGAAGAGGGATGGGGGGTGCGGCTGTGGGAGTGGGGCTGGAGGCTTGGCCACCTAGTTGGGGCCTGATTCTTCCCCCTTCCTGAATCCACAAGGTTGCTCCTTCAGGCCCCTTCTTCACCCTCAGGGAGTGGGATTTAGTAGTGGTTAAGACGTGGGCTCAGGAGTCAGACTTCTGGGCTTCAAGTCTGGGCTTAGCAGGTTAGTGACTGGGCAGAGTACGCTGCCCCTCTGTGCCACTGTTCCTTTCCCTGCTGAGCATGGCACCAATGTTATAGGACTGTTGTGGGGATTAAATGAGCAAATGCATGGGTAACACGTAACAGTGCGGGCTCCGTATGAAGCGGTCCCTAAGCATGATTATTATTTGCCATCTCACTGCCAGTATACGCAGCCTTTTCCTTTAATTTGCATGTTCTCTGCTCCCCCACCCTCATCCCGTACCAAGACTCAAAGCCCTAGAAACAGCCATATGGAAAAGTCAGGGACATTTTGTTTCACAGCTGACACCTGTTTTCTCAGGTGTGTCACTAAGAAGGGGGTGAGGGCGGGGCAGGGCAGATGTTCACACCTGGATATGGGGGGTGGATGGAGGCAAAACTGCATCCGCACCACACTGCCCTCCTTCACTGCAGGTACGAAGATGAAATTAACCGTCGCACGGCTGCCGAGAATGAGTTCGTGGTGTTGAAGAAGGTAAGGGGGGCAGACAGGTAGGATGGGGGGGCATTGTTTGAAAACACATGGGACAAGGGACCACAGGCCTCTCGCCTGAGCAGCCAGTAGGGTCCTGTGGTCAAGGTCTGGCTGGGGTCTACAAGAAGGGAGTGATGGGCTTGGAGAACGACAGATCTGGGAGCCAGGCCCTACTAGTCCAGCCTGCCTCATGTGCGTGTATGTGTGTCCGTGTGTGTGTGTGCATATCTGTGTGTGTATTTGTGTGTGTGTGTGTGTGTGTCTGGGAAGTCACTAGACTTGTTTCTGGGCTTGGAGGGGTTAGAATTAAGATTATAGGATGGAAATGAGAAAGGGCAATTTCAACCCCGAACAAGGGTATGTTCTATCATGGTCAGAACATTTAATTGAAAATAAGCATGGCATGTGGTGGGCCTGCAATATTTGCTGAATGAGTAGGGTGGGCTGCCCTGAGGCAGAGTGAGTTCCCCATCCCTGGAGGTGTGCAAGCTGAGGTTGGAAGGCCTAAGGAATATCTGAGAGAGGCTTGACTTAAGATGCTGATTCAAAGCACACTCACTCTGTGTTCCAAGCCCACACACAGAAATGTAATCTTCCCCAGAGTGCTGGGTCCTTGGAGATTCAGGGATGAGTGGAAGTGAGCCCTCCTCCCAGGAGCTTAACCATGGGGAAGGATGACTAGCAGGGGCCTAGGTGTCACCTGGACCTGAGGTGTTACCTGTGGCCGGCCTGCCTCAGTGTCACCCAAGCAGCAAGCTCCATACTTAGGCTGGAGATTTTCCATCTCTGGGAGCAGTGTCCTCGAGTCTGAATGATTTCATGATCTCCCATTTGGTGAGAATTTGAAGCTCATAAAGTTAAAGTGATTTGTTCAAGTTCATGTAGCTCGTAGGTGGCAGAGCCAGGTGGGTGTGTAAACCATCAAAGCCTTCAGGAACTGGTGAAGTGCTAGGTTTGGGACTATCAGGGCTGAGAAGGCACCTCAGTCCTGGGGATGTGTGGTGATGGTACCTATCTCGCAGCCTGGGGCTTCCAGTGGAGGAAGCTTCCTGCTGTGGGCACGTCCCGCAGCCTGGAGGAGCTGTATATTTCTTGGTAGGGCAGTGGTCGGGGCTGGATGATGCTGGCTTGCTCCTGCCCCTGCTAAATGATTTGTGTACCGAGAACATGGTGACCCTCTACCTCTTCTCACCACCACCCCTCCCAGGATGTAGATGTTGCCTACATGAACAAGGTGGAATTGGAGGCCAAGGTGGACGCCTTGAATGACGAGATCAACTTCCTCAGGACTCTCTATGAGGAGGTGAGGACCTCAGGGGTGGGAGAGATGCTACGTCCTACATTTCCTAACCAGGGAGCCATCTGGTCCACCACTTGCCTCTGGGCCAGTCTGGGTGTGTGTTGGGCAGTTTACCCTGCTCTTTAATCTTTCTAATTCAGGAATCTATAGTGGGCAAGGAGTTCAGGAGGAGCTGAGGCAGCACAGAAGAGTGGAGTCAGTCAAAACTGGCCTTCTAGAGACGTGGGATGACCATTTGCCAGGGAGGGGGATTGGGAGGGGCAGAAAGGAACCAGGTGGATGTCAAGGGATCTGGGCAATGACAGGGTTCACAGGTGGCCTGGGTGGGTTGGCAGGGGAGCCTGAGTCAGGAGAAACTGGAGTGCCTGAGGGTTTACGCCCCCAACTCAGCCATTCTGTCTGTCCACCCCTCCCACCTCCTCTGCTGCTCAGCCTTGCCTTGCCTTCGGCTTCCAGCTCCTTTCCCTCATGTGGATTTAAAAACCTCTTCATCCCATCAGTGTGAGTCTCTGGCCTTGTGCAGAGGAGAGGGTGGCCGATCATCTGGTTGGTCTGGGACATAATTACACTTGAGGCTGATTACAGACTAGTTCTCATTTCTCTTCAGTTGAGTCTTGGCCTGAGCATCCTGCCTCCATTAGCCCTTCTGAGAGAATTTCCACATGTGTTAATTTCAGGGGCTGGCTCCTTGAGTCTGACTTTGGGTTCTCCTAGTCTCAGTGCAAGTCTTCATATGTTATATACGTGTGTGGGGGTGTGTGTATTATATACATGTATATGCAATTCTTTTCCTTTGAAAAGAGACATATATACTCATTGCAAAAAATCCAGAACATTAAGTAAAGCAGAAAATTGAAAACAGGCCTCCTATACCTACTCTTATCATTTTGGTGTCTACCTTTTCAGCCTTTTTCTGTGCATATGTTTACACTGAGACACAGAAATATATATTTTAATGAAACAGAATCAGTTGTTTTTTCATGTGATGATATACCATGCATATATTTCCTTGTCTGTAAATACAGCTGTATCATCAGTTTTAAAGGCTGCAGAGGGTTCCATTATAAGGTGGAATATGACATTTTACCCACCACTCATGATCGATCCCCTCACAAGAGACCTCACAGCCAGGAGCCACCACAGTTGACCACACTCTCTCACTTGTTTGTCTGCTGTGATCCTGCCAGACTCTTATTTGAGAAGTTGCTAACGGGCTCTTCCGGGAGCCAGGGCTGGGCGGAGCCATTTAACAGGTGCCTGGGCTGTGCCCCTTGCTGCCTGGGTACTCACTCGCACTCCGGCCTCATCTCCCTTTTTCTTGCTCTAGTGTGTGGGGAAGATCCTAGGATGGGAAGTGGGGGGTCCCAGGGTGGAAAGATCCCAGGGTGGGAACGGGAATGAGTTATGCCCCAGGTCCTGACATTCTGTTCTGTCCCTACAGGAGTTCAAAGAGCTGCAGTCCGAGATCTCAGACACGTCTGTGGTCCTGTCCATGGACAACAGCCGCTCCCTGGACCTGGACGGCATCATTGCTGAGGTCAAGGCCCAGTATGAGGAGATCGCCAACCGCAGCCGGGCCGAGGCCGAGACCATGTACCAGACCAAGGTGTGCTGCCACTGGAGGAATATTTTCTCTTCCTGGCAGGGTCCTCAGTGGTGGCTTCCCTTACTCCTCACTCAGTCCCAAGCCTTCAGGGCCTGGGTCCCACTGTGCTGACAGGCACCAAGGGTTAAGTCTGTGGTGGTCTCCAGTGTCCTGGGAAGAAGAGGAGGCGAAGTCCAGGTCCCTGCCCAGGGAGAGTCCAGCCTGATGGGGTAGGGCAGGGCAGAGGAAATGCACATAGATTAATAATTATTGTAACTAAAATTTGGCAAGTGTGCACAGTGCTAGGCAGTGTTTCAGATATTTTACCGGCACTGACTCATTTAACCCACACAACAGCCCTATTATGTGGGCACTATTATTATCCCCCTTTTACAGATGAGGATACTGAAGCACCTCGAGGTTAAGTTATTTGTCTAACTCCACACAGCTAGTGAATGGAGGAGCAGGGACTGAATCCTGGGTCCAAGGGCTCTGGACCAGGCAGGTTTAATCATTACATGCACCGTATGGGAGCAGGGCAGCTGATGGTGCAGGTGCTGGGGGAATGGGCAGCGGGGTGCTGGGGTAAACCAGTGTCCCGGGGGAGGAAGCCTGAGGGTTTAAAAGCAGCACAAAGGAATGTCTCTGCAGAGATAGGAAGTCATCCATGGTGCATGTGAGAACACACGTATGCCAATAAGGATACCCAGGTTTAGACTTTCTGTGTGACCTGCGGGCAGTCCTTTCCCTTCTCTGGGACTCATTCTCCTCATCTGTGAAATGGGTGGTGCTGATCAAGGGGTGAATAGGTGAGGATCTGAGACATCCAGTGACTCTCCAGCACTGGGACGTCATGGGCATGGGAAGAGCCCCGGGATCAATGGGGATGGGCCCGGGGAGTCATCCTTGTCCTTGTCGTGGCTGGGAGGAGACTGAAGCCCTGCCTCACCCCAATGTCCAAGAGTCCAGCCTCCTGGCATCGGGCAAAGCTTGCTAGGAGTCAGAGTGTCCCTCCCTGGGAAGATAAGCTTGGAGGGCTTGTCACTCAGAACCCGGGGCCTTCTTTGGGTGGGGAGAAGACGAGTCACCTGTAATCATGACCACCCCCGCCATCCTTCTCTGTGTGGCCTCTCCAGTTTGAGACCCTTCAGGCCCAGGCTGGGAAGCACGGGGATGAACTTCGGAATACCCGAAATGAGATTGCGGAGATGAACCGGGCCGTCCAGAGGCTGCAGGCGGAGATCGACAGCATCAAGAACCAGGTGGGCCCCAGCCCTCCTCCCTGAGGCATGTGAAGGGCAGCCAGCTGAGGCCAAGCTCAGGATGAGGAGCCAAAGGCTAGGGGCGAGGGTGTCAGCCCTGTCCCTACGGCCCTGGAGGCAGAGGCTGGTGCAGCTCAAGTCTCTCTGGCCCACGTGTGAGCTCCCCAGGACAAAACGTTCCTGGCCAGGTCCTGGCTTGACCGAAGGGAGGATAGGGGTCCTAGCTGGGCCTACAGCCTATGGAGGAAGCCTCAGGCTGGCTAGCCAGAGCCACCATTTGTTACCACACTGATACTGGGCCCTCTTCATGCACCTAGCTCTGGGTGCCATCCAGTGTCCCTAGAAGCGGGGGGCCGGAGGCAGCAGAGTCCCTCACTGTGGCTCGCAAGGCCCTGTCCCATCCACTGACCTCACTCCCCACCGCTCCCTCTCCCGCTGTGCTCTTGCTGCTTCCTGTATCTTCCATTTGCCAAGCATCTTCATGCTTCAGGGCCTCGGCACGCGGTGTTCCTGTCACCTGGAATGTGGTTCTCCCAGCTCCGTACGTGGCTACCCTCTTCTCCCCCCTGGGCTTTAGGACAGAAGACCTCTTCTCAGGGATCTCTCTCAGCAGTCTGTATGAGGTTCCCTGAAACACTCACTACTCTCTGAAATTTTCTGTCTTATTGACTACTGACTTACTAGGTAAGTCTTACTAATTAAGTATAAATAAGTATTGTCCCCCACCTCCACTGGAATATTAAAAATGCCTTAAGAGCAGGGACCCTGCTTCTGTCTGGTTCACTGCTCCTCCCTGCCCAGCACCTCACTCATGGTCGGGGCACAGGTTTCAGATAACAGACTGATGGGAGGATGTGCTGTGAAGCTGGGGTGGGGCACATTGATGAGGAAGGGTCCCCCAAGCCCTGGCCAAGGCATGGGGGTGGGAGGGCAGCGAAGCCAGAGCAGGGGTCTGCAGCGGGGAGGGAGAGAAGCCGATGGGTGCAGCAGCTTCAGAGGGCTAACTCTCAGGTGAGCCAGAGCCTGGGAGGTGGGGGTGATCTACCCAGAAGTGTCCTCCCCTTGGAGTCCGGCAGGCCTGTTTACATGAGGGGGAGGGCAGAGGCTGCCTCCTGGCATAGATGCAGGGCCATGAATCACCGGTGCAGCGAGCCCAGCGTCCAGGCCAGGAGGGGAGGCACAGAATAATAAATGACCATTTCCCAAATCCCTTGTCACATCTGGTTCTCCTCTCCCCATGCCAAGGCAGAGCCACACCCTGGAGCTGGGGGAGTCTACCACCATCAAGGGGCTCAGAGGCAGTGGGATGGCCCTGCCAAGGGGGCAAGAGTGTGACAGGGAAGGGCACCGACCAGTGGATGGGGGCAGAGGGCATCAGCCAGCCTCCTGGGGAGGATTGGGGGTGTTGGCAGCGAGGCAGAGTGCATGCACTGAGAGGAAAGGATCTGAGGGCAGAGGACAGTCATGAGAAGGAAGGAGGAGGAGCGCTGGGCTTGGGGATGGGGATGGTGGCCCTCTGAGCTGAACAAGAGGCCACCCAGGACTGGACAGGCTCTTCTAGTGGGGGACGGGCCACAGGAGAGGGAATAGTAAGGCGTGGCAGGAAGCTGCAGCTGCGGCTCAAGTCCATTGAGCATCATACCACCCCTGTCCAAACCTGGGGGACTATTGATCTGGGGTGTGACGGTTTCAAGCAGTGTCTCTATGCTCCAAGTCTCCCTGTTCTGGGCATGTTCCAAACTGGTTCCTGTTTTGAAGGTATTTTTGGTTCCGGTCAGCTACCTGAAATTTGGGGGCTAAATTAGGATCCCATAGACTTGGAGCTTCTCCAGCTAGGGGTTAAGGGTAGTGGGCATTTGTAAATCATAATAGCATTTATTTATAACAGTGATCATAATAGTGTTTATTAAACACTTACTGTATGTTAGACACTGTGCGAGGCCTTGTATATTATCTCATTTAATACTTTGCAGTATCCCTGTGAGGTAGAAACTGTGATTACTGCTATTTCAGAAAAGAGGAGACTGGCTTAGAAGGGTTGATTCTAAGATCACATGGCTTGTAAGTTGCAGAGCCAGAGTTGGAACCTAGGCATTAGATATCAAAACCCATGTCTTAAATCCTTAGGATTCCATGGTGCTTGGGGGAGTGGGCTGGTGCCAGTGAAGCCACTGTAAGCAAGTTGCCCACATGCTGACTGCAGGATGGGGAGGCAGGAAGGCCGTGACTGGCGAGGCCTGCCCCCTAGCTCACAGCTCCACTTCCGCCCACAGCGTGCCAAGTTGGAGGCTGCCATCGCTGAGGCTGAGGAGCGTGGGGAGCTGGCACTCAAGGATGCACGCGCCAAGCAGAAAGAGCTGGAGGCTGCCCTGCAACAAGCCAAGCAGGACATGGCCCGGCAGCTCCGGGAGTACCAGGAGCTGATGAATATCAAGCTGGCCCTGGACATCGAGATCGCCACCTACCGCAAGCTGCTGGAGGGCGAGGAGAGCAGGTGAGGACACAGAAGCTGGGCAGGGGATCCCTCTGGGGCTCAGTAGGGCCTGGGGCTTAACATCCCTCCATCTGCAAGCATTTCCTGCGTACACTCTTCGGCAGGGCACTGGGAGTGGGAGGTGTAGGGAGGGAACAGATGATGTTTGCTTATTGCCCTGGATGAGATGACTATTTAGATGGAAAGACCATATGGTGTAAAGCTTGGTGGGCGGGAAAGTTGAGGGGATAACAGCGCTTTTGGTGTGTGTGGCCATTAGCAGGGTCATCTTATCTGATCCTCAGAACACATTCAGGTGAGCAAGTCAGGTATTCCTGAGTCCCTAGTTTACAGAAGGAAAACTGGTTAGTTTTATTAATTGAGGGGACAGGGCCAGTGTGCGGTCAAGCTCTGCTGATTCCTGGTTCTAGTGGCGTCAGGCTGCTTCTCACTACATGACTGAGTGCTAAGTCCCGTGGTATTGCCCTATCCTGGTGGAGAGGTGAATTTCCCCCTGTCCCTAGAGAGATCTGCATATTCACCTGAAGCCTGAGACAAGGCTGGACTGGGCTAGTCTTACAGGAAATTTTTCATGAGAGCCATGGAACCTCTGAAGTTGGGTCTTCATACTTACTGTGATTGGTTGGTTGACTCATTTGGTCAACAGACAAGGGGCCTGGAAGCTTCCTAGCATCCCCATCTCTTGCCCTTAGTTTTTCTCCGCCCCTTTCCTGGACTTAGGGCTGCTGGAGACAACTGGACTTCCCTCCCTCCCTCTGCTAAATGGAGACCTCCTTTACCCCTCTGCAGAGTAAACGCATCTGGAAGGTCGAGGGCTTGGTGTCAATGGGGCTGTGAGTCAAAAAGCAAATGTATCCAGCTGTCTGGAGTGGATTTTTAATTTCCAGTGCAAGACTTGTTTCAGCCCCACAGGCTGCTGAAAGCCACTCCACCTCCCTCCCCTTCTCTCCTCAGTCCAGGCTGGAGCTGAATTCACTCAATCAACAATTCACTAATTATTTCCACACACATTAAGTAATTCCTGTGTGCCAGACCTCATGCTAGGGACTGGAGATGCAGGAATCAATAAGCTACAGCCTACTTTGAGAATTTTATGGTCCAATCAGGGGAGGCAGCCATCCACATAAACAATGAAGGTGGCTGCTGTTGACCAACTCCTGAGTGCCAGGGCTTTAGGTAAGTTATGTTATTTAACCATCACAAACAACCCTGTGAGGTCAGTACTGAGTTAGGTGAGGAAATGGAGGCTCCGAGACACTCCCCAGGTCATGTAGCCAGTAGGCAGGAGGGCCGAAGTGAACCCCCCTCCCTACTCCTCACTCATTTTGTAACAAGGCTGAAGGAAGGCTGGGCATGTGGAGACAAAGCAAAGGAGCATCAGTGCTGCCTGAGGCCTGGACAGAGGGGTGTGGGAGTTCTTCCAGTGCTGAGGCCCTCACAGGTCTTTCCTCTGCCCCCAGGTTGACCGGAGATGGAGTGGGAGCCGTGAACATCTGTAAGTTCTTGGCTGTGGGCCCGTCCCCTCTGCTGTGCAGACTAGGCTGGGTCTGTAGGATGGCACATTGGCCTGAGGGCCTGGCCTTGTGGCGGCCGGGAGCCTCCTTCCCTTTGACAGTTTTCAGTAGGGACCCTTACGCTCCCATCCAGCCAGGCAGGCTCAACAGCCCAGGGGAGCCGTGCAAGAGGGCAGGGTGGGGCTGGGGGCAGCGTGGACCAGAGGCTCACCACTGTTGGAGGCTCCTTCTGGGCTGGCCCTGGCTGTTGTGGGAAGGGGAGGTGGGTGGGGGGAGGAAGATGGGCAGCTGCGGCAGGAGGGTGGGGCCTCGGGTGGTGGGCCTCACTCTGATGGAGACCTCCTCCCTTCTCACTCAGCTGTGGTGAATTCCACTGGCGGTGCTGGCAGTCGGCTGACCTTCGGAGGAACCATGGGCAACAATGCCCTGAGATTCTCCAGTGGCGGAGGGCCCGGGGCCCTCAAGACCTACTCCATTAGGACCACATCTGCTACTGGCAGGAGCACCCTCAACTGAGCCCCGGGAGTGGGAGACCCTTACCCTGACCCCATAGTTACAAGACAAGTCCCATCCCTGGTCCCAAGACTGCAAGGCAGTCTGAAAAATGATGTCAGAATAGCTTCCAATAAAGCAGCCTCTTTCTGAGGCCTGGGCCAGCCCCAGCTCAGCCCCTTGTATCCTGGCTTCATTAGGCTGGGCAGGGAAAGTGGTGGGGAGGGAGGGGCTCTAGGGAGCGCATCATCTGTCCTGATTACTGGGCGAGCACATGGGTGACATGGGGGTGCTGCCCTAAGGAGCTTGGCTTTTATCCAGAGAGAGGCCGTGGCCCACACCCAGGGCCAGGGCTGATTCAGCTCTTTCCTGAAGAAGCCCAGAAACCCCAGAAGTGCTGGCTCTGCCAGGAAGTGGGCACTGGAGTCCTCCCCTGCGGAGGGGGTGGGAGGGCTGTTTGCACCCCCACTCCCAATACCCTGTGCTGTCAGAGAATGTTGCTTAGTAGTGAGAAGGCCGCAAATATTTAGCCGTCTAGGCCTGGGTCTCGCGTGGACCAGCCAGCTGGCAGATCAGCCGCCCTCAGCCCTTCCTGGTGCTGGATCTGCCAGTCCCTGGGGCCCAGGATGGGGTGTGTGTCTGGGGTCCTGGAGGGGGCTCTGGGGGTCTGGGATTCTGTGGGGGTGATAGTGTTGGGAGAAGGTCTGTGTGTGTTTGGGAGGGGTGCAGGGTGGGGGAGGGGTCCCAGAGTCTAGATGCCTGGTAGGGGGCCCTGGGCCTAGGTCGTGGGCTGAGGGATGGGCTGTGAATCAACCCCTGGGGGTGGGAGGAGAGGAGGGTATTTGTGTATTGTGTGTGCTTAATGGGGCATCTATATATGTCAGGGTCTCTGAGGGGGGTCTGTGTGTCTGTGAGTATGTGCATTGTTTTGGGGTCTGTGCTTGGTCATCTCCATCCCTGACGGACAGCAGCACATATGATGGGCACTGGGGGCGAGGTAGGAGGTCTCTATGTCTGGGACCCCCCTGGGGGTGATGGTGGTGGTGTGCGTGGGGGGTTGGGGGTACTATCTCAGGAGTGCTGGTTTCTAGGGGGAGGTGAAGTCTGCATATTTGATCTCACGGTCAGAACTTTTCGTATGTTGAGGTGGGGGTGGAGTGGAGGAGTGGAGGAAATGGACCACTGGAGTCCCAGCGGCTGCAAGTGATGAGGTCCACACCAAAGATGTCAGGAAAGCCAGGCCCTTCCCCTTCTGGCTCAGGATCCTCCCTGTGGCCTTTCTCACTTCCCTTCTAGCTCCTCCTCTTGCTTCTGTTGTGTCTGGGTTTTGGGGGCTGTGGGTCCATGTCCCCCTGCACCACTCAGTGTGGCACCGGGCGGGGGTGCCTTAGAGACACTGTCCCTCAGTCCGCTGTCCCTCTTTGCTGAGAACATCTCCTCTGTTGCCTCAGAGAGGGGCAAAAACTGAGCCGGAAGGCCACATGTGTAGGCAGAAATGTGTGTAGGGAGATTCTTGGAGCACATTATAAATGACCCAGGAGTTTTATTGGAAACTTGGAGACCTTGGCTGAGAGAGGGAGAGAGAGCCAGGCAGCAGCTAAAGTTGTCTCCTGGGAGACACAACCTCAGTCACCATGGGAGAGTTTAGAAGGCTGGGGAGGCAGCAGCAGGTCCACATCAGAGGGGCTCTGGGACCAATCTGTCCCTTAGAAGCCACAGGCATCCAAGCCCTTAGAGCAGCCAGAGTCAGGATTTGCCCAGGGCTGGAGGAAACCAGTCATTTAGACTCTGGGGATGGAGGGGAGATGCCAGACCTGCCGGCAAGGCGCCCGGCCCTCCCTGGAAGAAATGAAGAGAGGAAGCAAGAGAGAGAGATGCAGGTAAAGAAGGCAGCAGTTGGGGCTGATCATGCCGGCTGGTTCCCGAAGCCCTTCTGCCCAGCAAGTGCAGGGGCTTTAGGATCTCCGGGACCCGCTGCTGAAGGCAGGGACGCTTGGCTGGTGGAGCCGCGTATGTACAAAGTGGGAGGAGCTACACAAACCGCACCAGGCGGCCGCCGCCGCTGCTCTGGCCGCAGGGCGCGCACAGGCCGGTGCGCAAGGACACGTTCCCGGTGCGGGGGGCGCTGCAGACGCTTCCCGTCACCGGCCGGGCGCTGGACACCCAGAGGTCCCCGCAATAACCCCTCCCCGGGAGCTGCTGACACCTGTTGGGGAGGACAGGAATTACTACCCGAGGGAGGTGGGCGCCAGCAGCAGCCCCTTGCCTGCTGTCCAGAGTACCCCCGCCTTCCCTTGCTCAGAGCTCCTTCCCTCTGTTTCTATTCTCCCTTCCCCCTCATACACCCTCACATCTGGGCAGACCTTCCTGCAGTCTAACCTCAAGCATCCTTGAGAAACTTGTTAGCCCAGGCCCTCCATTTAGGCAGTAATAGCTATTTAAGTTCTCATAATCATTCACTGCCACATCCCCCTCCTTCCTTTCAGGATCTTAATTGTGGCCAGCACTGGCTTCCTGTTTTTGCAAATAAAGTTTTATTAGAACCCAGCCACATCTATTTATAAGTATTGCTTGGTGGTGGTTGCTTTCACATTACAAGGACAAGTTGAGCAGTTGAGCAGACACTGCCTGACCCACAAGCCTAAAGTATTTACTATCTGGTCCGTTAAGAAAAAGTTTGTTCATCAGGAAACCTGACCCCTTATTTCAGAACCCACAGTATAGATTACTTACAGACATTTACAGCACCAATGCCCTCATACAACCTTGTTGGGAGAGCAAAGAGACAAAAATTAGTTGGGGGGAGCAGAACCTGCAAATTTCCTCCTTCAAGTAATGATGCAAATTAGATGCAAATAACACAAAAACATGCTCCTGACTCTAAGAACAGTTTGGAGGATGAAGAGATATCCTCCCCCCAGTGTGATCCTCACCTCTGCTCCTCGCCTTCCAGCAGGCGCCGGTAGGTGGCGATCTCGATGTCCAGGCCCAGCTTGGAGTTCATCACCTCCTGGTACTCCCTGACCAGGCAGGCCATGTCCTGCTTGGCCTTCTGCAGGGCTTCCTCCAGTCCCGCCAGCTTGCAGCGGGCATCATTAATGGCGGCCTCACCCTGCTGCTCAGCCTGGGTCACTGCTGCCTCCAGCTTGGAGTTCTGGGAGCGGGGGAGGGTTATTGAGGTTCCCTGTTCTGCATTCAAGGTCAGAGGCCAGGTACCCACTAACCATTGATTGTCAGAGGAAGGTGGCGCCTTACTCATTTGTTAGGTCAGAGGTTGCAAATTAGCATTCCCTGGGAATGTTGGCAGTGTCTTTAATTTTTGAACTTTAATATTAAAATCCAGATTCCTGGCTTCTCTTGAAAAATCAGAGGACCTGGCCACACTGGACTGTAGGGACTGCCTCAGTTGTCTCTGATCAGCTTTGCCCTTAGTGCTTTCCAGTTTACCACACCCTAGTGCCTCCAGTACAGCCTGCTTCACTCACAACCTCTGGGGACCTCTGAGTGTGCGATCACTGATCTAGAACAATGGGCCAGAGAGGTGAAATGGCTTCCTCCAAATCACATGGTGAGCTAGTGGCAGGGCTGGTTTGAAACCCCAGGTTTCCTGTCCCGCAGACCAGTGCTGTTTCCTCTGCCCCATTCTGCCTCTAAGACCATGAAAGCCCCGGTCATTCCATTCCCCCCCAATACCTCTCCCCACTCCACCCCACATTCAGTGGGAACGGATTGTGTTTCCATGGAGGGGACTTGCTGAAAGTTTGATGTTGCTCCTTTCCCCACACTTTGGCAAGGGGTCTGACTTAAAATCCCTCAGCTGCAGGTTAGCTCTGTTCTCTTTCTACACTGAGGGGTGCGCCAGGCGCCTGTACCTGGCACTTGGCGTTCTCTACCTCTGCCGTCAGCCTCTGGATCATGCGGTTCAGCTCATTGATCTCCTCCTTGGTGCGGAGCAGGGTCTCGCCATGCTGGGCCACTGTGGCCTTCATCTCCTCACACTGAGGGGGGAAGCAGAGAGGCTCATGGCGCTCAGGATATGTCATCCCACTGAGCCCCACATCTGCACATCTGCCACTGCATCCTGAGAGCTGCCTGCCCTTCCCTTGCCCATCCCACCTAGACAAAGGCTGAAGCCCTTTTTGCATCTGCCCTGCTGGGGTTCTGAGAAGGGGATGCTGGGCCACTCACCTTGCTGCGGTACCAGGACTCGGCCTCAGCCCGGCCACGGCTGGCAATGTCGTCGTACTGAGCCTTGATCTCTGCCACAATGCTGTCCATGTTCAGGTTCCGGCTGTTGTCCATCTTGACGGTGACTGAAGTGTCTGAGATGTGGGCTTGGAGGACCTGAAGCTCCTGGAGGTGCAGTATGGGGAAGTGATAAGAGCTTCTTGGACCAGGACCCCACTCCCGGCAGCCCACCCTCTCCCAGTCCTTCCCTATCCCCTGCTTCTGCTTCCTTCACAGTCTCTGAAGCTTCATCTCCAAGGTGGTCTCCCCACCTCAACCCTGGAACCTCTCAGTGCTCCTCAGGCCCAGAATCCCGAGGCTGAGAGGAGCCCAGGTCTGAGGCCCATTGCCTGATTTCAGTCATGGCCTCCTGCCTCCATCCTTTAGGTCTAGGACCAGAATTGAAATTGTGTGGTAATTGCCACCACAGTAACCAGGAACGCAGCTTGTGTGGGCTTGGCCGATGACACACGAAACTATTGTTCTTCACCTTCTGACAGTAAACCTGCCTTGGGTCCCTCAACTCTGCTCTGCACCCCCCTACCCAGAAGCCAAATGGTGGCAAGTCCTTTCCAGTGTGCCGCTGCTCTGTGACTTCTCACCTCCCGATACAGCTGCTTCAGGAAGTCTACCTCTTGGATGAGGGCCTCCAAGTTGGCCTCCATGTCCGACTTGTGGAGGTAGGCACAGTCCACCTCCTAAAGGGAGAGAGCAGCACAGGAGTCTCACTGGGGAGACAACACAGAGCTCTCCCCACCAGGGAGGGGCACCCCATAGGCTGGGCACACTCCCCGGACCCTCCTTAGCTGTTCATCCTAGAGCTTGGTGTCGAGGGGTTTGGTGAAGTCCTTTATGCAGTTGAAGGTGTCAGGAACAGGTCTGGGTAAAGGAGGGGGTCCCAAGGTTTCTAGGCACTTCCTCTGGTACCCACTGGGATGGTCTCACTAGAAACCACATCTTGCACTATCATGAAACTTAGGATCAGGTATAAAATGGCTCAGTTCTAATGATGCCCCACCCCTCTCTGCTCTGGAATCTTATGGAAAGAAATCTAGAGATCTGCCCCCAAGCCAGCGTGACGCAGGGAAAGACCCTTGATCTCTGTGTCTCAGTTTCCTCCCAGTAATCCTTGCCTTCCTCACATGGAGGTGGCTGGAAGGACCTGATGAGAGTCCACAGAATGGCACTGGTGCTGAGTCAAGGTTAAGAGGTGAGGAACACGGGCACTGTTCACGCCAGCATTTCCCAGCTGTTGCCAGCCTGAGAATGGAGCTATACCCTAGCATTCATGTGTTCTTTCATTCACAAAAATGTATAGGGTGCCTATTCTCTGCCAGGCACAGGGCAGTAGGAGGTGAGAAGCCATTGCCAGATGGGAATTACCTTGGATGGGGGAAGATTGCCCTGCTTGAAGCAGACAGTGTACTTTGATGTCCAGGACGGCCCAGGGAGCACTGGAATATTTGGGGGAGAAACAGGGAGAGGTTGGGCAGGGTGATTCTGGAGGAGTCGCTCAGCCTTTCTGAATTACAGAGCTCCCTCCTGCCTCTGTCCTTGGTTCTGAGCTGTGGGATGAGTAATCTGGGATCACTCACCTTCTTCAGGGCCCCAAATTTATTCTCAGTGGTGGTCCTTAGTGTCACCTCCTCCTCATACCTGGGGACACAAAGGGTATAAGTTTCAGTGGTTAGAGCTTCAATAGGCTGGGATTTGAAGAGAAAAGAAGAGAATGAAGGCCCAGACAAACACATTCCAGAAACTGGATCTTTTGGAGGTGGTCATAGAATCAAAAAGTGTCCATCCCTTTCGTCTGGGCACTCAAACCAACCACATCACACACTACTCTTCCCATTTCAGGGAATCTCATTCCTGATATGGGCTGGGGTGGGTGCCTTGCACATTTTTGTAGGAAAGTTCTTCTTGTGGTCTAACTCAAATCTATCCTGCTTTGACTTCATCCCATTTCCTTTCTCCATACCCTCCTCCCCAAGGCACTCACTCACTTCTTCTTGTAGCCCTCCAGCACCTCCTGCACGTGGCTGAGCTCCGAGGCCAGCCTCCCACTGTCAGTCTCCATGCGCTCAGTCTCCCGCCTCAGTGTCTGGATGTAGCCCTCGAACAGTGGCTCCAGGTTGTTCTCGCGGCACTCTTGGTTCTGGTAGAACTGCAGCTTGGTCTCCAGAAGTTTGTTCTGCTGCTCCAGGAAGCGCACGTGCCGCCCAGGGTGGGAGAGACTCAGTGGGAGGAGCCAATATCCCCAGCCCTCTGCAGAGTGAGATGGAATTATCAGTGAGCCATGCAGAAGCGAGGGGTGGATGGAACGGCCTCAGCTGGGCTCTCGTGGCCTGAGGAGGCACCCCGAGAATCTTTGTTTCATGACTGCTTGTTCAGGCCTGAGTGAGATTCTGTCCTTGGTGGACAGCTGAGGGCTTGCTGAACAGTTGTCTGAATGGATGGTCAAGGTGGGAGGGGCTTCCCAGCAGGGAACGTAGTCTCTACCAAGCAGGATGGCTGGGGTCTCAGGTGGGCTAAAGTCCTATGTTGGACACTCAGATGTGTCTGGAGGCCAGGCAGATAATATGAACGAGGGAAGGTTTTGGAAAATAGGGAGGGTGGGGACTGCAGGGAAGCAAAGCATGCAAGCCTTCACTGCAAGTCATTCAGGCTGGAGAGATGGGACGGCACCAGTCACTGCGGAGCCAGAGAGGACACCAGCAAACAAGACGCCAAGTGGAGGACCCCGGCTTCTGGTTTTCCTCTTCGCAGATTTTTTAGCTGGAGTTGAGACAGTCCCTTGCCTTTTAGCCTTCGTATCCTTTCATCCAACTCAGTGAGTGCAGCTGGGAAATCCCCGGTTGGAACTTCTGGAAATGGGGAATGGGGATGGCTGATATTACATGGGATCACTTTAGGTATCTTAGCTGAAAAGGCTTGAGCTGTGGTGGGGCATCTCATAACTTTGTCCCCATCTTTCCTTTCACAGTCATGGCTCAGACTCTGCGCCACGCACAGCTCTGGAGTGGAGAGCTCTGGGTCTGAGAGGAGAAGCCACTGGCCAGCGGCACACAGAGAATCAGTGGAGAAACTGAACATGGAGCCCAAGCCTGCTTGTGGGCCAGGACCCTTTCCGCTTCACCCTCTGGCCACCGTTCCTGGATGGGAGTGCTAAAACACTCAGGGTGCAGTGTCTGCTGAGGAGGACTGACTCCTGCTGGAGGGGACCAAGCTTGGGATCCTCTAGCCCCAGGGACCTGGAGAGCAGAGGAGAGCCCGGGCTTGGAGTTCTACTCTGCCACCCACTCTCAGTGGCTCTTGGGCAGACCCTGCCCTATATCCCTCCCTCTTTTCCCTTCTGTGTGCGCTGAGACGGCTGCACTGGTGGCAGTGATTCTCCGGTATGAACCCTTCACAGGCTGACTTCAGGATTTTGCAGTCCCGCTGTACTGTTTTACTTATGATTGATCTATAAATGAATCTGTTTAACATTCACACTTCAATGGGGTTAAAGGGGTAACTGTATTACCACCATAGTTGTAAGACCAATATCACTAGGCATACATAAGGGGAAATCAGAAGGCATTAAATTCTAGCTGAAACTGTTGTCCCAGACAGCACTGAAGCTGAGGCTTGCTGCCTTTTATTAGAAGCGTGAAAGGAGGAAGTGTTAGAGAGATATTAAAGACATATTAGCATCCAATGAGATTTTCTCCATTTCATCTCAAGGATTGAAACAAACATGAAAAGAGATAAATTTTCTCATCAGGTGTTTCAATGTTATTTAATGCTTTAATGGACCACCTAAAAATATCACATAAAATAGCAGCAGTCCCCATTCCCCATTTCTAGGAGAGACTGGCCTGGAAATTCTCAGGTCCTTCCAGGACTTCCAGGCTCAGGAAGGGTAGGATCAAGAACATGCATCTTGTCTATGGGGATTCTGTCTGTCTGGACAGAGGCTGTATATAATAACAGTGTTCTAAACGGGATCCCCTCCTTTCTATTCATCTCTCTGTGTCTGTCTGTGTCCTGGATGTATGTCCATCTCCGTCAGACTTGGAGCTCACCAAAACCACATCTCTCCTGCCCCTGACTCCTGTTTTAGTGCCCACCCAGGAAGGGAAGGTTCAGGAAGGGTGTGATCAAGGGCACCCACCTTGTCAATGAAGGCAGCAAACTTGCTGTTGAGGCTTTTGATCTGCTCCTTCTCCTCCTGCTTCACGCACTGCGCGGTAGAGTCAACCTCCAGGTTGAGGGGCGCCAGGAGGCTCTCGTTGACCGACTCGGTGGTGATGCTGGGAGGGCTGGGTCCACACACGCCCCCTGAGCGGTACCCGAAGCTGCGACCGCAGGAGCCGGCGCGGAAGCCCCCGCAGACGCTGAGGCTGCTGAAGCCCCCCGGTGAGGCCGCGGTAGCAGCAGATGCCGCGGTAGGGGGCGGCCGTGATGCAGCAGCGGCCGGGCCGGGGCCCGCAGGCGGAGGCGCAGGTGAAGGCGCGGACCCCGCAGGGGCTGCCGAGGCGCGAGGAGAGACAGGACATGGTGCGGCGGCGGAGGCTGGACCCCGGCACCCGAGCTGCACCCTATATCGCGGCCGTCGGGCCGGAAGAGGGAGCGCGAGGTCAACGCGTTTATAAGCTTGGAAGGCGGGCCTCCGGCCTCTGCTAGCCGGGAATTAAAGCGAGCTGGGCCTCCTGGCCGCCTCCATAAAACGGCGTTCACCTCCCGCCTGCGCTTCATGGGGCCCGGAAGCACCTGGTGGGCTCGCCGGCGCCTTGCGCTGCGGGCTCGGGGCAGTCCCCTTCGGCCCCTCGGGCCAGACTCGGCCAGGTAGCTTGGGTCATTAGCTCTAGACCCAGGCTGCGCACCTGGGCACGCTCTGCCCCCTCATTTCAGTTCTAGCCCTGCAGGCTGGGAAGCCTGGTCTTAGTTACCTGCGCATCTCCGTATGGTGTAGGGGGCGAGTACGTGTGTGTGTGTGTGTGTGTGTGTGTGTGTGTGTGTGTGTTTGTGTGTGTGTGTGTGTGTGTGTGTGTGTGTTGAAGGGGAGGCGTTTTACAGGTCAATCCTGAAGATTCTTGTCATGACCCTGGACAGGTGAATAACCTTTCTGAGCCTCAGTTCACTCATGTGCAGAATGGCCTGTAGTAGCACCCAGCAGAGAGTTGCTGGGAGGACCTAATGGCACAAGGGACAGGAAAGCATTTAAGGCCCTACCTAGCGCTTAATAAGAGCTCCACAAATGTTTGTTTGTTCTGTTTATTTTACTATTATTATTTTGCCATTCATCCTGTCTCCCTTGGGGCAAAACCTTTTCTCTCTCTCAGAACTCAGCTCATGGCTCCTCCCCTAGTAAGTGGGATACCCTCTACCCACCATATCCTCCACTCTGCTTGGGAGAGGGGAAGGGTATCTTTCATTTTTATTTTTTATATCCCCCTTTTAATTATTTAAAGATTTCTACCCCTCCCCCTCAAGAAGGGAGTTTGTACTCATGGAGTACCTACAATGTGGGAGGATTTATAGTGTATTATCTCATCTAATCCCCCAGGGCATTCTTCCGAGGTCAGTATTATTGTGCCCATTTACCTGATTAGGAAGTTGAGCTCAAAGTGGTCCAGTGACTTGTTTAAGGTCAAGCATAGAAGACTCTATAGAGGGGCAGAGTCAGAATCTGAAGGGAGTCTCCCAGCCCTCCCCAACGCTGGCCCCTCCCAGGGTCTGAGTCTTGGGGACTGAGTAAGAATTCTGTAAGAAGCCCAGATGGCTAGGATTTGGGGGTCTTAGAGAAATCAGCCTCATCCAAAGCCTTCTCCTCAGCCGATGCTTGTCATGGCCACCAACCCTAGAAGGCTATGATCCACCATAATGAAAGTTAATTATGTGTCCAACTATAGGCAGAGGAAACTGGACTGTGAACTCAGCAGCCAGTATTAAAGAGAAACCTGCGAATCACCCTTAGCTTCCTGTGCTTTTAAATATGAGTTGTTATTGTGCAAAGGGTAATTAAATCCTGGAATTCCGGAAGTCATCACAGCCAGCCGTACCTAGCTTTGGCTGCCTGGCATCTCCTTTCTAGGAAGTGCCCCACTGCCCTCTGTGTCATCTTTCCCAAAGCTCTTGTGGGCCTGAATCCCTTTGGTCCAGCTTTGATTTTGCAGGAGTTTCAGTGCAACCTTAGTGCCGTCCTCTGTGGAAGATGGAGCCCAGCTCCACAGTGTCTGTGCGTCCACTCCCAGCTCCAGCTGGGGTCATCAGCCACGTGGCTAATGGCTTCAGGATTATGAATTTCTCCTCCAACTTTCTTATGGAAAGAGTAGTATCGGAGAAGTCTTCCTTTGGCATCTCACTTACAAGAGGAAATGGACTTACCCTGAAGCATTTAATTTCCTTAATTAAAGAATTCAATTAGACTTATGGAGACACTTTCATGATGCTTGCTTGGACCTCTTCCTGGGTTTTGGTGGGTGGATGGAACAGATTTTCTGTGCTATCACAATCAACGAGGAAGTTAATAATCAGCTTTTGTGTGCACTGATAATTAAGTGCATGTAAGGTCCAGAGAGTCCAAAGGGCTTCAGGCTGAATTGCGCCCTCTGCGAACACAACTGGAAAGGGATGGAGTTGTAAAGGTTTGACACAGCCAGAGCACAGGGGATCCCAAGGGTCAGTGCTAATCCCTGGCCCAGCCTCAGGGACGTATACTCCCTGGTGTCACCTTTATTATTCTTGGAACCCAGGGGGGAAAAATGAACTAAAGCCTGAGAGATTTCAGATACAATCAAGGATCGACTTCCCTATAGAGAGATTAGTAGTCACAGGTGCTGGGAAGGGGAGGGCTGCTCCAATCTCAGCCGGATCTTCTAGAAATCATTCCTTTGCCCCTTTTGTCTCCAGTCCACCAGGCTACTGATGAAAAGCTAATGCTCTGTCTTGGTTTTCATGTCCCTTCCTTACCCTCTTGTGGGCCCCTGGAGACAATTCAAGACAGGTAGCAAACAGGCACCTGGCAGGAATCAGGCTCAGAGCTCGAAGGAGACTGCAGTCCCCAGGCCGGGCAGCGTGCGTATACAGACGGACCTTAATACAAGGCTGCAGGGGGGTCTGCTCTCATGCCGGGACACCATGCCACGGGGACTTGGTGGGAGAGTGAGCCTCCAGTTCAGGGGCTTGGGGCCAGAGGTCAGGGCAGGGTACTCAGAGGAGGTGACAGATTGATTAAGGCTGAAGAATGGTGAAGAATTGGATGTGCTGAGATGAGGGAGGAGAGGAGGATTCAGGCAGAGGGAGTGGCATGAGCAAAGACACAAAGCAAGGGAGGCCAGAGGATGTGGGAGGAACAGCAGGCAGTCCACTGTGGATGAAACATAGGGGACGGAAGAGGGCGGGGGAAAGGAGGCAGGCCGGGGGTGGATAGTGGCTATGGTGGCTAGGCAGGGTGGGCTTCAAATGTCAAGATGAGCATGAGAGGTGCTTGACCTGGAGAGGGTCATATCAGGCATGGTGTGAATGGGACGTGGGGATAGTTGATGGTGGGGGTGTGTGTGTGTGCATGTGTGTGTATGTGTCTACTTTTGGTAACCTAAGGCACCATTATGAAACATCTTGAACATCAACATGCCCATTTCAGAGACACATTTCTTTTCTTTCTCCATAGTATAGTGGTCAATGTGTTTCTGGAATCAGACATACTTGGGTTCAGGCTTGGGCTCTGCCACTTACAATCTGGGGAAGAAGTTCCATAACCTTTCTGAGCTTCAGTTTCCTTTGTATCTAGAATGAAGATAATAAAACTTGTCCAGGTACAAAAAGAAGAATCTGGACTAGTGAAAAAAATAAAAAAAACTCGCCCAGGGATGTGGTGAGGATAACGTGAGGTGTGTATGTAAAGCATTAATATAATGCCTGGTGCAGAATAAGTTGGCAGTAAATATCAGCTGTTATTATTATTATTGTTGTCGCTGCTTTTTCCCCTCTGTGGCCCACTGGTCACCCAGGTACCTGCCCTGTAACCCCTCAGCTCCCCCCTCTCCCTTCCCCTACCCCAGGCCAGCCTGCTCTTCTAGGTCTGGAGGTGGGGCATCCTGCACACTAAATCTCTCCTGCCTGGGACCCCCAGCCCCCACCGCTCAGTCCAAGCTCAGGGCGTATTGGAGAAGCTCTTCTGAAAATGTTCCAGGAAATAGGGAGCCTTTTTGAAAGAGGCTGGGGAGTGTGGCCTTGCACTCATGGTCTAGTTGAGGGAGAGACTCTGTTCTGTGGGGGTGAAGAAACTTAAAGGCATATGAAAAGAAATGGAGGTGGGTGGACAGACTGGGGGTTTCAGGAAGTCAGATATTTGGAACCCTCACACCACACTGCTCATACACATCTACCAACTGCATGGATCCTCCAGCACGAAGTGGTCAAACAAATTATTTTTTGGTTGTGTGATTAACTTTTCCATGTCTTGGTGGGGATGAACCCTGTCCCCCTCTGGCTATACCATAGGTCAAATGTCACAGGTTGCCTTGAAGATTTGGCTCCTGAGGCCCTACCTGAGAAGTCTCTTCCTCTCAAAGCTGCCTGGATCCACCTGTCCTTGCCCCCTAGGATGGCCTATCCTTTGTCCCCGGTCTCAGCTCATCTTGTGACCCAAAACGAAAGACAGAGTGATGAGTCCAGCTGACCACCTGAAAGAAAGCATCCCAACCCGGCGTCCCTTCCTCTCCTCAATTATCTCACAAAGTGCAGAGTCCACAGGCCTTGGCTGACCTTGACTTTGTGGCACCCTCAGGCCCTCAACTGTGGAAAATATGCTGCCAGGGCTTCAAAGTTGCCTGAGTGTAGGATTTTCCAAAGCCCCATCTAATGATGCTTTCCCAGGAGAGAGGAAAATGACTGAGAAATTCCCCAAGCCCATAAAGGTGACAAGAAGGCCACTCCACACAATGAGGCAGGTGGCCCCAGGTGTCTGGGATTATAAAAGGGGACGAGCAGTGAGGGAGAGGCCAGAATCATTCTCTTCTTCCTCTGGCTCCATCTTTTCCAGCCCAGAGTCACCATGACCTGTGGATCGTCATGCTTTAGCTCCCGTAGTGGAGTCTGCAAATCCAGCTCCTGTGGGACGACTCAAAGGTACAGTTCTGGTGGTGCCTTCAGCTGCGTCTCCGCCTGCGGGCCCCGGCCTGGCCACTGCTGCATCACGGCCGCCCCCTACCGCGGCATCTCCTGCTACCGCGGCCTCACCGGGGGCTCCCGCAGCAGTTCCTGCAGCCGCAACTTCGGGTACCGCTCAGGGGGCGTGTGTGGACCCAGCCCTCCCAGCATCACCACCGTGTCGGTCAACGAGAGCCTCCTGGCGCCCCTCAACCTGGAGATCGACCCCAACGCGCAGTGCGTGAAGCAGGAGGAGAAGGAGCAGATCAAGAGCCTCAACAGCAAGTTTGCTGCCTTCATTGACAAGGTGGGTGTCCTTGATCACACCCTTCCTGAACCTTCCCTTCCTGGGTAGGCACTGAAGGGGCAGTTAGGGGCAGGAGAGATGTGGTTCTGGTGAGCTCTCAGCCTGATGGAGGAGATGGACAATGTCTAGGGCACAGACCAGAGAGGTGTGTGTAGAGCGAGGGCTCCTGGTAGGATAGCACTGTTATTATATACAACCTCTGTCCAGACAAGCAGGGTCTCCAGAAAGAGACAAGGACAAGGCTTGGAACTGCCTGTCAGAGGGAGGAGGACACACACACACACAAGAAACACACATAAGAAATAGAAAGAGGACCACAGGGTCATCCTTCAGAATGATCTTGTTGCCTGGAACTTTCAGCCCATTCTATCTCTTTGTCTCTGATGCTGTCTCTGTCTGTCTGTCTCGCTCACACACACAAACACACATGCGCGCACACACTCACACACTTACACACTCTCATAGCGAACTGTGAGGCCAGCTGAGGCCTCCTGGGTAATGTTCACTTCAGATAGGAGTGGGCCAGCAGGAGAGTTAGCCAGGGAAGGTTCCCTAGAGGAAAGCTTCGTCATTTGGGAGGGAATTCTGATCCCTGGGGTGGAGAAGCCAGGCTTTAGAAAGGACTTCTTCACTTGATCATGGGACACATGGACTAATATTTGCAGCAATTTCAAATGAGGCCCTGTGTGTATGTTTGGCAGGGGTGGTGGCAGGGAGGAAATGAGGAAAGGGCTGGTGTGGAGGCTCATCGGGGGAATGGATCCAGGATGCTGGGATGAGAGGTGACCTGATGGCTGTTCCCCTGGGCGGCAGGTGCGCTTCCTGGAGCAGCAGAACAAACTTCTGGAGACCAAGCTGCAGTTCTACCAGAACCGCGGGTGCTGCCAGAGCAACCTTGAGCCGCTGTTCGAGGGCTACATCCAGACGCTGAGGCGGGAGGCTGAGTGTGTGGAGGCCGACAGCGGGAGGCTGGCCTCAGAGCTCAACCACATGCAGGAGGTGCTGGAGGGCTACAGGAAGAAGTGAGTTGGCAGGAAAGGTCAGAAGGGCTGAATGATACGACAACTGGGGAGCTGCTGAGCACACTGGCCTTAGACATTTCTTTCTTCATTAATCCACTTTGTGCTTTTATCAGCTTCAAAGGCAGTGACAGGCAGACACATGAAGAGAAGAGAAGCTGAAATATCAGCAAAGAACCTTTCCCCATCGCATTATGAACTTCTCTGGACACAGACCATATCTCTGTCCATCCATCCACCCATCCATCCAACCATTCCATAAACCTGTTCTGTGCTAGGGGTACAAAGAAATGACACCACTGCTGTTCCACTGTTCACACCCACTGGTTCAAGTTACTAATTCCACCCACCCTCCCAGATCTAAGCTCAGGGAATCAGCTTATTGTATTAGAGTGATAACAAAACCAAGATCTTGAAAATGAATCATGTTTAAGTTAGAGAAATGTACTATTAGGAATGTGGCTATGAGTGATATTTCAGACCTGGGGCGAGGGAGATGGATGAGAGGGACATTTTGGGCATCCTGGGGGAGGAATGTGATGGGTCAGTTTGGGGTGGTCTCCCTTCCCTTCCGTTACTTCCAGATCTCTGAGTAATTTCCTTTGTTCCAAATCCCCTTCCCTTGTGGAGGTTTGAAGAAGAGGTTGCCCTGAGGAACACAGCAGAGAATGAATTTGTCAGAATCAAGCAGGTGAGTGGGTCTGCCTGTGGGCTGGCAGTCTGGGGGTCTGGGAGCTCTCAGGCCATCAGCACTCCCTCCTTCAGTTACTAAGCTGACACTTTATTCCCACCCATGGAAGGGCATTTTACTTTTCACAGCCCAGGAGATCTCCAGGGCAGGAATTCCCTGGCTCACTCTTTACAGAGAAGCCCGGAGAGGTGGAAGGACTCTCCAAAGGCACATACTACATTTTGCTAGAGTTGATGGGAGGTATCAGTGTCCTGACCCCTGACTTCTGGATTGATACCTATGACTTGCTTTGCAGGACTGGCAATGGGATTGGGGATTTTCCTGGGTTGGACTCGGGGAGGCGGGGCCCCCTGGGAATCCTCTGCAGTAACTAGGGATTGCCCTGTGTTTGTTTCCCCAGGAGGTTAACAGTGCCTACGTGCGCAAGGCAGATCTGGAGGCCAACGCCCACAGCCTGGTGGAGGAGATGGGCTTCCTGAAGACCCTGTATGAGGAGGTGAGCACCAGCAGGGAGGACATTACGCAGCCCCGTCCCTTGTGTCCCACGCCAGCCTGTGTTCAGAGGAAACAGAAAGCAGGGTCTGCAGGCCTGAGGGCTTTGGAAATGGTGGCTCTGTGTGCATATGTGTGTGTGTAAATGGGGAATATGAACTCTCTTCTAATTGGCTCTGGATGGTGTATGTAATGTGAATGGCTGTTGGCCCCACAGGAGATACGAGTCATCCAAGTCCACATCTCAGACACCTCCATCATTGTCAAGATGGACAACAGCCGGGACCTAGACATGGACAGCATTGTGGCTGAGATCAAGGCTCAGTATGATGATATTGCCAGCCGCAGCCGGGTTGAGGCTGAGTCCTGGTACCTCAGTAAGGTGAGTGGCCCAGGACACCTGCCTCCTAGACATGGTGGTGGGAAGGATTCAAGATATATGTTAGAAAGGCCTCTTTTGTCTGAGGATTCTGATCCTTAAGGATGGTAATTAAAGTGTTGACAGCTCTCAGGTAGGGATGGAAAGGCAGGGCTGTCGTGTACGGTTGCACAGGCTGAGCACTGAACAACCGGCACATCATCTGAGGCATCCTGAATGGGCAGGACGTCCCATTCTGAGCTTCATGAACCTCTCTGCTTCCCCTCAGTATGAGGAGATCAAGGCCACGGTGATCCGGCAAGGGGAGACGCTGCGCCGCACCAAGGAGGAGATCAATGAGCTGAACCGCATGATCCAGAGGCTGATGGCCGAGGTGGAGAATGCCAAGTCCCAGGTAGGGGTCATCTCTCCCCAAGACCAGAGGCACTAGGGGCCAGCCCAGGGTCCCATGGGCAGTGTGCACCCAAATGTATTTCACCATTCATTCTCCAGTCTTTTTGCATGACCAGAGTCCTTGGTTGTGGTCACTCAGGGAGACCCAGGTGACGAAGGGGGGAGGCCCTGTTTCTGGGGTGATCCCAGCTGGCTAGGAGACACTGGGCACATGCAGGAAATGAACACAGAGACCCAGGGACCATAACCCACCTTGTTCTCTTCTGGGCCCCCAGAACTCCAAGCTGGAGGCAGCAGTGACCCAGTCTGAGCAGCAGGGTGAGGCGGCCCTTAAGGATGCCCGCAGCAAGCTGGCGGGGCTGGAGGGTGCCCTGCAGAAGGCCAAGCAGGACATGGCCTGCCTGCTCAAGGAGTACCAGGAGGTGATGAGCTCCAAGCTGGGCCTGGACATCGAGATCGCCACCTACCGGCGCCTGCTGGAGGGCGAGGAGCAGAGGTGGGTGCCACCAGCACAGTTGTGTCCAGTGCCTCAGCCTCTGTTTCTTCTGCTCCCATCTTGGAACCCTTTCAGGCTCCCTTCCTGCCCTAAGGAGAGGCTAAGGAGCACAGTCTTAGCTGAGGTCCACTGCCTGATTTCCAATAGGCTCCTTGCCTGATTTAGTTAGGGAGGATGGTGTGCTGGTGAATGTTTAACACCTGGCTCTCTGAGGAAAAAGAAAAGTCCCTGATTTATAACATTTGCTGATTTCGGTGGTGTAAATGCTTCTTTCATGGCTGATTTCAAGCTACCACTGTGACTTCATGTAGTGTTGGCTAGAAATGTACAAAACAGGCTTGTGAACTGATGGCAGCTAGTGCCAGAGCATCATTGGTTGAGGGCAGGATAAAAATGGATCAAACTGAAAGGAAAATAGAAAAAAAGATGGAAAACCTGTGGCCCTAGGTGACTGGATTGTTCAAGATAGTAGAGCCAGTCAGTAGGGATGGGGGAGGCAACCTGGAGCTGGATTCCTGGGGGCAGGTGGAGAGATTTCTGTGTCCTGCTAGATTTTGGCAGGTCCTGCTTCCCAGAGGGATCTGGGGGAACCTGCTCCTTGTGTTCTTTTGAGCAGGGTTGGGGAGATTCTGAGCCTCTGGGGGTGCTGGACCCCAGACCATCTCCTCTGACCTTCTGGAAGGGACTTGGGTGGCTCCTTCTGTGACTGGGCTTAGAGCTGGTGACCACACAAATTCTGGGATCACTGTCAGGAGCTAATGCCTGGTCCTAATGCTGACCTTTTCTCTCCCACATCAGGCTGTGTGAAGGCATCAATGCTGTGAACATCAGTGAGTAATTCTGGCCCTGAAGGGGAGTTAGACAGTGGGAAGAATGTTTTAGCTCTGCGGGTGGAAAGATCCAGGGGGAAGAGTTCCGTTCATTTCCAGCCGCACAGTTACACAGAGGGAGTTGGCCAACGGGTCATGAGTGAGCTAATTCCTTACTCCAGACCTGTTAGAGTGTCAGTCTACCTCTCCACATTATAGGAAGCTCTGATTTTCTCCCTATCCAAGCAGACTTGCCCGTGTTCCAGGTGTCAAACAGTTTTCTGGAGCAAAACAGGTTTTCCATCAGTGCGGTTGTCCCCAAGGAGGTCTTCCTGAAAGTCAGATTAAGATGGGATTGAGATTGAACCAGAAGATGGACTCCTTTCCGGGGAGGGTGGGAGTCCCGCGGGCGGACCACAGGGAAGCCTACTTTGACTCTCTCCCTGGAGGTGTGGATGAGCAGGAGCCATCCTCCTGGGTCCTCTTGGCTGGTCGGGAGGGAGTCCTGTGTGGGACCAGCTCTCCGCCCCTACCGATAGTTCTGACGTTGTTACTGCTCCTGTGCAGATGTGAGCAGCTCCCGGGGCGGAGTCGTGTGTGGGGACCTCTCAGCCTCCCGTACCTGCGGCAACAGGTCCCGTGGGATGGGAGCCTGTGGCAGCAGCTGTAAGAAGTGTTAAGCTGGCAGGACTGGCGGAAGCACCCAAGCCCCTAGCCCATCTCACCCTCTTCGCGGATCCTGGCTGGCCTGTCTGCCCAGCTCTACCTTGTGCAGCCTGGTGGTGGGGTGCAATGGCTTGATCTTCTCCGGACCCATCTTCCCTACTGTTCACTTCTCATTTCTTGTTGTGTGGGAGGCCCCCTCTTTGTCTCCTGCCTCCCTCAGGTTGAAAAATGCCTTTAGGAGGAGTGAAACATGGATGTATTCTGTTTGAAGATTCTGGACTGCTCAAGCCCATGAAGAGGACAGCACCCCCGGTCCCCATCGCAACCTTCCTTTCCCTTGCATTCTTGTGCTTTCCTTCCTCTCCCAACGATTCTGTTCCTCCTTGCTGTCTGTGCTTCAAATAAAGTCACCTAGTTTGCATCACACATGTGCATTTTTCTGTCTGTGATTTCAGGCCCCAAGGGGGTGGGTGGGATCACAACCGGGTAGGAACTCATCCTGGCGGGGGCTGCTGCCAGGGCTTTGCCAGCTGTTTATTCAATTGTGTGCTCAGGGCTGGGGACATTGAGGAGGGCTGCTCTGATGGCTCAGGGCTCCTGGGGTAATTCTCCAGTGCTGGGAAGTGTCTGGCACAGTGTGGGCTCGTAGCAGACACTGAGCAATGTTAAGAGAATGAATGAATTCACCTCTAAGGTCCTAACTGCCCCACAGGGCATCTCCACTTGAATGTTGCAGTGAGATTTGGAGTTCAAAGGCCTTAAAGACACCTCATCACTTCCCCCTCTACTGATGCCCGTGCATTAACTTTTCTTCTTTCCATCAGTTCTTCCTACTATCTCCAGCTTAAAACTCTTCAGTACCTAATTTCCTGACCAGTTGAACCACCAAACTTGTCAATTTTTTCTTTGAAAAACACCACGAGGAAATTATTTTCTTATAATACGTTAGACTAGGAACTCTGAAAAACCCTTTTGTTATTAAAGTTCTGGTTAACATTCTTGAAAAATATATTTGAATGCATCACGAGCCAGCAAGAAGGTATAGGAGACAATGAGAGGTGGAAAACAGTACGAAAGCATGCCTCAGGGAAGTACGTGAATGATGGAGCCAGGTGGCACGGTGGGGGCATTTGTCAGTCGCTGGTGGTGTGGAAAGGAAGCCTGCTGTGGTCAGGGGACAAAGCATGAAGCCTAGGTCTGTGAAAGGGAGACTTGGATCCTATGTCCCTAACAGACAACTGGGACGATCCTCAGTGAAAGAGGAAGCAGGAAAAGCACTGCAAAGGGAAAGGAAGGAAACCTGCAAGCCTTGACCTTGGCTTTGGGTAAAGGGGAAATAAGTTTCCCCTGATAATTTTAAACCCCAAGTTTACCCTCATACAGTTCTGGGCTGGAGTTCACATTTTCTTTTTTTCTGTAGCAAAACCCCACAATACCCAATGTGAGAACATAGTTTAAAATCAGCCCAGTTTGGTGATGCTCCCCTAAATCTGGCAAAAAGCAAATGCAAATTCTCTCTAGAAGAATCTCATTAAAACCTAGGCTTCCAGGAATTCTCCCAGAGAGTGTTTCAACAGATGCAAGCTCACAGTTAAACAAAAATCATGAAATGTGAGCCAAAATGCCACCATAAGTGGAGATGAGCAGAAGTATTCCACACCAGAATCATCCCCAGGAGGACTGCAGATGCTGGAATTAACTAGAGTCAGAAAAAAAAAAAAAAAGAAAAGAGTATATTTCATATGTTTAAAAAAAGAGGGTACTAAAATGTAACTTAAGAATAAGAGCTTTTAGAAAATTAATAGACTTATTTGAAAAAGGATCAAATAGATTTATAGAAACGTAAACTGTAACAATTATATTAAAACTTAGTGGGGGGAGGGTATAACTTAGTGGTAGTGTTGTGCTTAGCATGCTGACGTCCTGGATTCAATCCCCAGTATCTCTATTAAAAAAAAGAAATAAATCTAATTATCTCTCCCCCCCCAAAATCGTTGCTTAGTAAACATTTAAAAAGAGGGGGAAAAAAAAACAATGGATAGTTAAACAGCACACTAGACACAATTAAAGAGAAAGTTGGCAGATAAATCTATAGAAATTACCTGGAGTGAAAGCAGAGAAAAAACCAGAAAACATGAAAGAGAAATCGACAAAAATGGAGCCCAAGATGGCCCAAATCTTGGATTTAACAAATGAAGACTTTAAACATAAAGGCCTGATTGAAAACCTAAAGATAAAACATATGAAAACCTATGAGGGTGGGTAAGAGCTCAGTGGTAGAGCACTGTTTAAAAAACAAAAAAACAAAAAACAAAACAAACAAAAAAACCCCCTAAACCTTAAACCTTACCTAAAACTAAGGCCATGAATTGAAAGTGGAACATATTAAGGTGATTGATTAGAGGATCAGAGGGCATCATATATAGTTAAAGTGAATAATTTTTCATAAAACTTAGTTTACGTATGTGAATATGTATGTAGGTACTGACTTGTGCTGTAAAACATAGTTCTTATTTTGAGTTGTGGTTTAAAAAAAGTTTTACATCTAGTACCCTAAAGAACCTCTTGCCAAAGTACAACAGCAGATATGTACTCAAAAGTTCATAGCAGTGTGGTTTGTTATAACAAAAAAAAGTACACATATGTATACCCCTAGGAGAATGGCTGAATAGGCACACACCTGAATATTATACAGCACTGAAAAATAAACAAAGTTGCATGCATCAAAATAGATGAATCTTACTAATAGAATGTTGAGTAGGAAAAAGCAAGTCATTAAAGTGTATATGTAATTCTGTTTATAGAATGCTTAAATGCCAGAAGAACTAAACAATTGCTTAGGAATTCATACACACATGATACAGTGATAAGGAAAAGCAAGGGAGTGCTGACACAAAAACCCAGGATAGTGGTTACCTTGGATATTGGATTGGGTCAGAGGGGGAGGATGCTGTAATCAGGAAAGGTCTCATGGGGGATTTGAAGGTACTGGTGGGTACCTGAGGATTTGTTTTATTACTGTCACTATTTAAATGATCAAGTGCACATTATATAAACTCTTACATGTATCAGAAATTTATAAAACAAAAAGAAATGCTGATCAGCTTGCGTTCTCTGGTCCCTGATACTCCTTCAGTTTAGAGTCTTGTCTTACCCCCAGCTTCCTACCTAGTCTTGGAAGTGGAACCCCAGACTCAGTCTCTCTCCCTCCTATCTTCCACACTGCTACCAGACAAGCCTTCCTAAATTGTGTTGTGCACCAGGCTGCTGGCCTGCTCAAGTGCCTTCTATGGCTCCCTATTGCTCACTCCATAAGCCCAAACTCCTCAGCTCCACATATTTCCCCAACCTAAAAGAGCCTTCCTTCCCCCTCCTCCTCTTCCTCTTTCTTTCAAGGCCTTTTCCAGCCCAGAAACCACCACTTTCCCATCTGGGCTCACAGAATGGCCCCTTCTGCCCCCTCTCAGAACTCTGCAGTTGTAACAAGGTGAGGTCACAAAGCCCCCAGGAAGGAGAGGCCTTGTCCTCAGAGGTGAGCATTCTGGGAACTTCTTGGGCTGGAGCTGAGCTTCAGTGCTCATGGGAGGCTTGGAGGAGACGGCAGCTCTGTTCATCATGGTGAGAACTCTCCACATGGTTCACTGGCTCCCATGGGGTGATGGGCCTCGGACTCCACCCAGATCTGTGGGACCTAGCCAGGACAAGCTTGTCTACTGTGTCTCCAGCTTTCAGGAATGGGAGCAGGAAAGGGTGGGCAGTAGGAATAAAGCAGGGACTGGTGGGAGATGATGTTTTGCCATCTCTTTATATTCATCCCTCCACACCCTATCTGCCTTGGAAGGAAATTTGCACTGGGTTGATGAGAACAGTTCTTCTCTGGGTTAATGCGGGTGTGTGACTATCTGTCCCTCTGGGTATAGAGCCAAGTGCACGGGCTTAAGATGAAGCCTGGCTCGGCCATTGAATGGCAGGGCCACTCATGTCCCTCTGGATCCCTGCTTCCCTGCACGGTGGATATAATGAGCATCAGGTTGCCCAGTAACATCTCCCTGGTCCGCTTCACAGGTGGTCGTGAGCCTGGGTGAGGTGGTGGAGGCATAAGACTTTGGTGAGTGAAAGCATCTCTTGCTGTGCTTGGCTGGTTATGTGTCGGTGTGGGCAGAACCGGTGCAGGAAGGGAAAAGGCCCACTGATTTTGCCCCTTGTGGACAGCACTTCCCAGAGAGCCCTTGGGTTTGGGGAAGGAGCTGGAATCTGGATCTCTTGTCACTGAGAGCATTCATCAAGTTAGGGAAATTTCTTCATATTCTTAGATTTTTAAAAAGCATTTTTGAAATGAGGAAGTATTATTGAGTTTTATTAAATGCCTTTTGTATTCATTTAAATGATTCTATGCAAAGAAGGATGATAATTCATTTCGTAGAGGTAACTACCCCTATTCCTGGGATAAACCCTGGGTGATCTCAGTCCAAAGACTCGACAGATTGCTACCCTGAATTTTTTCCCTTTGTGCCTGAGTTCACGCTACCTTCAACATCTCCACCTGTGGTGGTGCACCCGCCACTCGGCCAGCCAAGTGCATTTCGTTCTCTCAATGGCCCTTGGAGACAGGAAAGATGATCATCCCCATCTTACAGATGGAGAAACAGGCCCATAGAAGTTAAATGATCCACCCACAATTGAAACTGGATGGGTGGGCACTGAACTGTCTCTCTGGCCTCAGTCGAGGACCCTTGCTGCCCTCCTCATCTCCCTGATCCTCCCCCTGGACTCTGCTAACCCTTACTCCGCAGTGTGGTAAGATAAAGGCAACGGTGCAGAAACACATGCAGAGCCAGAGGCGCAGCAAGGAGGAGCTGAACAGGCTTAACCAGGCCATCCGGAGGCTGACTGTGGAGGTGGGCAGCACCAAGAGTCAGGTGAAGTGTGGGCGTGGGCGCTGCCGAGTGGTGATGGTGGGAGGGGGTCCACTATTTAGAACGATTAGACTGGATCTTCCCCCATCCTTTGGAATAGATGGATAGTTTCTCTTTGTGAATGTCTGAGCAAACAGGGGTGTGGCTGTATGTGTACATCATGCTTACATTTGCCCAGGACTCTCTGTATTTCATGTGCGTAAGTAATTAACATGTAGGTAAATATCTCTGAATATGTACGCCTGTTTGTATACTGTTTTTTATGGGTACGCACATTTCCATGCTGTAGGTTTTGTTCTACACAACATGAAATTTGAGCCCATCTTCAGAAATGGCAAGATTTTATGTAGCAATCCAGTTTTCTGGGTTCTGTCCAAAAATGTGCTGACCTGACAATATTAACTTATGATCTGACATGGTAATATTTGGTAAGAGAAGAGAGGCCTCTGTCTTCTCTGTTGTCTCCATATGGGGACATGCTCCTCTTTTTTTTTTTTTTTTTTTTTTTGGGACATGCTCCTCTTGTGTGCCACAGTCCCCGACACTCCAAATTGCATCCTTTGACACCAAGGCAGAGGGTTCTTTGCCATTTACGATCACCTTGGTTAGTACTCTTGTGATCCTTGTAAAAGAGAGATGGTGCTGGGCCTGTGTCTCTATCTAAGGTAGAGACATACAGGACTGAATACATGAGAGAGGTCCAGGTGATTTCAGGAAAATGAGAACGTGCACCTTTCTTCGTGGAACTGGATACTGTAGATGGCTAGTCCACATTTGATCTTTACTTTCTGATGCCTCCAGCCAGACTCTGCAGACATTCGTGTTTGTGACTCGGGCTTTAGGTCTTAGAAGAGGTTCCAGCATGAATGCTTTCTTTTTCCCGAACTCTCTCCCTCTCAACCTCCTCTCTCTTCTCCCAGCTGCCCTCTCTGTTAAGCCTCCAGACCCACGCTCCATCCTGCAGAGGGAAGGGGCTCTGTTCTTGTTTTCTGCAGATACCAGTGTCCCGGGCTCTGCGGGATATTCGTGGGGGTTCTCCCTTCTCCAGGAACCCAGGCCTTTGAGGAGGGATGAACTGTCCAGGTTCCAGGGGGTGGCAGAGTGAGCGGGTAGGCCCGCTGTGGTTCAGTCTCCCAGCCTCCCCAGCTGCTCTGATTCCTGGACTGGTTTCCTCAGCAGCAAGCACACCTCACCAAGACAAGCGTTTATCATCATTCTCCCCCAGAGACAGCAAATTCTAGTCTCTTGTGAGGAAAGGATATTCTTCCTGTTAGTCTCCCTGATGAAACAATAATCCCAGCATGACATGCTGAAAAACATTGGATGCTTCCTGGAAATGTCACCAATACTCTTTGGAAAAGGTTCTCTCTCAGCCCCCCCAGAGGGCTGGCCCCCAACCTGCAATCTGGGAGAGTGGCAGACACACAAGTGTGTATTTCAGAACAGGCACACTGACTCCTCACAATGGTCTCTAATCCCTCATTGGCCCCTCAGCCTCTGAGAAAGGTCTGGATCCTTGAGGGGGGCAGGGGGAGGCCAAGGATGTCCTTTTGTCTTTGGTCTTCCCTTCACCCCCAGCCCTGCGAACCAGGCAAGGACCCAGTAGCTCTGCAGGAGGAGGGTGCCTCAGGCAGCGCCAAGGGCAAGGTGGCCTGGCTGGAGGCTGCCCTGCAGCGGGCCAAGCAGGACATGGTGCAGCAGCTGCGGGAGTACCAGGAGCTCATGATTGCCAAGCTGGGCCTGGATTTTGAGATCGCCACCTACCGCAAGCTGCTGGAGGGCGAGGAGAGCCGGTGAGGGCTGGGCGGTGCTTCAGGTGTTGGTGGTGAGGGGGGCTGGGGCACAGAGAGGGCACCACCTGAGGCCTTGCCAGCTGGGGAGAGGGGAGGAGGGGTGATCTGGGTATCCAGGGATCTGTTCTTCTGGAGTAAATTTTTTCCCCCACTGTCTTACAGTCCTTTAGACAAAAGGCCTTAGCTATTAAGCACCTTTGGCACCTGGGATGGGGCAACTTATGAAGTCATTCACTCCTTAGGATCAGAGAGCAGTGGCCAGTTTGTCAGTTGAGACAGTTGCAAGGACCAAGGCCCAGCCAGGAGGAGGAAGGTCCCCCAGTGTGGGGTGCCTTCTCCTCAACTCTGCCCCTCTCCACCTGGGAGAGGCCTGGGTGAGGCAGGGTTTGTGGTAACAGGTAGCTCCTGGTTTTAAACCTTAGACAGCAGTAGGGACCTAGGGGCTGCCAGCTCCAATTTGGGCCCACCTGGCTGAGGGGAAGGAAGGGAAACTCACCATGCAACAGACGTGCTGAATTTATTGCCTCCTCTAAACTCTACAAAACCCTGGGAGGAAGGTGCTATTATTCCCATTTTACAGATGAGGAAACTGAGTCTTAGAGAGTAAAGGACTGCCTCAAGGACACACAGGTAGAAAGTGATTGGGTGAGGCTTCAACAATAGGCTTCAGAATAATGTACCTAGCTCCTCTGTGATCTCCTTCAAAATGACCCCCTCATGGTCTCTAATTTCAAGATAAGTTTAGACCAAAGACAGTGTAGATGTTCTGTCTTCTCCTTTCTCCAAGAATCCATCCATAAAAGTGAATTATTTGAATTTAAGGCAGGCAGGATTGAGTTTAAAAGTCCAGAGGTAGTTTTTACTCGAAAGGGCTGAGAGGACCTGAGACAACCAAGCAGCTTGCAGAATGGAAGGATTTCCTCCTGTCTGGAGAGGGCCAGGAGTGTTTTGTCTTGGAGAATGGAGAATATTCGGCCTGGTAGGTAGATTCACTCACCTGCTTCCTCCTTCTCCCTGCAGGCTTGGTCTGGGATTTGGAGCAGGGAGCGTCAGTAAGTAAATAATAGTTGTAACTTGGGTTAGGAGGGTCAAATCTTATCCCCCGCCCCGCTCTTCCTTTGTGTGTATCCTCTTGGGAAGGGAGAAGGGGTCTGCTTCTTCTGGATGTCTCCCATTTGTAGGGGAGGCTGTTTCTTCTCTTGGGGGTGATTTTTTGTGTTTGTGTGTATTGTGGGAGGGGGTTCTGTGGTCTGTTCTTTGAAGGGAGGATCTGTTGGTGTGTCCTGGGGTGTGGGAGGAAGTTCTGCGGGTTTATGCTCATGGAAGAGGCTGTTTCATTCCCTCTTTGGGGAGCATCTGTGTCTAACTTCAGGGAAGGGGGATTCCTGAGTCTGTTTCTTGGGAGTAGGGGTCTGTGTATCTGTCACTCTGGGGAGTCTGCACGCCTGTCTCCTGGTGGGGAGGAGGGCCTGTGCATCCGTATGTCTGTCGTCGGAGGCGGCGCGGGCAAATGTGGGGAGAAGCGTTTCCTCCTCCGACAGCCGCTCTCCGCTCAGCCCTGGGCAGCGCTCCCCACTGCGGGCCGGGCTCCGCCGCGGACCCCGCGGGCCTGCTGCCGCCTGGAGCGGGCCCGGCGCCCTGGAGACGAGCGCCCCTGGCGGCGGCTGCGCGCTCTGCGGCTCCCCCGGCTGTGTCGGGGGCTTCAGCAGCAGAGGCTGCCGCGGATGCTGAACCTTTCCTCATCTGCTCCGGAGAAGTAAAGGAACCCTAGCTTTTGCCCCAAAGTCTTGGCCCTGTGTCTCAGACGCCCCCTCCCATGGTGCTGGCCCTCTCCTCACCTCTCCCTCTTGCCCTCCGACCCCGGTGCGTGAAGTCTTGGAATGTAGTTCACCGGACCACGGCGGACCTGCCCCCGGTGCAGAAGCTGTGCGCCTGGGCTTAGCTTACCAGGCTCACCAGGACCCAGCACCCCCACCCTCTGAATCGCCCCATTCCCTTTTTCCCGGGACTCCTCTATTGCAATAAAAAGTTCTTCAGTGCACTACACCGTGGGCTGTTTGTGCCTGACTTCCTCGGGCTACTTATTCCCAAAGCAAAGACAAAGCTGGCCGGATTTGGGGGCAGGTAAAGAAAAGGGGGAACAAGAACAGGAAGCAACCCTCCTCATGTGGTGGGTGGGTCTGCATGACTTCAGTGTACGGTGGTGTCATAGCACCAGGATCTTCAGGGTTGGAGGGATGTGTGTGTCAGAGGGCCTGGGGTGAGAGGGAAATGAGGGGGGTTAATTCTTGCAGGGTGTTGGCTTCCTTCCCAGTCTGGGGTCCACAGGCAGCCGTTCTTGGTAGAGTTGCTGAGAACTGCATTTATTCATCGACTCACTCGCTCTGCAAACACTTACAGAATGGCCTCTAAGGGTCCGGCATAGTGTTTGGTCGACAGGACACTAGTCCTGGCCCTCTGGAGATGATGGTCTGGCAGGGAAGCAGTCTGTAAACCAGGAAATGGACCAGAAAGAAGCTCAGATGGGGATGAAGGCGAGCCTCCTTCTACTGCCCTGGCAGGGGCAGTCGGGGACAGGCCCCGGGGAAGATGGCCCTCGTAGACTGAGGCTGGAGGACGTGAACACAATTGGGTGGCCCAGGTCCGGGTTTTAGTTGAACAAGGGATCTGATGGTGGCTGGGAAAAACATACTATGGAGGAGGAAAGCATGGGCTTTGGAATCAGAGGAAGTTCCAGCTCTGCTTTGACTTCCAGGTCTATGGTGTAGTTTAGTCTGAGTTTTCACAAGGCAACTGGACTTTGGTGTCAGAAGGTAGGCCAGCTTAGGGGGTGGGATGGCCAGAGAGAGGCTGGGTTTTTGTGCTCTTTACTTGCCATCCAGGCCTGAGAGAAGCCTTGGTTCAGCAAGCTCACTTTCTTTTCTGTTGCACAAAGCATTACATCAGCGAGCCATCTGGGGAACAATAGTCCCTGCTTTCTATGTCCCTGGGTGGGGCTAAGGTGTGTCATTGGCCAGAGGCACCAGCTTTACCTTTTAAGGTTCGCTAGTGCCAGGGTGTCTGCTGTGTTCTCTTGGATCCCTGCCCAGAGAACAGGTGTCCAAAAGGGCCCCTTCCTGGATAAACAGAGCAGTCTCATGCCAGAGGAATGGGACAGAAGCTTGACTGGCAAGCTGCCACCTACCTGAGGGGCAGGGGACAGGGCCTTACTGGACTCATGCATCAGCCCCATTCGATCTATTCAGACTGACACTGGTTGCATAAACATTCTTATCAACACCCCCAATGCAAGGCAGCTGCCTAAAAGCAGAGCTGCTTCTCTGCAAGATTTTTCAGACTCCATGCTCCCCGCATTTAGCTAGGAGGTAATGACATTCTGTGATATTCAAGGTCAGGTTTTTCCAGCTCCTGCTGGGCTGATCATGTCAGTAAAGGAACTCTGTGAGAAGTGCAGAAGCTCCTCCCACCCAGGAGCTGTAGGCAGGACTGATGGTGAGCAGCCGGCAGCCCGTATCACCGAGCACTGGTTGTTGCCCGCATGTTTCCTTTCCAAATCCCAAATCTGATGTCAGCCAGGGCGCTCCCAAGGGCCGTGGGATCAGGCTTTAGTCTCTGGCTGGGCCAGGGCCACGTGGGCCATTAGCAAGGTTTGTGGCTTGGGGCCCAATCTTTGGAGTGGCTCCCCTGGTCCTGGGCCACATTCCAGGCTGGGAAATTTCTGGAGAGTCAGTCACCAGCCCATTTATAAGCTTTGAGAGTCAGGTGACTTCTGGAAGTTCAGTGGTGACTTCTGGAAGTTCAGTCATTACTTCCCAGCAGAAGTACTATCATATTTAATAGTAGCGCTTAAATGTGTGAGATGTGACTTCACGTTGTTAGAGTCTCCGTCTGAGCCCCTCAAGGGCCGTCTCACCCATTCATCCCCAGAGCCTGCCATGGAGCAGGTGTGAATGGGCCAGGGCTCTGTGGTGTCGTTTGGTCTGCTCGGTCTTTGGGTGAATTGGGCTCTGTTCTTCCACAATTAGCATGTTTATCCCTATGGGCCCCCCATGGCAGGCGAGGTAATTACGTTTATTTATTTATTTAATTATTATTTTATTTTTACTGGAGGTACTGGGAGTTTCAGGACCTCGTGCATGCTAAGCATGTGCTCTACCACTGAGCTCTACCCTCTTCCCTGGGAGTCTCCTGACGCATCTAAATGCAGTCCTTCCTGATGCGATTCCAGCTGCAGTCTATTAACCAGTCCAGCCTGGACTAAGGAAGGAAGGCCCCGGATTCTGCTCCCAATCTTGCTATTACTTTGGCCAAACTCATCACCTGTTCATGGGCCTTGGTTCTGCCCACCCCAGATGGAACTGTTGAAGATTCATCTATCCTTTGGAGTTTTCCTTCCTGCTTAAACTCTCTGTACCACGGTTTATCCGTAAAACAAGACAGTACGTGTCATGGGTTGTTTCAGGATTAAATATATTACTATATGTAAAGTACTTAAAACATAGTAAGCTTATATCAAAGTAATTAATATTTTATTTGCTGGAGTTCTTGGAAAGGGTTTTGAGCACCTTTAAAGAAGGCTCTACAACTTCAAGATCTCCTTCTGCCTGGGCTGGAGCTACAGTGATTGCAGGGCGGGAAGGGTAGGGAGGGGAGCCCAAGGGTTAGAACTAGGGGTCACTAGCCAGAGGGCACCTCCCTGGTAGGACACTCAGCAGCACCTGCCCATCGCCACTCCCACCATAGTCCAGTTCTCCATCTGGGACCCCATCTCCCCAGCACATGAGCCCACTTGTACATTCACACTGTACTCATACCCACAGGTACCCACAAAACTCTCTTCAGTGCATATCCACAGGTATACACACATTCACACACATCATCACCCATATAGGAACCCCCACTGTCACACACACGTTTCCAAACAGATGCCCAGATATGTACATGTACCTCGGTGCAATCATTCTGTTCCACTCCCAGACAGCAGCCTAGAGATAGATTGCTGAGCAGGGTAAAGATACAGTCAGTGTGCGCACAGCACAGTGCATGGCACCTGGGCACCCAACTTCCCTCTGGCTCCCCGTCCTGTCCCATGTCTCCTAAAGAATCACAGAGCTTGAACTTAGTCAGGGACCTTAGCATCTAGTCCAGGCATTTTTTCCCCCCACTAGTGAATACATGGAGGACCAGAGAGGGGAGGTGACTTGCTAAAGGTCACACAGCAAACTGTTTCATTTTCTTTACCATTCCGCATCATGGGCCTTATGTACATGATTCGTTCACCCTCGCTCCTCTGCCTGAGCCTGTTCAGAGGTGGACACCTAGAGGAAGGTGAGGATTGTGGAGCTGGAGTAGGAGAGAGGAGAAGGTCAGAGTCAGAGGGAAGGTGAGAGAGTGAAGTACGACTGGTCACCAAAGCCCAGTGGGGCTGGTGAGATTAGTGAGACAGGGAGGGCAGGATCAGTTGACTGAAGTCCCTCAGGACTGATGGCTTCTGACCTGGGGAGGAATGGAGGGGTGGAACTGGTGCTGGGGCTTCAGGGCTGGACTCCTGACAGGGCCTGCTCCTGAGCTGTGTGGGGTCACAGCACAGAGGGCTGGTTAGAACAGTTGTACTCTCTGGACCTCTCCGAGGGCTCTGTCCTCAGAATTCCATGGGGAGTGGGGGGAAGCAAGAGTGGAGGGGACACATTGGTGGCAGGAGACCTGGGATTGATCCTACCTCTTAAAAGAGCCTGTATCTTTTCAGACCACTCATTTCTGGTCTCTCAATATTCTTAATTATTTCTTTTGTCCTTAAAGATGGGGATGGGGACTTACACTTCTTCTACAGTTTCCTGGGCCCAGAATTGGAAGTTTAGAGATTCACTTTGCTGTATAGATGTATGTTCAGGGACTCTCCTCGGCCCGTAGTGAAACTGAGGGACCATCTCCTCACTTCCACCAGCACTTGTAAGAGCCTCATCAGTGTCGGGGGGACAGTTTCCTGCATGAAGGACCTTGATGGTCTGGAAGATGTGCTTACATCTCTAATCACAGATACAAGTGTAATGAGAGGCTGGCCACGGCCCTGATCCCTGGAGGGATTTCTACTTTACATTCTACAAAAGGATAACGATGAACACATATCGTAATTCTTTTGTGGCAGGCACTGTCTAAGCATTGTACATATATGAATTTCCTTAATCTTCCCAACAACCCTAGGAGGTAATTTTTTTTTAAATCATTCTGACTTTAGACGTGTGAAGACTGAGACACAGAGAGGGTAAGTAAATTGCCCAAAATCACTCAGCTAGAAATAGAACCCAGTTTTGGACCCATGCAGTCTGGCCCCAGAGTCTGTGATCTGCCTCTATGCCACATCACCATCTTGTTACGTGCTGTTTTCTAGCTTTGAAGCAATTTACCAGCTATGGCAGGTCTCCAAAACCCAAAAGGACTCCACTTAAAAAAAGGTAGCCATATCAAAGGATTTTTGAAAGTTTAAATCATGTTCATGTATTTACCCTATAAAGAATTCTCATAAATTACTTAGCCATGAGTCTTCCCCACCAAAGCCAGGAGTAATGTTTCCTTAAGCTTTGAGTGACCGGTGACTCTACCCATAAGTTTACAGATGTGCACAGAGATGTTTTCTGGAAGGCAGCTGTGGTTTAGTGAAATGAATAGTAGACGTGGTTCAAACCCCAGTTGGGCCACTGAACTCAGTGTGCGGCCCTGCACCCTTACTGTGGGTCTCTGAGCTCCGGTTTCTTCATCACAAGATATATCATGAAGGTGGTGGGGACAGAATTACAGGGTGTAGGGGTCTAGTGCAGTCTTTGGCTAAATCTAAGATTGCTGTGAACCCAGGGGCAGAGGACCATACTGGAGACTCCAGATCTAGAGCTTTCTCTGCTCCTTGAGACTTCGGGGACCCTCCCAAACCCCGATCCCCGAGGAGGATAACAGAAGTGCTGACAACATCCAGCATTGGCTACATTGATTTATTGGAAGCACAGATCAAGAAAGAGATGAACACCGCATAGGAGGAAGAGGAGAAGCTGGGGTAGAGTGGGAGCTCTGGTCATTGACCCCATGGCAGTCCAGGGTAGGGTCCTGGTCCTGAAACCCCTTGCCCCAGAGGCGCCCTTCTTGTGGGCACTACAGGGACTAGGGTAGCCTTTCCCAGCGCTGGCAGCAGAGCTCAGAACAAGGGATCACAAATAGACACTAGGCCAGGGGTGAAAAAAGCATCTTTCAAAGTGCCAGAAAAGTAGCCTAGGATTTGCTCTGCCCAGGGCTGGGCGGGGCTGGGCCACGCAGGGCAGGCCCTGCCAGGCTGGGAGGGAGAGATGCCAGGGCAGGCCTGAGTTGGGGCACCTAACATTTGCGGCAGCTACTGGCGCAGGACCCCACGCCACAGGAGCTGATGCCGCAGGAGCCCACGCCGCCGGTGCCCAGGCCACAAGAAGTGATGGAATTGCAGGGGCCGCAGGGCGCGCACAGGCCGGTGCTCACCGCCACGTTCCCGGTGCAGGGGGCGCTGCAGACGCTGCCCGTCACGGGCCTGGAGCCGGACACGCCCAGGTCCCCGCAGACAATTCCGCCCCGGGAGCTGCTGACACCTGCGAACCCCAGAGGCTGAGTCAAAATTCTGGGGAGCCAAGTTTCCCACCTCCCAAATGATGCCCCTCCCCAAGCATCTTTACTTCACAACTCTAGGTCCATCAGCTACCAAAGCTGTGGTCTTTCCTGCTGTCTGACCCCAAATTCCTCCTGTGACGCCAGGCCACTCTTCTATTTAGGTCTCAACAAAACCTCTCCTTCCATCCCTTACAGGAAGCAAGTAAATCCATCCACACAGGGCCCAAGTTACTTACAGACATTCACGGCCCCAACACCTTCACATAGTCTGTGAAAGAAGAGGAAAAAGGCAACATTAGTGACTCAGCCGAGATGCAGACAGAGCTCCACACATTTTGGGAGTGGGGTCCAGCCGTGGTCAAGAAGGTAGAAGCAGAGAGTCTGCAGGAATAGTCCTCTGAGCTAACCACCCCAAAGTGATAAATGAAAGGTTTGTCCTGGATCTGGGGCCATTGCTCAGCCAGGACCAGGGGAGTGCTTGTGCACAGAGTAGGAAGGGGCAGCTCAGAACCAGGCTGGTTTGGGTCCTACCTCTGCTCCTCGCCCTCCAGCAGGCGCCGGTAGGTGGCGATCTCGATGTCCAGGCCCAGCTTGGAGTTCATCACCTCCTGGTACTCCCTGACCAGGCAGGCCATGTCCTGCTTGGCCTTCTGCAGGGCGCCTTCCAGCTCAGCCAGCTTGCAGCGGGCATCATTAACGGTGGCCTCACCCTGCTGCTCAGCCTGGGTCACTGCTGCCTCCAGCTTGGAGATCTAGGGGGCCCAGAAGAGAACAAGGTGGGTTATAGTCCACGGGTCTCTGTGCTCATTTCCTGCATGTGTCCAGTCTCTCCCAGCCAGCTGGGATCACCCCAAACAGGGCCTCTCCCCTTCATCACCTGTGTCTCCCTGACTGATCACAACCAAGACTCTGGTCATGCAAATAGACTGGAGAATGAATGGTGAGATCCATTTGGGCGCAAACTACCCCCAGCACCCCTGGTCTTGGGGAGAGATGACCCCTACCTGGCACTTGGCATTCTCCACCTCGGCCGTCAGCCTCTGGATCATGCGGTTCAGCTCGTTGATCTCCTCCTTAGTGCGGCGCAGGGTCTCCCCTTGCCGGATCACCGTGGCCTTGATCTCCTCACACTGAGGGGAAGCAGAGAGTCTCAGGAAGCTCGGGATGGGACGTCCTGACCATTCAGGACACATCAGATGATGTGCCAGGTGTACAGTGCTCAGCTTGTGCCGCCATACATGGCAGCCCTGTCCTGCCTCTAGAACCTGAGAGCTGTCTGACTTTTGTTACCACCTCTAGGGAACAGAATCCTCTGACAAAAGAAGCCTTTTCTATTATACACCTCAAATCCCTCCCATCACCATGTATAGGAGGCAGGGGTCCTGGGCCACTCACTTTGCTGCGGTACCAGGACTCAGCCTCAGCCCGGCTGCGTCTGACGATGTCATCGTACTGCTCCTTGATCTCAGCGACGATGCAGTCCAAGTTCAGGTCCCGGCTGTTGTCCATCTTGACGATGACCGAGGTGTCTGAGATGTTGGCTTGGAGAACGCGGATCTCCTGCAGATGGTGGGGTGGCAGATGGAAGGATTTTGTTTACACCACTGCCTCACCAACCAAGTCTGTATCCAGCCTTCTAAGCCCTTCCCTCGTCTCTAGCCACTGCCCCATCTGACAGCCTCATGGACTGCAGCTCCTTGCCCAAATCCCCTTCAACTCCAATCCCGGAAAACTGCCCTGTCTTCCAGGCCAGCTGCTGGTTTTCTGCCTGGACCGCAACCCCTCACCTCCTCATAGAGTCGCCGCAGGAAGTCAATCTCCTGGATCAGGGCCTCTGAGTTGGCCTCCAGGTCTGACTTGCGGAGGTAGGCGCAGTCCACATCCTGGAAAGGTGGGGAGTCTTTGAGCTCAGAGAAGCCCTGGTAAACATCACCTGAAATCCTCTCTCATCACCCATTACATGGAGGCAAGGAGGAAAGGATCCCCAGTGTTCCTATTCCCATCCCATTTCCATACCCTTTCCCCAGAGGAACCTCACAATCTTCTCCCCTTCTGTGAGAAAATGCTTTGTGCCTTGGAGATGGACCACCAGCCTTTCACCCCTCCCACCTGAGACATCTTAGCCTCCCAGCTCTCCTTTACACCCTCCCCGGGACCAGGAAGCCTGCCAGACTGACTCACTCACTCGGCCACCTTGATCCTTCCCTGTCCCCCAGCAGTCCTCCGAAGCTCCACCTGGCCTCTCCTGGTTCTGCCCCATCCTCCCCCAGGCCCTGGGACTGTGCCCCTCCTCTGAGCAGACTTCTCGCAACGCTGGACAGGACACCGTCCCTCAGCTGAGAGACTGAAGTTGCCACGTCTCCATGGGACCCCAGCCACAGAGCAGAACCTCTGAAGCAGCACAGAACATCCAGAGGGCAAGCCAGCCACCCTCCTGCCCCAGGGCGGGTGCTCGAGGAGACTCCAAAGTCCTTGTCCCTGTGAAAAGCCTGGATGTGCCTTGCATGACCTGGTCTCTGGGATATTCTCCTCCTGACCCGGCAAGGTCAGTGCAGCCACACTGAGGGGGAGACCACGGGTCTCCCCAACACGAGCCTGTCATTCTGAGCCACCACGCGTCTGTGCTTCCCGATCCCGTGTTCCTCACCTTCTTCAGAGCCACAAACTCATTCTCGGCTGTTGCTCTCAGAGAAACTTCCTCCTCGTACCTGAGGCAGAAGAGGCAGAGAGGGAGGTCAGGGGAGGACAGTTCTCCCCACAACTCCCTCCACTTCGTACCAGCAAAGGGGGCAATTTTAGGGGCCTCCCAACACAGCCTGAGCCCTGGCGGCCCTGCTGGGTCCCCCCTGGCTGCATTTGGGGTGTGTCTAGGATTCTCTCTCTGCTTTGAATGAGGGGTCCAGGGGGCTACTCTTCTGGGACCTCACAGCCCTGCTCCCAAAGCTGCTCCGAGGTCACCTCTGGAGGAAAACGAGGACTCCGCACCAGCTCCACGCTAGGAGTGGACAGCAGCACCGGTGGGGCCGTGCAGCCCCAGCCTCCCCTCTCCTGGGGGTCCAACTCACTCAGCTGTGGGGGGCCCTATGTGTCCCAGAGGCTATCAGCGCTCAGCACCCGAGTGCGTGGGCCACCGGGAGTCCCAGGACCTGGCAGCCCTGAGTGACCCTGGAGCTCAAATCACATCCAGGTGCTCCAGGTGGGAGCCTGAGAGGCCAGGAGGAGAAGGTCTGGGAGACTGCAGAGGCCTCCTCCCCACAGAGCACAGGGCACAGCTGCCAGGTGATGGGGCTCAGAGAAGGCAGAGCCGAAGGAGAAGAGAGACATCTCCTGGGGAGTCACGGCCCTCCTCCTAGGCATCTGGGCAACAAGTGCCCCATGGGAGGGTCCTGCTGCATGTAACCCCCCCTGGCCTGTGAGGTCACCTGACCTTCTGGGAAGTTATTCTCCAGTCCCATCCAATGGGCTTTAACCCAAGTCCATTTCCTGGGCCCAAGGTCACTCCCGGCCACACTCACTTCTTCCTGTAGCCCTCCAGCACCTCCTGCACGTGGTTGAGCTCCGAGGCCAGCCTCCCGCTGTCGGCCTCCACGCACTCAGCCTCCCGCCGCAGCGTCTGGATGTAGCCGTCGAACAGCGGCTCCAGGTTGCTCTGGCAGCACTCGCGGTTCTGGTAGAACTGCAGCTTGGTCTCCAGCAGCTTGTTCTGCTGCTCCAGGAAGCGCACCTGCCATTGGGGTGGGAGGAGGGGTCAGATGGCTCCTACTGCCCCCAAATCTTTCGGAGGGTTGGAGGGGTGCTGTTGTTTTAAGGTAAACTCCCAAACCAGGAGCTCAGCAGAGATTAGACAGAGGTGGGCAGTGGGAGACAAGGCAGCTTTTGGGTTTTGGAGATTGTGATCTATGTTTGGATTTTTCAACTTAGGGGTGAGAGCAAGGGTCTGGGAAAGATCAGTCCATCCTCAGGTGAACTGAGTTATCCCACCCTGCTAAATCCAGGTGGCATGTGGTCAGGAGCCAGGTAGAGGCCTTTTTGTCACTGACTTCTCCATCAGTGCTCAGTCTGAGTTGAGCACAGGTGGGTTCAGGAAAGGTGTGATGAAGGACACCCCCAAGGCTGACCCTGTGGTCATGTTCCTATTTCTTATTTTCATTTCTTGTGTCTTGTCTGCATGTACAGCCTTCTTCCTCTGACACATAGTTCTAAGCCTTGTTCGTGTCTCTCTGTGGTGATTCTGCCTGTCTGGACAGAGCTTGTATTTACAGTGCTATCCTACCAGGAGCCTCTGCTCTATCCTCATCTCTCTGATCTCTGTGTCCTGGATGTGTGTAACTCCTCCATCAGACTGGGAGCTCACTGGGACCACATCTCTCCTGCCCCTGACTCCTGCTTCAGTGCCTACCCAGGAAGGGAAGGTTCAGGAAGGGTGTGATCAAGGACACCCACCTTGTCAATGAAGGCAGCAAACTTGCTGTTGAGGCTCTTGATCTGCTCCTTCTCCTCCTGCTTCACACACTGAGCATTGGGGTCGATCTCCAGGTTGAGGGGCGCCAGGAGGCTCTCGTTGACCGACACGGTGGTGATGCAGGGCGGGCTGGGTCCACATACGCCGCCAGAGCGGTATCCGAAGCTGCGGCTGCAGGAGCCGGCGCGGAAGCCTCCGCAGATACTGAGGCTGCCGAAGCCCCCGGTAAGGCCGCGGTAGCAGGAGATGCCGCGGTAGGGGGCGGCCGTGATGCAGCAGCGGCCGGGCCGGGGCCCGCAGGCGGAGACGCAGCTGAAAGTGCGGCCTGTGAATCCTGATCCGCAGGTCATGATGCTTCTGGGGGTTTCGGCTGCAGCGCAAGGGGTGGAGGACTGGAGCCTTGTGGAAACTCCAATGTGCTCCTCAAGGAGCCCAGGCTTATTTATGCTCAGACAGGAAGGGGCTTGGCTATGCAGATGAAGTCGCCTCGATTTGGGCTTTATGGGCTTGGGTGTCTAGCCAGGTCAAAAGCCTCTCGAGAATGTGCTTTAATAGTGGAGTGGCCCGCCCCATGTCTGTGTAAAGGATGCCAACCCCTGGGCTGTCGGGGAACTTGGCATGTTTCATCTCAAATTACCTTGCCAGTAGGGCATGCACTCATCTGAGGATACTGGAGAGAGAACGGCAGGTAGGGGAGGGGTCGGAGGAATGGGGCCAAGAGAAAGGGAGGAGAAGGGAGGCCAGATGTCGGAGAAGCAGGGGACTTGGGAATATGTAGGGTGTGAGTGGGGGACCCAGGAAAGACTGAAGTATTTACATATAACTTTTAGAAGTTTCCATCGCAGTAGTGGTCAAGGTGTTACTATAACATAAATCTGTATTTCCCTCATCTCCAGATAGTCCAGTTGGCTGCTGAAATATATCTGTCTTTTCTTGTCATGGCAGCAGCCAGCAGATTATGAAATATTTGTGCTTTATGTCTTCTTCCACTTTTATTATGAGAGTTTTCAAACATACAGAAAACTGGAAAGAGTAGTACCTGTATAACAAACCCCCTGACGTGTTCCACTGGGTACCTGGATTCAACTACCATTAACGCTGTGTCATGTTTTCTCTCACGTTGCTCGCCCCACTATTTGACAGTTACAGAAAGCATGGCATGTCACCCTTAAATACTTGCGCACGCATTTCTTAAGAATAAGGACAGTACCATGCTCACATGCAAGAAAAAGGACGATAATTCCAAAGAATCATTTACTCTCCATTCCATATTAAAATTTCCCAACTGTCTGTCCTAAGGCTTTCTAAAACCGGATTTTCTCGGATTTAACTCACAGCTGTATCTCTTGTACTTTCTATAAACTGGAAGTTAACTCAAGCTGGGCTGTTTAATGTGGTAGCCTATAGACACATATGGCTCTTTATATATGTTAGTTAAAATAAAATAGATTCCAAATCTAGTCCCTCTGTGGCACTAGCCAAGTGCCACACATGACTAGTGGCTACTTTATTGGACAGCACGGATACAGAACATTTCCACCATCATACCAGCATCTATTGGATGGTGCTGGTCTAGAAGCTTGGTTGGGTTTAACTGAAACATTTTGGGGCAGAATACATCATAAACAATGCTATATGATGCTTACTGGATCACCCCAGGAAGCACAAAATGGCAGGTTGTCCTGTTATTGGTGATGCTAAATCAGATCACTTGAATGCATCTTCCCCTTTACAGTTAGAAAGAATTCTGTAGGGCAACACAGATCCAATTTTCTTTTTATTGGTCACCGACTATGTGACCATCATTATATGCCATAAATGAGCTCTAATTCTTGCATCAACCATAAGAAGTGTGTATGGCTATTCCCATTTTACAGATGAGGAAATTGAGGCTCAGAGAGGATAAATAATCCACCCCAAATCTCCCAGCTAATAACTAGTGGAGCTCAGGAGAAGCAATGCCTTCTCACTGACAGGCAACGTCAACCCCTGGATTTCTTAATCCCTGGAAACTTTCAAGAGGATGAAGAATGTTGTTTAGGGGAGGATATTTGTGGATGTAAGGTTGGGGAGAGTCAGTTCAAGGAAGATGGGTAGAGTCAGAGGTGGTTGGGAGGGTTAGAACAAGGAGGGCCAGTGGGCATGAGCGTGTCACAAGGGCGAGGAGAGCCTGGGGGTCAAGAGATCTGCAGGACTCTGTGGCTGAGAATTGACTGGAGGGATGGAAAATGGCAGTTTTAGCTATTTGTATACCTCTGGTGTGTTGCAAGTACCTTGATAGATTGTACTGTATTCTATGTACCTATGAAGCTCCTCATTCCAACAGAGCAGCTCTAGAAAAATTATCTCATAAACTACAGGAGTATGCATTAAACAGAAGGGAAGAAAAGAGAAGTGAAATGCTGTGGCTGGCAACCCCTGTAGCTGCTGTGTCGTAGGGGTGCAGGCAGGTAGAGCAGCTTGGGGGGGCAGGGCTGGAGGGAAAAGAGAAGGAAGGGAATAGTATGTCTGCAAAAATTCAGGAGTGAGGGCTTGTGACAAGATAGACATGGGGTCATGGACTGTATCAGCTGTCTGGTCATCTCAGAGGAGGGTGTGACACCTGATGTCACTTTATGTGTTTGGGGAGCTGGGCCAGCTCTTCTGAGGTCCTTTATGCCCTCATCTGGCACTCTGGGCACTGCCCACTATGGAGCGGCCAGCTGGCCGGGTGTCCCGAGGAGAAGCCCTGTGAGTCAGGGTGTAGCTCACACATGATTTACCTTTTCTACCCATGTAACTCCCTATAAAAATGACATGAATAAACACGAGCTAATTACTAATGGCTGGCCCTTGCTAAGCAATTTTAAAGAAGCAAGAAGCAATTTAAAACAAGTTATAAAAAAAATTAAAATGTGACACTATTTCCTTAAACTTCAGGTATCACCAATCGCTGCTCATTTTGAAGACCTAAAGTGATGTTCAAGCTGTAGGTTTCCTTGGCGTGAAAAAGGCTGTGGTGGGGGAAGGGGAGAGGGAAGGGAAAGGGCCGGCAGAATCACCACCTACGGGAAGAAACAGGACAGAGTGGAACTTAGGAGTTTCCTCTGAGCCTCAGTCTCATTGCTCTCCTTTCTTTTGTGGCCCAGGGATGGCCCCACTGCAGGATTTTGTAGTGAATCATTCCTTTACTTTTCTTTACAATTTTAGGACCAAGGAATGCATCCCTAAACCATTTCCAGTTTTTGAACTTCATGTAAATGGAATCATCCTGTGCATTCCTTTCTTCAGTGTTGCTTCCTGTAGCTGTATTGCGTTCATTTTCACTGTGGATCGTACTCATTGCATGAACATGTCAGAGTTTATTTATCTTTTCCCTGGCGTCGTGGTTGTTTCTGGAGTTTGTGTTACGAACAGAGCTGCCGTGAGCATTCTTTTCCTTGTCTTCTGGTATATTTGCGCAGGAGTTTTTCTAGGGTATGTGGTTACTTAAGAGAAAATTATACAGGTAGTATATGCTTAGTGGAGAATATTTCATGAATATTCTTCTAAACTTGTAAAATAATAACATCCCTTGATACTAGATACTTACATCTCACTTCATACTAGATACTATACTAATAGCCAAAATGCATTAATGCATTTAATCTTTACAATCACCCTCTGAGGCAGGTGTTATTATTCTAGCTTTACAGATGAGGACACTGGGGCCCAGAGGGTTAAGAGGCTGGCTCAGGTGGTGTAGTTAGAGGCAGAGCTGCCACTCAGAGCCTGGTGTTACTGATCTCAGTGGAAGGGGTGAGTTTGTCTCATTTCATGCCTATCCATCCGCCATCTAAAAGTATCACATGGTAGATGGTGTTTGTATATAACACATTCACACACACGCTCGCCAGTCCCCTCCCTCCAGCACCTCCTCAAGGCCCTTCAGCATGTTGTCATTGTTCAGGACCAGAGGATAGGGGAGAGCTCACCCTTGTTTGTTGTGAGCTTCCAGTCTAAGAGAAAAGCTGGACATGTACCCAGATCATAAGCAAAACTGCAAACCCTGCAGCATCCCAATGAGTTCCAATGGTTGGTTCATGGATATGTTCCAAGGGCTTGGTACATAGAAGGTGCTCAATAAATATTTGTTGAGTGAATGAAGTGAATACCAGCTGCATTTTAAGTGCTGAGTAATGGAGCCATCAAAGCTTGATGGTTAATTGGCAAAGCTTTTTAGTAGGATGGGGTGGGGACCAGATGAAGCAGACCAGAGGGCGGCCATTCCTGGGGGTGGGGGTAGGATGGGGAGAGGTTCCTGCTGGGACCTGAGGAAGGATGAAGCGAGTAGATGCATCCCTTACCAAAGCGAAGTCCTTGACCTGAGCAATGATGGGGGTGGCAGGGAAAGGTGGCCAACAAGGGCAAGGATTCTGAAGGCCATGAGCCAGAGTAGAGATGGGGAAGGATTGGAGAAGGGAAGAGAGAAGTTGATAGAAGATAGATTTCTAGAGAAAAGGAAGGAGAAGATGCTTAGTCTTAAATTATTACTCTCCAGGGCCACTTGGAAGAAGGTTAGATACTGGCTTGGGGGGTGAGAAGATTAGGGGAGACAGAAAGGGAGGGGAGGGGAGTGGAGGAGAGTGGAGGAAAAAGAGGGAGAAGCCTCAGGAGAGAACGGTGGGGGATGCTCTGGGGGCGAAAGAGCAGAGGAGGAGGAGGTTGATGGGGGAAGGGCAAAGCACTGAGGACAAGGTGCAGACGTGCCCGAAGAGGTGGGCAGCCTTGGCTCCAGCTCTAAGGACCTACACCCTCAAGGAGCAGGGATATGGGCTGGGGAAGGCGCCGAGGCTCAGCCTGGTTAGTCAGAACAGATCTCATCAAGGGTGGCGCTCCTGAGTCAAGCTTCACTCCCTGCCAGTCTCTCCATGAGGGCCTTTGGCCCTCCCTCCTCTGGTGAATTTTCTCATGGATAATTGGCTGCTGTCCCAAACTGTCTTGGCTGAGGAGGCAGGGGCTCTGATGGGGGCCTCTCCTCAAATCACCAACCCAAAGGTGCTGCCTGGTGCCTGGACCAGAGGGCAACTCCATCTCTAACAGCCTGCGTGTTGTGCAAACAGCCACCTTCTCATCCCTCAATTTCCCTCACTGGAACCTGGCCTGCACCTGCTTTCTGTGAACAGAAAGCATGAGCTGCAAGGTTAGAAAGGGCACAAAAGTGCAAGCCTAGAGTGCAGTTTTGGTATCTTTCAGATGTAGAGTCCGTAGGCTGATTCCCAGCCTATAGCCATGGAGCAGAATGACATGGGCCCTGCTTCTGAGGTCTCTGTCTCAACTGGATCTCCACTATCACAGCATCTCAGGATCCCTTCCTCTTCTGCAAGGACCCTCAGGCGTCCCTACCGCCCACTCTCTGAAATACTTCCATGCAAATCTTTTCACGAACACTGTCCCTCTGGCTGCCTTACTGAAACCTGTCCTCACACTTTCCAGGAAGCCTGTCTGAACTTTCCCATCAGACTAGCTGCATTCCACATTGTCCCGGAATGGGTGCTGCCAATAGGCATTGCATTTTTGATGGTATTGCTCTCTTCAAGTTTCTGGCCTTTCTCATGAATGTGGATCTGTCTTCCCTGTCAGGTCAGGAGCTCCGGAATCCATGTCTCCTCCTCCTCTTAATGTCTTCCTCCCTCCCTCCAAAATTAAGACAGGGTTCAGCATATTGCAGGGTCACATCAATCACAGAATCCCTGGATCCTACAATGAGACAAGATTTTATCTTGTCTAATCTATCACCCATCTTGGGGAAATCTTCCTTATAACATCCTCCACAGGAGGAAGGCAGACTGAAGGGAGCCTTGAACAGGAACTTCCTAATGTTAAAATCACTTGATTTACACCTTCTTTCCAGGCATCCTTTCAAACAAGATCTACCTGGGCTAAAAGAAGAGGCTCTGATCTCCAGATCTGAAGGTCTTTTGGTTCACCCTGGCTCCACAAACACGATGGCCACTCCAGAATCAAGAGTGTTTCTCATTTACGTAAAGCTCCCCTAACTGACAGCCATAATGCAAGCTCCTTAGGAAACCAGGGCTACCTGCTCTCCTTCTGGGAAGCTCTTCCTCAAACCCAACTTCTGTCTGTCCAGCTGCATTGAAAACCTAACTTCTTTTGCTCTCTTTGGAGTTCCACTACACTAGGATGGATTATCAGCCGCATATCTCTTACTCTCAACCCCTGGGCTACTGACTAATCAGCAGTTTTCAGAATCAAGCAAAAAGCAAGATGAATGAGCATGTTAATGGATTTATGGTTGAGAATTTCTACGGTCTATTAAGACTAAATAAGAAATACCAATTTGTCAATTATTACAGATAACAAACTTTTTGGACTGTCTAAACTTTACTTTTCTTCTAATAGTGTGGTTGCCTAAGGATTGGTGACATTTTCCCTTTGCCTACGAAGAGAGATTCTCATTGGACCTTCCCTGGGGCAGTTGGGCTAGAGGACAAACATTTGATTATGGATTCTTTTCCAGGATAAAGGAAGTAACATTATCAGAGGTCTCTAGTCCCCCCTTTCCCTTGGACTGACCCCCATGGTAGAATAATAGTTGGTAATATTTATCGAGTACTTGCTATGAGCCAGGTTGTGTTAAGGTTGTGTTAAGCTTATGTTAAGCTTTGTCCATGTCTTATTTAATTTAATCCTTCTGTTCATCCTTTTAGATAGGCACCATTAGTGGGAATTTTACATAGATGGTTTAGGAATGTGGGTAGGTATATTCCATCAAGTCTGCTGCTACATTTACAGCAGCAGCATTAACAACAACAATACCACATATCCTTACCTCCCAATCAAACCTGCCACTATAGCGATGGCAACAGCAGTGACAACAACTAATACGATTACTAATGTTATTTACTAATAAAATGCTAATATGATTACATGCCTAGAGTGTGTCAAGTTCTGTTCTGAGTGCTTTACATGGATTGATTCTTTTAATCCTTACAGAACTTTATGAGCTGGGTACTATTATCCCTATTTTACAAATCATGAAGTGAGGTATGAAAAGATTACGTAATTGCCTGAATTTACACAGCTAGAAAGTGGCAGAATTGGACTTTGAAACAGGGCAGTTTTGAATCTGAGTCTATGTTCTTAGCTGGTAGGCCATGTATTTAAACCTTTTAGTTACAATTATATTAAGACATAATTTTGCATAGTGAGTAAGTACACATATCACACACTATTGAAACGAAAGGTCATGGAACACTATTTTTACTACACATGATGCACTCTGATATTTTATAGTCTATCCAGAGACTCCTGCTTCTTAATGATTATAATAAAACACATCTGCACTCTGTGCTGGAGTCTACTGAGACTGTGCACATCTCTGTAATTCTCCAAGGCAGTACTGGGAAGAAAAGGCTTAATTCATTTCCCAGAAGAGTGAAGTGCCTTGTCCATAGATCACACAGAGCTAGTCATGGAAGCACCTTTGTTTCTTCCCAGCACTTTAGGGTTCATGACCCATGCTATCCACACTGGATGGATCACACACACCGATAGGGATCTGTTCTGACATCTTGCAAGGCTACTGACAAACTGCTGTAAAGGGAAGGGGATTGCAGGGCTGGTATAGCATGGAAAGCAGCTTGGACTCAAGGGGGCGATGGTAGGGGGTGGATGCTCTCCTCATATGGCTCTACCTAGAATTACTCTTTGGTATTCTGAGCCTAATGCTATACAGGCTCATAACAGTGTTGTCCAAGCCAGTCATTCTGGACCCTGGAGGAAACATGGAGCCTTGAGGTGAAATCCAGACATGTTACCCTTGCTTGGGACCTTTTTGGAAATGGTTGGGCATTCTTGAGGCCGTTGAGCAGTGTGTCCCCTTAGATTTCACGGAAGACTCTGAGGGAGAGAGTGCCTCCCCTCAGCATAGGTTGGCCAAGAAGGCCTAATAAGTTGGCCTAGGGACTGGTCTGTGTGCAAGTAGGGGTAGGTGAGTGTGTACATAATCATGTGGGAGTATGTGTGAGATTATGAATGAGAAGATCAGCATATGAGTGCATAGTATATGTGTATATAGGCGTGTGTCTGTAAGAGAGAGAATATGTTGATGGGTGTAGGTGAAGGATTTGGGAGCAGGTGTGGTGGTGTTGGGTGTGTGTGCGTGTGATTAAGTGAGAGATTGTGTAAGTGTGGGAATTTGGTGCTGCAGATATCAGTGTGAGGGAAGTCATCGACACACCTCAGGTTCCACATCATCTGTTTACGTCACACTCCCTCAGGGTTCCAGGGCTGGTGCGATCAGCACCACGGACAGCGGCGTGACCGCATCAGATGGGGCGGTACAGGAGGAGCCGTAGCCCCGCCTTTCCCCGCCCTCCCTTCCAACCTGAGTCACTGCTCCAGCATCATCCAAACCCTGAGTTTCGCCAATTGTCTATGGGGAAGTTGGGGTGTGTGTGTGGGGGGTGAGTTGGCTCTTTGAAGACAAAAATTGTGCAGTTTAGGGTAAAAGGTCATAAACATCTGGTCGCCTTTGGTCTGCATAGCACATTAAAAAGGAGCAACAGCAGCTAAACAACCCAAGCCCATAAATACGCCTAATTGTTCCTAACCCGTGGACACATCATGTTCCACACATATATAAAAGGCCCAGTGATGGCCCACAGGTAAACAGCACATCCACTGTGCCCTCCATTAGGCAGTCTACCTCCTCAGAGCCTCCTGTGCCCCAAAAAAGCACCATGACTTGTGGATCTTATTCTGCTGGCCGAGCCTTCAGCTGCATCTCTGCCTGCAGGCCCCTGCCTGGCCGCTGCTGCATCACGGCCGCCCCCTACCGCGGCATCTCCTGCTACCGCGGCCTCACCGGGGGCTTCGGCAGCCGCAGCGTCTGTGGAGGCTTCGGCGCCGGCTCCTGTGGCCGCAGCTTCGGGTACCGCTCAGGAGGCGTGTATGGACCCAGCCCGCCCTGCATCACCACCGTGTCTGTCAATGAGAGCCTCCTCACGCCCCTCAACTTGGAGATCGACCCCAATGCTCAGTGCGTGAAGCAGGAGGAGAAGGAGCAGATCAAGAGCCTCAACAGTAGGTTCGCTGCCTTCATTGACAAGGTGGGAGTCCTTGACCACACCTTTCCTGAACCCACCTGTGCTCAACTCAGACTGAGCACTGATGGAGAAGTCAGTGACAAAAAGGCCTCTACCTGGCTCCTGACCACATGCCACCTGGATTTAGCAGGGTGGGATAACTCAGTTCACCTGAGGATGGACTGATCTTTCCCAGACCCTTGCTCTCACCCCTAAGTTGAAAAATCCAAACATAGATCACAATCTCCAAAACCCAAAAGCTGCCTTGTCTCCCACTGCCCACCTCTGTCTAATCTCTGCTGAGCTCCTGGTTTGGGAGTTTACCTTAAAACAACAGCACCCCTCCAACCCTCCGAAAGATTTGGGGGCAGTAGGAGCCATCTGACCCCTCCTCCCACCCCAATGGCAGGTGCGCTTCCTGGAGCAGCAGAACAAGCTGCTGGAGACCAAGCTGCAGTTCTACCAGAACCGCGAGTGCTGCCAGAGCAACCTGGAGCCGCTGTTCGACGGCTACATCCAGACGCTGCGGCGGGAGGCCGAGTGCGTGGAGGCCGACAGCGGGAGGCTGGCCTCGGAGCTCAACCACGTGCAGGAGGTGCTGGAGGGCTACAGGAAGAAGTGAGTGTGGCCGGGAGTGACCTTGGGCCCAGGAAATGGACTTGGGTTAAAGCCCATTGGATGGGACTGGAGAATAACTTCCCAGAAGGTCAGGTGACCTCACAGGCCAGGGGGGGTTACATGCAGCAGGACCCTCCCATGGAGCACTTGTTGCCCAGATGCCTAGGAGGAGGGCCGTGACTCCCCAGGAGATGTCTCTCTTCTCCTTCGGCTTTGCCTTCTCTGAGCCCCATCACCTGGCAGCTGTGCCCTGTGCTCTGTGGGGAGGAGGCCTCTGCAGTCTCCCAGACCTTCTCCTCCTGGCCTCTCAGGCTCCCACCTGGAGCACTTGGATGTGATTTGAGCTCCAGGGTCACTCAGGGCTGCCAGGTCCTGGGACTCCCGGTGGCCCACGCACTCGGGTGCTGAGCGCTGATAGCCTCTGGGACACATAGGGCCCCCCACAGCTGAGTGAGTTGGACCCCCAGGAGAGGGGAGGCTGGGGCTGCACGGCCCCACCGGTGCTGCTGTCCACTCCTAGCGTGGAGCTGGTGCGGAGTCCTCGTTTTCCTCCAGAGGTGACCTCGGAGCAGCTTTGGGAGCAGGGCTGTGAGGTCCCAGAAGAGTAGCCCCCTGGACCCCTCATTCAAAGCAGAGAGAGAATCCTAGACACACCCCAAATGCAGCCAGGGGGGACCCAGCAGGGCCGCCAGGGCTCAGGCTGTGTTGGGAGGCCCCTAAAATTGCCCCCTTTGCTGGTACGAAGTGGAGGGAGTTGTGGGGAGAACTGTCCTCCCCTGACCTCCCTCTCTGCCTCTTCTGCCTCAGGTACGAGGAGGAAGTTTCTCTGAGAGCAACAGCCGAGAATGAGTTTGTGGCTCTGAAGAAGGTGAGGAACACGGGATCGGGAAGCACAGACGCGTGGTGGCTCAGAATGACAGGCTCGTGTTGGGGAGACCCGTGGTCTCCCCCTCAGTGTGGCTGCACTGACCTTGCCGGGTCAGGAGGAGAATATCCCAGAGACCAGGTCATGCAAGGCACATCCAGGCTTTTCACAGGGACAAGGACTTTGGAGTCTCCTCGAGCACCCGCCCTGGGGCAGGAGGGTGGCTGGCTTGCCCTCTGGATGTTCTGTGCTGCTTCAGAGGTTCTGCTCTGTGGCTGGGGTCCCATGGAGACGTGGCAACTTCAGTCTCTCAGCTGAGGGACGGTGTCCTGTCCAGCGTTGCGAGAAGTCTGCTCAGAGGAGGGGCACAGTCCCAGGGCCTGGGGGAGGATGGGGCAGAACCAGGAGAGGCCAGGTGGAGCTTCGGAGGACTGCTGGGGGACAGGGAAGGATCAAGGTGGCCGAGTGAGTGAGTCAGTCTGGCAGGCTTCCTGGTCCCGGGGAGGGTGTAAAGGAGAGCTGGGAGGCTAAGATGTCTCAGGTGGGAGGGGTGAAAGGCTGGTGGTCCATCTCCAAGGCACAAAGCATTTTCTCACAGAAGGGGAGAAGATTGTGAGGTTCCTCTGGGGAAAGGGTATGGAAATGGGATGGGAATAGGAACACTGGGGATCCTTTCCTCCTTGCCTCCATGTAATGGGTGATGAGAGAGGATTTCAGGTGATGTTTACCAGGGCTTCTCTGAGCTCAAAGACTCCCCACCTTTCCAGGATGTGGACTGCGCCTACCTCCGCAAGTCAGACCTGGAGGCCAACTCAGAGGCCCTGATCCAGGAGATTGACTTCCTGCGGCGACTCTATGAGGAGGTGAGGGGTTGCGGTCCAGGCAGAAAACCAGCAGCTGGCCTGGAAGACAGGGCAGTTTTCCGGGATTGGAGTTGAAGGGGATTTGGGCAAGGAGCTGCAGTCCATGAGGCTGTCAGATGGGGCAGTGGCTAGAGACGAGGGAAGGGCTTAGAAGGCTGGATACAGACTTGGTTGGTGAGGCAGTGGTGTAAACAAAATCCTTCCATCTGCCACCCCACCATCTGCAGGAGATCCGCGTTCTCCAAGCCAACATCTCAGACACCTCGGTCATCGTCAAGATGGACAACAGCCGGGACCTGAACTTGGACTGCATCGTCGCTGAGATCAAGGAGCAGTACGATGACATCGTCAGACGCAGCCGGGCTGAGGCTGAGTCCTGGTACCGCAGCAAAGTGAGTGGCCCAGGACCCCTGCCTCCTATACATGGTGATGGGAGGGATTTGAGGTGTATAATAGAAAAGGCTTCTTTTGTCAGAGGATTCTGTTCCCTAGAGGTGGTAACAAAAGTCAGACAGCTCTCAGGTTCTAGAGGCAGGACAGGGCTGCCATGTATGGCGGCACAAGCTGAGCACTGTACACCTGGCACATCATCTGATGTGTCCTGAATGGTCAGGACGTCCCATCCCGAGCTTCCTGAGACTCTCTGCTTCCCCTCAGTGTGAGGAGATCAAGGCCACGGTGATCCGGCAAGGGGAGACCCTGCGCCGCACTAAGGAGGAGATCAACGAGCTGAACCGCATGATCCAGAGGCTGACGGCCGAGGTGGAGAACGCCAAGTGCCAGGTAGGGGTCATCTCTCCCCAAGACCAGGGGTGCTGGGGGTAGTTTGCGCCCAAATGGATCTCACCATTCATTCTCCAGTCTATTTGCATGACCAGAGTCTTGGTTGTGATCAGTCAGGGAGACACAGGTGATGAAGGGGAGAGGCCCTGTTTGGGGTGATCCCAGCTGGCTGGGAGAGACTGGACACATGTAGGAAATGAGCACAGAGACCCGTGGACTATAACCCACCTTGTTCTCTTCTGGGCCCCCTAGATCTCCAAGCTGGAGGCAGCAGTGACCCAGGCTGAGCAGCAGGGTGAGGCCACCGTTAATGATGCCCGCTGCAAGCTGGCTGAGCTGGAAGGCGCTCTGCAGAAGGCCAAGCAGGACATGGCCTGCCTGGTCAGGGAGTACCAGGAGGTGATGAACTCCAAGCTGGGCCTGGACATCGAGATCGCCACCTACAGGCGCCTGCTGGAGGGCGAGGAGCAGAGGTGGGTACAGTAGCCAAATTTCTATCCCATCCCTCCTTGGGTCTCAGAGTGCCGTGTCCCTCACATTCCTGGTATCACTTGACTTTTGTTTCCAAACCTCCCCATCCTGTAACTGGACAGGTAATTTGAGTACATGCTTTGGGTATGTTTCTATCCCCATGGGACTCTCTCATTCATCTAGGTGCTGACCTGGGATTGGTCCCTTTAGCAGATGTGTTCCTCAGAGCATGGAATCAAGGCCATAGTAATCGCTGCTGTGGAAAGCCTGGTCTGGGCTCAGGGCCACCTTCCCTGAAAAGAATTTCTTCCCTTTGGGCCCTCATTGCACAGCCCTCTCAGGATTTCAGCTCTCTTCTCAAGCCTGGCCCTGACTCCAATTGTTGGAGTTTAGGTTTATCCCCAAATGATAGCTTCAATAAGGGCTTTTTATCAATATACACATATATATTCTAACTACAGTGAGTGCCCCAAAGTGGTCTTCCATTGCAGCAGGGAGGACTAAGGCTAGACAGCAGTGACTGGTCCTTTGAGGCAGCTATGACCTGCTCTGGGCATTTTTGATTGTTGCTTGTTGCTTGTTTTGGGGGAAGGGGGAGGCCCCTTGGTCATTCAGGCTTCCTGTGGCTAGAGGGCAGCTGAACAGCTCCTGTGAGGACAACAGTTCCAGAATGTTGCCCATTGGCTCTTTCCCCAGGTTAGTCAGGTGCTCACAGTCTGAGTCTTCCTCTTCTCGTGCACACCAGGCCCCTGGCCCTGGGCAGGGCAGAGTGGAGGGTGAGGATGCAGAGGGAGCATCCTGTGTTTTGGGGAGACGGAATCAAGGTGATCCCATGGTGAGACTCGCAACAAACTGAAGTAACTGCATTGGAGAGCTCAGAGGCACTGGGGAGTGTCATTAGTGAAGAATTCTGGGGGGAAGTTTTTTCAAGACTCTGTTTGGACATTGGAGAGGCATGTGGAGATAGCATTAAGAAAGGAGTGGCCCTCCCCTCTGCCACAAAGTGCTCTTAGGGTGAACTCAGAAACTTTGGTGTGGGTTCCCTAAGAAACCTGGGCATGGGATGGCAGACGGTGGGCTGCAGATTCTCCTTATTTCTGCAGCTGATTTTGACAACCTTTTGCCACGGTCTCTCAGATGGACTCTGTGTGTTTTCCTTAAGGAGAGATTGTGGTATGGGAAGGAACTGGGCTGGGTGGAATTGGGTGGCCAGGGTGATAGCTCTGCCTCTAGCACTGGTATTTCCTGGGCCTGGGCCTCAGTTTCTCCATCCATCAAGTGAGGGAATTGGTGTAGCTAGTCTGTGAGCCTGCTCTCGATGGGTTCTCATGTTCCATTCATTCATGCAAATGCCATTTATGGATCCAGGCATTATTTTGGGAGCACTGTCGATTCTGCAATGGGAAAAAGAAGAGACAAACACTTTGTCCTCCTGAAGCCCACATTCTAGTGACACCAATCAGACCAGGTTTAGGAAGTTAATCTGCTGCCCCTCAGATATGTTTTGAAGTCAACCAGAACCAACAGAAATAGAAGCTACCATTTCTGAAGTTACCATTTCTCACCAGGTGGCATGCACCAAGCACTTATATCATTTGAGTTCATCCTCACAACAGATCAGGGAGTAGATTTTCTCCAGGAGGAGGAGGGGAGGCAGATCTGAGGATGCTCTGCTAATAAGGGGTGGAGAGCCAGACTCACCTGCGTTCTGTCTCCAGAACCCATTTGGTAAACTGGCTGCGGTTTATCGCCTCTTCTCCTGAACAAGTGCCCAGAAGGAGGGCGGAGGACCTCACCGTTCACCTTGGCTGCGTGGCGCAGCAGCTTTTCCACGGCACTGACCTCTGTCTTTTCCTTTCCCTGCAGGCTGTGCGAGGGCATGGGAGCTGTGAATGTCTGTAAGTAGCCCGCCCCGCCCCCTTCTCCAGCTGGGTGGTCCCAGTGCCTTTGGGGAGGTGGCATTTTCCCTGCACCCAAGCCGCTGGCTGTGGCAGCGCCTGATCCGCGTCTCTGCCTGTTCTCTCCCTCCCATCAGGCGTCAGCAGCTCCCGCGGTGGCGTCGTCTGTGGCGATCTATGCGCCTCTGGTGCTGCCCCTGCTGTCACCACCAGCGTCTGCAGCGCCCCCTGCAGCGGCAACCTGGTGGTGGGCACCGCCAATGCCTGCAGCCCCTGCGCCGGGGTAGGTGGCAGCAGAGTGAGCTGTAAGAAGTGCTAGGGTCACCGTCCGCCCAGCCAGGACTTTGCGCAACCGGAACGCCTTCCCCGCTGCCCTCTGCACCGCCCGCGGCCGGCATCCTGAGAACCAGTCCCCAGACCTGCTCCCTCGGTGTGCCATCCCCCAGGAACCTGGGCCCTGTGGAGGCCGGGGTGCATCTTGGCCTCTTTCTGTAGCCTTTCCTAGTAGTCGTTTTGTTGTTCCGAGGATTCATCCTTTCTTCTACTTTCTGATTTTTGCTGGATTCATTGGTCTTGTGTGATCCCTTCACCTAAGCTTGGAGGAAGAGGACAGGCCCCAGAACCTCCCCATGACCACATCCTCGGAATCTGCCAGTGTGCTCATACCTGTGTAATGGAGATGGAGAACAGTGTTGGAGGTTTTCCTGTGACTCTGTGAGGGACGTGACCGGTGGGAAGGGATGGACATCACATTCCAGGGATGCCTGCAGAAGCTCTAAAAAGCCAATGACTCCACTGCCTGCATGTTTCTTTCCCTTCATTTCACTCTTTGTTTCCAATAAACTAATTGTAGCTGATTAAACCTGGTGCCTGATTCCTGCAAATACCAGGGCCTTCCTGTGACAGGTGCTCCCTGCGAGAGATTTCCTCAGGCCCTCTCCATTTACTTAGTTATTTTTCAGTAGGTGGAAATGACTGCAGTAGATGCTGTCCATCTGGCCTTGAGCAACCCGAGCCTTGGGAAAACAAGGGAAGACCCGTGGAGGCAGGGAATCTCTCCCTGCCTGTGTGGTCATGGATTTCTCTAGACCAGGGTTTCTCAAGCTCAATACTATTGGCATTTTGAGCTGGAGACTTCTTTGTTGGGGGGCTGTCCTGTGCATTGAACGATCTTTAGCAGTATCACTGGCGTGCAGCCATTAATGCCACCAGGACTCCTCAACCCCAATGGTGACAACCAAAGATGTCTCTAAACTTGGCCAGATGTGCCCTAGGGCTCTTCAACCAGAATAATCCTCTCCTCCCCTGCCCCAACCCCTGCAAGGGCATTCCTGGAGGGGGAAAGTACATAAGGAAATGGGTGAGGGTGAGAATGGAAGGAAGGCATGTGAGACAACAGTGTGAAGGAGAGGAAGAGCGTTGGGTTGAAGGTCAGGAGAATCAGCCATCTAATTCAGAGTCCGGACTCTACCATTTCCTTAATGTGTGACTTTGGGCAAATTGCTTTCACCCTCTGAGCTTCAGTTTCTTTGGCTATAGGATGAGGGATGTTGGACACTATTCCTAAAGTCCCCTCTGGCTCCCTAAGTGACACTATGTATTTAAAAGAGTTTGGCTAATACAAACCTATGTTTAAAGGCTGGTTCAGCCATGTACTAGTTCTGTAATTGTGGGCAAGTCATTGATCCTCACTGACTTTTAGTGTCTGCATCTGTAAAATGGAATGATGATACTTACTGTGCTGTAGGGAGGTGTTTCAGGTATCTATTGCCCAAACAAATCACTCCAAAATTTAGAGGCTTAAAGCAATAATGCTTTATTGTTTCTCATGATTTGATGGGCTTACTGAACAGTTCTTCTACTTCATGTGATGCTGTTTCAGATGGTAGGATGTCTAGATGGTCCAAAATGGCCTCATGTCACATGGCTGGGTTTGGTGCTGGCCACCAGTTAGGAGTTCAGCTGGAGCTATTGGCCAAGATCTGCCAGTCAGGGTCTAATCAGGAGATAATAATTTGAATAAATGAAGTTTAATATAGAGAATTATTAACTATAACAGGGAATTGAGTAATAGGAGATTGGCTGGTAAGAAGCAAGAAATCCAGAGTAGAGGAGCTGCAGATACAAGGAGCAGCCCCTGCCCCTAGGCCTGAGAGATTGCACCCAAGGAAGTCGACCCCCTGAAGCTGAGATCTGGACCTCAGATCCAGGGAAAGGTAGGAAAACCTACTCATGAAGATGTGTCTCCACCTCAAAACCACCCAAGAAGTGTACTGGAAGCTGTCGGCCCTGGGATACTGCTGCCCCCGTGCGCTGCAGCAGTGAAGCTATCACACTGCAGGAACAGTTCTGGAGAAACTGTGGTGCTGCAGGAATCTGCCAGGAGGAACGCACTGGAACCAGGGGGGAAAAAGCCCTTCCTCCTGCGATATCTTTCCAGCGTCCTCTGCTGACAAAGCTCAACATCGTACCAGCAGACAAAGGAAAATATTTAAAGGGCTCCTCTACATTTTCACAGACTGGGTGATGACAGGTGACTCTGGAGCTCAGAGACAATCAGTTGATAACTGGCATTCAGGGACTTGGTTGTCCTCCTTATGAGCCTTTCTCATGTGGCTCCTTGGGCTTACTCACAGCCTCGTGGCTGGGTTCCAAGAAGGAAGGTAGGAAATAGAAACTGCCAGTCCTCCTATAGGCTTGAGCTCAGGAGTTTACTTCCCCCATATTCTTTTGACCAAAGAAGTCACAGGGCAACTCAGATTCAAGGGGAGGGGAAGCAGGCTCCACCTCGTGATGGCTGATGTGTACAGAGAGGGAAGGAATTGTTGGGGCCTCTTGTGGAGACTAGGTCCCACAGTGCCTTCTCTGGTCACAACAATTTGTGTCCCTCCCACAAACAATATATGCTTCCCCTTCCAAGATCCCCCCAAATTTCACCCCATTGTGATGTCAGCTTGAAGTTGAGGACCTCATTCTTTGGATCAGATCCAGGTACACATAATGTTCTTGGGATGTGGTCCTTTTTGCTGCAGCTCCTCCATTGTGGCCTACCTCACTCTGAAGACCTGTGAATTAAAAAAAGGCAAATTTTATGTCCACCACACCCATTATGCAATGGTGAGATGGAATAGGATAGCCACAATCAGCATGCCCATTTAGAAAGTAGAAAAATGAAAAACATTTAGAAGTCCCTGGTTCATAGCAATTCTATGTATAGTCAGGCATGCATTGCTAATTCCTCCTGCCTCCCACAAGAGGCAGGGAGTGTATTTGATTAGTGCCTAGTTTTGCTCCCTGGAAGTGGTCCTCCTCTGCTCTTGGCGCTATCCTTTGGAATCTTGGCTCCACCTTCTGTATCATCCTTTCTTTCCCATGATAAACAGCTCCATGTTTCCTTATCCTGCTTCCTGTCTGTGGGAGGTAAGGGGCCCAGAGGCTTGTTTTCATTTTGAACTGTCTCTGTTTCTTTTGGTTAGAACCGCTATAATTTTTCTAAAAACTTCATAAATTTCTGATGTATTAAGTTAGAGTGGACTTCATGAGGCAAATGCTGTACCCACAGACTTCTGAGATAGGTTCCTCTCAACCTTGGGGTGAGTGTCAGGATGCTTTGGGACAACACCAGAGAGTCTTAGAAGGCCTGTGGCTTAGCTGAGAGGGTCTATGAAGCTGTGTTTAAGATTCTCAATAGTCTTTTTGGTCAGCTGAGGGAGTCTGTGAGCTCTGAATTAAGTCTCTCTGAGATCTCAGCAAAGGATCCAACAGCCAGTAGTCACCTGAATTTTCACCCAGGGCGTGGTTTACTAGCAGTGCTTTGAATTGGACCTTTGCCCTGAGGCTGTTTCCTTCTTTGAGAACACTTTGATGACTGGAAAGACTGTCCCAGGCCTTCCATAGTTCTGAATTGTGCAGCACGTGAACAGCAGAGGCCCCTGGCCATCATCCTCAACTGAACCCTCAATCAGTGGCCAACACCAAATCTCAACCTTATGAGTGAAGGCATTTTGGACGTCCCAGAGCCCAGCTGACAATATGAAGCAGAAGAATCACCCAGTCAATCGACACAATTATGCAAAATATTATTGTTTTTAAGCCACTAAAGTTTGGGGATTTTCCCCTCATATTGTATAGGAATAGATAAGTGGAGACATTGGTACCTGGCAGTGGGGCGCTACTGTAACAAAACCTAAAGCCTGTGATACTGGTTTTGGGACCAGGCATCAGACAGAGTCTGAATGTCCTCAAGGTGACCATTAATGAAGGCTGAATGGACAGTGAGGGAATTATTATCATTAGGGAAAAGTGACCCAAATTATGCAGCGATGAAATGTTTTGCAAGATTATTGCCCATGATAACATGGAAGATGAAAAGGGCATTGAATGGATTTCCTTTCCCTGGTTAATCACCCTCCAGCTGTGCCTCTCCTTCCTTCCAGTGCCAAGGCCCAGGCCTCTTTGTGGCCACACCTCTCCTTGATCGGAAGGTGGTGGTGATGGCAGAGGAGTTGGGGCTCAGGGACTCGGGACAGGAGGCTCTAACAGAAGATGACTATGCAGCGTCAGTCCCACCTGGTCCCTTGAGCTGGTAGGTGGAAGCCAGGTGCATCACCTCTAGAGATATGGAGAATCGCTGGGCTCCCCCAGGTGGCACCTGGATGACCTACCAAGGCTGGCAGTCCTTACCGAATCCTCCTTAAGTCCCTGGGAAGGGGGGTTACAATCCTTGAGCAGAGCTCAGAGTCATGTACCCATAAAGAACTGAAAAGGCCCTTGCAGAGCCTCTGGTCCAGCCCTCATTTGAGGAGTCCCAGAGTGGGGGAGGAAGGAAGTGGGCAGTGGAGAGTGATGAGAAACACTGAGAGATGAGGCACAAGCAGAGTTGTAGGACTGGCATGCTATGTTCAAGAGTCTGGACTCCATCCATTGAAAAGTCAGACCTGAGCTTTGTAAAGATCTGTCTGGGTGCTGTGGAGCATGGATTGGAAGGGGAGAGGACCAGGACTCCAACCAAGGTGGTGGTGGCCGGAATGTGGGTGTAGCAGCAGAGAAGGAGGAAAGAGTTGGATTAGAGGGGTACTTAGGAGGCAGAAAAGGAAAGCACTTGGGGGTTAAGGGGTTTTGAGGACGAGGGTGCAGGTGTGGATAGATCATATATGTTCGGGTTTGGGCAACTGTAGTTGATATTGATGGGGGTTGAGGAGGGCAGGAGGAGACTCCAGGGGAGAGAATGAGAAATAGTGAGTTCAGCTTGGAGGTCTGTTGGGTTGGAAGGGTCTCCAGAACTGCCAAGTGGAGAAGTCTTATAGGAACTGGGGCAAATGAGTCTGAAGGTGAGGAGTGAGGTCAGGGCAGCAGGAGAGCCAAAAGGACTCAAAGCCCAGTTGGAAGAATTGCACCAGGGAGGATGCTAACCATGGTGGTAACTTAAAGCGAAAGACTGGTGCAATAGCCCAGGGAGTGTGTGCAGAGTGGTGAGAGAAGCCCGAGGCACTTTAATATTTTGAGGGCAAGGTTGTCTGGGGGTGGGAAGTGAGCTGGGGAGCAGGATGACCTCGGAAGAGTTGAGAGCCTGGGCTGCAGAATAAGGAAGTGAAAGACCAAAGCCTCAGGGCTCAGGAAGGGGAGGGAGAGGGGGTGACAGGGAGCAGAGGGAGCTTGGGTGAGGAGCTGAAGGAACCCTAGAGATTCCAGAGGGAGTGAGGGAAGGTGCTAGGTCCTCCTGGGACAGCGTGGCGAGATGGGTAGGAAGGCCAGGACTTGAGGAAGTGCCAGCATGGGGCTAGGGTAGGGCAAAGGGAGACAAGAAGAGAGCAAGTGAGAGGAAATGGACCTCACAGGAGTGGGGCTGGGTGCCCAGGGATTAGGGGGCTTCTCAAGGTCTTCCTCCCAAGTGCTTCCAGACTCTTCCTGAACAGAAGACAAGGGAGGTCAGGCCATGCATGGGGCAGGGGTGCTATCTTCCCCTTGGAGTTGAAGCTCTGAGGTATCTGGGGAAGAGGGCAGTGAATGGGGCAGGCGAGAAAGCAAGTAAATTTATTCTCTTATCAGCTAGTGGGCTTTGGGGGTGCTGTCCCAGGTGCTGAAGAGGTGTGTGCATGAGGGGAAGGGGTGATGCCAAGAGTCTCATCTCCCCTTGTTCGATGGACAGCAGTGGGAATGGGTGGGGTGGGGTCCAGACTGACACGGGGCGGCCCCCTGAGGTAGCTATTGGCACCTGTGATGGTTGCTGCTGTGGTGCATGTGTGCGATGGGCCGAGAGAGGGGCATTTAGGGGAAGGGGGCTAAAACCACACACACACATACACACACAGCCTTCCAGTAGATCCCATGTCCTCCTTTGGTTCCCTTCAAAAGCAGTCAGAGGAATAAGTCTCCAACTACCCCAGACCCAAAGGTGTGACCCAAGGTGGGAGGTCAGCCCTGCCTGGCCAGAGGAGGCTGGCACTGTCTGGGGACAGGTCCTGTAGGTGCACAGGTTGAGAGCAGGCCAGAGCCACCCTCATCCTCAGGCCATCTCTCTGGGCTGGGATGCTCATCAATCAGTGGACGAGGGCTCACTCCAAGAAAGCAAAACATCAAAACACAGAAAGCAGGTCCCTCAATTTATTGGAAAAACAGGGGACAAGAGGCCAGAGAGTTAGGGGAGTGGGTCCAGTGGTGCTCCCTCCAGGAAAGGAGAGCCCTTCTTCCTGGGTGGGGCCAAAGGCCAAAACAGCAGAATGGAGGGGTCCCTTCCCAGGCACAGCACCCCCTTCCAGTCGGACAAGACGAGAAGAGGAGTGGCTGATGGACACAAGCCGCGTGGTGTATTCTCAGAACACGGGGGGATAGCTACTGAGGCGCTGCTATTCTCAGCTGGTGGTGGGACAGTGACATGTCTGGCAGGCAGAGGGGACCTCTCTGGCTCTCCCTGGGGGCTGCCTAACACCTCCCCAGGCCGCAGGAACCCCCTCCACAGGTGGTGTTGAGCTGGCCGCAGGGCGCGCACAGGCCAGTGCTCACCGCCACGTTCCCGGTGCAGGGCGCGCTGCAGACGCTGCCCGTCACGGGCCTGGAGCCGGACACGCAGAGGTCCCCGCAGACAATCCCGCCCCGGGAGCTGCTGACACCTGCGGGAACAAGGGGACGGTCGGGAGGACTGGTCGGAGGCCACCCCATCCCACCACCTTCCTTTGGCCTCTGTGATCTGTCCAACCCTCCAGGGAAGGCCACAAAACGCTTAAAGTTCTACTTCTGAAGGTGTGCAAGTAATCTTAGCCTGGGACCCGGGAGCCCTGGGTTCTGGCCCTGATTCTGCCTTGTGACCTTGGGCAAGTCCCTTCCTTTCTCTGGGCCTCAGACAAGGTGTCTGTGACATCTGAGGTCCCTTCCTGCAGTGACATATTATTCTTTCCCCTCCTCAACCCCATGCATGAGGTTGTGAGGTTCTTTCTTTAAGCTAACCTCAGTCTCTCCTGATGCATGACCAATCCATTACAATGTACTGGGGGAATTATTGGAACCACTCCTCCAGTATCCTCATAGCAGGGAAATTCTTGTTGCCCAGTTTAGAATTTTCCTTTTCAGGGCCCAAGATACTTACAGACATTCACAGCTCCAATGCCTTCACACAGCCTGAGTGGGGAAAAGGTGAGAAAGGAAAGAGAAAATAGGTCAGAATGAGATCTTCAAGTTTCCCCTAGGTGCTGGAATGGGTCATCTCAGGCTATGTCTGGCCTATATTTATGCCCTTGTGTAACTTTTAAAAAATAAGTTTTGGCAGTTGCAGCAATGCCAGGGCACACTATTCGGCAAGCAGAGCATAGATTGGATTTCAGCTCTCACTCGCCCCTCATCTGGCTGCCTTTGTGCAGTGCACAGCCAGAACAACTATACCTGGCATACCTGGATGGGTTCAGCTTTAGGAAGGGGTAAGTTCTCTGGGACAGTCACCTGAGGCCAGGATCAGAGTTTGGCCAGCATCTCTACCCTAGGGCAGTTTTACCACCTGGAAACCAGGTAGGGAGTGGATCCTGCAAGAGCTGAGGATGGAATAATTTGAGAATGTTCTGAATTGAGAGGCAGGGTGCCTGGGTTCTAATCCTTGGAAGGCCCTGGGCAATCTGGGACTCTAGAAATCAGAGTGGCACTGGCCTTCAGTTTACCTCTGTATGCTATGACCAAGTTGAAGTCCTTTGAGATGTAGATTCCAAACACCCCAGAGTCTAGCTGGGGGCCAATTTCTTGGGATATAGAAGAATCAAAGGTGGGCAAATCCATACAAGTGGAATTCTTGGGATAGTTGAATTGGGTCCTACCTCTGCTCCTCGCCCTCCAGCAGGCGCCTGTAGGTGGCGATCTCGATGTCCAGGCCCAGCTTGGAGTTCATCACCTCCTGGTACTCCCTGACCAGGCAGGCCATGTCCTGCTTGGCCTTCTGCAGGGCGCCTTCCAGCTCAGCCAGCTTGCAGCGGGCATCATTAATGGCAGCCTCGCCCTGCTGCTCAGACTGGGTCACTGCTGCCTCCAGCTTGGAGATCTAGGGGGCCCAGAAAAAAACAAGGTGGGTTATGGTCCCTGGGTCTCTATGCTCATTTCCTGCATGTGTCCAGTCTCTCCCAGCCAGCTGGGATCACCCCAGGAACAAGGCCTCTCCCCTTCATCACCCGGATCTCCCTGAGTGACCACAACCAAGGACTCTGGTCATGCAAATAGGTTGGAAAATGAATGGTGAGATCCATTTGGGTGCACACTGCCCATGGGACCCTGGACCAGCCCCCAGCCCCCCTGGTCTTGGGGAGAGATGACCCCTACCTGGCACTTGGCGTTCTCCACCTCGGCCGTCAGCCTCTGGATCATGCGGTTCAGCTCGTTGATCTCCTCCTTGGTGCGGCGCAGGGTCTCCCCTTGCCGGATCACCGTGGCCTTGATCTCCTCACACTGAAGGGAAGCAAAGAGGCTCAGGGAGGCTCAGAATGGGATGTTCTGCCTATTCAGGACACATCAGATGATGTGCTGGTTGTGCAGTACTCAGCCTGTGCAACCGTACATGGTAGCCCTGTCCTGCCACTAGAACTTGAGAGCTGTCTGACTTTTGTTACCACCTCTAGGGAACAGAATCCTCTGACAAAAGAAGCCTTTTCTATTATACACCTCAAATCCCTCCCATCACCATGTATAGGAGGCAGGGGTCCTGGGCCACTCACTTTGCTGCGGTACCAGGACTCAGCCTCAGCCCGGCTGCGTCTGGCGATGTCATCGTACTGCTCCTTGATCTCAGCGACGATGCAGTCCAAGTTCAGGTCCCGGCTGTTGTCCATCTTGACGATGACCGAGGTGTCTGAGATGTTGGCTTGGAGAACTTGGATCTCCTGTGGAAGCGGGAGTTGGGGAAGAGGAAGAATGAGCAAGTTATCTGGGCTCTTCCTCGCCTGCTGATGTCTGTAATCTCTTTGATCCCTCTGGAGCCAAAGGCTCCTGTTTGGAGCAGAAAATCCCCTGATGAAATTGTCCAACTTTCTACACAGGTAAGAAACCCCTTTGAGAAGAGAATACAACTACTTCCTCAATGCTTGCTTTGGGGGGTTTTCAGGCCCTGTGAACTTTGGCAGTGTCCCTGCGGCCAGCGTGCTGCGAATGTTTCCTCGGGGTCCAGATCTCCTGGACCAATCACAGAAAGGAAGGTTATTGGCTGCCAGAGAAAACCTGGGCCAGAGAACACAGGGTTGAGGCTGTGTGCCTGTGCTTTGGTTTCCAAGTCACAGGCAGCCTAGAGATGGCCCTCTCCTGCCCCATACTAATTCTGTCCCTTGTTGGTTCTCCATCTCTCTGCCTCCCTATTTCCCTCTCCTTGCTCCCTCCAGCCCTCAGGTCAGAGATGCCCAGGGTGGCTGAGAGCCCCCTCACCTCATCATATAGTTGCCTCAGGAAATCAATCTCCTGGGTCAGGGCCTCTGCGTTGGCCTCCAGGTCTGATTTGCGGACGTAGGCGCAGTCCACGTCCTGTGTGGGTTCAAAGGGCCGTGAGGTTCAAGGGCGCTCTGTGGGCTTGGTGGCAGGGTGGCAGGGCAGACAGGATGGGGTCGCCAGGGCCGCAGGAAGGGTCTTGGTTTTAGGCACTCACCTTCTTTAGAGCCACAAACTCGTTCTCCGCCGTCGCCCGAAGTGCAACTTCTTCTTCATACCTGAGGGTGGCAGGGAAAACAGGACCACATCTGAGCAGCTCTCAACTCGGCCATGAAGCACACAAGTCAACAAGCCTGATCCCTAGACCCTTCCCCTGCTCGTTTCCTCGCCTCCAAAAGAAATAGGGCAGGACCAGGAAGAAATCAGGCTGCCAGTCCAGGCTTCCTGGGATACAAGCGAGAACTAAAACAGCCACTCTCATGCCACCTCTGGGATTTTCATTGGGGGTGGGGGGCAGGATCTGGAAGCTTTCTGTGTACGTGAGCGCATGTGCATGGCTGGGGTGTGGGAGGTGCCTGCTTTTCTCACCCAGGTCTCCATTTTCCTTTCCTCTGACCCCTCCTCTTGCCCCTGGTTTGGCTACAGGTAGTGAGGTCTTCCCTCTGTCATTCCCCTTCTGGCTCAGCCAAGAGGAATCAAGCCTGCCACTTCCTCCCGCTCTGTGGGCAGGTCAGTGGAGAGCCAGAGGCAGGGAGCATGGTGGCTTGGGAAGTCCATGGCTGAGAGCGGACCTGAAGGAAGCTGGCCAGCCCTCGAAACCAGATTCCTTTAGACTGCCCAGTGTGCTGCTTCAGATCATGTGTCACACGTTGTAACTGGAGGGCTATGTCTGTGATCGGCCATGCCTGCCTCCCAGCGGACTGTAAGTCTCACAAGGACAGAGACTGTGTCTACTGCCTGTCCCTGGGTTGCTAGCACCCAGCCCAGTATCTGGCTGGTAGCTGCTTGGAAAATGTTAGTTGAGTAAAGAGGTAAACTTAAGAACGTCCAAGACTTTGAAGGCCAGACTCAAAGGAACTAGGAATGTCAATTTTTCTGGGGTCCTAAGAGAAGGGTCTGGTGGATGGAGAAAGAGAGAACATCATTGCTGTGATATGCCAGGTGGAAGTTAAGGTGAGCTCCATCCCCAGGGGCCCAGGACCCAACCATGGGACCCATGTGCCTCGAGGAAGGCCAGGGGGTGCAGGCTCTTCCCTGTCCTCAGGCAGAGCCCTCGCCACAGGTCCAGACACTCCCTGGTACTGGGGGCCTCCTTCCAGCTCTTTCTGGAGCCGGCCTCTTCCTGCACTCACTTCTTCCTGTAGCCCTCCAGCACCTCCTGCACGTGGTTGAGCTCCGAGGCCAGCCTCCCGCTGTCGGCCTCCACGCACTCGGCCTCCCGCCGCAGTGTCTGGATGTAGCCGTCGAACAGCGGCTCCAGGTTGCTCTGGCAGCACTCGCGGTTCTGGTAGAACTGCAGCTTGGTCTCCAGCAGCTTGTTCTGCTGCTCCAGGAAGCGCACCTGCCGCCAGAGGCAGAGCCTGAGAACCTCTTCTTGCAGGCCCAGAGGGCAAGAGGGGGTCCCAGCACTGGGACCCACAGTCCCCCAAATCTCCAACCCTGAGTCTTCCCAGGATGGGGTTATATCATCTCCCTCAAAACCGCATTAGAGTGTAATCAGCTCACCTGAAAGTCCTTCCTGTGAGCTAATTTCAGTCTCTTCTAAAGCAGTGTATCTAGTGTCATGGAAAGTGCTAAGCCGTGCTGAGGCCAGACTCTGCTGCCGCTTGTTAATAATGTGTCCTGGAGCACAGCACTTAGCCCCTGTGCAGAGTGCCCGCCTCGCTATGAGGGTTTAAGGAGCTCTCGTGCAGAAAGGCACCTGCAGGTGTGATTGTCAGCCTGCAAAGGAGCAGGTCAACCTTTTTAGAAAGGCAGACTGTAAAAGTTAAAAATACAGTATGTGCCAATTGTGGAAACCCTGCAACGACAATGCAATTAGAACAATAGTCACCCGGAATATTAGTGCAGGGATATTGTGTGTTCCAAACCCCTCATTTTACAGATGAAGAATCAAAGGCCTGGGGAGGTTCCCTGACTGCCTGAGATCTCACGATGGCAGAACTCAAGTTTGATCTTCTGCCCTTCAGGGGGGCACTTCTCTTACTATAAGAATTACTGACTTTTGTGCCCAAGGAAAATTTCACATCCATCTTCCTGTCACGAGGTTGACCCACTACCCCATTCAGATCCCTTTGTGTAATAACTTTGCCACATCCCTGGTAAGTCCTTTCTTATGCTATCCTTGGTCTCTCATGCTGTTAGGAGTTCCAGATTTTTTTGGTCTTTCCTGGTGGGTATCTTTCTAGATGACTTCTGTCCAGGTTGGTTCAGGAGAGTCCCCCCTCATCCCAGAACTGCTTCCTCAATGAATCCTTCTCCCCTGGCCCCTCAAACCACTGTCACATGGTAGGTAGTAGCCTGAATTCAGTGAAGACAGCTGCAGACTTGAGCTGCACACTGACATCTGCAGGTGGTTTCAACCACGTCCAGACCACAAACCACCTTCCTCCCCATAAGGCCCAAGAGAGGGCCTTATGTCTGTTGCTCAACTCTGTATCTGGAGCCCCAGGCGTAGTGGCTTGGACAAACCACTCTGGTCCCTGCTCAGTGGCCAAGTGACCACTGGTATAGAAATCACTCAGTGCAGTCTAGGAGGCTCCCCCAGGGGGCAGTCTTCCTGTATCACACTCAGCTGACCTGCCTGGACACAGGGAGCACCTCCTTGCCATGTTGAGCAGCTGTTTGGCTTCAAATGCATTGAATACTCACGCAGCAGCCCTTTGCTCACAAGATGTTCTGTATCCTCACTAGAGGGTCTGTCTGCTCTTAGTTCTGTTTCTGTGTTTTCAATTTGTCTGAGTGGAGTTCAGGAAAGGTGAGATCAAGGACACCTACCTTGTCAATGAAGGCAGCAAACCTGCTGTTGAGGCACTTGATCTGCTCCTTCTCCTCCTGCTTCACGCACTGTGCGTTGGGGTCGATCTCCAGGTTGAGGGGCGCTAGGAGGCTCTCGTTGACCGACACGGTGGTGATGCAGGGCGGGCTGGGGCCACACACGCCACCGGAGCGGTACCCAAAGCTGCGGTCACAGGAGCCGGCGCGGAAGCCCCCGCAGACGCTGCGGCTGCCGAAGCCCCCGGTGAGGCCGCGGTAGCAGGAGATGCCGCGGTAGGGGGCGGCCGTGATGCAGCAGCGGCCGGGCCGGGGCCCGCAGGCGGAGATGGAGCTGAAGGCACGGCCGCTGAATCCACAGCCCACGGAGCTGAAGCCACAGGTCATGCTGGAGGCAGGGAGATGTCTGAGCAGTGGAGAAGCTGGCAGAGGATGGAGCCAAAGGCTTGTGCTCCCTGGGCTGTGGCAGGCCCTTTTATGCACCAGGGCAGCTGGCAGTAAAAGGGGCAGCAAAGAGACAATAGCTGCATTTTATTGGCTTGGCATCACCCCGGCCTCTTAAGAGCCAAACCGCTTGCCTATCCAGTGGAGCTGTGTCAACAATCCTGGCCAACGACCTGTTTCATCTTCAAAGCCCTTTACGAGCTTCCTTATTGCCTCTCCCCCTCCCATTGCTCCTGGAAGTGCAGACCTCCTGGAAGCATCTAGCTGGACTCCATGCTACGAGTTCAGGGAATGGGCACAGGGACCTGGGTGCAGCTTGCTCTCCAAATCCTTTTCTGGAAGGGGCATAGGTGATGGGTGGGCTATGGGCCCTGAAACTATGACTTGGCCTCAAGGGTAGAGTGGCTGGCCTGTCCCAACGAGGGGGCTGTGTCCCAAACAATCTCTTGTTCTGGGCTTCTTTACCTTTTTCTCTAGCTCTCAAAGCATGTCCCTTTCTTCACTGTCCATATAAGCTTCCCCTGACCTGTTCCTATGCAGAGCTTAGTCAGAGATGGGGGTAGGAGGAGAGATTTGGGAGGGAGCATGGCCCCTGCATTTTGGGTATTCTTCAGAAGACAGGAGCCATGGGGCACCCACTGGAACATGAGAGAAACGAGTCAGAGAGTTCAGGAGAGAACCAGGGCCATTCTTCAGAGTTATAGGCATCACTGCTGATGCGCTAGGGAACAGGAGTGGATGTGGAAGACCCCAGGGCTGCAGGGATTAATCGGGGAAGGCTTCTTGGAGGTGGGTTTAAGGAGGGCTGGGGTAGGGTGCGGACAGGTTGGTGGGAGATGAGTAAAGAGTCCCGCTCTGATTTGGACACTAGGCTATGTCATCACTCATCCCCTCAGTTATTCAGTACACTCTAGTCAGGTGCCAACTCTGCTCTAGACAATTCCTTGGTCCTGGGAATCCAGCAGAGACCTGAGGTATTTGGAGATAGGTGAGGATGGCAGGTCCCCGGGTACTTGCCCAGTGGGAGAAAGGGGAGAAGCCACAGATGGGCCCTCGATGCTCGGACTGAGTCGGGGCCTGATGTGGGGGATGGGAGTCCTGTGGGCTCCCAGCAGGGAAGATGAGTGATGACCACTGGTGTGTACACACCCCCAGAGAAGGATGATCAGTGCTGGAGGTGGGGGAGGCCACCAGGGTCCTGAAATGGTGTCACTTCCTCCTGGCAGAGGACCCGTGGGGTGAGCAGAGGTGGGGGCTCATGTGGGTGTCCCGAGAGCCAAGCTCCCTTAGTTTGCCCCTCCCCACTTTGGGCTTGGACCACTGATGGCTTTGATAGATGGACAGTGGGACCAAGCCAGGAGGCTCCCCTAACCCCAAGATTTGAGCCCATAAACCTTTCCAAGCACATGTCTCTTAACCGCCCTTGTACTTGAAGATGACTCCTCTGTTCAACCTGTTTCCTGACTGGCTGCAACCAAATGCTGACTCAGGCTGGGCTAAAAATAGCCCTTCACGCCTCCTCCCAGAGCCTCACCTTTTGCCCTTCCCACTGCCTCTTGGGGCGAGTGGGCCAATTATGTCCCAGGGGGAGGGAGGGCCCATCTTTTCCAGAAGGTCAGGGGATGAGAGGGCTGTGGAGATGTCAGGGGACTGGGCAATGCCCACGTGCATCCTAAAGAAAGGACCTTACCAGCCCCTCCTCCTGAGCCCTGTGGATAGATTTCCACAGACTCTTGCGTCTGGGGTGGGCTATGGGATAGGGGCTTCTGGTGTGAGAGACACACAGAGAGGCGAGGCCTGGGGGCTCAAAGTTGGCTGATTCCAGCTGAATGGCCTGCAGGATTTTTGGAGCGCTTCTGTGGAAGGTGTGGCTGGTTGGTACTTTCAAGCTCAGCTTTGGCTGGGTCCAACATCTGCCAAGAGAGAACCAGATGTTTCTCTCCTCTTGTCTCAGCTGGAACTGGTGGGCCTCAGGAAGGTTCTCATTGCATATCCAATGGTTATGTGAGATGAATTCTTGATCAAATGCTGAGGGAGGCAAGGTGGCGGGTCTTCCACGAAGCATTTCTCTGTGACCATGATGATGACTGGCATCTCTGTCCTTTGATCGCTCATCTGTCTCAACCCAGCGGGCTTGGTATCAAGTTGGACTCTCCACTGAGGGTCTCTGTGTGGCCACACCAGCCTCTTTGGGTTGGAGACGCCACTAGTGCCCGCAGGCTCCTGTCTTGATGGGAGATGATGATAGCGAGGACTCTGGAGATTAAATGGCCACTTATTAGCTTTGTGACCTGAGACAAATTACGTTTCCCCAGGTCCCTTACTGTAGCTGAGAGGATTAAGTGAGTGCCTGGAGGCGGGAGGGGCCACCCCCACCCACTGCATACCGACTAGGTGACTGGTCTGTTTTACGCTGCAGGACTTTGCAAAGGGACAGTGAGCACAGGCTGTGAAGTGTCATCCTTGCATGAGCAGGAAACAGCCCAGCACATTTACAAGGCAATTGTGGCCACCTCAAAAAAAAAAGCTTTAATTAGAGCACCTATTTATCAATGGCCCAGAACAAAGAAATATGAGACCAAGTGAGTCCCATGAAAACAGACACAGACAGGAGGTTGACAAAGGGACAGTAGCCACCTGCCAGGCTGCTTCCTTCCACCTGGGTTTCGGGCTAGACTCGTTCCTGCCCTCACCACAAGCTATAAAGGCTGGGATCAAGCCCCAGGCTGGTTCAGTCGACAAGGCCTGGGCCCTGGGCCTGCCCTTCACACAGCTGGCCAGGCTGGGGCGGCCTCGGGGCTGGCCCGCCCCTGCTGCCTGTAGAGACAGCCCTGTAGCTCTGGTCCTTTCACTCCTGCCCTCCTCCCTGGGCTTGCCAGCACCACCAGGCCTTGCTCATAACTGTGTTTTCTGGTGATCACCTGCCTGTCTGCCTGGCTTCTGACCTGCGGATACTCTGACTTTTTGTCACTTCTTCTTGCCTTAATATCTACGGGTCTTTTAAAATTTTGTCCCTTCTTCATGGATTTCTGATAAACAACTCTGCGATGGACACCCCTAAATATATCTCTGCGCACATCTCTACAAATTTCTTTAAAATAAGTGACTGGAGGTAGAATCACTGGGTTCAAGAGGACTGTCCTGGCCTGTGGTGTGCCTGTCTGCTGCCTGTCTGGCCATGGAATCAAGGAAGCTGCTGTGGTGAAGCAGAGGATTTGAGAGTCAGGAAATGTGGATGCAGATCCCATTTCTGATTCTGGCTCGCTGCATGACAAGTTAGTCCATCTCTGTGCCTTTGTTTCTTCATGTGTAATTTGAAGACGAGAATGTTGGCCTCCTGGGCCTCCGTGAGGATGAAACGAAGTGGTCTGTGTGAAAGCGCCCCGAGGCTGAGCCCGCACTGCCTGCTGCCCAGGACGGGGACTGCCGTGCCTTTGCCTGCTTTCCTCTGCAACTTTGCCGCCTCCAGTTGCACCAGCTGGTCTTGAACTTGCAACACACTGAGGCCAACGGGCTGGAACTGATAAAACGTGGCACCTTCACATACTCCACAACTTGTCTATTCAACAGGTACTATGTGTTGCAGGGGCTGAGGAGGAGTTTAGCACACATCTCTGTCCTCCAGGAGCTGTATGCTTAGACGGGTAGATTTGTAAATAGGCACAGGTTAAACGGGGAGTAGATACAATAGTTTTTTAAGGCAGTTCATGATTGACTGTCAGTTACCTGATGGAGTGCGTCTTGTCTGTTTCAGGGGTTGAGGGAGGAGCTTACTGCGGGCTGGTGTAATCAGGAAGGCTATGTGGGGAAAGTTGGAATTAAGCTGGGCTTTGAAGGACAGGAAGGGCCTGAGAAAGTTGGAAGGGTGGAGGCACTGCCAGGTGGAGGATGGCAGGAAAACACAGAAATATTCAAAGGGCAGCGGATGAGCGCTGGTGGCTCTTAGAGGGTGTCACACCTGAAGGGTGAACTTCAGGCACATCCCAGTGAAGACTGGGAACAGGTCAAGGACGCCTGTTCTCAATGCCATGCTTGACATACTGGAATTCCTGGCTAAGGAAATAAATATGTGCAAGTATTAAAAGAGATAGGATGGGCATTATTTGTAGACAATGGGATTAGCTACATAGAAAACCCAACAAAAATCAATCAATAAACTCTAGAAATAATAGGATGAGTTGAGCAGTGCTGCTAGTTACAAGGTCAGCTTACAAAAATTGAAAGTGTTTTTCTATATCAGTGACAATCAATTAGAAAATAAATAGAAAAATAAAATTACCATCCCTAAGAGTGATAAAGACAGTGGAGTAGTTGCGATATAACAAGATAGTCATACAATCTTTTTGGAAGACTATGTAAAACTCTACTGTTAAAAAAATAACAAGAAAATCTAAGTAAAATCATATCATATTCAGAAATAATTTGACCTAATGTTTAAAGATATCAGTTCCCTCTAAATTAATTTATAAGCACAATGCAAACCCAATAAAAATTCCAGCTGAGTTTCTTTTGAGGGACTGGATAAAATCAATCTAATATTTATACAAAAGAATAAAGGCTAATTACAGTAAAGTCAGTTGTGACAAGGAAAGCACAGAGGATGTGTGAGGATTTGAGAGCCATGGTAATAAAAAAAAAGTCGGGTATCTGTTCAGATGCAAGTGGACAGACCACTGGAACAGAGGAGAGAGCTCAAAACAGGCCCTTTAATGTAAGGGAAACTTGGTATTTGATGAAGGTGGCAAAAAGCAAAGGGCTATTTATTCAGCTGGTGAGATGAGTAAAAATAGACTCACTATATGGGAAACGTAGGGCTGGATTCCAGCTTGTACCATATGCCGTGGGAGACCTCGATGAATGCAAGTCCTGGACATGAAAAATGAGAGTGTAAAACAAACAGAAGACTATGTCAGAGAATATCATTGCAACCTAGGGGTGGGGAAAGGCTTCTTAAGCAAACCTTAAAAATCAAAACCACAAGGTAAAAAAGATTGACATGATCACATCAAAATTAAGAATTCCAGTTCGATGAAAGACTATGGAGAAAAAGTTAACAGACACTTGATAGCCTGGGAAAAGCTTAATAACTACAACACGTAAGGAGTTCCTACAGAACAACAAGTGAAAGACAGGAAGCCTGGTGCGATGTTAGGCAATGTCTGCACGGACAGTCCCCCCATGGGAAAGACGAGCAGCTAACACGTGCGTAAGGAGAGGATGCTCTCGTCAGTCCCGAGAAGATGCAGACCAGAGCCACGAGGCAGCTTTCTACCATCAGAATGGCAAGGATTAGAAAGTGGGTGCTGCCAACTATGGGTGGAGAGTTGAGAGGACGGGGACCCTGGTGTACTGGAGGTGGGAATGAGGGCCGGTGCAGGCGTTCCGGAAAGCAATGTAGCACTCTGCAGTGGATTTAGGCATGTGTAAACTCTATATGACCCAGCAACCCCACTCCTGAGAGGAGTCCAGCCCCATATCTGAGAGCGGTTCTCATGCAAGGACAAGACGATTCATGGTGGCATTATCTGCAGCGGAAGGAAGTGGGAAGCAGCCGAGGTGGCACACAAGATGATAAAGGTGTATTATGGAAGTTGAAAGCAAGAAGTTGATGTACCTACAGACCACATAGCGTTGAATTAAACAATGTCAAAACCATACTGTTTACGTAAATAAAACAGACGCCCCCCCGAAAGCACTGCTGCTTATTTTACATGGATGAGTACGTGTCTGGGGATGATGTCACATGCACTTCAGTGGATGCCTTTGGTGCGGACAATGAGAGGATGGATGAGAAATGGGGGAAACAGATCAATAAAACAGAGAAGGGGCTTCAGTGGGCTGTTGAGGACAAGGTTCCAAGAACTGAAGAGGGTGAAGGACTCAGCTCTCTGCCCAGGAAGTCCAAAAGAAAAACCAGAAATAAAGCAAAGAATGTGGGAAGGACCTAGGAGATGAGTTAGAGCGCTTCCTTGGGGTCAGCTGGAGGACTGGGCTGAAGAGCCTTCAGACATCTGCTGCTGAGCCGTGGATGCCTGGATAGATGTGTCTCGGAAGCAGACTTTTAGGGAGCTGAAACTGTCAAGGCAAAGGAAGGATGGGAGGAGGAAAGCCTGGTATGTAAGACCTGTTAGGAAGTCAACACGTTGGGGTGCTGAGCACTCTAATGGAAGCTGCTGGGATAGTGACAAATCCAGCCTGGGAAGAGCCAGGGAAGCCACACTTTGTGTCCATCAACCTGGGCAGGCTTCCTGGAAGAAAAGGGCTTTCCCCATCATGGCCCTGGGTGCCTTCAGCAGCCAGGCTAGTGTGCCCTCTAGTGAGGGAGCATGGTGAGCCTGCCAGTCCAGGAGCATCTTCTCTTCCAGGGATCTGTCCCAGAGCAGTGACTCACACAGCCCCATGTTCTTGTTGGAGCCACAGAGCTCAGGGTTTTGGTCTGTGAAATGGGTTGCACGTTAGGCAGTTGTGATGCAGTGGGATGAGGTCCTAGAACTAGACAGGAAAGGGGTAATGATAAGTGTTTCTGGATCAAGTTTTCTTCCTGTTTGACTCTTGAAATTTCTCCTTCTCTGGCCAGCCTTCTGAGTTGTTGGAATTGAAACTCTCGACTGCGTCCCACTGCACCCTCCAGGCAGCTAACTGCCTCCCAGTCTCATGGACCAGGTTGGACAGCCCTGGAAGTGGCCCTTAGGTGGAGCCCAGAGCTGAGTCCCCTGTCACTTCAGCCCACTGGTGTTCTCACCTCTTTCAGCATCCCCCGGCATCAGCCCTATCCTCCTTACTCAGTGCATGAGGGTACAGCTGCCTGACACGTCCCCTCCCCTCTCCCCCAGCAAGACAGACACCAAACCTCCTCTTCTTCAGGACTCCTCCCAGGGCTGGCTGTCAGGATCCCAGGAGTCTTTGATACCCAGGCAGGTGCTGTCTTGGCCAGCACCGGAAGCAGCAAGGGGGCTGAGACTGGGGACCCTTCCTCCCATGTGGTCTGAGTAGCAGAGAACAAGGGTGGTCACCGCTCTGGACACCTGCATCTGTGGATGCTGCCTGAGCATCCAGGAGCTCCTTGAGACAGAAAAATGAGCTGTCTCTGCTGACCATTGCCCAACTCACAGATTCACAAGTAAAACAAATATTGGTTTTTAAACCTGCTAATTTTGGGGTGGTTTATTACACAGCCGTAGTTACTGGAACAGACATCTTGACTGGATTCCATAATCTGCAACCACTCTTGATTATTAAAATCATCTTATTCTTATGGTAGCTCACAGAGAAAGGAATGTGACAATGAATATATATATGTTCATGTATAATTAAAAAATTATGCTCTACACTGGAATTTGACACAACTTTGTAAAATGATTATAAATCAATAAAAAATGTTAAAAAAATAAAATCATCTTATTCCAGAATTTAAGACATTTTAAATTCATTGTAAAATTTCAGTTTTAAGTTCTGCTCAAACCCCTTCTTTCTCCCCAAGCCTAAACTACCTCTTCCTGATGCCAGGCTAGACTGGTTAACTGGTTATGGCTCTAACAGCTTGGCTAGGTAGGGCTGGGTCTTCTCATCACCCACCTCCACCTTCTTTTTGGAGATTTTCAGCATGTGTTGCATCAGGGGGAAGCATCGTAGAGCAGGGCTCTGCCTAGGTGACAGCTGGTGGGGGGAGGGGCAGGCTCCGTGGCCACCTCTAAAATTGGGTGGTGGCCCCACGAGGCTGTTGTCTGAAGGTTGAATCCCACGAGGTCTCCCAACACTGGTGCTGCCTTGCAAGACTTCACCACATCTTGCCCTCCACGCTGCTGCGCCCTGGCAAAACTGTGACCCTTCCATGTCAGCCGTCCTTCCAGACCATTTTTGGGGCCTGTGACTGTGAGGAGTGGTGGCTGGGTCTGATGTGTAGCTCTCTTGGAACTTGGAAAGGGACTGGCATCCTTTTGTGCTCAGCCTTGGGACCTGGCTGCCATTCTGGGATGACAGGAAAAACTCACTAGCTCTTCACCACCATGATGGCTACCTTGGTTTATTGTATGTCTGCCTCATGGCTTTTTCGTGGCTACTTGACCATAGAAAAGCCTGTGTCTCGCTTTCCCATCAGATGCAGAGGACTCAGAAATGTTGTCCCGATCCCCCACCTTCTTCCTCACTAATGTGATGCTCTTCTGATAACCCCACGCCCCAGAAGCTCTGCTCCTGCCTCCCACCTGCCTGGGATGGAACTGTGTCCCTGCCCTTCTTGTCATGGTCCCAGGTTCTTACTCTGCGTGGGGCTGCCTGTCCTCTCCCTGTCTCAGAATGTCTCACTTAGCTTGAAACTGTCTTAGAAGCGGGGATCTAATCTGAAGGCAGGTTGATCTGGAATGGTAAGCAAAACCGGTGTTACAGTAAAACTTTAAATACTTAAGTTTGACTCCAAACTTCTGCACGTATGGAAACTTTCCTAAAATCTCTTACTGATTCTGTGGCACTGACATGCATCAGATGTGATGTGAGGCTGACCCAGTAGCTCAGGGTCACAGAGGCCATTGTGTAGTCCATCTCACAGAGCAGTGAACGGCTCAGAGAGAGGGTGAGTGGCCAGCCTCCTGCCCACGGTCAGCTCAAGGCTGAGATGGAGCCAGAGACACCAGCTCCTGCTGTGAGGCCAGCGCTCTCTCTCTGATGTGGCGCTGCCTGGTTTCACATCAGCCAGCAGAAGAGGGACCATGTCCCTTGGTACAGCACCTGAGCGTGACACTGTTTCACAGTCACATTTAATGAGACCTGCACACCAACCCCAGCTTTGTGTAGCACACCAGAGGGAGCGTGACGCGTGGAGTAACTCGTCCCCGCGCTGAAGGACCCACTGCCTGTGCTGTCTCCTAGTACACGTTGGCTTGAGATGCCTGTGGGACCCCAGGGGGAGGTAACAGCAAGGCGATCGTTTTTGGAGCGTGCAGTGCTTGGTGCTCGCTGTGCTGAGTCCCTTGATGGCTGTCTCACTGTGTTTCCTCGACAAGCCCGGGCAGGACTGGGACTGGGGCTCAGTGAGTCATGCTGCTCACGGAAGGGCAGCTGACACGCTCTCCGCCACTCTATGGCCTTTTTTGCTCATTCCTGATGCAAAACTTGCCTTGCTTGGCGAGATGGCTTTACGTAAGACCTCCAGGGAAGCGGAGTTTTCTTTACACCAGATGCTCAGTTGGAAAGCTTTTGGCGGAGGTGTTACGTGCCAGTTGTCACCCTTGTGCATGTGGGGGACGTGCTGAGTGCTTGTCATTAAACCAGGAATAGTGACAGCTGAGGACTCCCAGTCTCTGCCCGTGCCCCTGGCTGTCACGTCAGGCTTCCTCGGGACAGTCAGCCAGCTTGGTGTGGGACTTAGGAGACCCAGGGTCCTGCCTGAGTGGGCTGTTTACCTAACACGAAATGCGGAGACATCCTTGACTCCTTACCTTGTTTTACATCCTGAATCCAATCTATTAAGAAATCTGGTTGGTCCTTTCTTCACATTCCACCCAAAGCTGGCCACTTCCACACTCCCTAGGCACGAGCCTCTGCCATCTCCCCCCGCTTCCTGCAGGACCCACTGACCCTTCTCCCTCCTTTCACCACTGCCTCCCTGGCAGTCTGCTTTCCAGGCAGCCGTCCCATCATTTAACACGTCAGCTCACGTCCATTCTCTGCATCAAGCCCCCAAGCTTTGCCCTGCCCTCGATGGGAGCTGAAGTCCTCACATGCCTACTGTTCCCCATGATGGGCATGGAGCCCTCCCTCCATGTAGCTCTCGGATTCGTCCACACTGGGAACTTACTTTTGTTGCTAAAAACACACCAGACCTGTTTGCACCTGAGGCAGCCACTCTGGCTCTTTTCTCTGTCCACGTGGCTCATCCCCTCCCCTCTTCAGCATCTTTGCTCCATGTCACCTTCTCGACGCAGCCCACTCTGACCACCCAGCTAGAATTGGACCCCAGCTCTCTCCCAGCTCTCCTGATTCTCCTTGTCCTGTTCTATTTCTTCTTTCCATAACACGTATCACCATCTGATGTATAATTTATTCATTTATATGTCTATTGTTGATCTCTCCCACTGGAATGGAAACCCACAAAAGTATACAACTTCGTGTGTTTTTTTCACATGTGTGTCCCAAGCTCAGAGAATGGTGCCCGGCACAAAGTAGTTCTTCAGTAAAAACTTGTTGAATGAAAGAAAGAGACCAGCATGAGACAGGCCCCTTCCAGAGCATCAGTTTTTGAATTCCAGTTTTTATTTCGCTTTCCTTGCTCAGTGAATCTGCACGGAGGAGCTGCCTCGCCTTCCGGCTCATGCAACTCTTTTCCCCACCAGTTAGGATTAGTGTGGAGCTGTGTTTCTGTGGCCACGAGAGCAAAAGCCTGGAGTAAGCCTGGAGTAACTGCAGGAATTCAGTTCGCAGGGGTCTCCTCATCCCACCCCGTGACTTGGTTCATCCTTGGAGCCCAGTCTTCCAGATGCAGAGACAAAGCCCTTGTCTTACACCGGTGTTCTTGGGGGTCCTGTTCCCTCTGATTGATCCCTAAACTCCCCACGTGGAGTGGGATTCTGTCCTCTGTGTTTCCTGCTATGAGCTGTATGTGTGTGTGTGTGTGTGTGTGTGTGTGTGTGTGTGTATGAGAGAGAGAGAGAGAGAGAGAGAGCGCGCGCGCGAGCAGAAAGCCCCCCTTACTTTGGCTCTTTTCTAATGCTCCCTACCCGAGCCTGTTTCCTGAAGAGGATGCTCTGGAAGATTATTTATTGTTCTCGGCTTTGTGTGCAGATTCCTATAATGAGAGCATTGCTTAAGGGCCTGGGGAGCTGGGGGTTTGGCATCACAGTAGCTGGGGCTGCCAACGGCACTCTATCAAAAAGGCAGGCACTTTTCCCCATTTCTGTCCCCATCTTCTGGGCTGTGTGGCATCTTGGAAGGTGGGGTAGGAGGCAGGGGGTGAGCAGCACTGGCCAAGGGCCTTGGCTTCTGGAGGGAGCTCAAGCATTGGGCAATTTCTTTTGGTGTCAGGCTTGCATAGTGGCTCTGCCTGGCATCCCCGCTTCTGTTCTCTGCCAAATCTGACCATCCTCTAGGACCTGCCTTGGCTTGTACCTCCTTTGTGAACCCAGCCAGCCCTGAGTAGGCGGCCCTCCTCGGAAAGCCAGGAGGACTCCTGTTGCCTGATCAATCATCTTTTTTTCTCTTGCCACCGATCTTTCCTGCCTCTGTCTGGCCTCCCCATGAGGTCCAGGTTCTTCAAGGCAAACTCTGTTCACTCTCCTTATTTCCCTCAACATCTAGATCAAGATCTTGCTCTGGTGGGACTTGAGCACTTGCCCGAGAATGAAGGCACCTCCTCCAGGCTGGCTCCCAGGCTTGGCCCACAGTGAAGTCAATCAGTGTTCATGCAGGAGATGGAGAACCTCTCCACCTACTGGCTGTTCCCTCCTGTGTCAGTATATTCAATTCAAGCAATGCTTCCTGAGGGCCTAATACATGCTGGGTGCCACGAGGAGTAGAGAAGTAGATAAGGCATGATTTCTGAATCAAGGGGGCAGTAGTAGCTCTGATAAATCCATTTTAATACGGAATGCAGTTTTGCAGTGAATGACCTGTGTGACTCCGCGGTCAGCTTTCTTGCGCTGATGGAAGGGAAGAGCGGTTGGACAACCAACAGCATCCCAGCAGCGGGATGTCCGGCACCTTCAGCAACAGCAGGGAAAGGCTTGAAGATGACCATTCATGCATGCTCACCCTGAGGGATGCGCCAGGCGCCCCTGCAGCCTTAGGGGGAAAGGTATGCTCTGCCTAAAAGGACGGGCCCGGAGACCTTAGCGGGACACGGACCCTTCGAGTCTCAGGACTGTGCTGGCCCAAGCCTCCACTTGCCTCTGTGGGATGATGCTCTCAGGTCTGCTCACGGGGCTGTGGGGGAATCAGGGGCTCCGCAGATGTGTCTAGGCCTGTGGGGTTGAGAGGGCAGGGGCAGGTTTATTGTGATGTGGGGGTCTCCTCATTACGCCTATTAAAGGAGGCAAGTTCCAGCTTTCCTCACTGCCTGCCTTGCGGGAGATTCCCACGCTCATAAATGGCACTAATAACTTTCTCCTGCCTTTTATGTTGTCGGGCGGCCTATCATCTGCCTGATAAAAGGCAGGCGTGTTAGCGATCTCCGACGTGGGCCCCGGTGTCCTTTGGTCTTCCCACATCTGCGTTCCGGGCACTGGTCTGCTGAGCTGAGCCATGGCGAGCCGTTCCTACCGTGTCAGCTCCGGCTATGGGGTCCAGAACTTCAGCTCCTGCTCGGCCGTTGTGCCCAAGCCTGGGGGTCACAGCTTTGCCAGTGGCCTGGCTTTCCTCAGGGTCTGTCCTGGGCGACCAGGCTACAGGCATCTCGGGGGCTTTGGCAGCCGGAGCCTGTGTGCGACGGGGTCCCCGCGAATCGCGGTGAGTTGTGTGCGGCCCCTCCTCAGTGGGAGCAGCTTTGGCTACCGGGCAGGGGGCCTCTGTGGCCCCAGACCACCCTGCATCACCACCGTGTCGGTCAACGAGAGCCTCCTGGCGCCCCTCAACCTGGAGATCGACCCCAACGCGCAGTGCGTGAAGCACGAGGAGAAGGAGCAGATCAAGAGCCTCAACAACAGGTTCGCCGCCTTCATCGACAAGGTGGGTCTCTGGGTTGTTCCCTGGGGCTGTGGCTTAGGAAGGGGCAAGGGACTTGGAACCCAGTGATGAGCTGGGTTCAGATTCTTGGAGTCCCGCCTGGCTACCAATTAGCACGTGGCCCTGGGAACATGGCTGAATCAGGGGCATGGTTTTCAAATGTTGCCATGAGACTCAAAAGTAGTGCTGGATGTGAAACCACCAGACAGAACAGGAAGATTTATTGCTGCGGCTTACCCAGCCCAGCAAGAGTGCAGTGTGTGTCTATGGCCCCATCTCCTGGATCTCAGCCATCACGCAGTGAGGGGGGTGGGTAGGATGGGCATCTCTGCTTAGGCTGGTGTCTGACCCCTCCTGGAGGAGATGCTGCCACCCCCAGTGTCCCCAGTGTGGACAGGGTAGCTGGAATAAGGAGGAGCCAGAAGCTCCTGTCCTGTTCCTCCCTGGCTGGGGGATGTGATGGGAAGGCTGAGAATTTCCAGGACTTCTGGCCCAGATGCCCTCCCCGACTCAACATTTACACAGATTAAAGACCACAAGATGAGAAACTTAAGAAGAGCGTCGTGGAGGGGCTGTCGAACTGCACTTTTCTGATGTTGCAGTCTCTGAGCCTACCTTCTGGTGGGGTACCTAGCCCTGGCTTCCTCTGACCCAGTGATGGCCCTCCTGAGAGCCCGCAGTCTGATCTCTGGGGCAAGACAGCCACCGAGGTCCACTGGAGGAAGGGCTCACCTCCCAGAGCTAAACGGTGTGCACATCCCCACCCAGGAACTTCATAATAAGGCACACACCAGGGTGACGGGGGTGGGGGTGGTGGAAGCTTTGTTCCCAGACAAACATCACCAGCGGGAATAGGCACACCTGGCAAGCCAAGGCACTGGACATCCCTCCTAACATGCTGCTGGCTGTCCAATCCACTCTTCCCTTCCATCGGCAAAATGACGCTGGGCTTAGGATCACGCGCATCATTCATTACACAGGGACACCTACCAAGGGACGGGGGAGGTTGAAATCCAGCCCATGCTCTGCTCACTGGGCTGTGTGCCCTGGCAGGGGGGCTGCATCTATCTGGAGGCGGCATCTGTTTCTAATTTGCTCAACAGCATGGTGAGGGCCCTGAGCATGCAGACTTGAAGGAGTCGTTGCACGTGGCCTTTTGGGCATCACCAGGGATGCCGCCCGCCCCCTCTGTTGTGAGGGGTCATTTCCAGTCTGGAGAGAGACTCACATCGCTGCACCGGCTGGCTTTTCTTCCCCTAGGGGTGCAGACAGCCGCCCACCTTGTTCCAGCATCCTTCCTTTAGGATGAACTCCAGGTTGCAAACCACGTTGCTGTGGTGGGTTCAAGCGTGCAGAGCAGGTGAGCCAGAGGGTTTGGAAGCCCAAGGACGATGCCTTTTCAATAATAAGGGTTTTGATTCCTTTTTCCACAAGCACAGGCAGTTGAGAGCTGTTCTATACCAGAAATTTAGGGCTTGAGAGAAGACTGCCTAGTTTCGGGCTGGCAACTGCGTGCTGCCAATGCAGCCAAGCGGAGAGGCCTGCCTGCCGAGAGGTGGCGCTGCTGAGACTCACCTCCACATACGGCCCAACGTTGCCCAACCTGCTGGTTTGTCTGGGTCAGGGAAATCCAGATTCTTGCCTGAAATCACTCACTTATTAAATATTGGCAATGAATCAAATTTTTATAAAACAGTGTGCAGGCCAAATAAAACATGCCGGTGGGCCAGATAGGGCCTGGGGGGCTGCCAGCGTTCCATTGCCGACGTATTCTCACTGCCTCAGTTTACAGTGAGGCTCAGACAGATAGAGGCCCAGTGGACTGGTGAGTGGCAGAGTTAGGCAATGAGAAATCTCCAAATTCCTGGTCCAGAGTCCCCCTCCAGGGCTTCCTCTCCCCAGGGTGAGAGTGAGGAAGAGTCATGGCGGGTGCATGTTAAAATCACTGCCATAAAAATGCTCCCAAACTTGGCAGTTTAAAACAACCCAAATATATTATCTCATGAGGCTGAAATTAAGGTGTCAGCAGGGCTGCATTTCCTTCGGAAGCCCTAGGGGAGACCTACTTGCAGGGGCATGAAGGCTTTGGACAGAATTGAGTTCCATGTGACTGGAGGACTGGTGTCTCTGTTTCCTTGCTGGCTGGCTGCCAGGGGTTGGCCTCTGCTTCTGGAGGCCACTGCATTCCTTGCCTCACGGCCCCTTCTCCCTCCATCTTCAAAGGTGCTAGTGGTTCAGCGTGTCTCAGGTTTCAAATCCCTCCTCTAGTCCTGCTTCCCAGCATCTTTCACTCTTCTGTCTTATTCCACTTTAAAAGGCCCATGTGGCTACGGTGGGGCCACCTGGGTAATTCAGGATAATCTCCTGATCTTTGGGTCCATAACCTTAATTCCACCGGCAAGGTCCTTTTTGCCAGGTACCGTGACATATTCACAGGTTTCAGGGATTGGGATATGGACATCTTTGAAGGGCCATTTTCAGCCTATCACACATGGTCTGGGATATTTTTTGCAGGAACAGATGTTACAGCATTCTGTGCAGAATAAATAAATCACAAATAAATTGCGTCCTCTTCCTGGGAAATGGGATGGGATGAGGGGAAGTTCTTTGGAGAACAACTGTGACCTGAATTTTCTGACTTGGCCAAATAATTTGGCTTCTTGGGGGAAGATCACGGGCTGCTGAAGATCAAAAGTCATCTCCAAGGGCAGCGAGAGCTCTGGGGGACTGAGCACCTCCCCGGGCTACTCCTGAGTCTCTTTCTCCTACCCTGGGTGGCAGGTGCGCTTCCTGGAGCAGCAGAACAAGCTGCTGGAGACCAAGCTGCAGTTCTACCAGAACCGCGAGTGCTGCCAGAGCAACCTGGAGCCGCTGTTCGACGGCTACATCCAGACGCTGCGGCGGGAGGCCGAGTGCGTGGAGGCCGACAGCGGGAGGCTGGCCTCGGAGCTCAACCACGTGCAGGAGGTGCTGGAGGGCTACAAAAAGAAGTGAGTGTGGCCAGGCCAGGAGTGGTTATGGGTGTGGGGTGGGTCTTGGCTGGGTTCACACAACTTTCCGGAGATGGAGATGGAGATGGACTTTTTTGAAATTCAGGGTCATCCCAGGCTACCTACAAGACGGTTCAGCTTTATCAGCCTGCTTCATCTTGTCTCAGCTCCCAGCTCTTGCAGCCTCATTCTGGGAACTGGGGAAAGATTTGCAGGGAAGAACTTACATTCTGCGAGAGGCGGGTCACACATCTAGGGCACTGACTGACCCAGGGATGAAGAGAGAGGAACAAATGAAGCAGAAAGATGGAGATGAGCAGGGCTGTAGAGTAGAACTTGAAAGCAGTCAGCACTAGGATGGGCGGCGAGGAGATGTCCCTGGGGAGATATCTTGAAGATGATCTGGCTGATGCCATTCAAGGTATCTGGTCAACTTCGAGAATTCTTTCATTTGCTCTGCAGATAAATCACTGGGCTCTTGTTCTGCAAGGCTCTGTAATTCAAAGGCCCATGGAAATCTTTGTTTTAACTTGGCTTGTTTAGCCTGGCTGTTACCTAGTTTAAACTCGCTGGTTCACTAGTAACTCCTCCTTTACCTGGTAGGTGTGCACAGAATGAAGGGTGATTTTGATGTAATCAGTCCTGGTAATTCTACTTGGAAGAAATTGTATTCTGGTCTTGGAAAAGCAGATTTTAACATCCAGATGGACCCAACAATGGGGTTTCACTTCCCCCGGGGGGATGCAAATGCAGACACAATTTTGTTTGCAGGCGTCAAGGTCCGTCTCCTACTCTGGGGGTGTGAGGGCCGGTAATTATAGAGCTCAAAGTTTATAGTAGCCCCAATTACCTTGTTATTAAAAAGTTGTGGAAACCATGCTCTGGAAACCCTGGTCCTCCTTGTCATGCTGGGGCGGGGCTGCTCCAGGGACAAGACCTCACAGGCAAGAGCAAGAGAACGGGCCCGGCTGGTGGAGGAGGGCTGTGGAAGTGCCCCCAGCAGTCCAGGCGTGATGGGTGGCTTCCATGACTTCAAGGCTTTGGATGTTGGGAGAGAGGGGAGGGAATGTCATGGAGTGGCCTCACGGAGCTCTACATTTTGTAGTTTTAGGGTTGAAAGGTCCCTTGGAGTATCTGTCTTTCATTCACCTCACAAATATATTTACTGAGTGCCTGACCGCACACCAGGCAGGTTAACCCAGGATGTAGCCAGATTAAATGAAGAAGTTTTGCAGAGACTTCAGCCTAAGTTTGGACCAGAAACCAGAAACCTGGACTCCATAATCAGTGTTGTTTTGGTGGGTTCTTTGTGGCTGAGAAACAGAAGTCCAGAGAGGCTAAGCCTCTTTTCTTAAGACACACAGAAATTTGAGGGCAAGACCCAGGAGCCTTGAAAACTTAGGACTTGGCTGGCCAGCCCAAGACCCTCATTCCCGGGGGCCTCTCCACCTATCCTCTCTCTCCTCAGGTATGAAGAAGAGGTGGCTCTCAAGGCCACGGCTGAGAGTGAGTTTGTGGTGCTGAAGAAGGTGAGTGGCTTTTTTCACACGGGGAGGAAGTAAATCTTTCTGGGTACTCTGAGACTGGGCATCTTACCGAGTTCGTGTCAGTCCAGTTGTGGTGGCCAGGCCCTCCAGTCCCCTTGCAGAGGGAGGCTTCTTAAAAAGAGACCTCATCATGCTGCTATTTGGCTTTTTGTAAACTCCCTAATTTGCTGAAATGGTCACCTTCCAATCAGTTTCACTTTCTTGTGGACGTTACCTCCCAGAATCGAGTGGTATTGGATCTCAACTTGCTAGTGACTGTGAACTATGGCCCTCATTCAGTGCAAGTGCCGACGATGAAAAAATCAGAGGAAAAAACTGCTAATGATTTCCCTTTGGTTTCAGATGGGTGTGTTGAAGTGCATGCTAATGCTCTTTAAAAAATACTGTGCTTACCAGACACCTTAATTGTTAGTGATCACGGAATGGAGAGAGGGCTGGTAGAAAATCTGCCAGGAGAGGTGTGACCTTGGTCTCAGGCAGGAGAGTCAGCTGCTTGGGTGTTGGGTGGTGCCTGACCTGGGCACCAAGGACCACCTGCTGGGGAGGTGCCCCCCCCACTCCCTCCGCCGGCTCTGTGGCCACCACACGGTCACACTCTGTGGGCCAGTTTGGCTTAGCAACAGCAACCTGACATTTTGGACTGTCTTATTAGGCTACTTAATTTTGTAGGATCCCTAATTCTGGAGGAATCGGAAAGAAGTCTGTAGGGGTCAGACTTCTCTCCACTTCCTATCCCAGGTGGTCCCACTGATGCTTATGTGGTGGGAGAGGGGTGGGCCAGGAGATGGCCTCAGGGCCCCCGACAGAATGCAGAGGTCCGGGGACGCCAGTCGCCCCTGTGCCCCACTCTCCTGTGTGTCTCCACTAGGACATTGACTGTGCCTACCTGCGCAAGGCCGATCTGGAGGCCAATGTGGAGACCCTGAAGGAGGAGACGGGCTTCTTGCAGTCCCTCTACAATGAGGTGAGTCTCTCCCCATCTCACAGCAGGTGGGGGAAGGGGCAGAGGAGGTTGTCCTTGGTTTTCAGCTCTGGTTCCTTGGTTCTAGGAAGCGTTGTGCATTTCTTAGTCTTTGAGGGCCCCCACATCTTTTCCTTTTGTGACCAGAGGAGATTTTTCTCTTGTTCAGATATCCTTTTAAAATGGAAATGGGTGATGCTCTTCCTTTATAATGATTTGACTCTGATTCATTGCCTATTAATAGAAAGTGGAGATTTGACAGTACAGATATAGGTGTATATATGATATATTCTGATTCCTCCAGAATTAGGGATCCTGCAGTAGTAAATAGCCTAATATATATCTATATATCTATATCTATATATAAATCATAGCTTATTAATTCAGGTGAAAACCCAATTAGAAAACCCAAGACTCTAAACCTATCTGTTATTTGGTGGATTGGATTTATAAATAGTCACAGCTGATCTGGATGGTTCAGACCCCAAGTGGAGTGACCCAGTTTGTCTCTGTCCATAGAAATCTATCTCTGTTGATCCAGGCACTACTGGAATTCTACCGTATTTATTGCCTTCAGATCATGGTTCAAATTCTAGACTCTTCTTCTTAAAGTGACACTTTAAAAAAATTTCCTGCCTTGCCTGTAGTTTTGGTAATTCACTTCCTGAAGTCAGAGTTAGGACTGATTTTTGGTATCCCCGCAGAGACGGGAATTGGAGGGGGTTTGGAGCTGAGGACACTGGGTGTTGTCTCCTACAGGAAATCTGCCTCCTTCAGTCACAAATCTCTGACACCTCGGTGGTGGTCAAGATGGACAATAGCCGGGAGCTCAACATGGACTCGGTTGTGGCCGAGATCAAGGCTCAGTATGATGACGTGGCCAGCCGCAGCCGGGCCGAAGCCGAGTCCTGGTACCAAACCAAGGTGAGCTGGAGGGCCGGGTTGCCCACTGGGCAGAGAGGATCTCCGGAACCTGGAGCTTCCCCCGGCAATGCACCCCTGTGCTCAGAGGGGCTACGGTGGAGGTCCGAGCAGAGCAGGGGCAGGAGGTGGGACTATCCCAAAAGAACAGGGGGCTGGCTCTCCTTAGCGACATCCCAGCACCCTCTCCAGCCACCTTGCTATCATGGGCGGTTTCTGCATGTCTGTCTACCACCCCGCAGTGCGAGGAGATGAGGGCCACAGTGACGCAGCAGGGCGAGAGCCTCCGCAGAACCAAGGAGGAGATCAACGAGCTGAACCGAATGATCCAGAGGCTGACGGCTGAGGTGGAGAACGCCAAGCAGCAGGTCGGCTGGCTGCTGCTTCTGGTCCTCTTTCTGCTTTCCTCCTGCCTTGAGGGGCTCCTGCTGTCTTTGGAGAGGCTTGTATTTTAACTACTTGCATCTAGGTAGTTAAAGTGCTCAAGACATTTAGGGAGCAAATTGGTCTGTCTACCTTCTCTGAATACTGCTCTCATTCCCTCTGTATCCCTTCACCCTTTTTCTCCTCTAAACACACTTTAGACCTTATGGTCTGATGTTCTGTTTGTGTCCTGCTTTCTCTCTCTTTCCCCACCTCTCTTGTTGGACTTGAGGTGCACAGACCTGAACTAGTCACACGCCACTCTGTTCAAGGGCACACTAACAACATCTGCATGTCCCTCATTTAAAACTGTCTTTTGTCTTCAATTCCATTCCCCTCCATCCCAGCACTCATTCTCATGTACTTAATATAGTCCCTCTTTCATACACACACACACACACACACACACACACACACACTTCGTATGTATAAACTTCGCATAAACTTTTTAGTGTCTTAAGTTTACATAATGATATTATGCCATAAATCTCATCTCATTCTGATTCTTTCCTTTGCCAGCTGGAAGTCTTTAAAATCCATGCGTATCACTATGGATGGTCTGTTTCATGATTTCTGTTGTATTGACTTCTGTAATACTCATAAACCATGGTTTCCTATCCGTTCCCCTATTGATGGATATTTACTGAGGTTGCCTCCAAGACTTTGCTACTACAACAGTTGTCGCATGAACATTTTAATATATTTTTATGTATATTTCCACGTGCACCTGCATGAGAGACGTTTTGAAGGTATAAAGCAAGAAATGGAACTGTTGAGTTGTAAGATAGTCACTTATTTACTTTCCATAAGTACCCTCGGAGTACCGTGCCAGTGTGTGCTCCCATTATTGGCAACTGAGGGCTTCTGCTCCTGCACTTGCTAATTTATTATCAGACTTTTGAGCCCTTGTGGATCTAATAGGTGCCAGCAGCATCTAACTGTTACTTTAATTTTCATTTCCGGCTTAACTATAACAAATGTCTCCTCATTCACTTACTACTCATTTGCATTTCCCTTTCTAAGAATTGCCTGTTCATATTATCTGCCAATTTTGCTACTGTAATTTCTGTTTTTTTCTTGGTGATTTGCAGTAAGTATTCCCTTGTCCGTTCTATCTAGATTATAACTTTTTAATCAATTATACATGTTGCAATTAATCTTCTCTCAGTCTGTCACTTGTCTGTTTGCTTTGCTCTGGTTTCATTTATTGAACAGAAATCTTTAACCTGCATGTGGCCAAATCCATCAGTTCTTACCTTAATGGCTAAGACTTATGAATGTTTGAGGCCATAGAGGTCTCCTCGTACACTTTTGTCTTCTACTAGTTTTGTAGTTTTACATTTCACATTTAGGTCTTTAAACTCATCTGAGCTTTATTTTTTTGTATATACAGGGAGTAGGGTTTAATTAAATTGTCTCCATATAATAAGAAAATGTATTATATAATCCATCCTTTATCCACTGGTTTGTGGTACAACCTCTATCATAACACTGAGTTCCCACATCCCCCTGGCTCAAATTCTGTCCTCTCCTCTCTGTGTAGCTGTTCTCAGCTACTGTGCGAGATGTGTTACAAGTAATTTGTTATTACGAAGAACTGAAGTAATGGAACATGAGAATGGTTTATTTTCTAGAAGTAAAATTGGAGAAAATTAGAAGTTATCCTTGCATTCTGATATGCTTTTTAAAAATACTTATTTTATTGTAGTGAGAACACTTAACATGAGATTTACCCTTTTAACAAAGTTTTAACTGTACTATACGTTATTGTTGACTCTAGGCAGTGTTTCACGGTGACTCTCTGAGCTTATTCATCCTGCTTAGCCGAAATGTTATGCCCATTGATTAGTAATCCCCTATTTCCTCCTCCCAGCCCCTGGCAATCACCATTCCACTCTTTGATTCTATGAATTTGACTATTTTATATACGTCATATAAGCAGAGTCATGCAGTGTTTGTCTTTCTGTGTCTGGCTTATTACATTTAGCATAATATCCTCAAGGTTCATCCATGTTGTCACATATTGCAAAATTTCCTTCTTTTTTAAGGCTGAATAGTATTCCGTTGTATACATATGCTACGATTTCTTTATCCATCCGTTGATGGACATTTAAGTTGTTTCCATATCTTGGCTATTGTGAATAGTGCTACAACGAATATGTGAGTGCTGTATCTCTTTAAGATCCTGCTTTCAATTCTTTTGGATAAATACTCAGAAGTGGGATTGCAGGATCATATGGTAGTTCAATTTTTTAAGTTTTTTAGGAATCTTCACGCTGGTTTTCCATAGCAGCTGCACCATTTTGCATTCCCGCCAACAGTGTGCCAGGGGCTCAATTTCTCACAGCTTTGATAATGCATGTTGTCTCTCTCTCTCTCTCTGTTTTTCTTTTTTCTTTAAATTTTAGCCAACCTGACAGATGTGCGGTGATTTTCATTGTGGTTTTAATTTGCATTTCCTTATGATTAGTGGTGTTGAACATTTTTTTCACATACCTGTTAGCCACTTATATGTCTTCTCTGGAGAAATGTCTATTGAAGTCCTTAACCCTTTTTAAAAATTGGGTTAATTTATTTTTATTAATTTTTCTATTTAGTCGTAGGAGTCCCTTACACTTTCTTAGGTTGGGAAGAGAGGAGGAGCCGTGTTAGTGCGTGGGTGCTGTAAAGGCAACATCCCTCAGCATGCTGACCCCTGCAGGCCAAAGAATGAGGCCCCGTACAGAGGCCTCTGAAAACCACTGGGCTTGGCATTAATTGACCGGGTAGCTCAGGGCAAGTCACAGCCTCTCTGAGTCACAATTTCTTCATCTGCATAATAAGAATAACAATGTCTGTTCTGATGCACTCAAGAGTAACTTCAAGGTCAAACAAGACAACACCTGTGAAAGTGCCTTGTAAACTAACAACAGTATAAAAATATGTGATAATATCATAAATTATATTAGCATTAGTCCTGTTCTAGTGCTAACATTCCCTTCCTCTTATGGCTCACCATGGACTTGAGTTTTGCAATAAAATTGGTTACAAAAAGGAAGGAAGAACGCTCCAGGATGGCTGTGAGTTCCCCTTCTAGTTATTTTAGAAGTTGACCATTCTGAACAGAGGTGAACTAGGATGACCAAGGCCACGGGAGACCCCTGAGGGTTCCCATAGCCTGCGCCCTTCTCAAGCTCCTTCCCTCCTCTCTGCCCCGCAGCGCTGCAAGCTGGAGGCCGCCGTGGCCCAGGCGGAGCAGCAGGGCAAGGCGGCCCTGAATGATGCCCACTGCAAGCTGGCGGGGCTGGAGGAAGCCCTGCAGAAGGCCAAGCAGGACATGGCCTGCCTGCTCAGGGAGTACCAGGAGGTGATGAACTCCAAGCTGGGCCTGGACGTGGAGATCGCCACCTACCGCAAGCTGCTGGAGGGCGAGGAGAGCCGGTGAGGACGGGGCTTAGAGTCACTTCACATCTCCACTCGGGGCTAGAATAGTGCCTCCCTGACTCTCATCTCCAGGCAGAGAGCGTTCAAACTGGGAAAGACTCTAGAGGTCTTGGAGTCCAGCCTTTCCCCACTTCTCAGATAGGAAAACTGAGGCTCAGAGAGGGGAAGAGCTTATCCAAAATCGCATCTATTTGGTGGGTAAGCTAGAATGACGCCAGCCTGCTGGCTAGCACTCCAGTGATCTCTCTCCTCCTGCACTGCCCCTCCAGCGGCACCTGAAGTTCATTCCAAGGCAGCTACTTTACCTGGTGGCTGAGGGGTTATTTCTACATTCCCATCTCGGTGGGTTGTGAAAGCTGGAATCATTCAGAAAATTCATTAAAGCCATTTGATTTGGGATACACAGACAAGGGATCCTATCAACCTGGATAGCCTGATGTTCAGGACCAGCGAACAGAAAGGAACAGCACAGCATCCTTGCCCAGCAGGGAAGACAGGGGCAGACACGAATCCATCCTCCAGGTGACTGGTCGTAGTGTCCCAGGAAGGCTGTCAGAGGCTTCTCAGGGGAAGAGGTGGAAGAGTTGAGGGGGCGGGAAAAGGACAGGACATTTCAGACTGCACTGAGAGTTTGAGCCAAGAATCGGGGCCGAGTGAAGTTGGCATGGGAGGGAGCAATGCGCACGGTACATGGGCCTCTGTCTGGCCTTGAGGTGGCTGCTCATTGTTGCCTCTGAGCTGGGTCCCACAGGGGAGGGGGAGCAGACTAGACGGGGAGTAGACTATAGAGGTTAAGGTCACGGGCTGTGAGCCAGAGCACCTGGGTTCAAACCCCAGCTGGACACTTAGTAGCTTCGAACCTCTATGCCTCAGTATCCTAATCTGTAAAACAGATAATCCTAAAATTCACCACTTCAGGCTGTTGCAAGTATTTAATGAGTTAATGGAACATAGTAAGTGCAAGGAGGAACAGGTTATTATCAGAATAAGAATATCTCTACCCAGGATGGCCAGGCAGCACTACGCTCATGGAGAGGCTCCCTATTAACCTGGTTAGTGATAGAAATCTGACAAGAGCAGTTCCCGAGGCAGCTGACTGTGCCTGACCAAAGCAGGTGAACTTTGCTTTGTCCATTTCTGCAGGCCTTTGGGTGAAGCCACCAGAGCTGTCTCCCCCTTTGCACTCATAAGCCCCTAACCTGCTCACCAACATTCAGTGAGGCACTTGGCATTTGCACCGTGAAACTTAACTTTCATTACAATCATAATCATTAGGATGTTAATATCTCCACCATATAATGAATGATGCATTGTCCCCGACATATGAGATTTTAAAAAGTGGTTTAGCATTTTGTGCTTTGCATATGGTGGCCATTGTCCTTTTAATAGACCTTGTCCTCTTGCATATAACATGTGTAATTGGATTACACAAGTCATGCTTATTGCAGAAAATACAGAAATAAGAAAACCAAAGCAGGCATAATCACTCAACTCAGAGGCAGCTGCTGCCAGCATTGTGGCTTAACAGGCACCATGATGGGCACCGGCTAGCATCTGCCAGAAGGGCACAGTACCAAGGCTGTGGCAAAGCCAGGTTCACGTGGCAGCAAGGTGAGCAGGAAGCGTATTTCCCCTGAGAAGTGTGAGGGGGGAAGGGCTCTGAGTTGGGCAGAATGAATGAGAGTAAAGCTTGCCTGGAGGAAAAATACTGAAGCTGGAAGTTAACAAGGGGAGACATAGAACAGAAAGGGAGTTTATGAAGAGCGCAAGTTCTGGTATAAATGTCTCATTCTAATGAGATGTTTATAGTGTTAACAGCAACCCTTACACTGGATTTACTGCGGGCCAGGCTCTGTTTGCAGGCCCTTTACACACAGAGCTTATGACAATCCTATGAAACCACATTATCGTCCCCATTTTCTAGCTGAGGAAACTGAGGCATGGCAAGGTTAGGTGACTTGCTCAAGGTCCCCACTTAGTAAGTGGCTCAGCTGGATCTGAGCCCAGGTTGGCCTGGCTCTCAGGTCGAGGTTCTTAACCACCACATCCTCCAGCCTTCTTCTGAATGTACCAAGCCCAGTGTATGTCTAGGGTAGCATTTAAAATCATGCAATTAAAAATGGATCAGTTTGGATGCTAGGCAAGCCGTTTTCTACCCAGAGGTGCTACCCAGTTAGACAGTAGCTGCTCCCATCACTTATTCTTTGGCTTTGCTGGAATTTTTAGCAGAGGGACCGGGAGGGTAACCCCATCCACACTCCACGCCTACATTTCAGTACCCCAAGTTTCCATGGCTGAGAAGCAAACAGAGCATAAAGTGGCCTTTTAGATCCTGCCACCTAACATCCCCCTGTCCTTTGGGGGTCCCAGGGAGCAGTGCCAGCACGGATGCCCTCTGCAACCAGCCTCCACCCCTCCTCTTCCCCACCCCCTCTCCCAGGACAGAGGAGAACAGGACTCCCTGGAGAGCAGAGGAACTGGGTTCTAACTGCTCACTCTCCTCTCCCTTACAGGTTGTGTGAAGGCGTGGGCTCTGTCAATATCTGTAAGTTTGGCGGGGTGTGTGGGCGTGGTTCTCTGGGTGTCGGTGGCCTTACTATCAGGTGGCATCTAATTTGTGACTGAGCCTCTGTCCACAGGGCACTGAATGAGGGAGCTAGGAGCTGAGAGAAACGGATGGTCCCAAATATTTGGGCCCCTCTGGAACATCCATGAAGCCTAAGCTTATGCCCGTGACAAATTCTGACCCACTGATCGGTTCTGCAAGAGTAAAAAGTAGCCCAAGTCAGAAGACACAGAATACTTCTCAAGTGGTAGCATATTTTGTAAGAAAAAAACACGAGATGTATATTCTGATCAGCTGGGGCCACGGAAGGCAACACTTAAACCTACATCTTTAATAATCCAGTGTGTATACAGCCCCTACCCTCGGTGTCTACCTGTTCCCCTCACCTTTCTAGCAACCATATTTCTAGATGATTCCTCTCCTGTGATCAGTCAGTTTTTGCCTAAAGATTTCAACATTTCAAGGTTAGTCAAGTAGAGTTAGGTCTGACTTGCTAACCACATTCCTTCAAGGGGAAGACGGCAATGGGTTTAGATTTTCCTGTAGTTGAAAATCATGTCGCTGGGTCCCTAAGCACATGAGAAGAGTTCATCATTGGTGCCAAGAAAATTCTGTGTCACACCACGTCTGGCATGGAAGAGAATTCTGACCCGGTGTCTTGTTACAGGTGTGAGCCGTTCCCAAGGTGGCGTGGTCTGTGGGGACCTCGGTTCCATCGTCCCTCGTGGCCTGGGTGGCGTGGCCACCAGCAGCAGTGCCCTCTGCTCCCCCTCCATAGTGGGGGCCTGTTCCAGTGCGAGATCTGTGCGGTTTGCATAGTGGGGGGTGGGACTCTGGACGGATGCGGTCTGCCGGGGGTGAGGGTGGAAAGTAGGGTGTGGGGAAAGCTTTTCTCTCTCAGGCTCAAATGTCAGTGTAGGGATTGCCCCTTCCTGGGAACCCAGAAATAACTCTCCAGTTTCCTTCTCATTGGAGTTACGATTTACCCTTTGAGTGCAAACCCTGGATTTGGCATGCTTGCCAGCTCTGTTGATTTCTCTCCTCTGGTTGTCGGGGAAAGGATATAAAGGCTTTATGATATAAACTGCTTAGCTATTTTCTTTCCCCAACTAACTTCAGGTTAGCAGACATTTGCTAGGTACCGACCATGTGCTAGGCCCCGTGGGTGGGGACCCAGGTAGGGGATGGCAGTGCGTGGGTACACCCTCCGCTTGGCCTCAGACAAGGGGCTGTGCATGTCCCCTTAGTGTGGAGGGGGCAGCGGGGGACGTGGAACTGGGACTCTGGGAGATCCCTCACTTGATCTAAGAGATTGGATGTTCCCAGAGCACCCCCCAACTATGCACATGTCAGGATTGGCTGAGGCTAATGTTCCTGGGTTTTTGGTGGTGGTGGTTTGGAATTTTATTGTATTTGGGTGATTCCTGTAGGATTCTTTTTCTCTTATGATGTGCGTGATTTAATGTCCATGGCAAAAGGTTCTCTTCTAGTAACCAAGTTAATGCCCGCGCCCTCCTTATGTTCCCAGCCCACCCAAAGTGTCTCTGAGTGTGGTCCGTGGACCACCACCTACATCGTGATCCCTGAGGGGTGGGTTGAGGTGGCGGCTTGTTAAATATGCAGATGCTGGGCTCCATCCAGAACTACTGAATCAAAAATTCAGGGGTTGAGCCCATGAATCTGAGTTGAAACAAGCTCCCAGGTGATTCCTTTAAGAACTGAAGTTTGAGAGTCACTGGTTTTTGTGTGCAGGTCAGGTAATTCTGGCCGTGGAGGTGACTTTCCCTCCTGTTCTCACAGGATCAGATTCATCTCTTTGCATTTCTCCTCTGACTTTGTCAAGAGGTCAGAGCCAGTCTGGGCCACCCATGCCTAGTGGGTGGGGACAAAGGCAGAGAAGAGGAGAAGGAAGCCTGTGTTCACAAGCACCAGCTAAGTGTCTGACGTTTCATTCATTGCTCACAGCTATTGTATTAGTATCTTCATTTTACAGATAAGGCAATCAAGGCCCAGAGACGTTAATTCACTTTCCTAAGATCACACAGCCAATCCAAGATCCAAACTGAGGTCTAGAGAATGCCAATGTTCATATACTTTCCGCTGCCTTGTCTCAGTTGTTCCTTCAGAATAAGCATCTTGCCTCATCAGAATGCTCCTGGACGAGGGGTTCTAACAGATCCTACTTTACTAGCCTGACAGAGATAAGAGGTGGAATGTGACATAAACAAACCTGCTGAAAGCATTTGTAGAAACATCTCCCCCATGGCCTCTGCTCTCCAGGAACCTTGGACAGATCTTATTATGGGGCAGTTAACACATTCTGGGAATCCAGAATTAAAGCTGAGACTTCTGGTTGGAGGGCACTTCCTCTGATGGCTTGGACAGGGGCAGTTGACCGTGGAACTCTATCTCCGGCCTATTTCTGAACTGACAGTCCCCGAGAAGTCCCACCAGGGAAGTCAGTTCAAAGTCCCCTCAGATGCAAGGGCGCCCCCCTCCCTCCTTGCCCAGATGTGATGAGGGGGAGCGAGGGGTTTCTGGTGGACAACTTTCTTTCACTTATTTTACAAGAAGAGCTCTACTCTTCCCACCTTATGTTATTTGGAATTAAAAAGAAGTTGAAAAATCTTTTTTAAAATTTAAAAAATTTTTTAAAATCTTTAAAAATTGGGTAGAAGATATTTTGCCACAAGAATACATATTTGATCTCAAGACAAAAAAACACTTTGAGTAGTTCTCTTTGGTAATGCAGGCCTTCTGATGCCTTCAAAATGTGTCCCCCTGGGACTCTGGGAGGCCAGAGATCTTTCTGAGTATAGTGCCCTCCTAGTCTTTCTCTGCCTTCTGGTCGTTAAGGGTCCCACAGGGGCTGTATCCTGGGCACATCTCAGTCTGGATACTGCCAAGTTTGAGCAGGGAGAAAATCAGGTTCCAAGGGCATCAGATCTGCTCTGAGAGGGGAAGGAGTCCCACCAGGCACCTGCTACCCCGGGATGGGGTCAGGGGGTGTGAAAATGGGGGAGGGTCTGCCTTTCCTTTCTGATGGTGGTGGTGGGAGGGTGTGAAATGCACATTTGTGCCTTGGGGGGCGTTTCCTCCATTTTTAACTCAAAGGCTCATCCTCTGAGTCCTGCCTCCTCCCACTCCTTTCCCTGGCTACCACTGTGCTGTCCCCTAGCACCAAGGGAGTAACAGCAGAGTATGCAGACAAGGGGTGGTTCCCCCATGTCCATGTCCATTTCAAAAAAGGATGCAGTTGGTGATTTCCTTGATCATGTGGTAAATCTGCATTTCTCACTATGCTCAGCTTGGGTGGGTAACGGCTTCAGTTTGTATTTCCTGAGATCTCAAAGACTGAAGCAGGGGACAGTTGGCAACAACAGCACTGGGAGAGGGAGTGGCCTAGGAGTGAGTATTTGTGCGGATGCTCCAAAGCAGAGGGGATTTGAGACGTGATGGAGGAGGGCTTGTGGCCTTGGAGAGGAACAGAGAAGACTCCAAAGCCCAAGCATGCCTGATTTTTTGAAAGGACTATAATCTATCTGTTTTCATCCTTTGGAGATCCTGTGTATTTGGGGAGGAACATCGAATGTCTGCATAAGACTAGAATATGGAAGAAGGTCTGATTTTCTCTGATGGAGGTCTTAGCTGAGTTTGTGGAATTTCAAAGGTAAAGGGCGCCCGGGAAAGAGCTCTGGACCCACCCACATGGGCCTCATTTATTATTTGAGACTCTTGCTCTGTGGCTTGTTCCTGACCTCCCGATTTCAGATCACTTGACTTCTCCTTAAAAAAATTTTTTTTCTAATAAAAACTTTAATCCCCAGATATCTTGGAGTGTACCCTTTGCTTTCCGCAGAGCATAGCTCTTTTTTCGGCAGAAGACCATGGGAGTCCCAAAATCCTTTGAACCAAAAATTGCTCTGCATTTTTGCTGTTGGCTGCAAGGAGGGCTGGGGGAATAGTTTCATGTTGACAAGCTGATGGCGCCTCGAGCTGGCTGAGTTGGTTGACTGCTTTTTGCATACAAATCATGAATTATTACTTATTAAAAAGTTTCTTGATGCCTTCCAGCTCCTGGTGGTTTGACTTTTCAACGCATGGTGTTGTGTTTTCTGGTATCCGATTTGGCATTTTAGTTACACTTGGCCCAGACCCTTGGTAACATCAAGGTGTTTTCACCAAGCACAGACTCATTCTAGCAACCTAGTACCATGGGAGGTGGCAGGGCTGGAAGTCTCGTCTCACAGGTCCCCAGGCTGATGCCCAGAGCACGAAGGTCACTTGCCCAACGTCTCACTGAGACATGGCAGAGTTGATGCTCAAATTTTGATCTCCTGCCTTCTCAGTCCCTGAGAGTTAGCCTTTCCCGTGGCTGAATGATGCACCCTAAACTGAACGCTTGCCTATTGTGATCATGACTATGTGCTCAAGGCCCTGAGAGGTGGGAGGAGAAGGGGAGGGGCAAGACACTTGAAGAAGGTCTGTCTGGTGTCAGCCAGCAGCCTGAGTACTCAGGAGAGGCTGGCAGCCTCCAGTGGAGTTACAGCCCTTTGGGCCTGAAGTGAGGATTCATCAGAATGCACTAAGACCTTAACTTCTCCAGGGGATGGGGCAGCAGAGGAGGCTGTCAGGGGGCCATCTGCCTGGAATCCTCACAGCCTACCTGTTCTCCTAATGGGGAAATGGAGGTGCATCCAAGGGAGCTGATGTCTATACCTCCTGCTCCACCAGCTGCCTGAGTTCATCCAACCATCCCAGGCCTGACAAGTTCTGGAGCCCCAACCTGGGACTTAGTTGAGGGTCAGAGCCAGGAGACACTTCCTGCCCTCTAGGAACTCCCAGTTTGATCCAGGCTCCATACACACCCAACCACATCCCTGGCTCCAAGCTACAAAGATAGAATCAAGGATCCTCAGGGTTTGAGACACCATGGGGCAGGGAGAGGGGGATGTGTGCATGTGGGAGGGAAGGTAGGGAGCGGGGAGCAGAGGGAGCACTGAGCACAGGCAAATTGGAGGAGGGGTGTGGGATGGCCTGTGTGTCCATGTGGGATGATGCTGGGCAGTCTCAGAGGACGGACTTGGCTCCATGGGGTGGAGCCTGCATCTGGGAAGATCAACACCGGGTGGAGGGGTTGCACAGGGCTAAAGAGCAGGTGGGGAAAGAGGAGCCTGCATTTGGCATAAGGAGCACACGCATTATGCTGGGAACTGGCTTGAATCAGGCAGCAGGGGATGGGAGTGATGAGCTTGAGATTCTGGCTGCTAAGGGTGTGTGGGGTGGGGATGAGGAGAAAGAGGTCATGTGGGGATCTGGAGCTGTGGTCCAGGCTTGAGTGAACTTTGGGAGACTGAGCTGGAATCAGGTTATGGAAGTGGATGGGAAGAGGTGGAATCATTGGAGGGTTGGGGAAACACTGTAAGGGGGTGCTCAGTGTCAGACACGTTGGAAGGGAGGAGACACCATCGTTCACAAGACCACATATCTTTGCATTGCAGCAGCATTTACTGAAACACAGATTGAGACAACCCAGAAGGCGAGACACCCACAGACAGCCATAACAAGAGGGAGACCCAGGGAGTGGCCTAACCTCCAACCCAGCAGCTCTGCATCGGACAAATCCCTTCTGCACCGGCAGGGGGCCATCTGGAGCAACCATGCAGTTTTATTTGAAATGTGAAAGGGCTGGGAATGACTCTCTAACTGAAGCCCAGAGGAGAACCAGAAAAACAACTCCCTAAAATGAGAAGGTGGCGGAGATAGGCTGAGGGTCTTTCCCTCTGTGGGAACCCGTGGAAGATTCTGGAAGCAAGCACACATTTTCCATTCACACAGCATTTCATGCTGGGGGGGTGGGGGACGCGGGTGGCACCCAGACTCTACGCAAAGCGGACGGACCTGCTGCTCTCACAGCTGAAGCTGGAGACGCGGGGCTGACAGGGGGCGCAGGAGTCGGGCGCCATCACTGTGACGCTGCCCCCTGTGGCCACCGGGCCAGAGGCAATCTGGCGGCCCGGGGTGGTGCTATACGTGAGGCCCCCACAGGTGACTCCGCCGCGGGAGCTGCTGACACCTGTGGGAAGAGAGGGGACAGAGAGAGCTGAGTGGCCTGCCGTGATGTCCCCAACCCCGGGACAGGCCCTAAGGGGCTTCTGCACTGCAGGAGCTTCCTCCTCCTCCAAGGGGTTTAGTAGTTCATAACTCAGGCCCTGTTCCTCTCAGCATCTCAACCCCTCTAAACCACTGGGGCGAGAAGGAAGCAAGGAACCCCCTGTCCGCCCATCCAGGGGGGGGCGAAGCTGCCTTTCCCCATTTTTTCTGGCCTGCAGTTCACATCGCCACCAGTGGAGGGCGCGCTCAATCGTGCCTTCTCAATGCTTCCAGGAGCAGGAGTTGGGGTGGAGTAGGGTAGGGGGATGGAAGGCCCTCTCCCAGACCAGGAACATTCCAGCTTCAGTGGGTTAGGCTGTCAGGTTCAGATTTTCCCATCAACAAAGTCATTTTTCTAGGGGGTTTTCAAGCAGGTACTTACAGACATTCACGGAGCCCACACCTTCGCACAGCCTAGGGAGGAAGAAACCTCTGTTAATTCTGGGCACTGAGCTGAATTCCTTGAGGGAGATGGTTGCTTGGGCACAGAGCAGACAGACCAGCGGTCTACAGATCTAACCCCTAAGAGGCAGGAAATGCTCCCTCAGAGTCTGCATTAGATGCTCACTTTCTTAGCCTTCTGACCATGGAGACAATACCTTATGATAGAGGTGGATGAGATTAGGAACTCCACTTGCTGCCTCAGTTTGAGTGTTCCAGCCCACCTTGGTCAGAGCAATCAGGCTCCCAGAAAGGAGAGTCAAATGAATGCAGCAGTGTGTGTGCAATGGCTTAGTGCCAATGAAGAGCGCCATGCACATGGAGTGAATTGTCCTTATAATGCATGTGCCTCTGCGGGCTGGCCAAGGTGCAGCCTCCTGTAGGAAGCTATTTGAAGAGAATGGATTTTAGAGGTACATGTCTTGGGTGCAGGTCCCAGCTCTTGTGCTTATTAACTGCATGGCCACAAGAAAGTCACTGAACACTGGGCTTTATTTCCTTATCTTTGGATGGGAAAAGTGATACCTACCTTGCTGGATTGTAAGGATTTAAAACGAGCACTTAGCACAGCCCTAGCACATAATAAGCATTCAGGAAATTATTATTATGAAGCTTGAGCTGTACTGGCAGTGGGCAGAGATGCAGCTCACACTTGGGCTCAGGGAAATTCACTCCCAGAGGACCAGGGCCTCCTTCTAGGTCCCTCAAAGTCTTCCTTAGCCCCACCTGTGTTCCTCGCCCTCCAGCAGGCGCCTGTAGGTGGCGATCTCGATGTCCAGGCCCAGCTTGGAGTTCATCACCTCCTGGTACTCCTTGAGCAGGCAGGCCATGTCCTGCTTGGCCTTTTGCAGGGCGCCCTCCAGCTCAGCCAGCTTGCAGCGGGCATCATTCAGGGCTGCCTCACCTTGCTGTTCTGCCTCGGCCACGGCAGCCTCCAGCTTGGCCCGCTGTGGAGAAGGAGATGTGAGGATGAGGATTAGAGAGAGAGAAGGCACAGCTTGGCCCACCTAAGCTGATGGGGCTGGGGCAGGGAGAGGAGGATCCCAGAGAGAAGGCAGGTTAACCACCTATGGCCAGGGAGTTACTGGGACTATAAACAGAAGGGAGGAGATGGGTGCTTTTCATCATCTCTCCTTGATGGCAGTTGCAGGGTGGCCAGGGAGGGGGACATCAGTAATGTGGCTCATCCCAGCTCCAGGACCGTGTGAGGTGCCACAGCCCCTGCCCTCTCCCTGGGCCCCTGCTTCCTCACGGAGAAACTGTACGGCTTGTTTAAGGCCAGGCCTTTGCTATCCTGGGGGCAAAAGACCTGGTGCTGGAGTGTGCCTGTGCTAGGCATTCAGGCCCTCCTGGAACCCCCTACCTGGCACTTGGCATTTTCAATCTCGGCCGTCAGCCTCTGGATCATGCGGTTCAGCTCATTGATCTCCTCCTTGGTGCGGCGCAGGGTCTCCCCATGTCGGATCACTGTGGCCTTCATCTCCTCACACTAGGGGGAAGCAGAGATGCTTCTGAGGCTCAGAATGGGACGTCCTGCCCCTTCAGGACATCTCAGATGATTTGCAGGTTGTGCAGTGCTCAGCCTGTGCAACCATACATGGCAGCCCCACTCTGCCACTCAAATTGAATCTGTCTGTTCTTTTCTCACCATCCCTAAAGATCACAATCCCCAAACAAAAGAAGCCTTTTCCGATATACACCTCACATCCTTCCCACCGCCAAGTCTAGGAGGCAGGTGTCCTGGGCTACTCACCTTGCTGCGGTACCAGGACTCAGCCTCGGCCCGGCTGCGGCTGGCAACATCATCATACTGAGCCTTGATCTCGGCGACGATACAGTCCATGTTCAAGTCCCGGCTGTTGTCCATCTTGACAATGACTGAGGTGTCTGAGATGTGGGCTTGGAGGACTTGGAGCTCCTGGGGGGCCAACAGCCAATGCATTTGGTTCTGGCGCCTGGTCTGGGCCATGTGCTCCACCCTGAGGGCAGTGTCCACTCCCTGGAGGGGCACTGCTCATGCGCAGTACATGACTCCTGTTCCCCTTCATTGATACACAGTTACGATAAAGCTGGAAGGGGCCCTGGAGGTCAGCTGGGGACAGCCCCTGACAACAAATGGGGAAACTGAGGCCCAGCATGTGATGAAAGCCTGGTTGAAAGTCATTCAGCAGGGAAGCTGGGGTCTGAATGCCGGGACTAGTGATCTGTCCCTAAATTAAGACCCTTTTCTAACTGGAAATGCACCCTGGCCCCCCCTCCCTGACATATACACTTTCACATCTATGTAGAGACCAGAGTGCACAAAGACCAGCACACAGGCACACACTCTGCCCCACAGAGGCTCACAGGCACAGAGAAGCCCCGCCACAGGCACACGCACACGCACACGCCACAGTCCTCGGCACTTAACGCACACGTGTCTGTGACAGCCACACAACACGCCCCTTTGGCATATGTGTGCATGTTCTTTTCATGCTTACATCACCTGGGGGCAGACATGCACACAACCCCAGTCTGCCCTCCCCCCCATCTCCATGCCTCCCCTACCCCCCTTCCTGGCTGGCTGGCAGGGGCCCCCGACCTCATCATAGAGGCGCTTCAGGAAGCTGGACTCCTCCACCAGGGCCTCCACGTTGGCCTCCAGGTCTGACTTCCGCAAGTAGGCACAGTCCACGTCCTGGTGGTGGAACAGAGAGAAGGGGGTGTGCGTGTGGGAGGAGGCCCGGGGAAGGTGCCTCTGGGTCTGGGGGTGACTGTGCCCCACTGAAGGTTGTGCGGAGGGCACCCCTCCCTCCCAGCCCCGAGACCAGCCCCCTCACCTTCTTTAGAACCACGAACTCGTTCTCTGCTGTTGCCCTCAGAGCCACCTCCTCTTCATACCTGGTTGTAGGGGAGAGGGGCTGGAGCTGAGGGCTCAGGGCTTGGCCACCATCCCAGCTCTGAGACAAACTCTTTCAGGGTTAAAAGGAATTAACTCTGTAAACGTTCTCCTGTCTGTTTCTTGGTCTATTCTGTGACTTGTTCAATGGCCAGCCCTGTCCCCATCCTGGTTTATTCTACCCTAGTCCTGCTGCCTCTGGGATGAGATCAGGGAATCCACAATCCATCCCCCAAGTCTAAAGTCATCTGTGCCTCCTAGATCCAGAGACCTAGTGCCACGGGCCGGGAGGACGCGGAGCCCGTGTCATGAAGGTGAGCTGGGAAGAGGAGGAACAAGAGAGCTGTAGAACCCCACTGGATTTCCTAACTCCTCTCAAAACAGCTCTAAGACCCTCAGGTCTCCAGGGGTTAGAGGTGGAGCCAAAGAATCTTAAGAAACTGAGGCCCCTACTGGACATCCCCTTGGGTCCCAGGCAGCTCTCAGTTGACAGGCAGGAATCTTAATGAAGGAATGTGGGTGGAGCCTTCCCACCTTCCCCTGCTATCCCTGGGTCTTGCCGCACTCACTTCTTCTTGTAGCCCTCCAGCACCTCCTGCACATGGTTGAGCTCTGAGGCCAGCCTCCCACTGTCAGCCTCTACGCACTCAGCCTCCCGTCTCAGGGTCTCGATGTAGCCGTTGAACAGCGGCTCCAGGTTGCTCTCACAGCAGCGCTGATTTTGGTAGAACTGCCACTTGGTCTCCAGCAGCTTGTTCTGCTGCTCCAGGAAGCGCACCTGCCACCCAGGTCGGGAGGAAGAGAACTCAGGAGGAGACCGGGGAGGTGCCGGGCTCCCCAGAGCTCTCTCTGCCCTGATGCTGCCTGAACAGCCATGAATACTCAGGGCCAGCCAAGGGCTGAGCCACGGAGTGTCTGTGACTCAGGGGGCCTTGCTCTCAGTCCCTCAGGGAGGCAGTGTAAGTGTGAGGGAAGGTGTCCCCCAGCCCCTGCTGTAAGTCAAAATTCTGATTCAAGTCCCGGATCTACCACTGTAAACAGCAAACTGTCTAACCTCTGGGTAATTGGTTTTCTAATTTCCAAAACAGGGATGATAATAGTACCTTCCTTAAAGTTGCAAAGATCGAACAAGTTACTACATGTAAGGTGCGTAGAACAGTTTCTGACACAGTAAGTGTTCAACCAATTTAACTATGACTTTAATTACCAGTTGCTCTTCATTTATTCATTTATGCAACAAACATTTATTGAATATTTACTGGGTGCTGCCAGGGCTTGTGCTAAGACACACACATGTGCGCGCACATACACACACACCCCTTTGTCTATGTCTATGCTATCAATCAATTTCATCCTTCTGCAGGGAGTTAATATTTCTCCCATGGTACAGATGGGGAAACAGGAGACCCCAAGCTGTGAAATGACTAGCTCGTTATCTCGTAATTAGTAAGTGATGGAGTCAGGATCTGATGTCCCTTGAGGCTCCTTTGCCTGCCCGCCCACCAACATAGTCTATCTAAGCAGCACACTAAACTCACAGCTTCAATTTGTTATTCAAAAAATGGAGATGATGATACCTAACCCATTGGCTCATTTGAGGATTAACTGAGATCACTAAAGAGGAAGTGGTAATAGGAAGGTCCCCCGGTCGCCCCGTCTCCCCTGATCCCTGACTACAGAGCGTAGTCCTATCTCCTCTGCCGGGATGAGGCCTCCTGGACACAGGAGGGGCCGACATGGAGGGACGGGCACAGGTGGCCTTTTGGGGAGGCAGCCGCACAGCAGTGCGAGGTTTCTCACACTCTGCGCGGGCGGGTCTCCTTCCGCCAGCCTGGCAGTATCCCCTTCCTCATTCCTAGTTGTGCATCCATGAAGGAGGCTGCCCAGCCTGGTTAACTGTCACCTCCTCTCCCACTACTGTCTTTGGAAAAGAATGCTAACAGCTAACATTTGTCACGCACTTACTATATGCCAGCACTGTGCGCTTATGTACCCATTAATCCTCACACCTAACATGAGAGGTGGGTTTTGTCATGCAGACAAGCAGCAGGCCTGCGGTCTCGCAATGCTGAGGGGCAGAGCCGGGATGGGGAGGCAGGACGGCTCTGAGCAGCCATCTGCCCAGCACATGCCTTTCCCTCTCCCCACCATCTCCCATTCTCCCAGCACCCAGAGCTGTTCCACAGCTCTGCTGTTCTCATGTTGTCTCAGGAAGCACACACAGACTGAACCACAGGCTCAATTTCTGGACCACACGGGATTTTCTCTGCACTTTGCAGGATTAAACAAGAAGACGAATCCTTCGGCCCATATTGATCTGCATCTCTCTCCGGCTGCTGGCTGCCATGCTGGCTCTCCTACCCAATGGGACCCTCCCCAGAGAGCAGGACTGGGGCAGACTCTGGACATCTCAGGCCTCACTGACCTTGTCGATGAAGGCGGCGAACCTGCTGTTGAGGCTCTTGATCTGCTCCTTCTCCTCCTGCTTCACGCACTGCGCGTTGGGGTCGATCTCCAGGTTGAGGGGCGCCAGGAGGCTCTCGTTGACCGACACGGTGGTGATGCAGGGCGTGCTGGGGCCACACACGCCGCCAGAGCGGTACCCGAAGCTGCGACTGCAGGAGCCGGCGCGGAAGCCGCCCACCGCTATGCGGGGCCCGCAGGAGCCCAGGGCGGAGACGCTGCGGCTGCCAAAGCCCGTCAGCCCCCGGTAGCAGGACACCCCTCGGTAGGGGGCGGCGCTGATGCAGCACCGGCTGCCAGTTTTGGGGGCCACAGCCGAGCATGAGCTGAAGGTCCTGGTGACCCCACATCCTGAGCTGATCCTGTAGGAGCGGCAGGACATGGTGTGAGTCTGAGCGGATAGAGGCTGAGCGCACGGGAGTCTCGAGGGTGGCAGGTGCGCTGCTTAAGATGCTTCTGGCCCCTCTGATCTTCCCTGGTCCTTTTATTGCTGGGGAAAGCTGGGGTTGGCAGCATGAAAGGAGTGAAAAGCCATTTTATGTTGTTTATTGGCTTGGGGAGTTTGCCAGCAACTCCCCAAAGACTCATCTTAAAGGTGAGCTCAGTGGCGACTCTGGGGCTCCGGAGAAGTATTGAAGATGTTATTAGGGACACTGTGCGTTTGCACTTTTCATCTTCAAAGCTCGTTTACATACATTAGGTAATTAATTTTCTCTCAGTCTCCCTGCGAGATGGCCTCAGCCCACACCTGGAGACGGATTTGAACTCCACAACAGTCTGAGGTGGCTGGGTGTGGGGTAGAGTCTGGGGCCACAGTCCGCATGGGGAAGTTCTAGGGTCCCAGTTTGGGTGAGACCACCAGAGGTCATTAGCTTGTCCTCCTGGCTGCACACAGGACGCACTGTCAATTAAATCGTCTTTCAGGGGCTGATAGAGCAGGTGAGTCCAAACCCACTCAGACAGCATTGCCTGGAAGGTGGTTTGGGTCCAGAGGGGCCATTTTGACTATGCTCCGTGCTGGACAGTTGGCTGCAGCACATGGTCTCTTAGAACTTTCTGGATTCCAGCCCAGAAGGCTTTGTTCCAGAGCCTTCATTTCTTACCTGCAAAACTGCAAACCATTCAACTCTCAGTGGCCACAGTAATGGCCCCTGGTGGGTAATGGGGAGCCTCCTCTTTAGCCACTTCCTCCTACTTGGCTCAAGGAAGGGAGAACTCAGTCCTGAGATAACCCAGCTTCTATGAACTTGCTTTAGGTATCTTCCCTTGGGTCCTTTTTAAAAATTGAAGTATAGTTGTTTTTTTTTTTAATTAAAAAGTTATTTTTAATTTTTTTGTTGTCCACGAATAACCCAATTTAAGTGATCTTTATTTTTTTTAACATTTAGAAAAACATAATAATAATAATTTTTACTTTAGTTTTTATTTTTATTTTTATTGACATATAGTCAGTTAATAATGTTGTGTCAATTAAATTGAAGTATAGTTGATTTACAATGTTGTGTTAGTTTCTGGCATATAGCATAGTAATTCAGTTATACATAAATACATTCTTTTTCATTATAGGTTATTACAAGCTATTGAATATAGTTTCCTGTGCTATACAAAAGGACCTTGTGGTTTATCTTTTCTGTATATAGTAATTTGCATCTGCTAATCCCCAACTCCCAATTTATCCCTCCCCCCTACTTCCCCTTTGGGAACCATAAGTTTGTTTTCTATGTCTGTGAGTCTGTTTCTTTTTGTAAATAAGTTCATTTGTGTCATTTTTTAAAAAAATTATACATATAAGTGATATCATATGACATTTGCCTTTCTCTGTCTGACTTACTTCACTTAGTATGATAATCTCTAGGTCCATCCATTTTGCTGCAAGTGGCATTATTGCATTCTTTTTTATGGCTGAGTTTGTGACCACCATTGTGTTTGTGTGTGTGTGTGTGTGTGTGTATATATACCACATCTTTTCTATCCAGTCACCTATCAATGGACATTTAGGTTGTTTCCATGTCTTGGCTACTGTGAATATTATGCCCATGAATGGAATTCCCTTTGGCTCTTTAAGAAGAAACAGGTCCTGTGAGTCTCACTTCCTTCCAAGACCATCAGCCAGAGGAGGTACTCATCCTGTTTGCTAGCCCTGGAATTGTCACCCCTAGAGGAATGTTCACAGACTGCTCTGTGCAGAGACCAGCTGGGAAGGTGGCTTTTCTTGTCTGAGGATGCTGTGAGTTCTGGCTCCCGGGAGCTCTGGAATCCTGGCTCCTTCTAACATCCCTGCTTCCCTGTGTGTCCTGGGGCCCCTTACTAGGATAATGATTGCTATTCTTTAACGTTCATTGAGCACAGGCCTGAGGTTGTGGTCTCTGCCCCAGGGAGGCTAGCCAGTCACCCAATGTGTTAGGAACTTCAGGAAGAGGAGCAGAGGAACTTCCTCAGAGGGTGACAACCCCTCCAGGGAGCTTTCCAGAACCAAATGCTGTCACTGTGCCACCGTTCCCTGAATTCCCTCTCAGATACCCAATGTTCTGTCCTGGGTGTGCCCTTGTCTCCACGGCCAGGCCCACCGCAGGTCTCTGCCGAGAACCAGGCTGACTGGTTTCTATCTCCACATCCCACACCTGTCCTTCCGAGTAGGGCAGAGAGACCCTGGGCAGCTGGTAGGGGAGGAGCAGGTGGCCTCACTAGCTGGCCCCAGATAATCTTCAGATCATAGTCACCCACGGTGAATCAGTTGGGATTTAGCAACTGGGCAATGAAATCCAAGTTGGGAGACCTAGTTTAAGTGCCAGCTTGGCCATTTCCTAGCTGTGTGGCTTTGGGGAAGTTCCTAACCTCTCTGAGCTTCTGTTTCCTTGACTGCAATGTGGTATTCATTCTTATCTTCCAGGGTTGCTGGGAGGATTAAGTGGATAATATACAGGAATGTGCTTTGGGGATCAAAACACTCCATATAAAGGAAAAGGTCTCTTGCTTCCTTTCAGAAACACCACACCCTGCATCCCTGGTTCCTTGGCCACCCACAGTCTTCCACTCCTCTGCCCGTTTAGGAGGTCTTTATCATTTCAAGGCTGCTTTTAATGTGTTCTTTAGCCTGATTTCACCAGTATAAAAATTTAGGGTGGAGTCCAGGGTGGAGAGAGGAGGATCTATTGGGGAGCAGAGGAGATGGGTTTCCCAGCCTCCACTTCTAGGTGGGGGCCCTGTGGGCCTGGGTCCAGGGCTATATTCTTGTGCTTTGGACAGTGAGCTCACTGACTGATGGTGGTGTAGACCTGGAGCGGTGTGGTGTGGGCCAAGAGGGACTAGGGCCCTTTGAAAGTGAGGAGGGAGGGGGCTGAGCGTGGATGGTGGGTGGGTGGACTCACTGCTCTGGCAGCTTGGAGAGTCTATAAAACCTCACCCTCTTCTCCACTCCTGTAAGCCTCTGCTCATCCTTATCCTTACTGAAGAGGATGGAAGACCCATTTCTGCCTCTTGGTAGCAGGAGTGAGTGAAGGCTTTGCTTCAAAGGGTCTTGTGTCAACTGCTCCCTTGTGCCCCCAACACACACAGACACACACACACACACACACACACACACACACACACCCAAACCTCTACCTCAAATTGGTTCTGGGCACTGAGGATGGGGAATGGGAGCCCGGGGACTCAGGAGACGTGGGAAACTCCGACTGCCTTCAGAAAGAAAATACCCACCCAGGGCCAGGAGGACTATCCAGAACAAGGGTGTGAGCCCCTGGGCGGGTGTGCCGGGAGTGAGGGCAGGCCCAGCCCTGCACAGGGACATGCTCTTGCCCCTGTGTGAAATGTGCATCCCTGCAGGTGGCAGCTAAGCCCAGGGCTGGTGGGGGCTGCTCAGGAGGACCATCCACATGGTGCTTGGGATTGAAGTGGCTGAGCTGGAGAGGGAGGCTGAGTCTTTATGAAGCTGTTCCCATGTCATCCAGGGCAGAAACTCATAGACCAGGCCAATCTGGCACAATGCCCCATGTGTAGACACATGAGACCTGGGTCTTTGCCATCTGGTTCTACCCAAGGGAGGGACAGAGAACCCACAGCCCCACGCCCATGTCTACCCATCACCCAGGCATGTGGCTTAGTGGGACCAGAGCCTTGTCTGAGTGCTGGGGTGGGAGCCGGACCTCCCTTTACTGCCTCCTTCTCATTTACTGCCCACATGTGCCCTGTTGGTTTCCCGTACCCCTTTCCCTACCCCTAAGCCTTCTCCCTGGCCACACCTTTGCTTGGAATGTCCCAGAATAGCTGGCCACCTCTTCCAGGAAGCCTTTATGGACTAGTCTAAGGGAGGCTGTGATTTCTCCTCATTTGTCTCAGCAGGCAGTACATTAAATGCCCTTTCCCTGGCTCCCCTGGTAAGTCCCCAATCCCCCTCTGCACGCTCTTGTCCTGGGTGCTGGCATTCGTCACCCTCTTTGATCCTGTACCCTCCTGCCCCCACACCTTTCGAAGGCCACACCCACTGTTGGGCATGTTCACTCGAGAATCCATGACCCTCCCATAATTTAAAATGCTCCTCCCATAATTGAAAAGGCTGCCTCTTCCAGGAAGTCTTCTAGAGCTAATTGGGTGAGGCAGGTTTTTTACTCCACCCTGGAGCCCTAGGCAACTTCCTCAACTCCCTTTGAATCTGCTGCATTCCTGGAGTCCATCGCCTAGAGTTCCTCAAAAGCCTCGTTACTTGAGATCACACCCACTGCTGATGGTCCCTGTTTTCCTCCCAAGATTTAGAAAGATGGTTCTACTGGTGGGGGGTGGGGGAAGGAAGAAGAAAGCAGAAGGAAATATCAAAACCACTAATATGATCCAATTTTGCAACTAGGGGTTCTGTTTATACCAAGCATCTGCTCTGGCCCAGTGCAGCCTTGGGAAGCAACAAAGCCACCAGGGCAAGCTGCCTACAGGAAGGCATGTGGACAGGGTTGGGAGGAAAGTCTAGAGTTCCATGAGAGGAAAGACGCGGCAGCCCAGGGAGCAGCTTTGCCAGCTGGATGAGGGGCCCAGCCCCAGATGCGCTGGGGACGGTCCAGGGTTCATCCAGGGCCTCCCTGTTGCTCAGACCTCACTCCTCTCACATGGGGTCTCTGTCATGCCCAAGTCTTGCCAAAAGCCAGAGAAAGCATCCTGGGGTTAACAGATCCTTCAAGAGCTGTGTCGCAGCACCAGGAGGTGGCATAGACCTGGGCCCATAATAAGTGTGGAGAAAAGCTGCAGAAATGATGAAGGATGCCTAACTTGAATGAACTGTGTGGACAGCTACCAAGGGTCTGCTCAGAACAGCCTTTGTCTGTGGGGATCCGTCAGGGTCAGTCCTAGACGACTAGTCAGCTAGGAAAGATAGAGACTGTCCCTGAGATCCCAGGCAGCGACAAATACAAACCTGCAAGGGCCAACAGGCAGCTCTAAAGACAGACAGGGCAAGACGGGAAGGTGTCAACGCTCGCCATCTTTGGACAAATCCAAGAAGCGCTCCTAGTGGCAGCGGGATTTTAACATGGCTCTTTCCTGCTTCAAGGCTGTGGTTTTCTGAGCATCTGTGGGAACACAGAATGATGAAAACCGTGCTGTGGAGGGCTGGTGAGTGAGAGGGTGGATTTCTTAAAGTTTTCTATTCATTGCTGTGATGTTTGTGTCCTAAACACAATTTTGGAGGGAAAAAACTTGTTTTTAAAGGACTCTTAGCTCCCCTCTCTCTCCACAATATTCCGAGGGAATACTTTGAAAATCCCCTGTGCAGTGCCTCCTGGGAAGTTGGCAGCCAGCAGAGGGCAGCAAACCCCCACCGGCAGCCCAGCGGAGGCTCGGTCCTGGTTGCAGGAACAGGAAAGGGTAGGGAGCTGCCTGCCTACAGGGCTTCAGCTGCAGACGCTGGAACAGTCAGCTGACACTTCAGCATCCACCCATGTTTGGTATTGAAGTGACTGAACTGCCGAACATAGCTCTTCTCCATTAGTAGTAAAACTAGAACCACCACCACCATCACCATTAAAACAACAGCATCTATTGTGCACCCAGTGTATGCCAGGCTATGTGCTAAACACTGTCATAATGCCATTGTATGTAATCTCCACAACAATTCTTTGAAATAGGAACTGTTTCACCATTTTTCAGATGAGGCAAGTGGCTTAGTGAGATTAAGTGACAGACAGAACAGCATGGTGGTGATGTGTGTGGATTCTGGAGTCAGACTGGCTCTGTTTTGACCACCGGGGCTTGATTTTGTCGTCTGCCCAGAGGGAAATAATTAAAGTGCCTTCTGCATAAGATTGGTGAAAGAATTAAGTAAGTTAAAACACGAAATGCACTTGGAACACTGCTCAGCTCAATCTGGGTTAAGTATTATTCTTGCCTTTGGCCACACCACCATTAAGTAGAGAACCTGGGATTTGAACTGGGATCTGCCTACATCAGAGTCCGCAGGTTTGAACTTTATGCCATCATTGGGGGGAGAACTGACGTCATTATAATACGGAGTCTTCCAAATCATGAACATGGTGTGTGTCTCCATGTATTTAAATCGTCTTTGATTTCTTTCATTATTGTTTTGTGTTTTTCAGCATACAGATCCTTTAAAAAGGCTTATTCCTAAGTATTTAATTTTTGGGGTGCTATTGTAAGTGATACTTTAAAATGTGTAATTTCCAACTGTTCTTGGCTAGTATCTAGAATGCAATTTGCTTTTTTATTGAAGTATAGTTAATTTTTTTTCTATTTCTTTTTAGCATTTTTTTTTTTTAGGGGGGAAGGTAATTAGGTTTCTTTCTTTCCTTCTTTTTAATGGAGGTACAGGGGATTAAAGCCAGGACCTCATGCATGCTAGGCACACACTCTACCACTGAGCTATACCCTCCCCGCTGAAGTATAGTTGATTTACAATGTTGTGTTAGTTTCTGGCGTACAGCACAGTGATTCAGTTATATACACACACATATATATTCTTTTTCATTACAGGTTATTACAAGTTATCGAATATGGTTCCCTGCGCTATACAGTAGGGATATATACTTGATCTATTCTGTATGTAATAGTTTGTATCTGCTAATCCCAAACTCCCAATTTATCCCTCCCCACTGCAATTAGTTTTTGCATATTGACCTTTCATCCCATAACCTTGCTAAACTCACTTACTAGTTCTAGGAGGTCTTTTAAGAAAAGATTCTCTGGGATTTTATGTACAGAAAATTATGTCTTCTGAAAATGGAAACAGTGCTATTTCTTCCTTTCCAACCTGTATGACTTTTATTTTTTATTCTTGCCTTAGTTCATTGGCAGGCCAGCTTATGTAACACTGACTAAGAGTGGTGTGAGCAGACACCTTTAACTTCTCCCAATCTTAGAGCAGAAAATATTCAGTTTTTCATCATGAAGTATGCTATTAGCTGTAGGGTGTTTTTTTGTTTGTTTGTTTGTTTGTGTGTGTATTTATTTATTTAGTAGATATCATTTAGGTTAAGGAAATTCTCATCTATTCCTAGTTTACTGAGGATTTTTTTTTATCATGAATAGATGTTGAATTTTGCCAAATCCCTTACGTGCATCTATTAAGATAATCATATGATTTTTCCTTTTCAGTCTGTTGATATCATGAATTACATTAACAGATTTTTGGAAGTTGAACATTCCTAGGATTGCATTCCTGGAATAAACTCTACCTGGCATGATGTGTTATCTTCTTATTTGTTGCTGGCTTCAATTGACTAGTATTTTGTTGAAGATTTTTACATTTCCATTCATGACAGGTATTGATTTGTAGTTTTCTTTTCTTATTATGTCTTTGCCCAGTTTTAGTATCAGGGAAATGCTGGTCTCATAAGAGGAGTCAGGAACTTTCCCCTCCTTTAACATTTTCTTGAAGAATCTGGGTTGCATATTTCCTTAAATGTTTGGCAGAATGCACCAGCAAAGGTATTTGGGCCTGAGGTTTTCTTTGTTGGAAGATTTTAAGCTACGAGTTCAATTCCTTCAGTAGAAATATAGCTATTCAGGTAAGACCAGCTACACAATTTATGGTGCTTAATGTAAAATAAAAATGCAGGGCCCCTTGTTAAAAATTCTTAAGAATTTCAAGATGATGACAATAGTCATTAAACCAGGTATGGAGACTTCTTGTTGTGCGGGACCCTGTGTGGTTGCCCAGGACGCACACTAAGAGTTCTGGTCACAATTCTGATGTGTGTGATGTGTGGGGGGTGGTTCCCATACCAACAAGCAGTTCTTGGATACCAGCTGAGTGTCCCACAAATTCTACTCAGTTCCGATACTATCGACCTAGGGATAGCATCAAATTCTACAGGTTAAGGGATCCGTCCTACAAGACTGTCTGCTGCCCCCTCCCCACCCCGCTTTAGGTGTCAGTCGCAAGCCCAGATTATCACCTGGACTTCTGACCAACCAGCTATTGATCAGAGGTTTCAAACACCCCTCCTTGGGTTTGATTAATTTGCTAGAGTGGCTAACAGAAATCAGAGAAACATTTTACTTACTAGATTACCAGTTTATTATAAAAGGACATAAGTTAGGAACAGCCAGATGGAAGAGATGCATAGGGCAAGGTATGGGGAAAGGGTACAGAGATTCCGTGCTCGCTCCAGGCATGCCACCTCCTGCCCCCACACATCTCTGTGTGTTCACTAATCAGGAAACTCTCCGAACCCAGTCCCTTTGGGTTTTTTTTTTTAAACAAAGCTTCATTACTTAGTCATGATTGATTGATTCAACCTCCAACCCTTCTCCCCTCCCTGAAGTTGGGGGAGGTGTGGGACTGAAAGTTCTAATCTTCTAAATACAGGGATGGGTTCCCTGGCAATGAGCCCCATCCTTAAGTGAAGTCTAAAAAGTGCTTTATTAATATAAAAAGAGATGCTTTCATTCATCACTTAGGAAATTCCAAGGCTTGTAGGAGCTCTGTGCCAGGGAGGGGATGAAAACCAAATATATATTTCTTATTATAAGTCAATATCATACATGCCCATGAAGCCACCCTGTGTTTGGGTTATCTGTTTCTTCTTGAATGAGACTTGATAATCTGTGTCTTTGAAGGAATTGATCCATTTCATCTAAGTTCTCAAATTTATGGGTATAAAGCTGTTTGTAGTGTTTTATACTCTAGGATGTCCCCCTTTTCACTCTTAATAGTGATAATTTTTATCCTCTGTCTCTTTTTTCCCCTTTGATCAGTTTGGCTAGAGTTTTTCCAATCTTACTGAGCTTCTGAAAGAGCCAGTTTTTGGTTTCTGTTTTTATAGTTTCTATTTTCTGCTAAGAACATCTCCCTTTTCATTTACTTTGAATACATTTACCTTTATCTCATGGGACACAGTTATAATAGTGCATTAAAGTCTTTGTGTATTAATTCCAACGTCCGTATCATGGTTCCCCATGGTAACTTGAACAGGGGAAATTTAATATAGATAATATTGGAGGTTGGAGCCATGAGGGATTGGCTAGTGAGAAGTCAAGAGACCTCTAAAGAGTACAGAAAGGACAGATGTAAGGGACAGCTGCCACCTTTTTGACTGTGATAGAGGCCCCAGGGATGAGCCGTGGCTGGGACCAGACCTCACTGACTGCACTGCGGCTGACTCCTGCCCCCGCCTGTGCTACTTCTGCCCTCTGCACTCTAGTCAGACTCAGCTCTGGGCAGATCCCAGAACTGCGCATGCTCTCTCCATCCTTTTGGTTTTCGCACATGCCATTTCTTCTGCTTGGGACACTTTCTCCTTCTTAGTATGGCTAGTTTATCATCCTTCACATCTCTGCTAAGACATCATATCCTCTAGGAAGATTTTAATGGTGCCCTAATTCTGGGTTGGAGCCTCTCCTCTGTGGACTGCGGCATCGATTCTTCTCTTAACACAGCACTTAGTACGTCAAGTCATATAACTGTTTGTCCACGTATCAAGCAATTGGACTGTAAGTTCTTTGAGGGCAAAGACCAAGTCTTGTTTAGTGCCATTTTTGCAGCCTCATGCCTAGCCTGGAGCAGCTGTTTGTTGACTGAATAAGTAAAGGATGAGAGGCTGAAAGTGGCATATGTGGGGAATTGCAAGGGTATACTCAGGGGTTGTATGCCATGTTAAGAAGTTTGGACTATTTCTGGAAGGCATTGGGGAGCCACTGAGGGCTATAAGCAGGGGAGAGCCATGATCTGTTTTTCAGTGAGAAAGATCTGTATAGCAGCAACATGGGAAATGCATTGGATAGGGACAAGAAAGGGAATGGAAAGATCAGGAGGCCCCAGCAATGACCCCAGAGGAGTGAGGGGTGGGGTGGGATGTTGGGGACAAGTGGAAGGGTTTGCTTTGGTTGGGAGGAGCATACTTATAGGATGGCGGGCAGTGCCCGGAGAGAAGTGGGCTGCCTGGCATGTGTTTTCAGAGCTTTTGCTCTATGTTTCCCCTCCCTTGTTGAACCGTGAGCCCCCCCAGGGAAGGGCTTGAACCCTCTTTCCCCAGTATCTCCTCTGTCCCAGGACACCAGTCTCTGCCCTTGGCAAGTCCCCAGGAGGGTGGGCTAGTGGAGTCTAGGAGGCAATGTCTCCCATCCCTGGCATGATCTGGAAGGAGAGGCCAGAATCCAAGTGATGTTAGCTTCACAAGTTTATTGAAAACCCAGCAACACAAAAAGCGGTACAATCAGGCTCCCACCCCAGCCCAGGCCTCCCTGGAGCTTGCAGACATAAGCCCTCCTGCAGGGGACAGGGCAGGGCCCCCCTCACACCACCAGCAGGGGAGTGGAGTGCTGCGGGGCCCGCTTCTCTACTGCACCCACCCACCTTGTGGACCCACGTGCCAGGGTTACACCAACAGCCCAAGAAGAGAAGCAAGCAGCCAGGACATTGCCACTCTGAGAAGAACCATCTCTTGGCCACCAAAGACGGTGGATCCTTCTGGATGAGGAAAAGAAGGAAGGAAACTTCTGTAGCCAGGGAAAGGAAGAGGAGGGAAGCAATGGTGGGCTGAGGACACCTGCTGTGTGGACATTCTCCCTTGTCCAGATTAATCAATCCAAAGCTAGGTTGGCGATGGTGCCCAAACGCATTCTCGGCTTTGAATTAGTCTGTTCCTCCCGACACACTGATTTTTGTCATTGTATTGAATCTGCATTTCCTGAGGCTGTTTGGCTGGATGGTGAGGAGTGATCGAAGGAAGAAAACTGGGAGTCAGGGAGAAGCCAGTCCCCTGGGGCCTGTGGATGGCGCATGGTGGGGGTGGGGGCAAGTTCCCTCAGAGGATACAGGCCAGGCACAGCAGCCCCTGGCTTCTTGGCAGGAGGGGTAGCTGGATGCCCTTGGGGGCAGAAGCAGGAGGCGCTGAGACGGTTCTTCCCTGGGCAGCGGCCGGCTGGCACTCGGCTCTCACTACTTGGTGCGGCGGGAGGTGGTGGTGGACACGAAGCGGACGCCGGAACTGCGGCTGCCGCTGCAGCTGCTGAAGCCGCCCTCGGTGGGCAGTGGGCAGGGGATGCTGGGGGCACATGCCTCAGCCACCAGCACGGAGCCCCCTCGGGAACCTGCGGCCAGGCTCGAGCCGCAGAAGCCTCCAGACCGGATGCTGCTGCTGCCGGAGAAGGTGACCCCGCCACGGCAGAGGCTGGAGCTGGTGACCAGGGTCTCAGGCCCGCACACCAGGCCGCCCCGGGAGCTGCTCACGGCTGCGGGATGAAGAAACGGTACCAGTGGGGCTGCCTGTCCTCCAAGCTCCCCCCTGGGATGGGCCAGTGGCATCAGGGGAAAACTGGTTCCTCTTATCTACCTAGTCAATACCCGCTTTTCCGTTCCCTTGTCTGGGTGACTCAAAGGCTGTGACTCCATTAAAGGCAAACATTCAGGCTAAAATGGAAGGGGGCCAGTGGATAGGACTCGTCTCAGGCAGATTGTGATTCCGAAGAGCAGGGTCTGGGGCTCGCCCTTCTTTATGTCCCCACCCTGCAGGGCCCAGTGGAGGCCCGCGTGCTTTGGGTACAACCAATACTTTGTCTGGCAGCGGCAGCAGCAGAAGCAGCAGGGGAATTTTGTTCGGCTGTGTCCCATCCCCTCCCATCAAGAGGGGAGGGAACTCCCTGGCACAGGCCTTCCATTCCTTCCCCGCTCTTTGCCCTTGAAGGACAAGGCCTCTCAAAGCAAAAAGGCTGCCTCTCTTCTTGAACCCTCTCTCACCTACCAGGCCCTGCAGACCTCTGTGATTGCTCAGCAGGATCTGGAGACGTCTGAGACCTCAGCTAAGGGGATGCTCTGAGTCCAGGGCCCAGAGGGACCCTGCTCCCCTGGCCGTCATGGCCAGTCCAGCCATGGGCTCCTGGCCCCAATGTGGACCCAAGTTTAAAGGACATTCGAAGGGATCCGGGAGAGAAATATGTGAAGAGGGAAAAACTTAAGGTTCTTACATATGTCTACTGGTCCAACACCTTCACAGATCCTGGAGAAAGAAAGAAGCAAGTCAGTTCACAAGCAGTGTCATTCCCTGAAAACTTGTGTGCTATCGGAGGGCTTTCTTGGCTGAGTGGATCGGTGGACCAGCGGTTCTCACCCCTGGCTGCACAAGTATCCGGGGAGATTTATAAAACTGCATGTTCCTCGATCCTGCCTCAAAACTATTGAATCAAAATATTTGAGGAAGTGTGTTAGTCTCTAATTTTTTTTTTTAACAAGCTAACCAATCAAACAGAACTCCCTGTGATTTTGGTACAGCCTGCCTACAAACTTGCACTTAGAAGACACAGATCTAGAGCCATGTTCTAATCCCCTGCGAAGGGCAAGCCAAGTAAGGTTTGCAGAAAAGGTACAGTTGCCGCTAGAGATGGCTCATTTAGCAATTCTTCATCTGGGCCCCTCCCCCCACTTAGTCCTTCTAGATCTTGAGATCTGACCCCACTCCCTCCTGCTGTGCTGACAGCACCCACCGGCTCTCCTCGCCCTCCAGCAGCTTGCGGTAGGTGGCGATCTCGATGTCCAGGGCCAGCTTGGTGTTCATTAGCTCCTGGTACTCGCGCAGCTGCCGCGCCATGTCCTGCTTGGCCTGCTGCAGGGCGCCCTCCAGATCCGCCAGCTTGCACTTGGCATCATTGAGGGCCGCCTCTCCCTGCTTCTCCGCCTCGGCCACCGCGGCCTCCAGCTTGGCCCGCTGCAGGGAGGGCAGTTCGCAGGTGGGCTTTGGCAGGGACTAGGGGATCCCCAGGTGGAGCTAGAAACACTGCCCCTTGTGGGTGCGGACACAGCCTGGTGCCAAGCCAGTGATGAGCCCATGGCGGCTGCTTTCCCAGGATTGTCACCCTGTAGTTTGATGTCACCAGGGGCTGATTTTACACTTATTGGTTTCTGTTGCCCATGGGGTCCAGAGAGTAAAGCTGTTCTTTCTACCTCCCCTGCCCCTGTAAGTCTGCCCCAGGACTTCCCTTTTATATGGGAGACTCTCCTTTTCTTCCACATTTTCCTCCTCCAGGAAGTCTTCCTGGACTAATTCCTCCATTCCTCTGTTTCTGGGTCCTGGTGGCCTCCCCCATATCAACTCTGGCTCCTCAAATCTTGGTGCCCTGCTTCTGCTCCCTCTGGGGCTTTCTTTTCCTTTGCCCACCTGAGCCTTGGCATGCTCGATCTCTGCCTTCAGCCTCTGGATCAGGCGGGTCAGCTCATTGATCTCATCCCGAGTGTTGCGCAGGTTGTCACAGTGTTGGCCAGCTGTCACCCGCATCTCCTCATACTGGAAGGGAGAAGGGGATGTTCCAAGGGTTCAATGGTTGGGTCAAGACCACAGTCCACTCCGTTGTCCATGGGTCTTTTCCTGGGGCTGACCACACCCCCTCCCCAGCGCCCTCCTGCCCACCTTGGTCTGGTACCAGGCCTCAGCATCAGCCCGACTGCGCCTGGCGATCTCTTCATACTGGGTCTTGATTTCACAGATGATCCCATCAAGGTCCAGTTCTCGGCTGTTGTCCATCTTCACAATGACCGATGTCTCTGAGATGTGTGACTGCAGCAACTGGATTTCCTGTGTTGGAGGATGAGCGAGACAGATGGGCTCAGAGTCCCATCAGTGGTCAGGGCTCTGCCACAGGGTTCCCAGGATGCAGAGTCAGGAGAGAGACATTGCTTATTTATTCCGGGCAATGCAAAGGAGCAGACCATCCAAATCAAGGAGGGGAAAGATGTGACCCAGAACTGCTTGATTTGACTTTAAACCTTTGTTATACACTTGGAGACATCCTTTAACACCCACTAACTTGCTTAGGTGACTATCAAAACCATGGGGGCCTAGGAACTTGGTGGCGGGGAGTAAGAGTCATGCTAAAGCTTAAACTTTTCTTTGGATGATCTGCACAGTGTCTGTGCCAATCACGGCTTATTGAGAGCTGACAATATTTTAGAAAATAGTGATCTAGGAATTCCTACATCCCAAGTCTTTAATAGAACCAGGGTAGGGAGGGGGAAAGCTGGGAACTGGCCAGCATGGTGAGGGCCCCAGAGGGAGTTTTTTCAGCCTTTCCACTCAGAGGCAGACATACAGCTCTGATCAGGTCTATCCAGACCAAACAGACCTTATGAAGCAACAGATATCTAGTTCATTTGACTAATTAGGGTGACTCAATTTTTCTTACATCTCCTAGCAAGTCAATTTGCCAGAGTCTTCTCATCAGTAGATAGGAAGTGACATTCTTAGACCCCAGTCTTTGGATTGGCCAACAAGAAGTTGGATCATTGATCCAAGGAGCTTATTCATAGACAAAAGTCAGGTTTCTGACAAGCCTCCTCCCCTTACCTTCTCCACTTACAGACAGATCAACATAGAGAGGACATAGATTTGAGTGGGAAGAAAGACATATGGTACCAAATGTTAGAAAATATGCCAGTCCAGTGAAGCCTCCCAGGAGTCCAGGCCATGCCTTGATCTCCTGGGGCTGCTTGGAGGGGATGAGCCCTTACCGCCATGTATAGGGTTTTCAGGAAGTCGATATCCTGAGTTAGGGCATCCGCATTTGCCTCTAGATCAGACTTATTTAAGAAAGCTGTATCCACATCCTGCATAAAAGAGAGAAGGGGAAAATGCTCATTTCTTGTACACTGTTTAACTTCTTCATCTTGGCAGGGTCTGGAGATGGGTGGGAAGATTGGGCCTATCCCCCCAGGGCCGGGTCAGCTGGGACTGATGGGAAAGTCACTGGGTGGAAATTTAGTGACTCTTGTTCTTCTCTTGTTCTTTTCCTTCCTGCAACACGAAACCCCTAGGGGTGCTGAATTTTTCCCGATGCTTATTTAGAGGCAAAGAGAATCTGTATAATCCAAGACTCTTAAAATGTCATCTCTTCAGACCTCTGCTCTCATGAAGATCCAATTTTAAGTAATTGGAAGCCAAGTCAGAACTTTGAAGGGAAACTGTTGTGACCTTAGGGGTTCCACTGAGTGTGAGTATTCACAGGGCTGCTCAGGCAGTTTCCTGGGGGTCTCGAGGATATTTGCCTGTCTGGAGGAGAAGTTTGCCTGGACCTGTTTGCTCTCTTACCTTCTTCAGAGTCACAAACTCATTCTCAGCATTGGCCCGGAGTCCCACCTCCTCTTCGTACCTGGACAACAAGGATGAAGAGGGTGAGTTCTTCCTCTGAACTGAGCACCAATTACCCCAGCTCCCCAGTCACGACCTCTTTGCTGCATCTCAGAGCCTGGCTCCCTATTGCCACCCACATGCCTTCATCCCCTCTGTCCATCTTTAACGCATTTTGTGAGTCAATAGCCCTCAGGTTCTCCAAATCCCCTTTACTTTCTCAAATTACATGTGGTGTCTGAAAACCTGGACCTTTGTTATGCTTCTCTGCTGGAAAATCCTTAGGGTCATTGCACTTGACTCTAGAGGAAGTTAAGACCCAACTTGGGCGCGGGTCTCAAAACCAGAGGGCTCCTTTTCCTGGGGTCAGCTTATCCATTCCAATAAGCAGGCTTAGGGAGAAATCATGCCCAATTCCAAGTCTCCTTTTCCCTCAGGACCCATTGAGGGCCTCCTCCTCCCATACACATCACTGCCCCATTGCTGCCTCCCAGCTGAGGACTGAAACCCACATTCCACCCTGATGCTTCCAGCTGCTCTCCACTTCCAGCTGCTCTCATCTGAGCTTGGCTGCTGATTTAAGGACCAGCCCATGCCCATCCTTGGTCAGTACACTCCAGATGCTACTCACTTCTTCTTGAAACCCTCAAGGACATCCTGCATGTTGTTCCTCTCAGCCTCGAGCCGAGCCCGGTCGCTGTTCACTATGTCCAGCTGCCTCCGCATGTTGGTGATGTAGTTCTCGAAGAGGGGCTCCAGGTTGCTCCTGGCACATTTTTGCTCTTGGAGGAAGCTCCATTTGGTCTCTAGGAGCTTATTCTGCTGTTCCAGGAACCGCACCTAAATCCACAGGGGCAAGGACATGGCAGCTGAAGTGCTCGATACAATCACCTACATGTCGACCCTTTGCTCAGATGGCCAGAGGTGACTTGTTCCCTCCTCTGTTGACTTTCACTCCTCTTCTAACTCAGTAGAACCTGGAAGAGCAAGTCTGGGGTCCCCTCCTCATGCTCAGCCAGCTTAGTTATAGACAGAAGCTTTTGAACCAAAGCATGTCAGTACCGTTTCCCCTTCTGCCCTCTGAGAAAGGTGAGGGCTTGTTCACTGGGAAGTTGGAGATTGATTCTGCCCAAGATGGGGTTCGCTTACATCTAAACACTGATGTCAGCCATCCCTGGCAGGGGATAAGGAGCAGAGTAAAGTACATTTGGGGTGGGATGTGGCATTACAAGGTGGGAATTCTCAGGTCAGAGGTCATACACATCACCCCAGATATCCCATTCTCTGAGACTCATAGAGCTGGAGGAGAACTAGGGGACTATTTGGTCCAGCGCCTCATTTCAGAGATGAAGAAACTGAAGCTCACAGAGGTGAATTTCCAATCTCAGACACAATCAGAACATCCGTGCTCTGTGGAGACATGGTTTCTGGGATGTCAGTCCCACATCTCTATTCACCTCATCAACCTGAAGGTCAGTGACCACTAGTGGTCATTTGCTACCATTTCCCTCCATCTAGGCAGCTCAGCTGAACCTGGGTACCCCACATGGGGGCAGATAGGAATTCTTTGTTTGTTTTGTACAAAAATTACTCAATCCATTCTCCATTTCTTAAGCCTGAACAGGTGTGGCCACCCAGTCCCAGAAACCATGAAAACTTCAAAGAGAGCATGAGGATCTCAAAGGATAAAACCTTTTAAACATGTACCAGCCCACACCTGGTGGAACTGCTAGCAGGAGGTATTTCTAAGTGACTAGGTGGTAGGTCTTAGTTTGTCCAGATGCCTTCAGATTTGGCTGGATGTTTCCTCCAAAAGACAGCACCACTGTCTTATTCTGTCCCTCTGTGCAGTGCCTCCTCAGGCTTGCCCTTGCTCTGCAGCAGGGCAACCTAGAAATCATGCTGCCATGCCTTTGGTTGATGCCTGAAGCATCTGGGGTCAAGGTCGATGCCCTAGGCCTGGACCAGCTTTTCTAAAGGGAAAGAACACCTCAGTGCATTTTGGTTCTCATCATCCCAGACCCAGAGACTGAGCTGTCATAGGTACCTTGTCGATGAAGGAGGCAAATTTGTTGTTGAGGGTCTTGATTTGCTCCTTCTCATCCTTCTTCACTCTCTGTGCATTGGGGTCAATCTCCAGGTTGAGAGGGGTCAGCAGGTTCTGGTTAACAGTCACTGCTGTGATAGATGGGGCAGCTGGGATTCCAACTCCTCCAACTCGGTAGCCAAAGCCAGGGCCACCGAAGCCATAGCCAAGGCCACTGCCGGCTCCAAACCCCAGACCCAAACAACTGCTGGGCCCAAAGCCCAGACCAGCACCACTCCTATCACCAAAACCAAAGGCCATCCCACTGCCAGCACTGAAGCCAACTCCACAGCGGATGGGACGAGGGCCCACAGCTGCTATCCGGGGTGAGCACAATCCAAAGCTGACGACACTCCGACTGCCAAAGCCGCCAAGACCTCGGAAGCTGGGCCCGCTCCTGCAGGAGACAGAGCTGATCTGGAAGCGGTTCAGGTTCCGGGGGCTTATTGCTGAGCAAGAGCTGAAGTTGCCCACGCGGCGACTGGAGCTGACGCGGTAAGAGCGGCAAGACATGCTGGCTTCTGGGGTGAGAGCAATGCGGCGACTGCAGAGCTGGAGCCGGAGTCCCTCTGAGGAGACTGGATCCCTCTCACCCCTTTTATGTGCGTGTGGATCTGAGGACGGGCCCCATAAAAATGAAAAAAGCCATTTGGAAGCATTTATGAGCTTGGGTAGTTAGCAAAAATTCTTCATGCTTATAACCTCCTTTATAATTAGCTAATCTCAGACACACCTATTCTCCTCAGGATCAGGCCCACAACACCAAATCTATAAATATTAAAAACACATCAACACATAAACATTATGGTCCTATTTTTTCCCCGCAAGTCCACCATAATTGCCATTATGGGGACATTAATTTGCTTTGGTCATAAATCCAATAGACTTTTGCTGCAAGGGTGGCTAACCACCAGAAAGTTAGGATGGAACCAGCTCCAGCAAGAAGCTTGCAAAGGATATATCTGTAGAGATACAAGCCCCTAAACAATGAAGGATGTGTGGAAGAGAGGCAGGATCTACAGAGCTCCAAGTAAGAAATGATCAGGTGAGAATACAGTTTGTTATATCCCCATCGATGGATTAAACAGTCCAAAAACCTTTTGCAGTGTTTTATCTGTCCTCCATGATCTGGGTTGACTGTTTACATAAGTGTTGGATCTTCAGTGAAACTCCTTTGGTTTAGTGTAGATACATGTCTGACTTGAAACACTTAAAGGAGATTCATTCATTCATTCACTCATTCATTCAACAATTAACCAGATGCCTCCTCTGTCTCAGGTTAGGTGCTTGATGCTGAAGGTACAGAGATAAAAAAAGGTAGGCTCTCATGGTGATGGGGAAAGATTAACCATGAGGACTTCCACCAGTCAACATTTTGTGGCATAATTTGAGACCAAAACTTGCCAATAATTTGGCCATGGATCTGTGTGGAAAGTTAACCGCATGATTTTGAGCCCCCAGAACACATTAGGGCTCATGTATAGTCCTGTCTGTGCAAGATCCTCACATAACTGGTGAATCTTTGGTTAGGACAGAGAGACACAAAGCAATAAGCATCTGGGTAGAAAATGAGAAGTTCTCAGCCACTGGGCATCGTCATCATTGTCACCAACAGTGCAGATATTTCAGGACCCAGAGACAGGTGTTGACCCTGTCGTGGCCAAACCCGGACATGGTTTGCCCTACCTGTCTGTGCCTGGGGGCTTGTGTTTGACTGGATGCTTGCCCGGGATTCTACTTGGAAGAGGATGTGTGCTTTTGCTTGGAACTATCCAGCCCAGGTCTTCACTATTTTCTTCCTTCCCAATCTCCACACATTTTATTTCCTTTTCTCATCTTACTGTATTATCTAGGACTTCTAGCATGATGCTGAAAAGTAGCGGTGAAAGGGGGCATCTTTGCCTTATTCCCAATTTTTGGTGGGAAAGCTTCAAATTTCTCACTAATGATGTTAGTTGTAAGTTTCTTGCAGATTTTTTTTTTTTAAATAAAGTTGAGGACATTTCCTTCTGTTCCTTGTTTACTACTATTTTCCATAGACCCAGCTGTCAGGTGTATGTCTAAAGGGAGAAAAAGAGAATACTTCTTGTGGAGATTGCCAGTGACCTCCATGTCACTAAATTCAGTGGTCTGTTCTCAGCCCTCATTTAAGCAGTATTTGGCATAGTTGATCATTCCCCCCCTTTTTTTTTTTAAACAATTTGTTCTTTTAGTTTCCAGATACCACATTCTTCTAATTTTCTCTCCACATTACTAGCTACTTCTTTTTTGTCTTCTTAGCCAGTTTCTTCTCACCCCTCCAGCCTCTACACACCACAGCACCCTTGGTCTTAGCCCTTGTACCTGCTTACATCTTTATCCATGCTAGTTCCCTCGGTGACATCATACAGCGTCATGACTTTAAATACCACCCATCCACTGATGACCGCCAAGGTGTATCTCTATTCCAGACATCCCTTCTGTGCCCCACATGTATGCTTTGATCAGTATCTCTATTTGGGTATCAGTTAGGCCCCTCAACCTTAATCTATCCAGAACTGTCCTCCCGATTAATTATTCCTACAAAATACTTTCTACTTGCCAGACTCACTATCCCTGCACAGCCCAAACATCTAGGATTCATCCATTCCTGTTCCTCAGCTTTTCCCATATCTCACATTCAATCCATTGGCAAAGCCTACCTTCAAAATATATCTGGGCTTCTACCGGCTCTCAGCATCCCACTGCTACCATGTTGGTCCAAGCCCATCACTCCTCACAGGGTCTATTGAAGTGTCCTAGGTCCTAGCTAGTAGCCTTGCTTCCTCCTTTGCCCCTTCTGTCTTTCCTTAACACCACAGTCAGAGTGGTCCTTTAAAAACACGGCAGGGCATGCCATTTCTAAGCTCAGACCCCTCCAGTAGTTTCCCATCCCACCCAGAGTAAATGCCATGTGGGACTCTACATAGCCTGCCCCCTCCCCTTCCCTGACCTCACTCCCCTCCACCCATCCTACTGCTCACCCTGCTCCAGCCACGCTGGCCTCCTGTGTGTCCCTCAAACAGGCAGGAAAACTCCTGCTCACACATTTTCCCACTTGCTGTTTTTTTCTGCTGGGAACTCTTTTTCTTGAAGTAGCTGCATGGCCTGGTCTGTCAACTCTTCCAGGTCTTTGTACTTTGGTTCTCTTCCATTTGGAGCCCCCTCCCCCACGTATTCTCTATCTCCCACCCCCCTCCTTTTCTCCTTCACGGTTCTCAACATCTGAGAGCCTCTCCTACACAAATTCGCTTATTTCTCATCTGTCTTTCCAGGCTGGAACATAAGCTCCAGGAGGCAGGCTTGTGTGTGTTTTACCTCCTCCTCGTCCCCTGCATAGGAGAATGGGGCGGGGGTGAGCGGCGTACTATATAGTTTTGTTGGATGAATGAAGATACTTCAAAGTTTAAAAGCAGGAGGAAAAGGGGAAAGGAGCAAGGTGTGGGAAAAGAAAAAAGAGGAATTTGGTTTTGCAGGTACTTCAGGAAGAGGAGACTCTGGCTCTGAGGATGGTGGGGTATAGAAATCCAAGCGCTCAGAGGGGACCAGCTGTTTGCCCTCCAGCTCCAAGCTCCTGGGGCGTGAATCTGGCCCCTTGCAGGAAAGGGCATCCTCCTCTTCTGAGGGCAGGCAAGGGGATCCAGGAGACTGGGAAGGAGAAGGTGGGGAGGAGGGCAGTGGGGATGGCATGGAGGACACCAGTGAGTGTGCCAGGCTGGGGACAGAAGGCTTGACCCAGCCTTGGAATCAAATGCACGTGGGAGCAATCCCAGTTTTGCCAGCTGCCAAGTGTGACCTTGGACGGTGGTGCACCCAGGGCACGGTCGTGGCACTCTCCAGGTATAGACAGAAAGGGTGCTTATCTGTAAAGAACTTATAAACAATGATACACCCAAGTAAAAGTCTGCTGTTTATTATCACTGTGCAAACACTCACCCTCCATGTGAGACCAATGACCTGGAGAAACTGTTTAACCTCTCTAAGCCTCAGTTTCCTCATCTGTAAAATGGAATTATACCTACTGCACAGTATTGTGAGGGTTACATATGCAAATGTTTGGGGTGTATGGTGTGGGGAGCCTCGTGTGGTTATTGTCGGCCATTCTTTCCCCTGCTGTCCTCCCTCCCTCTTTTTCTCTCTCTGCCCCTTCTCCTCTCTTTTGCATAGTCCTCCTTTCACTTGCAAGCAGTCATCCCTGTTCCCGCCTAGCACCCCACCTCCTTCCAGCTCTAGTGGCTGTGGCATCATTGCCTCACCAGCGATTCCTGGGGCCGCCCTGCGTCTCAGCTTTCTTCAACCCTAACCGGCCGGGCGGGGTGGGGGTAATTGAGACCAGTCAAGCGTAACCTCCATTCTGGGATGAGCTGTCACCATTAGCAATTTATACTTCTGAGGCATTATTTTGCCAGTCGGTGCATAACACAACCCTCAGCCATTTTTTGGGGGGTGGCAGGTGGGGCGGGGGAGAGGGGAGGAGTTGTCCTGGAAACTCTGGGCTGGGGTTTTTGCTGCTCTGACAGTTTCTTTTTCCTGTTAGGAGTCGGTCTGGTCGTCATCCTGAGATAGATCTGCTGACTGAGCCCAGCCCCAGCTCCTCACTGCGCTACTGTAGGACCATTGCTGGCTCACAGCACGATGCTATCTGCATGGGGAGGAGAGGGTGGGAGGGGAGGGTGCCGTCTCGGTTGGCTGAGCAGAGCCTGAGAACCCTGGGCACATTGTGGCTGTGTATGTGTGGCTGTCAGAGTTCGAGTGAGTGGGAGGGAAAGAGGGTGACAGGGAAATCCCAGATGATGAGAGGGCTTTGCTAAAAGCCGCCTTCTTCAGAATGCTTCCGTTTTGCCTGGGGACAAGTTTGTGCTGAAGAGAGGTACTCACTGGGAGGTGTTCATGCTGGGACCTGCCCTGGTGGGAAGAGAAGCTCAGGAGTCCCCTAGCAGAAGGAGGGGGACAATGGGAGAGGCTGAGGCCCTCCACCCCTCCGCCCTGTCAGACTAATGATGAGTGGAGGGAATCTAAACACCTCTCAGGAGAGATAAAATACCCCTCTTGCTTGGGCCCATCCCCAGACTTTCAGGCAGGATGATTTTTCCAGGTTAAAACACCCCTCTTGCTTGGGCCCATCCCCACACTTTCAGGCAGGATGATTTTTCCAGGTTTGACCCAAATTCCTCACCTGCCTACACAGCTATCACCTGCTGGGATGGAGTGATGCTCCTTATGGGTGTGCAGGTCAGTCCGCTTCGAAAAACTGCACCTTCACTGGGAGATGATGTGTGCCCGGCATCGCGTTTCGGTGCTGGGGTGCCTGCTGGGCGCTGCCCGCTTCCTTCTGTCAGACTCAGTGATCCTGAGTTCCCCTCCTCTGCTCACAGTTCCGTTTCTGCCCCCATTTCCCCCAATCCGAGCACCAAGTGGAGAGTGGCAGGAGAGGGTCTGCCTGGGGCCACTGATGGGACTGGGATGAGGGAGGGATCTGGGTGAGATGAGGGCCTTTAGGGGAGAGGCAGCAGCTCCTGAGGGAGGGCGCGGTGCGGCAAGGAAGGGCCTCCTGGGGAGAAGAGGGACAAGGGAATGGGAGCCATTCTGGGGAGACAGACCCAGAAACAAGGGGCTCCATTCCTGGTCCTCACCCTCCCCAGGCCTCCTGGGGTCATTCCCCACCTGTCCTCTAGGGGGCGCTCTGGAAGTGGCTGGAATTTGGATTCTCCAGGCGGAACGGAATGCATTGAGGCCCTGGTTTCACACAGGCTGTTCTCTTGGCCTCCCGAGGGCAGGGCCAGGGCCTGATGCTCCCTGCATCCCAGCACCTGGCGCGGGGCGGGTCCTGGGAGAAGCTCAGATGTTTGCCCAGGTGAATGGAGGTGAGCTGCTGGGCCACCACCAGGAGGCACTTTTGTCCCGCCTGCCTAGAGTTGCCTCCTCCCTGGGTCTCAAGGGAGAATGGGAGTGCCCAGCACAGCACTGAGGGGGTCCCCTGGTGAAAGCTCCAGAGGGACGTGCTCCGGCCTCTAGCTCACGTCCAGGACTGAGCTGGGCGCCCTCCCAATTGGGATGAGTCTGCCTGTGGACTGTTCCAGACAAGCCTTCCTTCCCCCGGGGCCCAGGCCACTCTGGAATGGGAATCCCCAAAGGGATGGTTGCCATGCCTGAGCTCACCTAGCAGCGAGAGTTGGGGAATCTTCCCTCCCTCTCCTCCTTCCCTCCACTGGCTGTCTCCTGGGCTCTGGGTAGTCGTCTTTGCGGATAGAGGTGGGAGGTCTGTTGGAATCTCTGTTTTTGCTGACTCCAGAGCATCCCTGTACTGTTCAGAGCTCTGAGTTATTAATCAGCAAGGAGCTTAGCTGGCTCTAGGGCCCAGTCCAGAGTCACAGGGCTAGTGGGAAGGAGGTCATGAGGCCTCGTTCCGCCCTCTCCTTCCCCAGGTGTGGATGTACGTCCCTAGAATCACCAACTCTCACTGGTCAGATGCCATGCGTTCTGGATCATGGTGGCTGCTCAGCCCTCAGCCTGGAGCCCCCGTCCTGCTTCCTTCAGTCCCCCCTGTCCTGCTGGCCTTCGGGATCCAGCTTGCCTGTCCCTCCTCCTAGGAAGCTTCCTGAGGCCCAGGGATCAGGGTGGGCCCCTCAGTTATGTCGTCCTTCACAAAAAGCCTTGCACCTGTAATTTCCTATTCCAGGTCTGTACTCCTGGTTAGGCTGTAAGCCCTAGAAGCATGGATTCAGGCCAGGGCCCCATTTTTAAAAAACAGTTATATTAAGATATAATTCACATATCATATTATTCATTCCTTTAAAATGTGCAGTTCAGTGGTTTTAGTATATTCCCAGATACGTGCAGCCATCACCACAGTCCCTTTTAGAATATTCTCATCACCTCAACAAGAAACCTTTAACTCTCACCCCTACCCCATCTTCTCCTTCCTCCAGCCCTAGGCAATCACTTACCTGCTTTCTATCTCTACAGATTTCCCTATTCTGAGCTTTCACATGAATGGAATCATAGGATGTGTGGTCCCTATGTCTGATTTCTTTTATCTACCATGTGTTTTCAAGGTTCATCCATATTGCAGCATGTATCAACATTTCATTCCTTTTTATGGCCATAAATTATTTCATTGTATAGATAGATCAAATTTTGATTATCCGTTCCTCCATGATGAACACTTGGGTTATTTCCACCGTTTGGCTATTGTGAATAGTGCTGCTCTGAACATGCACATATGAGTTTTTGTGTGGACGTGTTTTCATTTCTCTTGGGTATAAAGTCAGGAGTGGAATTGCTGGGTCATACGGTAACTCCATGTTCAACATTTGAGGAATTGCCACACTGTTTTCCAAAGTGGCCGCACCAGTTTACAGTCCCTACCACGGCCTCTAGATACTGTGTCTACTGTCCCCACTGGTAGGCGGGCCCTGGCTGGGTCTGCCTTATTCACTACTGTGTGGTCAGCCCCTGGGCAGAGCTGACCCATGGCAGGTACTTGATAAATATTTTGAGTGAATGAAAAAGTGAGTGTGTGGGTTCTTTTGATTATGCTGCCTGCCAATCTGAAACCCCTGTCCGTTCAGATCCTGTGCTTGCAATCTCCTCTGTGAACCTGTCTCTGATTCCCTTGCCGGGCCTAATCGGGAGATGCTTTTTCTTGTCACTCCTGTCCTCTCTGCTTCTCATGACTTGTGACTCCCCTGAGAGGCAGAGAGCTCCTCTGGGGTTCAGAAGGTGTCATAGTCACCGTGGCATCGCCAGCTTCTAATGCAGGGCTTGGCACAGAAGAGATGCCCTGTGCGAGGCTGTGGGAGAAGGGGAGCTGCATCCCAATGCTCAGGAGAGGGGAGTCCCGAGGGGGAGTTTGTGGTGGGGGCATTGTCCTGGGGAATCAGTGAGGCAACAAGAGGGTGGCACTGCTGCCACTGAGTCTCATCTCCAGGTCTTGGGGCTCCTGAGAGGGAGAGGAGGATGGGGGTGCTCCTCCTTGGCCAAGCAGCCACCCATCTTCCCTGCTTTCCCCAGGCCTGCAGCGGCCCTGCACCGAGCACCTGGGACACATAGTCCAGGATGGGGAAGCAAAGCCCAGGCTTGGAGGCCGCTAAGTACAGACATGATAGGGGCCCCATGGCCTTTCCCTAGGACATATGCAGGGGACCACGTGGTGAGGAGTCTTATGGGTACGAGGCCCATGGCTTTTAACATGGCAAGTGACTCACCAACTATTGGGGTGGGATGGGCAGATTTTCATTGGAATCTTTACAGATCCACATTTATTCCATTTACTTGCCAGTCATTCATATGTAGTTTTTGCATTTGTATAATAACTTCCATTTCCCCTCCCCTGGCCCCTGGCCCCCAGCCCCCAAAAGCGGCTCATAGGTTCTCCTTCCACGTCATTGCCCTCCACAGAGAAGGGTGAATAATCTTGATTCCTGTAGCCTGTGAACAGTCAGTTTATTGGGGACAGAAGAGCCCAGAGGCTCATGGCTGAACGGTGGATCCCTGGGTGGTTGGGTTTCTGCAGATGCAGCACTACAGGGAGATGGGGGGCAGGTGAGCACCTCCTTCTTCCTCACAGCCCCTCCAAGAACCAGAGCCTCCAAGTCCGCTGAGGCAGCCCCTCATCACTGTAGCCAGGAAATCATGTTCATATTAGACCCAAAGCAAGCAGAACTCGAGAGGGAGCAGGACAGGTGTGGCTATGTACACGGGCAGGGGTGGGGTTGATTCCCTTTGAACAGACAACGTCAGTCTCCCTTGGTTGAGAAATATTCCATGTCTCCTGGCCTTTGTGCTAGGCATTTCTCAGCCATCGGCTGCCAATGTGAGCTCAGGGAAAAGATGGATTTCTATAGTGCAAGTTCAACACACCTGAGCAGATAAATCTAGGCCCAAAGACCAACTCTTGATTCTGTGTGCTAGCTGAGGACCACTGACAGATCCTAAGTGATCCTGAAATCCTGGCCCTTGGCTTTGGAATTCAGAATGGGATTCTGGGTTGTCTCTTTTTGATATTTGCAAATGTGCATGTATGAGGTGGATGTTAAAAGAACTTTACTTTTCTTAGGCGCATGAGAGCCAGAGGTAAGACAGGTGGGGAACCTCCGGGGGTAGGGGAGTCTGGTGTGGTGGGGAAATTTCCATGGGATAATCCACAAAGCAGAACTGTGATGTGCCCATTTGGCCTTCTCATGGGGAAGAGAAGTGTCTGGGGGCTGCGGCCATTCTCTTGGCCACACTGGGGCCTGATTGCCGGCCGTCCCCGGATACGGGGATGCGTTCTCTTTCTTTGCATCCCACCCGCACCCCAGGGTCTAGCTCAGGGTCTGCACACACCTAAGTGAAAGACGACGCTTGAAGATACCTATGGGGCAGCTCCCAGTGTAAACCCAAGGGAAACCTTTGGTTAGTACAGGATGGTGGGATTTTGAAATAGCCCTGTCTTCAACTCTGGTGGGTGGGTGGGTGGGGGCAACATCCAGGTTGGGGGCTGGTGCCCTGCCCCTTGGGCTTCCAGCCTCTGGAGCTGTACTAACATTTGTGGCAGGAGGAGCTGCCCCCAGCCCCTAGCTTCAGGCTAGAGCCCCGCCCGCTCCCACAGCCCAGGGGCTCGCAGGGGATGTAGAGTTCACCGGTGCCCACGACGCTGCAGCCCCCACTACTGTTGAGGAGACTGGTGCCCCCTGGACAGTACGTGGGTGTGCTGACCACACATGGCTCGTAGAGGACGGCGCCTTTGGAGCTGCTCACGGCTGCGGAACAGGAAGGGATGCTCAGGGCCCTGCACCACGTGGCGCTAAGGACATTGCCCCGAAACATCTGAGCCAGGCCATGTCCCCACCTGCTGCCTTTCACCTCTAAGGACACCCCTACCCCAGCTACCAACTTCCATGTCTCCCACCCCATCCATGTAAAGTGCTGGAAGTTCCCCACATGTCTTTCTTCTAGCTTCTGTTTTACCCTCTCTGTTTCTACTTGTCTGAGTCTACTTTAACACCCTTCTCCAGAAAAGCATCCCCTTGTCTGGAGGGTTCCTGGCAGCTTCTGGGCCCTGAAGCACCGGGATCATGCTGTATATCTGCTCCTAATTCTGACTGCCAAACATATGGACAGCTCCGAGGGAGAGCCTCTCCATCCCCGAGGAGCTCCAGCAGACAGGACTCTTCCTCTGGGTGGGGCAGGCACGCTGAGGTTTGGGCCCCGGCAGGGTGCTCTGTCTGTGTTGGATTGATCAGCCCCCAAGACCGCAGAGCCCCTGAGGAGTGCTCATTTACTCACAGATATTCACCGGCCCGATGCCTTCACACAGCCTGGGGAGGGGGAGAGGAAAAGGAAGACACAAGGTAACTGCATCAGAGAATGAGGCCAGGAAACGCGCGGCCCCCCCTCCATCTGCCCGTACCATGGACCCTGTCAATGAGGAGGGCCTGCAGGCTGTGTGCTGTTTTAGGCTTTCCGGGACAGCAGGATGAGCAGCCACAGCAGCAGCAACCCGAGGGCGGGGGGGATATACACACCCGGTGCTCATCATTGACTCACCTGTGCTCCTCGCCCTCCAGCAGGCGCCGGTAGGTGGCAATCTCGATGTCCAGGCCCAGCTTGGAGTTCATCACCTCCTGGTACTCCCTGAGCAGGCAGGCCATGTCCTGCTTGGACTTCTGCAGGGCCTCCTCCAGCCCCGCCAGCTTGCACTTGGCATCTTCGAGGGCTGCCTCGCCCTGCTTCTCCGCCTCGGTTATGGCGCCTTCCAGTTTGCAGCGCTGGGGGGCAGAGCAGAGAAAGGCATTACTGGGGGCCCTGGAGCCGTGGACTGAGTCTCAGAACAGGCAGAGCATGGTCGTTGTGAGATAACAGAAAAAATATATAATCATATTGGTCTCTGCTCCCGGTTCCTGGCACCACCAGGAGCACCACCTGGACCTGTGATGGGCATCTGAAGTGGCAGCAGTCTTGTGGGACTTAGTGGGCAGCCCCTGACCTGTGGGATCTCATGCTATCTCTAGGTAAAGAGTGTCAGAATTGAGTTAAATGGTAGAACGCCCAGCTGGTGTTGCAGAACTGGTTGATGTGGGAAACTCCCCCATACAACTGATGTCAAAAATGGGAGTGTAATTGTGTGAGAGTAAAGGAGAGACACAGGCGGAAGACTGAGGTTTTCCTCCAGTCATGGTTATGGGCCAGATTCCAATCTGCTGGGGCTTCACCCTAGGATTGTGACATCTAGTTCCTTCGGGGGATTGGGACCAGTTCTCCTGTCTAGAACACCTCAGGGAGATCTGAGAGTCTCCTCTTAGATATGCTGAGCGATTGCTTTATGGCTAATAGATTTTAATAACTTTAAATAATAAATATATTTTAATTAAACATTAAATAACCATAAATGTTAATAGGTTTTAAGCATCTGCCTGGCCTTCACTAGCCTAGGAGAACAGAATGAGTCTTGTTTTATGAATCTGCAGAGTCACCTTGAATTTCGGGAGCATAGAATTACAGAGTCTTTGGTTGGAAGGGGCCTGGAGAGCACCCTTCCCACACTCCCATTTAGTGAGGGTCCTTGCTGTATCATCTTGATAAAAGTAGGTCGCTTAGCCTGCTGCGGACCTTGCTGGCTCCTGAGGCTTCTCGTCCTGCTCTGGGTCAGCTCTTCTGTAGAAAGGGCTCGCTCCCTCCAGGGGAGGCAGTGCAAGTTCATTCCCTCCTCAATTGGGCTCCCAGGGGGGATGGACCTGCCCGCACGACCAGGACCAGATGGTGGGTCAGCCTGGAATAAGCCTCACCTGGGCTTTGACATTCTCAATGTCTTGCTGCAGCCGCTGGATCAGCTTTTTCATTTCCAGGATATCGTTCCTGCGGTTGCGGAGGTCGTCCGCGTGGTTCCCGGCAGTGCGCTGCAGCTCCTCATACTGCGGGGCAGGGAGGTCAGAACCTGGGTTCTTACTCTGTGGCACCTCCCAGCCCCTTCTCACACTGTCCCGAGTCTCTCGTCTTGTGACTTCCTGGCTCAGGTGTGTCTGGATTCTTATACTTGCCCTGCTCCCCATCCCCTTCCCATTTCTGGTCCATTTTGGGGTCTTTTCCTGTGCTGCTCCTTGTTCCCTTCTCACCTCCCAGCCCTGAACCTCCAGGCTTTATTAAATTCTTCTCTAAGCTCCAGGCTCACTTCCCTTCTATTTAGCTGTTTTGTGTCTCATCTTTTTGTCTCTTTTTCCCTCCTTTTGCTCCACCCCTGCTGTGGACCTTGGTAAGGGGTTTCTGTGCTTAGTCTGGGATCTAACAGGTCTTGGGTTTAACAGACCGAAGACTGAGGACACACCGTGTCTGCCCACCAGATATGTATATTCTCTTTCAAAACAATTGAAAACAAAATGCAGTGTTACTTCTTATCTTGGCTTAATACATTTTTTTTTAACCTTGCGCTTTGAATCTAATTTCTGAATAGAGTGTTGTAGATTACATTTATAAATTTTTAAAAATTAACTAACTCTATATTTCCTGCTTATAAAGGATGAGAGCATTTTGCATAGAAAATATAAAACAAGAGTTAAGCACAAATCACTCTCTTTAGTTATTGTGGGAAAGCTTGCAGTTGCCTAGTTAATATCCACTCTCCTCTTCAAACAGAAGCCCCGGTAAGAGAATATTTCGCAGCTTTCTCATCAATGATGCCTATGGCCATTGCTAGATAGGGTTTCCAGGAAAGCTGTTTATAATGAGGGATGATTCAATTGGCATATTTCTTTTGCCCTCTGTTCTTCTTTCTGCCTGGAATGAACATGTGAGATTGGTGGTATTGCAGCCATCTTGGGACATGAGGCAACCATGAAGATTAAAGCAATGCATTAAGAACGGCAGAATAGAAAGCTAGAAGGCGACTGTATTCCTGATGGTAGCATAGAACCCTGGTGTCATCCACAGGCAATCTATTTCTGTACTTCAAGTTATTTGAGAAAAAACTAAATATCAAGTCAAATTTGTTTTACAGACAAATACAATTATTAAATAATAGAGTTAGCTTTCTGGTCTAACTTAGGGGAAACTGTAGTTGTTTTCCCTGAGCATACCTGACTGATGGTTAGCCCACCTGACTGGATGGAAAGCAACCAGAGGAGGGGCTGGTTGGAGTGAGACCTGGTCGCGGATAGGCCACAGACTGAGTCACAGGGAGCTGACTCCAGGCCAGGGTTTGATACCTTGATAACCATGGATCTCCAGACAAAGGGCAGAACATTGCTCAGGGCACTTCCTGGACACTGGTCCCCGTTGACTTCAGAAGAAAGTCCAAGATCTGTGGCTCTGCTGTGATCTGGCCCTGTGTCTCTAGCCCCATCTCCTTCGTGGTGTTTCATACCGGGCACCTCCCTTTCATGCTTCCGCAGCCTGGCCCCTGCTGGCCCTTGGCCAGGCGTACCCTTCCCCCATGCTCTGCTTATTGAAATCGTACTTGGCCTTCAAGAGCCAGATCCAATGCCAATGCCTCTGCCTTTCCAGATGTAATTTACTGCTTCCATCATGGTCAGACTCCCTTAGCCTGTCATTCGATCTTAGCTTCCTTATGTTTCTGTTTGGTTGGTTACACGTTTCTCTCTGGAGGACTGTAATTCTCCTTGAGAACAGGGCTGGTCTGACTCTTAGAATCCTCGTGGTGCCACACACCTCAGTAAGGCCCTTCTCCCCAGGCCACCTTATTTGAAACTGTATTCCCACCGCACCCCCTACGTGTCGCCCTGATTTATTTTCTCCTTAGCACGCATCCATCTGACATACATTCACTGCACTTATTTGTCTGTCCCGCCCCTGCCCCTGCCTCTAGAATGAAAGAGATACGAAGGCAGGGGGTGCTGTCTGTCCTGTTCCCTGCGGGTCTCCAGCACCTAGAATGGTGCTTGGCGCACGATGGATGCTCAATGAACAGTTGTTGAATGAGTGAATGAGTGAGTGAGTGAATGAATGGGGCTTTTCACAGATGGATGGCTGAGACTGAGATGATAATATTTGTTAAATCAAATTGCCCTCGGGGACACCAACTGGCTTCCCAGCAAGCCCCTCATTACTGTAGTATGAGGCCACCTTAATCACTGTTTCTGCTCTACCATTAGTAACCACTCCATGCCATTAACCTCCACCTACGCCTTGAAGCCCAGAGCCCTCTGCCATCACTGCCAATTAGTGTTCCGTGAAGGTTACTTAGAGGAGCACTTTCAGTGAGTCTGTGGGTGAATAAAGCTGGGGCGTCCTGATGACAGGCCTGGGCTGTCTGCGGGGTCTCCCACACGCTCAGTGGAGACCTGGCCTGGGGCCTGGGGCCTGGCGCCTGGCGGAAACAGCAGGGCTGGTTGCAGCGTGGCTCTCACTACCTCCTCACCCGCTTCCTGGGGGAGCATGACTCTGGGGCCCCTCCCGCCTGCCGTGGGCCTCACCCGGCGCTGGTACCAGGCCTCCGCTTGGGCTTTGCTGCGGCTGGTGATGTCGTCGTACTGGGCCTTGACCTCAGTGATGATGCCGTCCAGGTCCAGTTCCCGGCTGTTGTCCATCTTCACAACGACCGAGGTCTCTGAAATCTGAGACTGGAGCAGGCAGATTTCCTGGGGGTGGGGGTGGCCCGGGTGAGAATCGGGGAGCTCTTTGAGGGTAAAGTGGGGGAGAAAGCGGGTGGGGAGGAGAGGGTCTGGCCCAGCTCTGGCCTTCCCGCAGCAGACTTGCAGGGACTTTGCCTAGCTGTCCTGGCCTTCGATCACTGACCTGTTCCCCATCCCCACCCTCCAGTTACACAGAGACCCAAGAGCCAAGGTCTGGGCCATCCGACTCTGCGAGTCTCTCTGCCTGAGAACCACTGTCCCATGCTGATTTTTGTCATCTTCTCACTTTTAAGTCAGCTTGTCCTGAATCGTACCCACAGGGCAGGGGCTTCCCCACCCCGTCACCTCACAGGCCTGGTCTCTGGCCGACCTCATCATACAGGCTTCTCAGGAAGTCAGTCTCCTGGATCAGAGCCTCCACGTTGGTCTCCAGGTCAGCCTTTATCAGGAAAGCCGTGTCCACATCCTGCAGCCAGAGCAGTGACAATCATAACCTGGGGCCACCTCCCAGGCAAGCTGGTGGCAGGAGTGGGACCCACTTTTCCCCAGTTAGGCCCATATGGATGTGAAGGGGTGACAAAGCCAAGATGGAGAGAGGGGTTGCCAGCCCCAGGACCCCATGCCTGGGCCTGGCATCCCAGCAGGGAAGGATTTGGAGGAAGTGGGGTTCCAGGAGCTTTGAATGTAGCTCCTTAGAGCTGGAACTCAGGCCAGAAAATACGGAGCTATCTGTCTGAGGACTGATCATGATGGCTTTTATTTTTGGAGGTGTGAGTCAGAGTTTTGGTAGCTACATCTCTAGCTTCTTGGGCAGGTGTAGACACAACCCTTATCGTGAGGTGGGAGGTGGTGGCCAGGTCAGTCACTGCCCTTTTGCCAGGGGTGGGAGGCTGGCCTTCCTCTCTCCCAGGGCCAGTGGGGCTGGCATCGGGGTTTGTGGGTGGGCGGGCTGCAGGCATGTCTGGGAACTGTCCAGAGGCTGAGTGGCCCCCAGGCCCACTGGTCCAGCTTAGGAGGCGTACATCCTCCCTCACCTTCTTCAAGGCAACAAACTCATTCTCAGCACAGGGCCGCAGGGAGAGCTCCTCTTCGTATCTGGTGGGATGGGCAGGAAAAAAATGTTTTATTTGGGCTCGTAGGGTTTGGAAGGGGTGGTGGTACGAGGCCCGAGGAAAGGAGCCTAAGGGGGCAAATTTGTCGCTCACTGACTGAATGTCTGAAGGAGGCACCGGGTCCAGCTGTGTCTCTGGGCACCTATGGCTCCTCCAGCTACTCAAGATGATCTTTATCATAGACACTCATTTGTCCCTTTGCAAGTTTACCCCCTACCCTACTGCCCAGCAACCTGTCTCTGTGATGAATCATTCTCTGGGAAGTCCTTCTGAAGGCTACCTTTATTCTATCTTGCTGCTGAGGAAGCTTACTTCATCTAGTCATTTCCTCTGGGAAGGCGATGAAGAGTTGGCTGCCTGTTGCGGTCACAGCTGTCTTTTCTGAGCTGTTCTGAGTTGGCTGCAGTCACTGATCCTGTGTCTCTGCTGCCCAGGAGTTCTGAGCCTGGCCTTTACCTGCAGCTCACTTGCAGAGGTAGCAATTACCCACTTTACCAGATCCTCAGAGATAGCTTGAATGTTTCCTCTGGGCTCCAAGGGAGCTCCTCGCCCACTCACTGGCCCCCAAGGCAATGGAATCAGGATCAGGGGGTTCAGTCAGGCGGAATGACTCAGTTTGACGAGCAACATCAATCCATTAAAAGCTTCCCTGCGCTTTCTGGAACCCCTCCTTCCGTTTTCCAGCAGAACTCAGCTGTGGCAAAGGCACTGGGCGCTGAGCTGGCCGCTTGGGTTACAATCTTGGCTCTGTCCTGTGCTAGTCATGTGACTTTGGGTAAGTGATTTGGCCTCCCTGGGCCTCAGCTTCATCATCTGTAGAATGAGGATAACACTGGTTCTGCCTCACAGAGGTGCTGTGCGTTAAAAATATCACACAAGCTAACATCTGCCAAGCCAGGCCAGTGCTGGCACAGGGTACTGTGCGTTTCCTATTCTTGTTAAAAATCCCCTCTGCTCTCATCCCTCTCCAATTGCCCCACTTTGAAAACCCAAAGTCCTCATCTTGAGCTGCAAAATATATCTCCTCCGCCTCTCGTATCTTAACCATCAAAAACGGCATCATTCCTGCTGAGAGGGTTGGCCTCACCCCAGCCACGGTCTCGCCGCATCTCGCCTGTCACAGTGTGCTTGACTTGTTCTCTCTCACTCGTTCCTTCCTTGTCACCTGCTCCTGTCTCCTTTTCTAGGGTCTACTCTGGGCTCCTCTTTTACAAGAAGCAACTGGAATGAAACATGGCCTTCAAGACCCTTTGCAAAATGGCCCCTCCCCTGGGAAACCTTCCTGGGCCCCTTCTACTCTCTCAGTCTCTTGGGATTCCTCCCCTCTTCTGCCTTGTACCACGCTGTAGCTTTTGGTGTGCACGCACGCACAGAGGTCTGCCCTTACTGGACCGGGACAGCTTGAGGGAAGCAGCCAGATCTTCCCAACTCTATCACACCCGTACTGCCCAGCACAGCAGCTGGCCCCGAGTAGACATATGGTTGACACCTGCAGCATGTGTGTCCCTGGCATGGCTCTCTGCATACTCATATGTCTCTTGTCAATGGAAATGTATCTCTCTTGACCCTTCCCCACTCACATAAGAGACCCACCCAGGACCATAAGACGATTTATCTGGGCCTCCACTTCTCACAAGAAGCTCCGGATCTATTAGCCGGTGAGCTCTTCACTGACATGTGTCATAGCTACCTGCTGCTGTGTGAGTCAGGTCTGGAGCCGGCTACATACCCTTAACCACCAAGAACTGGGAGGGAGACAGGGAGACGGAGCAACTGGAAGTGAGAGAAGGGGCGATGGCTTCTGGCTGCGACAGGCGGTTGCGGGGTGGGATATATTAGCCAGGATGTCATGAAGAAACACTGAGAGAGGCTCATCAGGGTGAAGGAACAGGGGAGTTGAAGCTTGGAGGGAGGAGAAGGAGGGTTTGGGGGTCTGCTGAGGAATATGGAAGTGTTCAGGGTCTGCAAAGGGACTGCTGGAAGATAAGGTAGAGCCCAGAAATGCAGGAGAAAGCTTGTTTGACGCAAAGAGAGGAAGAGGGTGGTGGGAAGGCAGGTGATGACAAATTCAGAGTTTCGAAGGTTCTGCCGTGCCAGTGGGCAGACACCCTGGATGCTCTGCCTACATTATCCCACCTACCTGCGCTACCACCTGGTGAACTAAGTTTCTGGCTTCCCATTTTAAAGGTGGGGAAACTGGAGCCCAGACTGTTTATGTCACTTGCCCTATGTCCCCGACCAGGTGACAGCAGAGCCAACTCACTTTTTCTTGTAGGCTTCCAGTGCATCCTGGACGCTGCAGAGCTCTGACTCCAGCCGGGCCCGGTCCCCGGCCGAGGAGTCCAGCTGCCTCCGAAGGGTACAGATGTAAGCCTCAAAGATGGGCTCAATGTTGTTCTGCAAGGACCTCTGCTGCTGCATGAAGTTCCACTTGGTCTCCAGCAGCTTGTTCTTCTGCTCCAGGAACCGGACCTGCAGCCAAGAACAGGATGTTGTGGGGAGGCAGAGACCCTGGGGACCACGGCTGGTGAGAGACAGTGCTGGGGCAGGGGTGGGGGCAGTGGAATCAGTCTGTGCGCTCACTCTCACTCCCAATGCACTGCTCGATGGGCCAGCGCTTTCAGGGTCTCTGTGCGGACCGGCCCCTGCGGCTGTGTCTCTGTGTCTCTGTTTCTTTCCTGCCCGCGGCAGCGTGTGGGACCCCACCTTCCACGCACGGTCACACGCAGTGGTGAAAAGAGTACTGCCCCAAGAGAACTGAGCAGACCCTCCTTCCAGCCCTGCCTGCCTGCTTCCCATGAGACCTGTAACCTGGGCCAACCCAATCCAGCCCTCACTTTGCTGCCTAAAGCTCTTACTTGGGATCGTATGGGAAGCATTTTGTACATCATACTAATGTAAGCCGGTGATTACACTGGAAATTGGGGTTTCCTCAATTACGGCCCAGGAGCGCCCAGGGCCACCCAGGGGAGGAAGATCAAAGGCTGCGTCCTAGCACTCTGACCTACTCTGCCCCATCCTGTATGGCTGAGTCCAGAAAATGTCCCTGTCACTGTAATGTGGAGGGCTACTGGCCTACTCCTCCATGTTTGTGGCTTGGAAACCGAGGTTAGGAGAAGCTGAGTGAGTTGGCCACAGCCACCCAGGTCACTGGCAGGGGGAGCATGGTCTCCAGCCTGCGCCCTGGGATTTTGCATCTCGCCATGTTGCCCTACTTCTGGTCAACGGCCCCATCGCCAGGATGCCCCCAGCCTCACAGCATGTGGTTGACGTAGCAGACAATCGGGGCCCACGTTGTTGGGATGGGTTTACAACCAGAACTTAAAGAGCTTTCAAACGAGTAAGTTCAACAAGCCCCCTGTACTAGAACAACTGGTTTTTTGGAGCACTTTTGTATATATTACCTCCTTCAATTCTCCCATCACCACCAAGCCCCTTCCCACCGGGCAGCAGGGTTCCTGAGACTGGGAGGTTAGTGGTTTGCAGAGGGCCTGAGGGTAACTGTCAGGCGTGAGCTAGCCCCTGGGCCCCCGTCTCTCCTGACTGCCAGCCCAGAACTCTTTGCCCTAAACCTTGGGGTCACCAGAAACACTGACCTAGTCCCTGGCATGTATCCTGACCCCAAGAATCTCCCTGGGGAGTGGGGACAGGCCCAGAGGTAGCTGAGGGTGACAGGCCAGTTTGGCACCTTCCAAAGGCAGCATGTCACCCTTCCCTGAAGACTTTCAGAGCTGTGGCTCTGGAATGACAGATGTAAGACTTTGTTCACAGTCCCGTTGTGTCCCTGGCTCTGACTGTTTCACCTTCTCCTCATCCCAGGCCAAAGCTAATGGCAAATTCTGGGGTCACAGTGCCCATCCCTGCCTCCAGGCCCAAGGGTCTCACCCCAGCTCAGACACCCAGAAGGCAGCTCTGTCATTAAAGGCTCATCAGGGAGGACAGGTCTCTGCCTCTTGGTTGCTTCTCTCAGTATCTATCATTGCTCTGAAACTTCCTCTTGTAGTCTGATCTCAGGCCCCTTTGTGATTTTATCAGATAATATTCAGAGAGAAATGACATGTTAAAAAAAAGGACTAGCAAGCAGAAATGTCAAGTGCTGAGCCTGATCTGACCAGCTTTCAGCGATTAGGGGTCGCGGAGCACAGGGGAGGCCAGTGGATCCACAGCGGCTTCTCTGCCATCTCACTCTCCCTGCCCCTCTGGAGCAGACACAAGGCGCTTCCTGCCTCCCACGGCCCTGGAGCCCCGGGCCCGCCCCTTACCTTGTTGATGAAGGCCGCAAAGCGGTTATTGAGGCACTTGATCTGCTCCTTCTCGTCCCTTTTCACCCTCTGCACAGTCGGGTCGATCTCCAGCTCCAGTGGGACCAGCAGGCTCTCATTGATGGTGACGGGGGCGATGCAGGCAGGAGGCCCGCAGGCGACACCCACTCGGTACCCGAAGCCAGGCAGGCCACACCTGGAGGCGACCCGGGGCCTCCCGAAGCCCACATTGCACAGGCTCCGGGAGCCGAGGCAGCCCAGGGCACGGAGACCCCCGCCACCACCCCTGACCCTGCAAGGCCCCTTGCTCACTGCATAGTGGGTGATGATCTGGGGGAGGACAGCTGAGCATGAGCTGAAGCCACCTCTGGAGCCCTGCTTCAAGGAGCGGCACGACATGGTGGGGGCGAGGGGCAGAGAGACGGGGCACTGGCAGGAGGGTGGAGGTGCGAGTTATCGGGTCAGCTCAGCCTCCGTCCTTTTATCTGGTAGGTGATGGAGGGCCGAGCTGGGCCACACCCCAGATCACCATGAAATCAGGTTTATGAGCTTGGCATATTGGCAGCTGCTAGGTACCACGGTGGATAATTAGGGTAGCAAAGAGCAAAGAGCTGGAGCCAATGGTCGATGCTGGTGGGCCCCATAAAAATCCTATTTGTCCTTCCTTGTTTACGGGGGTGACGAAAGGGGCCAACCAGACAGATACGTTCAGCTAATTCAGTGGCTCGGCCTCAAGGAAAAGGAGAGTCGGGACTTTATGCCACTTCATGGGGGCATGAGTTATAAACCCTGGCTGCTCCGGGATTAGAGACCAAATTGGAGGTGCTTGAGGATGTTCTGTATCCCCAAGGCTGTTTCTGTGTTTTTCTGCAGATGCTCCAGACCCAGGTGCCCGCTATGGGCGGTCCTAGGAGCTTCCAAGGAGGAAGGATCTGGGCTGAGAGAAGCCTCCCTCAGCAGACGGGGCCCTGGCCCTGCTCAGGCCAGGCAGGGTCCTGGCTCTGGCTCAGCTAACCTCGTCCCACTGGCGCTCCTGTGGTAGAAGGCTCCAGACACAGACTCTTGTCTCCAGAGACAGGTTAGTCCAAGAAAGGCTGCAGAGGACTCAAGAGGAGATGCCTTGTGCTTGAGGAGGGGAGAGGATGGACTCTTTGGGCCTTGTATGGCTGTTAGCATAACTGACACCATCTTGGGCCTGTGCACTCCCTCCTGTCCTTCTGCTGACCTTACCCAGGACTGTACTGGGCAGTGAGTCACTTCTCTGTCATCAAGGGTTTTGTAGTTAATGGATATTGTTTAATAATCATTAGGACCAGGTGGCCCCTGTGCTCTGTTAGTCCCCAAACAATGTTGAAGACCTTCCTTGACATATTCCTGGCACTCATGAGACTAGTTAACCATTCATAAATTGTTTGTTTGGTTGTTTGTTTGTTTTGAGGGGGAGGTAATTAGGTTTGTTTATTTATTTATTTAATGGCGGTACTGGGGATTGAACCCAGGTCCTCGCACATGCTAAGCACGCAGTTTACCACCAAGCTATACTCCCACCCACATTCATAAATCTTGACTTAGGAATGCAAGTCTTGTTTCCAAGCACCTACCCCAGTACCCCAAGATAACTATAAAAATTGTCCCAATGGTCCCCTGTTGGTACAGAATGCAGCTGCGGATGCTTCCAAATCATTGTCCACCCCATCCCACCCTATAATAAGTTACCCTGTAATAAACTGATCCATTGATTAGATGGAGCTGCCTGCCTCGTTCTTTGGTCTCAAGATACCTTCTCAGTTGGTTGGGCACTTTGTGTTCCCTCCATCTCCCAACAGGCCCCCTAAAGATGCACTGATGTCAGCCATTAGGTGGGTTCCTTCGCCTGTCTTCCCACCCTGTCCTGAGCCTCCCTGAGGTAGGCTGAGTCTGCTCTTGCCCGGGGGCATCCCTGGGGATGGTCATTGCTCTCAGGAATTGTTCAGGGAGATGCAGGTTACAGGCTCCCTCCCTGGCACCCAGGTCACAGCCCTTTGGAGATGCTTGAAACACCTCCTCCCTCTGTCCCCTCTCCGCCTTTCCATCAGTCCCATTAGTGAAACCACTGCTGTGGCTGACTGGTCTTTCCCTTCCACACTGTGACCTTTTCCCAGGTCAAAAGTGAGTCAACAACGATAATAATAACATCTATTGGGTGCTTGCCACTTTTGGGACCACCCTGAGCTATACAGCCATTATCTCATTCAGTTCTTATGACAACACCATGACGTAGTTTTTATTTTACAGATAGGGAGAGCGAAGAGCAGAGTGTTTAAGTAACTCCCAAGCCACACAGCTTGTCCGGGATAGGCTGGGATCCAACCCCATCCTTTCTGATGTCATCATGCCCTACTGCTCTGGGGAGTAGCTGGGGTTAGGAATCAGGGGTCTGCTGTCAATATGCATTGTGTTTCCTGGCTTCCCCACCTCTGGATTCGGAGACTGGAACACAAATGTTTCTTGTGCTCGACAGCTCTCAGTCTAACTGTGATATTTCACATTGTCCCTTTTTACATCGTCTTGACTTTGGGTCCCAGTCCTGGGGAGGGAACACTGGGGCTTGGAGGGGTAAGGGGGTGACGAGAGACCACGGGTGAGGGCAGGAGGCAGAAGCGGTGTGGAGGTCCTATTGTTCAGTGGCAACGGAAGGGGATTCTCATCCTGCTCTGGAGTAAGCGTTGTGGGTGGATGGCCCCTGCTCTCAAAGAACTCCATTTCCAAGGTCGTCCTCTGAGTGTGGGATGGGACACAGACTCAGTCAAGACCTTGAAAGCTCGGTGACAGTTTATTGAAGTGATTTCAGGGAATGGGCAAGCACAAGGAGCAGGCAGTTCAGACGGGTTTGAACTGACGAGCGGGAGTGACTTTTTTTTTTGAAACCGTGAACTCTCCTGTCTTCAGGTCAGCAGCACGGCAGCCTGTCTCTATTGCCTTTAGAATGTGTTTTGGTCTTGAGTACATGGCAGGTGTCTTGAGGGCTTACAACTCTTCAGACTCAGTGGGGAAATCACCCTTAAAGGCCACTCAAAAAGATCCCTATGCCTCCTCGCATCCTTATTCCACCGCCACCCCACCTCTGCTTCTTCAAGGGGCAGAGCAACGTGCCCTCTCAGAGCAAGGAAAAACACCAAAGGAAGAACTCCCTCTCTCTTCCCGGTCTGCTATCCTGTGCCCTCCCCGTGGGCAGGGAATCTGGCGGACTGCCTTAAAGAGCTTTGCCTCTGGCCAGGGCTGGGCACAGGCAAATCCACATCTTAGACATTACAGAGACAGGGAGATAGAAAAAGACAGGTCGGGAGATTGAGAGCAGGAAATGTATTGCCAATGGATGAGTAGGGGAGGAAGAAAAGAGAAATAAGGGCGAGGAGAAGAAGGGAGGGGAACTGAGAGAGGAGACACACGGGGCTGTAGAGGATGAACAGAAAGGGGACTGAGGGTGACGGAGGAGGTGAAAAGGGCTGGCTGGATAGGAAAGAAAGCTTCCCAGAAGAGACATGTGGCTAGCACCAAGGAAAGAGAAAACTCTTGAGCTCAGGGGCTTCTTCAGGGGAGGACTATTTCCCAGGGCAGTTCTGATACAGGCTAACTGGGTCCCTGATGTGCTGGTTGCAGGCGTTTCCTGCAGCCTCACGTGAGCCTGCTTCCCTCCCCCTCATCATCAGGACATTCTCTGTGGGACAGAAATTCTAATATTGACTTAAATGGAGCAGATGTGGAAGGAATTTGACTTTGAACTCTCATGTAATGTAGCTCCGGGCCACAGAGAACTTTGGAGTTCTTGATAACATTATTTTGATCTACTATGAATAATCGAGCTGGTAATATTTTGAAGGATGTTGATTTCTCATTCAAATATTCTGATGATGGGAGTTATTGGGGGATATGGCTGGGTGCCTGGTGGGGACAAGGAGGACAGAGGTGAGGAGGGAATATGTGGGCAGGGTTTGCAACATTTCCTGGTCTAAGGGATCCTGCAGGGCAGATGTTCTGTGTGTGGTGGGAAAGCACTGGCCTGGACTGCACTCATCTTCTTTGGGGGCACCAAGGTCTATTATAAGCAGCCCCAGGGAGGACTGTGGTTGCAGGGGATCTGGGTCAGACAGTAGGAGGCTACTGAAGAGAATGTCCCAGCCCCGGTCTTGGGCACATGGCAGTTGTAATGGATGCTTGTGGACCCTGGAGGGCTCTTGGCTGAAAAGTGAATGAGGTACCTTTGTGGGGACTTGTCTGGAGGCAGAGGGATGGACAAGATGGCCTTGGAACTCACAGACCACTTCCCGCTCCCTGTGCCTCCTGTTGATTCTGTGCAGGGGGTGGTCAGCAAAGCAGCAGGCTTTAGGGCTGGGAATCAGGGGGTCTTGGGGTCAGGCAGCGGGGCAGGGGGCCCTTTAGCTCCTGTAACTCTTGGTGGACGAGGTCTTGGAGATGATGCGCATGCTGGAGCTGCTGCCGCTCATGCCGCGGCCGCTGGTGGAGCTGAAGCTGCCGCCGCTGCCCCCGTAGCTGAGGCCACTGCCATAGCTGCCCCCAGTCATGCAGAGGCCGCCGCCCCCGCTGTAGCCTGAGCCCCCGGAGGAGGAGACCACGGCTGTGGAGAGAAGACACAGAGCACACTGGCAGGCTCCTCCTCAGCTCGGGTCTCCTACCCTGGCCGCCTCCCTCCCACAGTGCTCCACGAGGACCCTCGCTGTCCCTGTCACATGCTGCCTCGATGTACACACTCCCATGGCAAGTGTCAGAACGCTCCCAGCTGTGACCACACTGGTCTCCTTCGCAGGCCTGAGAGGACGCCCTTATTCTGATCACCCCCATTTTATAGGGGAGGAAGCACAGGTACAAGTAGCATGCCAAGGTCACATCTGCCAGAACCCAGGGCTTTGGGTCTCTGTGCTGTTTGCCCTTCATCTCTACCCCGGGCTCTAATGCTGGATGGAATGCGAGGCCCCATAAACTGTGTGGGGATCACAGGCCCCCATATGGGAGGGGCCCGAAGGCCACCCAGGTGAACCTGCCTCTGGGTTGGAATCCCCACTACTGCATCACTGAGAGCCAATGGCTTAGTTGCAAATCCTCTCAGGGAATCGGAGCTCACTGCCCCGAGATGCAGCTCTTCGCAGCCTGCCAAACATCTGAAGACACCTCTTCCACCTCCCTTCTCAGTATCTGTCTCTCCAGTTGCAGCATCGTTGTTCCCTGTATTCATTGGTTTCAAGCCCTCCCCCGTCCTGGTTTACCAGCCTCCTTCATGTGGTCTGACTCACATGGCGCCCAAGGGAACTCCACTTCCTGAGCCCGGGGCTCAGTGCCCCGCAGATGCCACCTGAGCCTGCTGGTCTGGGTCCTCCTACAGGATAACTCCCCCTGGCTTTCCTCCTGGGACCTCAGGCCAAGCTTCCCTGCTCTACTTGTTCAATTAATTGGCTTCAATTCTAAACACAGGTCTTCAGATTTAGGCTGTTTAACAGCCTCTTACTAGCTCTGCAGGTTTGAATTCCTGCGGGAACTAGCTGAGGAATCAGGCACTTAGGCGGGGGACCCATTGCTCTGCGCGTAGTCCTGTCCCACAAATGGGGTCCTCTGAGACCAGGTTGGAGTCCGTTCCTGTGGACACATGATGTCACTGGGACCTCTGGGGTGGGGGGTCACCATGACTCTCTCTCGAGCCCACTGGGAGGAAGGGCCAAAGGAGAGAGGGGTCTCCACAGAGCCCCCCAAACGGCCTCAATGATGTCTCGCCCCAGCCTGCTCGCAATCTAGTCACCAAATCCTTGTTGGTGATGCCCTTAGCTTCCGTTTTGTCGCCCACTTTCCTGCCATCTCAAGACATTTACTCACAGATATTCACGGTTCCGACACCTTCTCCAGTGAGTCTGTTGCAGGTGGGGAAAGAAAGAGACATTTCATTCGCTGAGAAGTTAGAGAGCCTTGGGTTCTTTGTATTTAAAGCTATCAGCACAGAGGGCTGGCTGTGTGCCGGGCACTGTGCTTAACAAGCATTTCATTCATCTCGTAAGCTGTAGGAAGCTGGTGTGTATCTGGGAGGGGACATCCAGAAGAGAGATCAGGTCAAGATACATAGAGAAATGGGAAGAGGATCCCATGCTCACGAGGTCTAGAGGGACCGTCAGATGGTTGGCATCTCTGGGCAAATATGGAGCCCCTGAACCTCATTCTGAGTGTGGCCTCATTTGTCACAAGGCCTGGGTAGAAATGGCCCTGCTTATGGCCTTCCAGGTAGTCAGGGCCACCTCTCCCTGAAGCCTTTCACCCTAGTCCCTGCCCTGGGTGCCCCAGGAGCTATTGGAGTGCCTGCAACCACAGGTTGCCTGCAGGGAGCATCTGCATTTCAACCGTGTTTCTGCCCTGGGCCTTTCTATCTGGAGCCTGGCACCGTGGGGCTCTCGGCCTCTGTGGCATCGCTCCAGTGCTCTGGTGGCATCTATCTGAACCGTGATAGGAGGAGAAGGTCACCCACCGGCACTCCTCGCCCTCCAGCAGCTTGCGGTAGGTGGCGATCTCGATGTCCAGCGCCAGCTTGACGTTCATCAGCTCCTGGTACTCGCGCAGCTGCTGCGCCATGTCCTGCTTGGCCTTCTGCAGGGCCTCCTCCAGCTCGGCCAGCTTGTGCTTGGCGTCCTTGAGGGCCAGCTCCCCACGCTGCTCTGCATCGGCAATGGAGGCCTGGAGCACGGCACACTGCCGGGAGGACACAGGGAATGCAGTCAGATGTGGGCTTTAGGTTAAAAATACGGAAGGATTTTCTGAAATTTCATGCCAAGAAGGTGGGGGCTCCATCATCTTGAAAGCTAAGATTCATGTCTGTTTCCCTTGGATAAGCTGAGGATCAGAGGGGATGGAGAAATGGTTTGGGGTCCCTTTCATTGCTGAACTTCTCTGGATTGTGGGTAAGTAAAGCAAGTCAGAGTTTTGCCACGCACACCTCCAGAGGACAGCACCTTTCCTAGAGGAACTGACGTTGCACAGACCTCAGAAGGAAGGTCCTGATGTCCCCGGTGGGTGGGGAGACTGCACGTTTACATTCCTGGACGGTCACTCGGCTGGGGGTGCGGGGCTTCTCTCTGCCGGGGCTGTGTTAAAACCAGGCCAGGTCTGCCTAGAAGCAGGGAAGGATGGGGTGGCTGCTGGGAGCTCAGCCCTACCTGCTTCTTCACGTTGTCAATCTCAGAGCGCAGCCTCTGCATCACCCGGTTCAGCTCGGAGATCTCCATCTTGGTGGAGCGGAGGTCGTCCCCGTGCCGGCCGGCGGACCGCTGCAGCTCCTCGTACTGCGGGGAAGGGGAAGCAGGAGGCGGGGATGGTCACGCCAGAGGAGAGGAGGTGGGGGTTTCCCAGGGCTCAGCAGGCTTCCGATGTGCTGCTTAGACGCATGTCCCTGTGCACCCCTGCACCCCACCCCGCTCTCTCCATCAAGTCCAGCCCACTGCCTCTTGGTGCTGCCCCTCACTCTCCGTATCTGCAGGCTCCACCCTACAGCCGGACCCTTCTTCCTGTATCCCATCTTTCATTCCTCTTCTTCACTACCACGTAGCTCACTCTCACAAATTCAGCATCATGCCAGGGTGCCTGTCACTCACGGATTTTAAAGCTCTTTCCTATTTGTTTTCCTTGGCAACACATCTCATATCCCCAGGGACTCCCCAGCTCAGCGTGTTCGCTCTAACCTGGAAACTCTCCTTGTGTGACCCCTAGCCAGCCTTTGCCCCAGCCCCTTGGCTCCAGCTGGTTCTCCTCTCTGGATTCAGGAGGCTAAAACCTGCCTCTTGTTCCCACCCTCCCTCTCTCGCTCTGCTGGCACTGGTGGCCGGGACTATCCAGCAGTCCCTCACCTCTCCTCTGTAGGGCAGTGGAGTTATGTCCATCCTCCCTGTGGCAGAAGGTCTGACCACCTCCTGCCTTTGTCTGGCTGTTCCCCCAGGTTCTGACGGTGCTGCCTGAAGAGTCCTCAGAACTGAGGGTAAGCCCTGAACTGAACTCAGATCCCTTTGACCCCATCAGACTGGGAGGACAAGGCTCTTCTTAAATTTGCCTTTGAAATATCGGTTCTTTATGACTGTTTCACAAATTTGACCTCGACGTCTCACCTTGATCTGGTACCAGGACTCAGCCTCGGCCCGGCTGCGGTTGGCGATGTCCTCATACTGGGCCTTGACCTCAGCGATGATGCTGTCCAGGTCCAGCTTGCGGTTGTTGTCCATGGACAGGACCACATTGGTTTCAGAAATCTGGGCCTGAAGTTGAGCCAGCTCCTGCGAGGGGGCCGAGACGGGAGAGCTGAGGCAGGGTGTGTGTGTGCGTGTGCATGTGTGAGCATGTGTGTGTTGGAGGGGAGGCTGTGACCAGCCCCCAGGCTCTGGCATAGAGGGCCCCACTCGCACTGTCGGCCTGCCAGCCTGCTTAGGTCTGAAAGGGCTGGGAAGGACATCAGGGAGGTCACTGGGTTTACGCCCGTCCTCTGTTGCCGCCTCATCTGCACAGAGGGAGAAGCAAGGGAATTTCTCCAGAAATTACTCCCATTCTCAGTGCACCTTGCCGCGACCTGTCAGTGCCACAATGTCTCACGTTCTGAGAAAACGCAGCCTTTCTCACCAAATAAAGTAATCATTTTGTGAAAGAAATCTGAGTCAGAAAGAGCCAGAAAGCTGTGCTGTGTTCCAGCCCCATTTACCAACGTTGCTCCTCCCTGCTCCTCAGGGATGGGAAATGGAAACCAGCTCAAAACAGCAGAAAGACTGGCTCTGCCAGGCAGGTTGGCTAGCGTCTCTGAGTCTAGAGGGGCTGGTCAGAGTGCTGCTTCCCGTGATTTCTGTGAGCATCAAATACACATGAAGTGGGTTTTGAAACAGAAAACCCACGATTAGTTTGTCAGTGATCACTTTCTGGGATCATGTAGGGTGGTGGTGGTTCCCCAAATGTGATCCTCAGAGCAGCAACATCGGCATCACCTGGGAACTTGATTGAAATGCAACATTTTGGGCCCCACCCTAGACTTCCTGAGAATTGGTGTTCTAACAAGACTTCTAGAAGATTCTGATGAGCTGTAAAATTTGAGAAGCACTGATCCAAAGCCCAAATCTTAATATCCCTCTCCTTTCCTCATTAACAATTGGTTCATGCACTTCCTGCTTCAAGAAATTATTATTTTATTGTTGCTGTGTTGCAATTTGTTTTTCTGAAGTAGTTTTTCCTGGTAGCTGACCAAGCTGGCAGCGGGTGGGGTGGGGAGATCTCAGCCCACAAGCTTGCTGTTTGGAATTGGGAGCCAACACCACCCTGGCACTGAAGTAAATGAGCAGAGAAAATGATGTCTTTTTTGCCCCGAGTGGGTGGGATGATCATTGAAGCTGTCTACAGAAGCAGATCCCATGTTCCCGCTCCTGGAATATGACCAACTTCTGCTGGGCATCGGACATGTACCCCGAGGGCGGATTACCTGTCCTTACCAGGTTTGCCTGTGGCACACAGTGCATCCTGTCCCCCACCCCACCCCCCCGACATGCTCATCCCATCTCCCGCCTCACTCTATCTCTACTGCAGCCACCTGGGCCTCCTCCTGGCATTCCTGGAACCCCAGTTCCTTCAGGTTATCACCCACCATCTGCCTGCCACTGCTTCCTCTTGGCATTTTCTCCATCGCCCCTATCATGCCTGAAATGGTATCCTGACTTGATTCCCTGTACCACCTGTCTCCCCTCCCGTCATGGAAGCTTCCAGAACTTAGGGCCTTGACTGTGTTTGCCCAGTGCTGTGCCTGCAGCCCCAGGCAGTGTCGGGTGTCCAGAGGTTCACAGTAAAACGTGTCTACAGGAGAGCCAGGCACTTGCTTTGGGTGCTTCTAGAAGCACCCAAGGGCTCATCAATTGCCACTTGATTTGCGTAATTGCCTCCACTCTAGGAAGAGCAGCAGATAATACATCTGAGCTGGGCCGGGTGCCAGGTTGCTCAGTTCTATGGAACTGCACGTCATTCAACGGCAGGCAGTTCTTTTGTCTGACCCACAGCACATGCTTGAATTTCTCGCCTTGCCTGACCCACCAGCTGCCCTGGGAAACCTCATGTTCTCCTTTGGTAGGGGAAGTGGCATCTGCTCCATCAATTCCAACTTGGGTGAGGAGTAGAAAGGAGGCCTGGGAAGGGGCTGGTGGCCTCTATGCCCAGCTGAGGCCCCCAACCTCCAGCCCTTCTGGGGGGAACACCTGGCATGGCTTACCGCATCGTAGAACGCCCTCAGAAAGTTGATCTCATCCATCAAGGCTTCCACCTTGGCCTCCAGCTCCACCTTGCTCATGTAGGCGGCATCCACGTCCTGGGCACAGAACATGCTGTCACTCTGTGTCCCACCCTTCCTTGGCTAGCCAGACCCTCCGTCTGTGAGTTTGGCTGGAGAACTTTAGTTGCCAGGGATGAGAGTGTTTCCCTATCCCAGGCTGTGTATGGAGTGAAACGTCCAGGGGGTCCAAACTGTGTGAGGACCAGGGCACTCAGGGATGCCCACCTGCTTATCAGCTGGTACCACGTGGAAAGACATGTCACCTTCCCACGGTGAAGACGACCCAACCTGGTCCTCTGCTGCCTCCTGACTCTCCCAGCCTCTCCCTGAGGCTTCCCCTCCTCCTCACACCCTGCCCCTTCCTCCCCTCCACACACTGCTGCTCTGTTTTTCCTCTTCCTCCAGATTAGCTCTGGGGCGGGCTCTCTCCCTCCCTCTGCACATCCTCACTGAGCAGGAAGGTCCACAACTCCTGGAGTCGGTCCCCGTCCCATGCCTGTCCCCCAAGCCTGACCTGAGGTCCTGGAGACTCAGCTCCGCACAAGGCTCATGTTGCTTCGCCTCTCCCTGCACCAGACCCACGTGGGGAGAGAACTGGTGTAGTGATTTACAGCTCAGACTTTGGTGTCCTGGATCTGGACTCGCTTCTGATGATCTGGGTAACCTTGGGCAACCGATTTAACCTCCCTGAGCCTGAGTTTTTTCACTTCTAAAGTAAGACCTGCTTTTAAGATCATGCAAATTAAATGAAGCCATGTATACAGGGCCTCTGGCTTAAGTGGCAGCTGTCACTCCCAGAAGGGGCTGCCAGGGTCCCAGAGTCAGGAGGGAGCATCCCTGTCCCCTCACCTTCTTGAGCACCACAAACTCATTCTCCACCGCTGTGCGCCTGTTGATTTCTTCTTCGTACCTGCGGGAAGGATGAAGGAGCGGATGGGTGTTCGGAGCGGGGGATTCTGGGCGTGAGGGCCAACGGCAGGGGCTGTAGGTGGGTTTCCAGGGAAGACTTGGAAAACGTGCTGCTACAGCATAGCTCTCGTGGGCCCCCCAATCCCAAATCCATCAAACATGCACGCTGTGCAAACAAAACCCAAACACAAAGCAACAGCAAAACAGAACCGCCTCTCATTCCCTGTGAGGTCGCTTTCTCACAGCTCTGCTCCACGGAGGTCCCGTGAAGGCTTGTGCTGCTTCCTCTTACCCCATGGTCTCACCCCAAGCCAGACAAGGGCATGGGAGGGGGAAGAGAGAGCAGTAAGGCCGGCGGCCCAGGCCTCGGCTGGCGCCTGCACCCCGGGGCATCCTCACATTGCCTCACTGTCCTGTTCTCAGCCATTGACCCGCAGCCTGGGAAGCAGCCTTCAGGTTAATAAGACACCTCCCACTTACCCCCTCCACCAAGTTTCCTCATTTTCAATTTGCCCCTAGGCAGCAACCCCACTCCCCACTGTCCCCCACCCTCTGATCTCTGGGAAGGAAGTTTCACATCTGCTTTAGGTAACCCTGCCTTCTAAGCATCAGCCAATCCCACCCTCTTGGCAGCTCCAGACGGCTGTGGTTTGGGCTTGTCTCCTCCACCTACTAGCTGAATAACCCAGGGCAGGTCCCTTAACCTCTCAGAGGCTCTTTCCCACCTATGAATCGGCTTCTCGTTATTTTTTTAAAACTACAAAGTACTATCCCACACGATTATACATCCAAAATCTCCCCCACTTTTTTATTGCCTCTACTGTCCAGAAGTATCTAAGAAACCTCTTTCTGCCACTGACTCACTGACTCTTCAGTACTGTGCCTCCTCCCCAGCGCTCTGGGAAACTGATCTTGCTCGCCTTATTGTTTCCTTGAATTGTCTTTTCATTAAATCTGACCATCTTTTCTTTACCTGACTTCATGCAATTGTCCTGTGTTTCCCAGTTCATAGTCCCTCTGCCAGAGGGCAAGAATCATGTGGCCCTGCACAGGGCTCTTAGACGCCTGCCATTGGAACGTCGCCGTCCATTAACCAGGAGAGGGCTCTTCGACAGATCCCCCACTCAACCTTGAGCTTTTACCTCCTCCTCCTGGAAGCCCTCTTGGATTGAATCACTGTTACCCCACCTTTGCATGCTGTTATAAATTACCCATCTGCTTCTCTTGTCTATGTTTGCATCCGTACACACATATACCTAATCATCAATACAATAAAACAGCTAACACGTATTAACAGCAGCTTACTATGTGTCAGACAGTGGGCAGCCTACCAAGAACTTTATATGCAAGTTTTGATTTAACAGTTTCAGTTCCTCTATGAGATGGGTACTATTAATATCCCCTTTAGCAGACAAAGGCACTGGAGCTTAGAGAGGTTAGTTTTCTTTAGGTCATTGAGCTAGTGAGTGGTTGAACCAAGTTTCTAAATCTGGTGCTCTATTCTATAGTGCTGTTCGACAGAACTGTCTGTGGTGATGGAAATGCTCTGTATCTGCATCCACTATGGGACCCACTAGTCACATGTGGCGCCTAAGCACTTGAAATGTGGCTAGTGTCATTAAGAGGCTGAATTTAAAATTTTATATAACTTTACTTGGTTTAAATTTAAGTAGCTAGTGGCTATCATGTTAGCACAACTCTAAAACCTGGATTCTTACTCCATTATACAAACAGCAACCAAAACTTATCAAGTCACTTATTTTGTTTGGACCAAGAACATTAGAAATAAATTAAAACAATATAAATGAGAAATTACTCGTATCTATAGTAGAAACATACCATTATATTTAGTGGTGTGTGTGTGTGTGTGAAGTTCCAGGGAGAAGGCAGCAAATATGCCTCCTTTTTCTTCATTCCCCAACCTTAGCCAGGGCCGTGGTGGATGCATGAACATTGTGAAGTCAGCAATGGGAAGGAGACGAACAAATGTGAGTATGAGATTCTATGAGTTCATAACTCATGAGTTGCTACCTGTATAAACTTGGATGAGTCATTTGCTATCTCAGAGCCTTACATTTCCTCATCTGCAGAGCTGACCACGTTGCATGTATCATGCCCTTTGTGCCCGTGTTAGTTATCATCTCTAACCCTAGCCCCTTCCCAAAGCCTCAATGTTCTTGACTTCAGGGTTCCAGTTCTTTTTCTGATTCCACCTCCGTGCCCTAAGTGTGTGCCCTATTTCCTGCTGGACTAGGCACTTCCGGAGAGCAGAGCCTCCCCTGGAGCCTCAGGGTTGAGCCCCCACTCACTTGATCTTGAAGTCCTCCACCACGTCCTGCATGCTCCTCAGCTCCGTCTCCAGCCTCAAGCGCTCTCCACCCAGGCTGTCCAGCTGCCGCCTCAGGTTGCTGATGTAGGCTTCAAACATGGGCTCGATGTTGGCCCTGGTGGTCTTATGTTCCTGCAACAGGCTCCATTTGGTCTCCAGGACCTTGTTCTGCTGTTCCAGGAACCGCACCTGCCCCAGCCAGAGATAAGAGACTGTTAGCACTTTCCTGCAGCATCAGTCTCCTGGAGGGCTCTGAGATACAGGACCCTCAACATTGCAGGGGCCCTGCAAGACCTCAAAGTCCAGGTGTCAGGCTCCTCCTCTTTGTCTTGAGTCTGGAAGAAGACTGGAACTTAAAGCCAAGCCAGTGTTGGTGCAATGAGCCTGGGAGACAGGCAGTGGCTTGGTTTGAAGATGGGGTCAGGAAGTAGGGTCAGCGAGGCTGGAAACTGTCTAAATACACAAAACCATGCTGATGTGCAGTAGCTGAAGGGAAGGATACTTGACCACGTTACTGAGATTTTGTTTCCCGTTAAATGGGCAGGAGGGTCTTGGCAGAAAATTTGATCCATTTTCTTTCTGACATGATTTTTCCAGATCTAGAATCTGGACTCACCAGTCCAGGAATGCTGGGATGGGTCACTCTAGAGTTGTCTTGAGGGGCCTGGGCACAATCCCAGCCATGTCCCTCACTGCTGTATGGCCTTGGGCAAGCCCCTTCTTTTCTCAGCTCTCTTAGAGCCCTGTGGTCCTGTGCTAGTAATCTGGTTTTCTTGAATTGCATTTATTTGCTCCTCAGTCCGGGAGGTAGACTTGGGAATACACAAAACCTTTCTGCCTAAACAAATCCTTCTGTTGGGAGTAGCTGGAATGACACACAGCCTCAGAGAACGAAAAAGCAGAGCCTCCAAGACTTTGGCAGTGTACCTGCAGAGGTTCTGTAACAAATGCACCCCACTCCCTGCTCCCTACTTCCTCTTTCCTTGTCCTGGCTCCAAGTCCTCCCCAGCCCCATCCCCTCATTCCCCAGGACCCCTCCAGATGAACCCAGGAAAGGCAGGGCCCACATCCTTCCCCGTAGAACTGGGCTCCTGGAAATCTCACAACTGTTGGTGCAAACACCAGGTTGACTGGGGGGCATGAGTGATGAAGTCCTCACCAGTACCTTTGGTTAACTTTATACTTTCAAAGGTCTAGGTCCAAATGATGAGGCATTTCATGTCCTGTTAGATCTGCAAGAGGACCTTAGAGTCCATCTGTCCAACCCAACCGAGGCCCAAGAATTTAGGGATGCTCCTAGCAGGAGAGCTGAGGATGGATCCTGGGCTACTTGCCCTCCATCCCTGACCTTTTTTTTTTTTTTTTTCTTTTTCTTTGGTTTAGCGCCATTTCTTCCAGACTCCAGATATGGAGCCTGAATGATCCAGGATCCTTGAATTTGTTCTTGCCTGGGAAAACCAACCGGTTCAGATGTGAACTGGAGGTGGTGTAAATTAGACTGTTTCTTTCACCGGAACTGGGAAAATCCCTAGGACACCAGACTAACAGCAGGGAGACCTCTCCTCCCACCAAAAGGAATTCTGAAAGACTGAGCATGCCCCCGCCAACCACCCCGACATACCTGAATCACTAGAGACACTGCCCAGGCCTTGTCTCTGTCAAATGGCAGGAAAACGTACCCCAGCCCACTTCTGTGAGCTGAACTTGTAACCTTTCCTTCCTTTATCTCCTGCCTTCCAAACTGATTCTTTTTCGCTGTCTAATTTTAAGCCAAGTACAAGATCACTATCCATCAAGAGGGCAATGTTCTTGCTGTGGGTCAGACAGCTCTAGAGTCTGGAGATGGACAGTTCTCTCATCTCAACAAAGTAAGAAATCACTTTGTCCTCTACCCTGTCGGCAGTCTTCTCAACCCGCAAGACTTCAGAGGAACACAGAAAGCAGAGATCCCCCTGGGCGCCAGCCGCTTTCCTGGTAGGGACCCCACTGGCCTCTCACCTTGTCGATGAAGGAGGCAAACTTGTTGTTGAGGGTCTTGATCTGCTCGCGCTCCTCCTTCCGCACCCGCTGGAGGGACGGATCGATCTCCAGGTGAAGGGGGGTCAGGAGGCTCTGGTTGACAGTGACCTCCTGGATGCCTCCAGCGCCAGACATCATCCCACCTCCAAATCCAAAGCCACTGCTGGCTCCCCCTACCCTGTACCCTATGCCCCCAAGACCCAGCCCGTAGCCAGCACCTCCGAAGCTGGCCCGGCCAGAGCGGTAGCTCCCACCGATGGAGATCCTCTTACTACCCCCAAGGCTATGGAGGCTCCTGGTCCCAAAACCACCTCCAAAGCCACCCCCAAAGCTCTTCCTGCCCTGGGACATGGAGACAGAGCTGAAATTGGTGCGGCAGCCTGGAAGGAGGCTAGCTGAGGAAGCACTGAAGTTCCGAGTGCCCCCTGACTTGATGGTGATGGAGGATCGTTGAGTCATGGTGGGCGCTGGTGCCAGAGGGTTAGAAGAGTGAAAACGTCAAAAGGATGAGAAGCCTTCAAAGTCTCACTTTCCCCTCCTCTCCTTAACTTTTATCCCTTCCAAGAACTGGGCTTGGCCAGAGAAGATCAAAGACCACTCTGTTGAGTTCATCTCAATGGCATGTCTGGCCACAGCCCATTTTCCTGCCCCTCTCATCGTCACGGGGAACACCCCACCCAGGGCAGGACCAGGGCTGGGAATGTGGACTTGGGGCAGGCCTGGGTCCCAAGCCCGCCTACCCTCCTCCTGCCAGCCCAGATTCTCAGCCACACACTGCAGACCCTCCCATGACTTGCCATCAACTCCTCTGTTCTCAGGTCTTGAACTCGGAACCCATGCACTCAGTTCTGCCCTCCCCATCATGGTCACTTACAAGGGGAATAAATTATTGAGGATCTAGTCTGTGCCAGACCATGTGCAGGTCAGTCACAAGCATTAAGTTATTTGATTCTTATAATAACATTGTGAGGTTGGATGACCAAAATAATAATTGCCCACATTTATTGAGCAGCTGCCGTAAGTAGCTGCTTTACACCCATCTTCTCACTGAAACCTCACACAGCAGCACAGGGCAGCTGTTATTAGCTGTTATTATGATTCCTGTTTTGCCCATGAAGCGCTTGAGACAGACGTAGGGTAGTGAAGAAACTTGACGGAGGTCACATGACTAGTGAGCAATGAAGCCCATTTAGGACCCAGGGGTGTGACTGCAGGTTACTGACAGTAGATCGCAGTACCTGACACCGATGGAGGGGAGGTGGCTTGTCCCCGGGAAGGAGAAAATTCAGGATTTCATTCTCAATTCCTTTCCGCTCTACCCTTCATCCCCGGGTCTTTAACAACTGTTCTCAGTGTCATTTCTTTCCTTCCTGCCATCGTCTCCCTCCCAGCCCTTCCAAATTTTAGCTCCTTGTTTTACATTCATCTTCTCTCATCCTGGTTCATGGCCTCTTCCTTCCCTGCCGCTTAACCTCCTGCTCCTTCACGCTGGCCTGCTGTGTTTTGGATCCCTGGTTTCTGCATGTGGTTCTGAGTCCTGACCCCACTCCCTCCAAGCCCACACGGGCTGGCCCCACTCTGGGCAATGCCAGGGGCTCACGCCCTATGGGAGGGGTCCGGAGACAGTAAACTCAGGAATGTGGGAGCTTCTTGGGTGTCTCACGCTGCCTGCAGTTATGGGCCTAAATGGCCTGTCTGCTGGGTGGAAGGGTTCCCCCTAGGGCTGACTTTTAATTCCTCTTCTGGCCTGTTATTTCCCTGCTCAGGTCTGCAAGTTGGAAGCTGTCAGGGAACAATCGACCCTTCTCTGGCAAAGGGCTGGGCCGCCCACCCTACGTCAGTGGCCTCAGAACACAGTCTGGTTTTGGGAGGGGACAGCACTGCCCTGCATGACAAACAGACTGGGGAGGCTGGGCAGAGCTTCTGCCCAGGGGCTTGGGCTTCTCAAAGGAGGCATCCTTACAAGAGGTAGGAGGATGTGGGCGGAAGCCTGGGGAGGAAGTCTGGCCAGTGCTCTGCCCTCCTGCCCCTCCCATCTCCCCAGTCAGCCTTCTTAGCTCTGAGGGGAAGGGGGAAGGTCTGGTGTGCTCTGAGCCCTCCCTGTCCTGGGAGGAGGTCTGGAGGAGGAGGGGAACTGCTCTGTGCTCCATCACCATTCCAAACAGAGGGCTGGATACCAAACACATTACACATGCATTTAATAGACACATTCCTGTGGGGGAAGAGAGGGAGCCCTCACTCCCAGCAGGCAGCTTTTAAGCATCGTGAGTTAGGTGGACTGACATGGAGATGGCCTGGGAGAGACAGACTACCCATCTCTGCATCTGGAGGGAGGGAGGGAGTGAGGTGGAGCTAACGGAGAGTCTTCGAAAGATGAGCTGTGAGTTTTGAAAGTGAGCAGGCTTTGGCACAGAGTAGATGCCAGGAGCAGTCTGGGGACTGTCGAGAGGGCAGAGACTGGCTTAGGCTGGGGAATGGGGTTTAGCCAGGATGCCAGGCTTCCTGGCACACAGCTGAGCCTCGTGGAAGGGAGGCAGGGAGCAGCACCTAGGAGAGCGGGGGCCAGTGCAGGCAGGCCGGGTGAGCTGGCGGAGCGGGCTTTGGGGCAGGGGTGAGGGAACGGCATGGCTGCCCTTAGTGCTTGTAGCTTTTCCGGCTGGAGGACGTGGTGGAGACAAACTTGACGCTGGAGCCACTGCCCCCGGCGCCCCGGTTGCTACAGGCACTGAATCCAGCGCCCCCCAGGCCCGCCCCCAGGCTGTGCCCGCCACTGGTGGTAAAGGAGAAGCTGCTGCCCCCACCAAGGCCCAGGCTTCCGCCTCCAATGCCGCTGCCACCGCCGTAGCCACTGGAGACGGTGGAGGTGACCACAGCTGCCGGAAGAGAGGAGACGTGATCAGGATCAAGGGCAGGAAAAAGGACATTTGGGGCATCAGGGCCAGTGCCCCGAAGTCCGTCGGGGTACGGGTGGGTGGTTTCCCTTCTTCCAGCTCTCCCGCCCCCTTAGTGAGGTCACTGCCCTGTGTCCCAGCCTGGACTCCCCTGCGCCCCAGCGCCCCGCATTCTCCCAGCCCAGAACGGCTTCCTGCCTCCTCTCTGCTACCTGGGGCCTCTCTTTTTCTCCCAGAACTACTGGGGACTTCTCTCCTCTGGGAAGCTGTCCACCTGCCTACTCCTTTGGTTCCCCCGCACTCTCCCCTGCTACTCTGTCCTCGTTTGCCTCTGTGGGCCTGGCTCTGGTGACTCTCCTCCTTCTGGAAGCTCACAGTAGGGCCGGCATAGGTTTCCCTTTGTGTCCCCTGGTCTATACTCTGAATCCCAGAGCGGGGCTGGAATATTTTTGACAGACCCATTGACGGGTGACCTGCTGGCCAGCCAGCTCTGCCCCTTTCCTCCCGCCAACCCGCTCTTTTCCTAACTTTCGTAACCACCCATCACCTTAAATATCTAGTACCCTCCCTTCGGCTCTTCAGAAGGAAAGTTGAAATGAAAAATGGGCTCTGTTATGGGATGAACTGTGTCCTCCAAAAGGGTGGGTTGAAGTCCTGATCCTCACTACCTGTCATGTGACCTTATTTGGAAATAAGACCTTGGAGATGTAATCAGGTTAAGATAAAATTATTAGGGTGGGCCCCAATCCAGTGTGACTAGCGTCCTTATTAGAAGAGGGATGATGTCCATGAAGACAGAGGCAGGGGAATGGCCACATGATCACAGAGACAGAGATTGGAGTGATGGAGGAACTGGCAGCACCACCAGATGCTGGGAAGAGGCAAGGAAGTGTTCTCCCTACAGGTTTAGAGAGAGCAGGGCCCTGCTGACACCCCAGTTTTGGATTTCTGGCCTCCAGAACTGTGAGACAATACATTTCTGTTGGTTTAAGCCACCCAGTTTGTGATACTGTGTTGTGGTGACCTTAGGAAATACAGACTTTTAGGTACTGTCAAGACAGAGGAAACTTTAGAGGTTATGTCCTCCATTCCCAAAATTAGCTTTGAGGGTCTCTGGAGCCACTAGACAAAGACCTCAGGGAAGCAGGACCCCTGGGTGGTTCAGAGGGATCTGCCTTCTAGAGTCTAGGGTTAATATAATCAATGGCTTTGGTGAATCGCGCATAAAGAGAAATGAACTCACTTGCAGAGTGTGAGCTGTAAAAGTCCTTTCTTGGCCTCACGGTGCCAGCACTGAGCTCTGTAAGTGATGACTGGTGCTCTTACCAGCTTGCAAACTAATGCTTCTCCTGTTTCTGAGTAGCTACACCCAACTGCCAGGTTTTACGAAGCTCCCACTGCCTGGAAACCCTTGGTAACTACAGTTACACTCTATCAAATTAAGCTGAGCAGCAGGGCTTCTCCAGGAAGGGGCGCCTAACTGACAGCGCTCTAGGGCCCAGTGCGAAGGCTCCCTCCAAAGGCTGAGGGCAGATGGGAGTTTTCATATCCTGCCTGCAGCGAGCACTCATCTCTGAGCTAGACTTGCAACCCCTGCAAGAAAGGTGTGGAATTCTGGGAGGTGAGGTGCAGCCAGGGTCCTTCCAAACCAGTGCGGAGGTGTTACAGCAATCTTACCATTGCTCCCTCTGTGGCATCATCTCATTTGCAGAGAGGTAAGAATTGTGACATTAAAGATTCTCTCCTAATGCAGTTCTTTTTAACCAATTCAGAGCCTCGAAACTGCTCAAAATGAACTCCATCGGTGGGATGCCCTCCAATGCCCCACGCATCCCCACCACCCTCCAGCATGCCCACCACCTCGGCAGCCCCCGGGCACGTACACTCCAAATGTCATACTCACAGATGTTAACTGGAGAAACACCCTCTCCACTCAGCCTGATTGGGAGGAGGGGAAGAAGGAAGGTTACTGTGGCGTCCAGCAGCTTGTGAGCATTTGAAAAGGCATTTTGGCAATTGTTTTAAATGCGCTAAAAAAACCTCTTAATTATTTTTACTGTGGAAGTCATGGGTTTGAAATTATTTAAGTACCGGTAGTAGTAAAAATTATAAACTAATGAATGAAATAATGTGGAGTTTGAGGTTCATAGGAGTAAAACTTGTAATTTCAGAAACACACTTTTGGTGTAAACTGGGTAGTCACCTTAAGAAAATTAAAACTAAGCGTACACTAGTGTCAGTTGGAAAGGCAGGGCTGTCATCGAACAAGATCTCTTTTTCAACAATGGGCTATTGTCACTCACTGAGGTTATTAACAGGTGTGGAGACGAGTCTGAGTCATACGTGTAACGATAGCAATAATCAGTCTATCATTGTTGAAGCAACTAGAGTAATTTTGCTTTAGCATCTTGAGGACAGAAGTGGCATTCATTCATAATCATACACTTAGAATCTTAAAGAGGGCTGCCTACCCGTTACCGACATTATGCCACTTAATTCTCTCAACAATGCCATTAAGGAGGTATTATTATCTTGGTTTTACAGATGGAGAAATTGGAGGTCAGAGAGGTTAATTAACTTGCTCATGATCACAAAGCTGGATTTGAAGTCAAATGCATTTGACTCCAAAGCCCACGTCTTTGGCCACAAAATCGAAAGATGGCTAACATTTATTGACCATTTGCTGTGTCCCATACATTTTCTCAGAGCTTCATGTGTAGTCCCTCACTTTAACCTTCTTAATGACATGAGATAGAAACGATGGTTATCCCCACTTTACAGGTGAAGAATGGAGAGGTCAAGTAATTTGCCCTTGGTCACACAGCTGGTAATTGGCAGAGCACAAGGTTCTCATTGAGCTTTGGGGATCGTGTGACCTGGCCTCTCTCTTCCATCACTGAAGAAATTGAAGGCCAGAGAGGAGACACTGACTTTCCTAAGGTTACATGGCTGGTTAGTGGTAGACCTCAAAGCCCAAAGCCTAGTTTATCCTCAGCCCAGTCTTTCATACCATACATCCAGACCTGCCATGTAACTAGATTTCTCCTTTGATAGAATTTAATTGTTTCGATCAGATCAGGGCCTAGATTTCTATGTGGTGCTAAAAGTAGTTTGTACCTCAAATATGGGAATTTGATAATGATTCACTACGTGGAAAGAAATTGCACCTGTATTCTTTGTCACAGCCCAATTCCACCTACATTTTCCTCCTTTTTCCAGGCAAGGAGGGGCCTGCAGTAACCTCGGAATGCCGAGGCAGCGGGGGTGGAGTTGGTGCGTCTGCCCTCACCTGCACTCCTCGCCCTCTAGCAGCTTGCGGTAGGTGGCGATCTCCACGTCCAGGGCCAGCTTGACGTTCATCAGCTCCTGGTACTCCCTCAGCAGCCTCGCCATGTCCTGTTTGGCCTTCTGCAGGGCCTCCTCCAGGTCCATCAGCTTGGCCCGAGCATCCTTGAGGGCCAGTTCTCCACGCTGTTCTGCGTCGGCGATGGCTGTTTGCAGGCTGGAGCACTGTAAGGAAAGGAGGAAGCCATGAGGTTTACTGACAGCCCCTGAAGGTGTGGTGCTTCTTGGGTAGGAGTCCTATAAGGGTGGCAGATTGACCTGGGAAAAATGAGTGTGTGGGGAGCGGTCGGTCCTGCCAGAATTTACCTGCTTCTTGACGCTGTCGATCTCAGCTCTCAGCCTCTGGATCACCCGGTTCATCTCGGAGATCTCATGCCTGGTGTTGCGGAGATCATCGCCGTGCCGGCCCGCTGTCTGCTGCAGCTCCTCGTACTGACAGAACCAGAACCAGAGCAGAGTCAGTCACCCCGTACAGCGCCGACGTGGGCACTTCCTGTGTGCACAGCCTGGCCCTCAGTGCTCCGAGCAGGCCATCCATTCACTCATCATCCACACATTTCCTTGCTCATTTCTTTTCTTTTTTTCAGGGGCAGGGGAGTATTTATTATTTTAAATGTAGGTACTGGGGACTGAACCCAGCACTTCATGCATGCTAAGCACGCGCTCTACCACTGAGCTATCCCCTCCTCTCGCTCATTTCTTGAGCCCATCTACTTGCCAGCCATGTCCCAGGCTCTGGGAATATCACAAGAGCATAATAAGACCCCTGCTTTTCTTGTTTTATAGTTTATTGGGAGAGATAAACAATAGTCAAGTCAGCATATTATCGAATTTATAGTTCCAGACTGAGACAAGTGTCCCTTAGGAAGTGAGCTGGGGCCTATGAGAGTGTGATAAAAGAATCTGACCTAGATATGGAAGTAGGGGGAGATGGTCAGGGAAGTCCTTTCAGGGGTGGAGATGCTCGAGCCGTGTGCTGAAGGAGTGACCTAAGCGATTGGCTTAGGGGAGACTATTCCAGACAAGGGAAATGGCCTGTGTGTGAAGCCCCTGGGACAGGAAAGAGTGTGGAAAGCTCTAGGGATCAGGGGCGGCTTGGTAACTGTCCTTGGGGAGTTCTTGGTCATGAGATGTACATCCAGACCAGTTGCGACCAAGAATTTTCCCCCAGACGCCAGTACTGGGGAAATAGGGAGATGGAGGGAAATGGTGTTGGATGGAGCCCAGGCTGTAGAGGACCTCATTCTGAAGACTTTGTAACAGAATCTTCCATCTCAGTGGCTCTCTGTCTAATGGTGCGGATCCAGGACATACTCATTCAGGAGGAATAAATGCATCCTGTCTCCTCAGACTGGAGAGAACCCACACCTTTCTCAAAGGAAGAAGAACCCCTGCCTGAGTGAAGATCTGTCCAGTTTTGAAAGTGCTGAATAGCTCGGCTTCTTAGTTTCTAGATACGCACAGTTAAAGGGAACAATGGCCTCATCAACAAAAGGAATCATTTACCCCGTGGTAAAGCGCATCCCACCTCCACTCACTGTCAAGGGGCTGCCTCTGCCTCTGCCCTGTGCACCCCTGGCACCTGACACCCTGCTTCCTTTCTAGGAGGTTGCAGTGGTAAGGACTAAGGCAGTGCCCAGAGCAGGGCAAGGAAGGGAGCCAGCTTGTAGGCGAGCAGCTGCCCTGGAAAATCATCTACATTTGGCAGAGAACTGATCTCATGGGTTAGACCATCCACGCTACTCCATCCCTCCAAAGCCTAAACCTTCTGGCCATTTGCACCTCTGGACAGTAACTCTCTATGGGCATCCCAACCTCCCTCTTCTCACTACAAATTCTCTTGCTCAGCAAAGTGCTCGTGTCTACCTTCCAGCCCCACAGGGCTGCTTGCTCAGCCTGAAACCTCTCCCTAGTCCTTGGCGATCTTTCGTCCCTTGCTGCTTCCAAGACAGACTGAAAGTCCACCTTTTCTTGGAAGCGTTTTATTAATGCTGTCTTCTTCCCGTCTGTGACTGTTCATTCACTTCATGGCCTCCCAGACCTTGGGTTTTTTTTGCAGTTTATTCATTCACAACTCTGGAACCCTGCTTAGCATGTTGCAAGAGCTCCATAAATATATATTGAATAAACACGCCCTTTAGAAACAGCTTTATGACTGTTTCTTGGTTGTTTCAGAGTCTCACCCAGCCCCCAACCACTTAGTAAGGGAGTGGTGTCCATTTGAGCACCCAGCATTGACTGATCACATATCAGTGTGCATGTGTATCCAGGTTTCCATGCGCATTTCAAGCTAAGTTTTCATAGCATCAAAGACTCTTCTGCCAAGTTGAAAGAAACAGAAATGGTCACGCTTCCTGGGGCTTATGGCTAGTGGTTAGATGATGATCTGGGGCTTCAGAGAACTAGCTTTGGAGCCTCTCACGGAGGTGCTCATACTCACCTTGGTTTGGTACCAAGATTCAGCCTCGGCCCGGCTGCGGTTGGCGATGTCCTCGTACTGCGCTTTGACCTCGGCGATGATGCTGTCCAGGTCCAGGCTGCGGTTGTTGTCCATGGAGAGGACCACAGATGTATCGCTGATGTGGGTCTGGATCTGGGACAGCTCCTGCAGAGCCAGTAAACTCAGTGTGAACCCAGCATAAAGAAGAAGGGGTCCTGAAATCAGGCGGTTGACCACCCATCTAAGCCAGGAATCCCTTCCTTGGCATCCCTGGCAGGGATTCTTCCAGTTCTCATGCCAGCCATTTAGGGGCTCCCATGCCAAACCCTGAGGAGACTGAGTCACAGATCAGTGTGATGGGAGTGTGTCCCCAGCGTCCCTTCTCAAAGCTCCCCTCTGTGTTTTTACCCTGAGTGTGGAAGGAAGGTAAATGTTCTCTGAATCCAAATTATATCAAGTTGAATATGAAATATGTGATTCATATGCCAGCATTAAAGTTTTCTTCAGGGTGATTTTTAGGACCCTGCTGCCCCAGCACAGTGTGACTTCATCACCCCCTACCCCTCGTCCTCTTCCACAGACCCAGGTCTCTGCCTCAGAGTGGCAGTGCCCAGAATGAGACATCTTCAAAGGCCAAGAAGCACCTGACTAATGAACTGAGAGGCAGCTTGCTTTTTTGAACTTTCCTGAGAGGGGGAAGGGAGAGATGGGTCTTGAGTCTTTGGGAATGTTACCCAATAGCCTGGGATTTGGAACCAGCACTCCCTCCTTGCTACCCTCCAGAACACTTGTAGGCTCTTACTGCCTCAAAGAGCATCCGGAAGAAGTGGATCTCATCAGTCAGACAGTTGACCTTGGACTCCAGCTCCACCTTGTTCATGTAGGAGGCATCCACGTCCTGGAATGATAGCACAGGATGCCCCTCTGAGACCCTGGCCCCAGGCAGCATGTCCAAAAGAATCTGGGCAGACTCCTTCCCAGCCCTTCTAGATTAGATCTGAGCAACTCTGGGGTTTGGAATTGGGGATGGGTGATTGCTGGGAACTGCTGGCTTGAGTTCCCTGGGCTAACAGAAACCCAAACAGGGTCACTGAGGCCATAAATGTGAAGGGAGCGTTTTGGCAGGTTTGATTTTTCTAGCTAGTCTCAAGGTTGCTGTCCCTGTTTTTGGGTGGCCCAAGGGTGGGTCATCTCACACTTCAAGATTCAGTTTTGAATCTTCTACTTTGGGAGACGTTTCCACCCACCTTCTTCAGAGACACAAACTCATTCTCGGCGGCCGTGCGCTTGTTAATTTCATCGTCATACCTGTAAGCGCAGAGAGGGGGCATGTCATTGAGCAAGGGCTTGATTGAACCTTAGCAAGAGTTAAGACACCTCAAATCCTCCCCAGCTCTTCTGCTGACCTGCGTGTGACTTTGGGTGATTCACCTAACCACTATTCCTTCCTCTATAAAAGGGGAATAATTTCTTCCGCCAGATTTTTTTTTTCTTTTTTCTTTTGTAAGACTAGAAGGTGAGCCTGGAGCTGATGGGAAGAGAAAGAAGTACTTGGGCAACTCCATCTTCTTAGAGATGCATACCTCCAATCTTTAAAAACTTTTGCTGCCTCAGGTGCCTGCTGGACCATGGGGGTAGACTGTGTCTGTTTAGGACGCTGTTCCAGTTAATTTTGATATGTTTTTGCTAAACCTCAGGGCAACCATTTAAATAGTGTGCTTTCAGTAAGCAGGTGTTGCTCTAACTCAGAAACTCAGGGCGAGCCGGCTAAGGGATCGGCGAGGACCATCCTTTCTGTTGGATACCTCACGTTCTGCAGCCTGGATGACAGCCAGTCAAATTTGCCTCCTCAAGGAGGATCAGACTGCCTGGTTTATACTCTCAGGTGCATCTCAGAAATGTAAGCATCTCAGTAACAGAACTCATGGCCAATGGAGTTAAATAATATGCTAACTGTAAACTAACACATTGCTTTGCAGAGCAGCAATGTTTTGTTAGATGACGCAGATATCCCTTCTCGGTCATGCAGAGTTAAGAATGGGCTTCTTGTTAATAGTGATGCATGAGATGAGAGTCCCCTTGTTATCCCACACCATGCTGTCTTCATCTCATGGGATAATGACGGCAAGTTCCAAACCTCCCTGACATGGGCATTTCCTCCTTTGCACCCCTCTGGTCCTAACGAAGAGGGATCCTGGGATGACTGAATGTGACCAGAAGGGACTCACACTCACCTGACTTTGAAATCTTCCACGACATCCTGCATGCTCCTCAGCTCAGCATCCAGCCTGCCCCTCTCAGTGGTGATGCTGTCCACCTGCCGCCGGAGGTCGTTGATGTAGGCCTCAAAGAAAGGCTCCAGGTTCTGCCTCATGGTCTTGGAGCCCTGCTCCTGCAGGAGGCTCCACTTGGTCTCCAAGACCTTGTTCTGCTGCTCCAGGAACCGCACCTGGATGGGGAAGGAAGAGAAGAAAGTCTTGAGAAACCGGGGAGGCAGAGCCAGCCATTCCCAAGTAAGATGGGAGAGAAGAAAAGTACGCTTTTCATCTGATACTGATCTGCCAATGATGTAATTGCCAACTCCAAGTCAAAGTGGGAAAGCCCTCGAGGTTCCCCTGATGTTCTCTGGGGCTCCATAGAGCTAGTGCAGTGGGGCTTGGAGGCCTTGATAGGGAGCCTCCATCCCTGGATGAGCATGTCTACACAGTCTGCTCTGGGTTAGGTTGGTTTGCCCAGTGGACTCAACAACTCCACTCCTCTCTTGGTGTTGACTGAACCAGCCAGCAAGGGTCCCCAGGAGGATGAGGGGAAATTCCCACAAGTCCTGTGGGGCAGGCTGCCCCTACCCCCGCAAATGCCTCTGCCCTCAGGAGATGTTTGTTGAGCGGATGCGCTTTTTCCACAGGAATGTTGGACCATCGGGACTCCAAGAGTTCCAGCCACCCCACCCCCATGGACCAGATGCAGCCCCCAGCTCACCTTGTCGATGAAGGAGGCGAACTTGTTGTTGAGGGTCTTGATCTGTTCACGCTCCTCTTTCCGCACCCGCTGGATGGTTGGGTCGATTTCCAGGTTCAGAGGCATGAGGAGACTCTGGTTGACAGTGACCTCTTGGATGCCTCCAGAGGGGCAGACGGAGAAGCCAGGGCCCCCACAGCCAAATCCACCGCCCACCCTGAACCCACCGCTTGCTCGGCCACCAAAGCCACTTCGGAAGCTGCTGCCACACCCACCAATGGAGACCCGCTTTGTCCCCCCAAGGTTATAGAGGCTGCGACTCCCAAAGCCAGCCCTCGCGCCGCTGGTCCTTCCCAGCCCCCCACTGGTCCCCGGGGAGCGGGCCACAGAGACAGAGCTGAAGCGGGCACGCCCGGTGGCTGGGATGGTGGCCGAGCCTGTGCTGAAGCTCCTGCGGCTGCTGGCCTGGAAGGTGATGGAGGACTGCCTGGACATGGTGGCTGCGAAAGGTTGGCGAGGAGGGCTCCTGATGCCGGTTCGTGTTGAGTGGGAGAGTGAAGACAGGGCAGCTGGGGAGCCCCCTGGGCTTTTATGGGCCTCCAGAAGGGGCGGGGCATGCTCGTGCAGGCCTCTGATGGCATCCCCTCGGCGTCTGCCAGCCCTGAACCCACACTCAGCTCCCCTCTGGAAGTGGTGTAAAAGCCTCTGGTTGGTTCCCTGGCATCCCTCCCCCACGTGGAAATGCTTTTCCAGTCACAACTTGATCAGCAGATGAATGAGAGGCACATTAATTGCTGGCAGTCATGTCCTAGTTACACATCTTGTAATGGACTCAGAAAACACTGCCTCATTTCTAAACCGCTTTCTTAGGCCTGGGACCAGCTCCCTCCTGTGCAAACACCTTGTGTCAACCCCAGTGACTGCGGCTCACTCTCCCTGTCCCTTCCTGTTCCTTAGGTGCGCATCTTACCCCCGAGCACTTTCCCAGCAATTATTCCACATTCCTCCCACCACCCCTCCACCGAACCCACCCCCTCCTGCCCAACCTGTCCCTCTGGATCTTGAAAATCCTGCTCAATACCCATCTGTCTTAGGAATCCACTCTGTTTTGATTGCCCCTTTATTTTATTCGGAAGCAGCCATCTCTATTGTGTGGGTCACACATGACATTCTGGGTGTGTTTGTGCCCACGCATATGTCCTGTCTACTCCAGTACAGCGTGACTATCAAGGCCAGGCCCCCTGCTCACGTGGGGAAAAGTCGTGAGAGTGGGAAGATGAGCTTGTGTTTTTTTTTTTTTTAATTTTTAAATAATTTTTTGGGGTGGTAATAGGTTTATTTATTTTTGGAGGAGGTACTGGGGTTAAGATCGAACCCAGGACCTCATGCATACTAAGCAAGTGCTCTGCCACTTGAGCTATACCCTCCCCCTGGGAAGATGGGTTGGAATCCCAGTCCTGTTGCTTCCTAGTGGTGAACCACGAGCCCAGTCATGAAAGTTCTCTGGGCCTCGATTTGGGTGTCTGGAAAGTGGGGTTTGCGATGACTGCTCGAGTGGGCAAACAAATTTTGCAATGCAGAGGATGCATAAATGCCGAGCCAAATGTTTGTTGAGTCTTCTCTCCTGATACCATCCCGCGTGTGTACAGGATGCACCAGCAGGGTGTCCGTCCTGCAGCAAGTCCTGTGCGGATTTGGAAGAAGCACAATACACATCCTTTTTCTTTCATAACAGGCTCCTGGTCCTGTTGGGAAAACAAAATAGAAGCACTCTGAATAACTTATGAAAAGGTGGTACACGGTAAAGCACTGCCTTCTGGCTCTGTTCGAGGCTGCCTTGTTCCAGAATCTGCCTGACCAGCCCCTCCTCCTGTTGATGGCCAGGGATTCCAACCCTTCCATCATCCATCAAAAGAGCTCCAGTGTCTGCACTGAGTAGAGGACTTGTTCTTTGTTGCCCTGTTAGTCCTGTTGACCATGCCTTCCAGCCCCCCATCAGTCTAAGCTGATAAGGCATCTCCAAGGCTCCTCACTCCCTTTCTTCTGCATCTCACCTCCCCGACCCCACCACAGGGGCGGGGGAGAGTCAGACAGAGAAATTGTTAGATCTTCTTTGATCTTGCTAATTTCTATTTTAAAATTGACATTTAGTTGATTTATAATGTTGTGTTAGTTTCTAGTGTACAACATAGTGATTCAGTTGTACGTACATACATATATATATATATATTCTTTTTCATTGTAGGTTATTACAAAATATTAAATATAGTTTTCCTGTGCTATACAGAAGGACATTGTTCTTTATCTATTTTACACATAGTAGTTTGTATCTGCTAATCCCAAACTCCTAATTTACCCCTCCCCTTTGGGAACCATAGTTTGTTTTCTATGTCTGTTAAGTCTGTTTCTGTTTTGTAAATAAGCTCATTTGCTTCAATTTTTCAGGTTACACATATAAGTGTTATCATACTGTATTTATCTTTGTCACTTAGTATGATAATCTCTAGGTCCATCCATGTTGCCGCAAATAGCATTATTTCATTCTTTTTTATGGCTGAGTAGTATTCTATATCACATCTTCTTTATCTAGTCATCTGTTGATGGACATTTAGGTTGCTTCCTTGTCTTGGCTACTGTAAATAGTGCTGCTATGAATATTGGGGTTCAGGTGTCTTTTTGAGTTAAGAGTTTTCTCTGGATATATGCCCAGGAGTGGGATTGCTGGATCATAGGGTTAAGTCAATTTTTAGTTTTTAAAGGAATCTCCATACTGTTTTCCATAGTGACTGCACCAAACTACATTCCCACCAACAGTGTAGGAGGGTTCCCTCTTCTCTGAACCCTCTCCTTTGCTGCCTTCTTGCTTCCTGCAGTGGGTTTGAAGAATGGGAGAGTGAGAGAGGAGCTGAAATGGATTCAGTCTCTGTTTTGTGGATGAGGAAACTGAGTCCCTGAATGGTAAGTGAAGCTGACCATCATTGCCAAGCTAGAGAGAAGCAGAACTCGATCCCGGGGTCTCTCCATACAGGTGTCCTTTTGCAGGGACAACTGATGGGTTGGCAGCGGCTCACCTGCCTGGAATGGCAGCTTAGCCCTTGGAGCGGCATTCTCTGTTCTCTGGACTATTTCCTCCTTGGGACTGAGGCCAGGGGGTGGGCCTCTTCTCCATTGAGAGATTGTTTGAGAGTCTCAGTTTCCACAGGGAACCCGTGAATCATCGCTTTTGTTGATACAGGCCAGGAGGAGCACAGGAGTTCTCTCACCTGGTTGCCAATGTGTCCAGGTCCTCCCTGGGGTGGTGCGTGCGTCTGAGGTGGAAAGAATCATTGTCTTTGTTTTCTGTGCTCATGGCATGATAATTCTCCCAGAAGAGGGGACACTTGTTTCCTGAACCGTGCTGAATAAACTCTTCAGAGCTCTCTGTGGAACAAGAGCTGGGGGAGAGTTGAGGCTGGGAGTGCCTGAGCTGGCGTGTCCACGGGAATGGGGGCCCCCGAGCTCCCCGTGTGGAAGCTGCTCCAGGCTGCCTTCCCTCCTGGGTCACGCCTTTCTTTCACAAGCCCTCTCCTGGGAGCCCCATTCCAGGCACCAGCATCTCGTCTCATTTCCACTTATTCCCCTCAGCCCTCACCTCTTGGTTGAGGCTGCCCACTTCCTTCCTTCCCTCCTTCCTCTCTCTAAAATTTCCACCTGGACTCCTCCTTCCAAAGGCAAATGGTCTTACTTGCTGACTTTGCTGAAGCAGATAGAAATAGTTAAGTCTTACCTCTCTTCCTCCTTCACTTCCTCTTCTATGACCTTTGACCTTTGTGGTGACCTTTACCCTGGTGGATGATGTCTCCATGAATGCCTAGGACACCCTGGCCTCTCCAACAGCCTTTAAAACCCCCAAACTGGGGAGTGGGTAAATCTCAATAGTAGAGCATGTGCTTAGCATGCAGGAGGTCCTGGGTTCAATCTCCAATACCTCCATTAAAAAAAAATAATAATTAATTAAATAAACCTAACCCCCCCACACCCCAAAATAAATAATTAAAAAAAAAAACAAAACTTAGAGACTGTGAACACCCTTGCTTTCCTTCCTGCCAATGAGGTTTTTTGTTTTGATTTTAACCTCCTTTAGAATTCTGCTTTGAACTCTCCCCTGAGAAGCCTTCTCAAATAAATTGTGCCGAGGACCTTCACCCTTGTTCCCTGAGCAGGCCTGTGCTTGGCTTGCACATTGGCATCCTTTCCCACCTGTTTGGCTTCCTGATGGTCAGGGGTCACCTCTGAGGGTTGGGGTGAGTCCTTTCCCCTGCCCTGCCTCCTCACACCTACATAGGGTGGGAGAATTCACCCAGCACAGGCAGTCTAACTTCAGGAAGAGCCTTATTAACGCATCCCTCTTTGTTCTCCAAATCTCCTGAGTCTCTCCAACCCTGTATTGTTGCGTTTGTCTGGGAGGAGTCTTCTTGAGGTTTGAGGTGTGGTGGATTCCAAAGCCTGGTATGCGCTCTGGTGACCAAGGCTGGGAAGGCCAAACTCCTCCATTTCCCCGTTCCGGGCACCTTCTGCTTAGGATGGCCTCTCCCATCTCAGAGGGACCCTGAGGCCCTTGGCTTTGGTGGATTTCAAGGCTACTGGGCCAGGGTGGTAACCAGGGCTTGAGGTTGGGGAGGAGGGGAGGATGGCCTGGAGACCTACCTTCTAAGTGTGTGGGACGCACCAAGGAGCTTTCCAACCAGGCTGGGGCCAGAGGAGGGCAGGGTGGAGGGGGCACAGGGGATCAGGTCATCCCCTAGAGCAGGCTGGCCTAATGCACAGAGCCAGGGTCCCTGGGCACAGCATCTGAGGACCCAGGCCCCCTCCCCTCACCCCCAATCCTTCAATATGCTAGATCCCTCCTCGACTGCCCCCTCCTACTGTCTCGGAGAGTCCTGCCCGTAGCTAATACCTACTAGCACCTTCTATATGCCTCCCTGTTCCAGCCACAGCAGATACAGTAGTGAGCAAAGCAGACCAACCCCTTCCCTCCTGGAGCTTACACTGAGAGAGAAAGGAGGCTGAGGTCGTTGGTAGATACAGTCACAACCTGGGTCTCCCAGCTTACAACTCCCAGGGGCTGAGTGTAGAGAAGGTAATTCTGTTGTGATGGCACCTGAGATATCCCACCAGAAACACTCTTCAACCTTGACCATTCATGCCAGGGCAGCCGACTTGGTGTCTCTAACAGGCACCACCCAGCCTGCCTCTACAGGGGTCAGACCCTCCACCTCACAGCCCCCTCTGCTCCCACATCCAGTGCCAACAATTCCTCTTTCAACGTGCCAGTTGACCTCAAGTAACCACCAAGATTGAGGACTTGGGACGTGCACTGGCATGTAGCAGCCCTCACCTGGGCTGCTCCCTTCCACTGAAACCTGGCCTCTCACTTGGGCCCAGATTCAATGGGCGAGTGCAGAGCCTGGGACAGGTGGGCGGGAAGCCCTCAAGTCCCCTTCGTCAATTTTAGCAGCAAAGTGAGATGCTCTTTCCATTCAAATGTGTGCTTAACAGAAGCAAGATGGAGCAGCCCCTGTCCTCCACGATCAGGAGTTTGAGATACACCTGATGGATGTGGACGCATGAAGCACACAGACACACGGACACACACATCTTAAGAACATTCACAAAACGATCATCTACATGTGAATGTGGTGCCGACTGGGTGTGTCTGGATGGAGAGGTGAAGCGAAGGAACAGAGTCAATCTTTAGAGCTGAAGGAGCCTCAGAGAGGAAGAAACCCAGAGCAGGAACCACGTGGCCATTGGAAGCCCAGTCGGAGCTCCCAACCGCTCTGACACCTCATTTGCTCTGAGCCCCACTCACATCATTAGAGCCTGCTGAGAAAAGCCCCTGTCGCCTGGGAAGCACAGATGGGGTTCTTCCCGGAGGGAGGGGGTGGGACGATGCCAGTGTCTCGAGGGCCCTCACAGTGTGCCCCCACAGTAAGCAACTGGAAGCATCTGGTGTGTCTTGGCCATCAACCTCTGGCCACTTTAATGACCTCCCTTGTCCCCAGAAGTGGGGCACTTCACCAAGTCCCTCTGGTTGGTGCTGCTGAACAGGACCATTGCTGGGAGAGGAGAGTTGGGGAGGAATGGGACGCCGGGGTGGCTCTTCCTGGACCGTCTGGGAACAGAGAAACACAATACCTAGAAACCCCGGCGACGTAAACATGGCAAGTCGCCACAGCCTGTGGGCGCCGGCTGGGTGGGCCGGGCGATACTCGAGCACCAGGGAGGCTCTTTATGCCATCCCATTGGCTCGTTCCTGGGCTCAGGGGCTGCTGCAGAGGGTGAGAGTGTGTGTCATCAGCTGGGAAGCAGCAGCCGGAAGTGTCAGCCTCACCCCCGTGCTGGGCGTGCCCTGCCTCAGTGTCTCATGAATGTGGACATCGTGGAAAGGTTTTCCTCCCTCCTGCTTTCTAATCTCATTCTCTCAGCCCCAGTTACTCTGACCTGAGCCTTCAGGCAAGATGCATTTGTTCATTTCTTCTTTCAGCCAATGTCTGTGGGACTTACAATGCGCTAGTCCCTGGGATAGTGAAGGGGGCCCCGTCACCACCCCTATATCCAGGAAATGGGCCATGATGATACAATGTCACCGAACGTATAGAAGTAGGCATGGGACTGGCACCTGGAGCTGTGACACACCCGCCGGGTGTCCAGGAGGCCAGGCTGTGACCTTGGGTCTGGACCCCAGGTGCTTGCTCTTTGCCTCAGCTCCAGAAAAGTTCACGAAGTGCACGTTACAGATGTCCCTTTTTTGGGGATGAGGAGAGTGAGGCCCAGAGTCCCATGAGAAGTTGAGAGTAAAGCTGGAACTTGGACTCTTGTCCCCTGTCCCCTAGCACAGGGCTGGTGCCCATACCAACCCAATCCCTGCTAGGTAACAGGCAGCTGCTCTGCACCATGTCCACCCCCGGGGGCTTGCTGGGCTGTTAGGAAGATCAAACGGATATATATGAGACACTAAGTCATATAAAGTGGCATAAAACTGAATTTTAAAATGTGAAATTCAGACAGTGAGCAGCATGACTGATCCCAGGATGGCTGCTGAGGGCTGCAGACGAACCTCCAAGGGCCACCGTTCAGGCTCACGCAAGAGGACGCAGCCTCCTGAGCATGGGAGGAGAGGCGGGGGAGCCGGCGTGGTTTGCCATTTCTCACTGATATATCACAGAGTGACTCCGTCCACAGAGCCTTGAGATGGGATTGTGCTGATCTGCTGAATGCACACCCACCTTGTCTGTAAAGCTGCGTTCCTGTCTGAGACATCTCGGTAATGCACTGTTTACCTGGGTATTTCCACTGGGGGGATCTTCTGGGTGTGGGGCTATGTTTTCCACTATCCTCTGGAGGGCTGGGCCCCTGGGGCATCCAGCTTTGGTCTCGGAGTCCCTGCCTCTTTCTGGACTGTCTGACACCCTGCTGACCTGCAGGTACCGAGTGAGCACACACTGATGATGAGGATGGTGACAATGACCATGGTGTTGGGAAACCGAGAGCCATTAAGCTGGGAGCAATTGACTCAAGGTAACTAGAGAACAGGTAGCTCTCGGTGCTTTGCTTTAAGAAGGTAAATATTCAAAAGCCCAGACACACAGGCATGAAAAATTAAGACCCATGACTCATTATTGCAAAAGAATTCACCTCTTGGAAGGATTCAGCAGACGACTCTTCCAGTTGGCCAGCTCTCCTTATCACCTGCAGTGTGATTGACTGACACACAGCCTCCCAGGAGGGCTTCCAGGAAAAAGCCCTCTGCAAAACCAGGTCTATGTCTGGAATCTGATGGGAAGAAATAGTTTCCACAGAAGGGACCAGCGCCATGTCTGTGATGCAGGTTACAGCGAGCGGCCAGAGCACTGCTCCCACCTCCCTTCCAGGAAAAGGGCTGAAATGGTATATGACCCTGCATCAGGGCTCTCTGTGTGATTAACCCCCATGGATATTCTGAATATGCTCCCATCTGGCCAATGAGAGACACTAATTCCTTTTAAAGGAATGCTTCAAAGTGCTTTCCATTTGCCCCAAGCACTGGTTTATTAAGCAAGAGTCCACCAACCTGGAATGAGCCCAGGTTGAACAAATGAAAATGACAAGCGAATTGGGAAATGGAAGGTGTGTGGAGAGGTGAACGGCATTATGCTCGGAGGCCGATCTGTAGCCACCAGGGAAAACCCTTAAACCTCAGCAAGGAGAATTCAACTCAGTATCAAAGGGTTCTTATGGACTAATGTTAAACGGGAAAAATCCTCTCTCCAGAGAAGCTGTGACATTTCTGGAGATTCTTTCTGGAATGATTTAGAGGGTATGACTCTGCAATGAATGGAGATCTTTTTGTTGGTTTTGTTTTGTTTCGTTTTCCTGGAGCATGTGATGTCTCCATGAGATAAGCACCTCTACGCTCTATCTTGATAAGTTTATTTAGGTATCTATATTCTCTGCATTTAGTTCTAAAATGTGGTTGCCCTACATCTTTTAAAATTTCCCTTCACTTGCAGGCATTGACACTCGCTCAGCCTCTCTGAAGTTGGACCTGCTGTTGCTCACCTACCTTCATACTTGGCACACATCACCTTTGCCTCCATTTACGTGGGATGTGTGTGTGTCTGTGTGTGTGTGTTTATGGGTGTAGTTCTGACTCTGCCAGGTGAGAGAGATTTTTTCCAAGAGTAGGCACATAATTCAGTTGAATTCAATCAGTGCTAAACAAAGCATCTACCTACCTTTAAATTACCTGCAGTGTCCAGAAGGTAGCTATGCCGCAGGTGACTTTTCACTGCATTGCAGAGTGACTTTGCTGGGTTGCTGTGACACAGGGTATATGTGAGCATATAATGAGGTTTGGAAAACATGCTTTGAGACGAGTGTCATACAGGCTAAAGAAGGTCACATCCCACTCGTCACTCCCTTATGACCAAGGAATAAGCGAGAAGTCAGACTAGGAAAAATAAGGCTGCAGAGACTGATAAGGGCTCTCAGGAGGAGGGAAGACACAATAAAGCTTGGGTGGAGTCCAGGCTGGAGGAGGAGAGAGCAGGATGCTGTGCCAAGTTGGGCAGAGGCAGTCACTCCTCTTCCTCCTAGTGTGGGCTGGATTCTCAAGCTCAAGGGCAACACCGCTTGGCGTTTGCCCTTGGTGCTGGGTATGTCACCAGCTGATGTCATGATCCAGCAGATGCCCATTTGAGGTGAGGAACCCACTCCTGTGTCTGCTCTTAGCACCCCAGCCCAATGGCATCTCCACCAGAGGGCAAGCAAGCCAGGAAGGGCTGCAGCAGTGGGGGATGCCAGGTCACAGTCCCTCCTTGTCCACACCTGCACCTCTCCACATGGTCAGAGAGGGAGGTGATGGAGCCAAGAGTCCGTGGGCGAGTTGGCACCTCCCTAGACCTGGGAAGAGTGCAGATTATGAAAGGAGGCAGATCAGTCCTTGGATCTTGGCTCTGCCTCTTTCTTGTCACTGAATCATAGCTGGGATAAAGTTTAGCAGGGTGGTTGGCTACATAAATCAGAAACTCTCACGCACTACCTTTCAGTGATTAGAAAATATGTAGAATCTTTAAAAAAAGAAAGAAAAAAAAAGGACACTGTTAACTCCTATAAAACAGAAGCAGACTCACAGACATAGTAAAACAATCTCATGGTTACTGGGAAAAGGGGGTGGGAAGGGATAAATTTGGGAGTTTGAGATTTACAAATGTTAGCCACTATATATAAAAACAGATTTTTAAAAAGTTTCTTCTATATAGTACAGGGAACTATGTTCAATATCTTGTAATAACCTTTAATGGAAAAGAATAAGAAAACAAATATATGTGTATATATGCATGACTGGGACATTGTGCTGTACACCAGAAATTGACACGTTCTAACTGGTTGTACTTCAATTTAAAAAAAATATGACAGAAAGAAAGGGTTCTAATTCACAAGGCAAAGACCATTAAGATACCTAGGGAAACCAAATAGCAACAGCAGCCACAAAACAAAATGCACGAGGATAACCAGAAGACATTGAAAACAAGCAACAAGTAGAAATCGCTGTATCAGAAACCGTCAAGGAATGGAAAGCCTTAGTAATGACAGCAGTGTGATCACACAAAGAGCTGAATGGAACAGAAGAGAAATTGTGTGAATTTCAGCATGTAATTAAAGTCGTATTTCAGTGGGGGCAAATGAGGATATATTGTATGGAGCAAAAAGGTACAAAAGGTAAAATCACATTTACCCAAACTCCCACTTCTCAGAATCAATCACTAATATTTTGACTTATGTATTTGCTGTCACCCTTTTCTTCACATTAACATCCTTTAATAAATCACACACATAATCAACAGTCTATGGCTCAAGTTCTGGCCAAAATGGCCAGCTGGCTGTATTGCTGTCTCCTTCCCCCAGGATCAAGCCTGAGAAATTGTAGAAACGCACGGAAGCCATGGATATTAGGAATCACTGATGATGACACGGAACTGCAAGAACCCCCAGAGGAGCCCAGGGCTGTGTAGGGGCAGGGAGTAGCTGTAGCCTGGGGCTGTGCCTCAGGTAGCAGGGAGGGGCTGGCGTGGAGGGAAAGATCTTAGGTTTGTCCTTGCCTGTAGTCTGCCCCTTCACAATAGAAGTTCGGAGCGGCAGCCCAGCCAGCAGTGCCCTTGTCTGTAATTTAATGCCAGTAGTTCAGATATGTCTGTAGTTCATAGGTCGGATTGCCCTAGTTAACAAATAGAAATATAAGCTGTGCAGTTCAATTTTAAATTCAGATAAACAACAATTTCTTTTTGTATAGGTGGGTTCCATAAAATATTTGGGACTTACTTAGGCAAAAATATTTTTGCTGTTTATGTGAAATTCAAATTTAATTAGGCATCCTCTGTTTTGTCAGGTGGCCCTATTCACAGGCGACTGACATAGTAACGCCTGCTGGGACTGTCAGGCTGCTGGCATGTAGTTGGCCTCCACAGAACTGGGGAATCATCCGGCCCTCACTCCAGGGTAGGGAGGGAGGCCTATAAGTCACCTACTGTCATGGAGTTTCTCACATGGGGAGGGAGAACCAGAGTCTGAGCCTGGCTCACTGGGCAGTTTCCCTATCAGCTTTTGGGATTTTGTACAGCCTGGCAGTTCCTAAACTCTGCTTCCATCATGCCCTTGATGTCAAACCCTACAGCTGTGTGATAGCAGGGTAGGAAGGTCACCAAACCTCAGAGGTCTCCTCCATCCCTGAAGCTTCTGTCTAGTGACCTGCTCTAGCCCACTTGTGGACAACCGTGGAATAAGGCTAGACTGCAACTTGATTCGTAACCGGGGCAGAGGGTCTCTACCGTAGCTTCACATTAGCAAAAAGTATTATAACTGAATTGAGTGTTGTTGGTCTTATGGATTTTTTCCTTGCTTTGTGCTATCAGGACAGGACCTGATATGGAAAGCCTGAGGAACCAGATTCTAGAATAAGCTTGGGTAAACATGGCTAAAAATGTAGAGAGTCTGTTTCTGCCTAAAAGTCAAAATTATAACCCTGACACTGATATCTGGGAAAAATATAATGAACCTCTAACATCTGTTTTGCTTGTCAAAATTTGTATAAAAATTTACACTGAAAATGGTATTTGGCTATCTCATCACAAAAGGAGAATATTTTCACCCAGGACCACCTCCATGCTAATCTGAGTGTCATCTGTCAACATGGACTATCTTTCAGTCTCATCTTTTGCCAATGGCACTTCAAAACAGAATCTCTAAACAACACTGTTCGGAGGTTTTATTAATTTATCTCATTGACTTTTTTGACAGCTTCATTTTGTTTCAAAATTATGGAATATAATTTACAGATGGTACAATCCACTGTTTTTAGGAATACAGTTTTATGAATTTTTACCAGCATTTGTCAAGAGGAGTTCCTCAGTGGTACCCAACTATCTTGGGGTAAAAGGATATCCATTCCAACTCATTTAGTACTGCGTGGCTTTAACTCCATCCCCCAGGATCTGGGGATGTTCCTATCCGTACCAATTGGTTGGACTGATACATCTCAGATGTATCAAAGCAACAGTTTTGTGGCAAAAATCTGTATTATCATAGAGCAGAATCAAGCATTTTGCCTTCCTGCCAAATGGCCTCTGTTCTGTGGGATCAGTACTGTGGTTTCCCAGTGGTGGGTCGGGGCTGTGGAGGGGGGATCTCTGAGGGAGTCTCAGAGATCAGGGTGGGGATCAAGCCACCAAATGATGGAGGTAGAAAAACAAAACCCCTCGGTTATCAGATCATACTGACCCAGCTTCCAGGACCCTGGCTTCCCTTTCTTTCCCAATGCTTTTTCAAGGACTCCATTTTGAGAAATAGCCCCAAGGAGCAGAGGGCTGAATGCTTGCTGGTAGTCATCCACCCACAGGATAACTGAGTATCGCATGCTGTTGACCGACAGAGTTGAGTGTGAAGCCGGGTAGGCTGTCAGTGGGGCTGAGAGGTAGTTCTCCAAAGATGAGAATCAGTGCGTGGGATGAGAAAATTTCAGAACCAGCACGTGATCAGCAGTACAAACTGACACAGAATCTTTATATTAGAAATCTGCTTTATTCAACACAACAAAAGAAAGCAAATAGAGCAGGGAAATAAATGCACATGAGAGGGTAGTGTCAGTACTGATTTGGGACACTGCTGGGGAGGATAACTTACTCACTCTATGGCGAACTCCTGAGTCTTAGCGATAATGGGCCGGACAGTGAAAATTAAAGGGAAGATTCCCTATTCTATTAGCATGATTCAGACTGAGCTTCAGTTTTCAGGAAGGGCAAAGTCATCTTCTTCCCAGAATCGTGGCAGACTGATATAACTGATAAAAAGTTGGGAACAGCAAAAGGGATCTACACATCTTGAGATGCTGATTGTTGATCTTCGGATGGTGAGTAATGGAAGCTCCGGTGAAGCCAGCAGGGACAGAGGATGTGAGGATTTAGCAACTTCAGCTCTAACTCACAGACCAAGAGAAGCTGGAGGTAAGAGAGAAGCAGCAACCTGAGGAGAGGGGATGCAGCTGGACAAGGGGACTGAGACAATGTTGGACCAAGCACCAACAGGAAGACTTCAGTGCTTGTAGCTCTTCCTGCTGGAGGAGGAGGTGGCTGTGTACTTAATGGTGAAACTGCTGCCCCTGGTGGAGCTGAGGCCACTTCCTAAGGCTCTGCCATTCCTGGAACTGAAGCCACCTGCAAGGCTGTGACTGTTGCTGCTGCGGGAGTAGCCACTGCCGACACCGCTGGCACCGCTGGCACCGCCATAGCCACCGGAGACGGTGGGCTGCACGTGGCGGTGGTTTATCTCAGATCGGTCTCCAGATCCTGTGGTTGAGCTCAGCAGTCTCTTGCTTGGTGGTATACAGGTCATCCTTTTGTCTGTCTACCTTGACCTGCAGATCCTTATACTGCAGTCCAGAAGGATAGAGAAGCAGTGTGCACGGGGGGAGAGGCAGTGTGTGGGGGCTTCCATATATCCAGAATGCCTTTCAATTCCCAGACGTCTGATACCAAACGATGTTACATCTCCTCTGGAAAAAGTAGCTGGCACAAGATTGTTTGCTGCAGAACCATTGAATGGTTCAGTACCATCACCGAGCACCTAGTTTTTCAATAAACTAGTGATGTTCTTTCATGGTATCTATGGGATTCACAATCAGGAAGAGGTTGAAGGCAAAACTCAGTAGTGCAGTATCATTAAACTCCTTTTTTCTTTTCACTCAGTAGGCTTAATTGTAAATTCTTTCATTGTCTACAAGAACTGAGCAATGACGAATCTCCTATGAAATTATCCATTGTCTTTGTATTTCAGACTCCCCTCAAAAAGCTGCAGTAGGCTGGTGCAGGCGAGTGTAACCATTTGGGAAGGGCACAGAATTCCTCCCCTGTTGCTGGTGACTTCTCACCTTGCTCTGGTGTGAGGATCTGGCCTCAGCCTGCCTCATGTGAGCAATCTTCTCGTATAGGCCTTTGACCTCAGAAGTGATGCTGTCCAGGTCCAGGTTACGATTGTTGTCCGTGGAGAGGACCACAGAAATGTCTGAGCTACGGGACTGCATCTGAGAACACTCCTATAAGATATGGATTGTTAGTATGTCTGCTTCCAGTGATACATCTATGAGATCCAACTCCCCAATATTCTATCCACTCAGACTCTTAAGCAGAAAAATAAACAAATCAATGATCAGACAAGGTGAGATGCTCACCATCTCAAAGCAGGAATCTATCTGATCACCAAGGGTATTTATCTTGGTGGACAGTTTAGTCTCATCTGTGCAGCATCCACATCTTAGGAAAGGAGGAACAACTTGGAGTCAGCTGACCCCCACTCCCAACTTACCCAGTATCTTCTCCTCCCAGGTGTGGGCTTTTCCAGCCTTCAACAAAGGGACTGGGACATCAAGCATTGATCAGGTCACCTTCTGCAGGGTTACAGATGCATTCTGTGTGCTGCAGGCATATTGATTTCTCCTTTATATCTAGAAGGAAAGGATGAGGAGAGGTGCTTGAGCCAGTGAGTAAAGGATTTTGAAAGAGTTTTTCTTGACCCACAATTTTTTATTAATGGATAACTCTTGAATCAAACTATCAGTCCAAGGAGCCTGGGATGTGACTGCTCTCTCATCCTCTCCCCTAGGGTGTACTTGATAATGAAGTCCATTGCCCATATTTGTCATTCCAGTTCTTCTTAGGCAACAATTTATAATTTTAATGTCCACCAGAAATTTTTTCCTAAGCAATCATGCCCACAACTGGGCCTAGTCACTCAATAGACTTGAAGTGTGGGCTTCAGAAAACTGAGTTAATTTTTCTCCTGTAACTCACTTGTCCTTGAAATCCTCCACCAGACTTTGTGTGTGCCTGAGCTTCGAGTCCAGGTGGCCACTAAGGAAGAGAAGAGATTCCTTCTACCTCCTGAGGTTGTTGATGTACTGCTTAACTGTGGGCTCCAGGGTCAGCCTCATGGGCTCGGATCCCGCTCCTGCAGCAGGATCCACTAGGTGTCTTGCCAGACACAGAAAGAAAGGTGTCTGTATTGCTAGGTTTCCCAGCAGGCTGGGGTGGTGTCCATGGTGCTGGGCTACTAAGAGAATGTACAGAGACTTAGACTGGGGGGTGTGTTCCCATGATCTTTTTTCTTCTCCACCAGCAGATCTCACTGATGAAATTCCCCCACAGACCTTTGAGCTGTTCCTGCCCTGTAAGTTATTGTGCTTATCAGGGATTTTTCATTACTTCCTCTCTTTCTCTTGACAAGCAGAATCAAAAATGTAATTTAAAATTGTTTTTATCTGATATATTGTACAGAGCTTTATTTTTTCCAGAAGATTTCAGTAAAAGGGATGCCAAATGTTACATAATGATTAGATTCTAATCTGAACTCCCATTTAGTGTGTGTACTACTTCTAAGCATGTGCTTCTTCTAAAACATTTTTGATAGATGGTCATACTCTGTTTCTAGAATAAATTCTTTTTTAAAACAGATTTTAGATATTTGTACATCTCAAATGTTTCTTTTTCTCATAAGGATGAAAAATGGTTTTCTTTTCCTTTCCTTCTCTTTTCTTCCTTCCTTCCTTCCTTCCTTCCTTTCTTCCTTCCTTTCTTTTTTTCTTGTTGCTGGAAAGGTAGGCCAGTGCCTCAGAGCAGATTGTGATTGGCTTTTGTATCCCATTGTAGACCCTTCAGTGGTAAATGTTAACCCATTCCATTCTCTTATTTCCTTTTCTTTGCTCCAGGATTATCAAGAGTTGAGAGATCTTCCTAGACAAGAATAAGAGGCATTTAAGGGACTCAGTTGTCCTAAATGATTTCCATCACCTTCTGCCTGTGGTCCAAATGGAGCCAGTCCTGCATCCAAGTGGAGAGCTAGCCTGAGTCCCCTCCTTCCTGTCTCCCGCACCTCCCCCTAGTAGGGCATTTCTTGGTTTCCTAGTTTGGGGAGTCTGAAATCCTAGTGGAGGGCAGGTGCTCCTGGTTCACCTTGTCGATGAAGGAGGCAAACTTGTTGTTAAGGGTCTTGATCTGCTGCCGCTTCTCAGTTCTCACTCGCTGGATGGTGGGGTCGATTTCCAGAGTCAGAGGAGTGAGGAGACTCTGGTTGACGGTGACCTCTTGGATGCCTCCAGGGGAGCACACAGGGAAGCCAGCGCCCCCATAGCCACCAGCAAAGCCAGCTCCACCACCGAGCCCAGCTGCACCACCAAAACTGTATCCACTCCCAGCTCCACCTCCAAAGCCAAAGCCAAAGCCACCTCCGAATCTGCTGCCGTATCCGCCACTGATGGCAGAACTGCCCCCTTCGATGGAGATCCTCTTGGTGCCCCCCAGGCCATAGAGGCTGCGACTTGCCAAAGCCAGCTCCTCCACACACTCCAGCCAGGCCACCACCGCCCCTGGAGCGGGACACCGACACGCTGCTGAAGCCAGAGCGGCAGACCCCAGGGACTCGGGCTGAACCAGCACTGAAGCCCCGGCGGCTGGTGTTTTGGCTCCTCACGGTGGATCTGCAAGACATGGTTCTGAAAACGAGAAGGCTGAGGAAGATGTGAGAGGCTGGAGGGCAGAGCTGAGAGGAGTTAAAATATGAGATGAGCTTTCAGCAGCCATTGTGTAGGGAGAAATGTTCTGGGCTCAGTCCTGGAAGGTGAGCTTGCAGGTTAGGAAGAGCTGGGCTTCGGAAACAGTGAGATCATACCTAGCTTATTAGAAAAGATATAAAATATGAAGAATGCATTTTTGTCTTCCTTTAGCCAGGGAAAAATTCTCCTGCTTTTGATTTTTGATTGATTCAATACAATAAGATGATTCTCAAATCACTGAGGCTAGGAGTTAGACTCTGTCCCAAACACAGGTTCAATATATGTTACTTGTCTGTCAGAATGTACATGCCCATCACCAGATTTCACAACTAGTATCTCAAGGCCAGCTTTTCTTCATCCATAACTCCAATCTGATCTTTGGTAACAGCTGAGACCTTGCATATCTAAGAGCAATCTATTGCTTATGCCCTAAATGCAAGATCACCATTTTCCCAATGATGACAAACGTTAAATTTGCCTTGTTTTCTGGTTATGTAAAGTTTTGAACAGATATAACAGTATAAGAACAACATAATAGACTCTTATTTGTCTATTATGATGAATGCTAACCACCCAGATTTTGCAATTACTATCTCAAGACTGGCTTTATTTCATCCATAACTCCACCTACTTTCTTTATCCACCTTAAATTACTTGAAAGGAAATTCCAGAGGAAAGACCACATGACTTCATCAGTAAATAATTCAGCATTTATGTCTAAATGGTAGACTCTTTAGAAAATGACAAAAATTCTATTTTTATATCTAAAAAATTTAACAATAATTCTTTAACATCATGAAGTTTAGTGGACATCCAAATTTCCCTGTATTCTTAGTTATGTTTATAATTTGTTCAATTCAGAATACAAATAAAGTCCATACATGTTTATTCAGGTGCTGTGTTCTTCAAATAATATATCCTTTACATCATTTAACCCTTCATCTTTTTTTTTTTTTGGCAATTTATTTGTTAAATAAACTAGGTTAATTGTCCTGTAGAGTTTTTCACTCTTTGGGTTTTGTGATTGCATCCTCTCGTATCATTCCATATGTTACTCTCTCCTCTATTTTCCTATCTGGTACTTAAATCTGGAAGGGTAATAAGTTTATTTAATGTATTTAAGCTTTTCCAGAAGTAGATGTCATTGAAAGCATATAAGACTGAATATTGTTACACACACACACGCACATACACACACATTCACACACATACATATTGCAAAGAGGACGCACCATTTTGCATTTCCACCAGCAGTGTGTTAGTGTCCCAGTTGCCCCATGCCTTGGTATCCTCAATTATTCTGATGTTATCCATCCTAACAGCAATAGGATTGTATTTCTGTTCACCTATTTCTCACACCTCCCACACCCAACACCTCGGGCAACCACCAATCTGATCTCTGTATCTATGAGCTTAGTTTTTAAATTTTTGAAAACGTATTTGTTATTTTAGATTCCAAGTATAAGAGAGAGTATACAGCACTTGTCTTTCTCTGTCTGACTGGTTTCACTTAGCATGATGCCCTAGAGGCCCACCCATGTCACAATTGCCAAGATTTCATTCTTTATATCTTTATATTATAGTTATATATTTAAAATATGACTAAATAAGACATGTTTGTCTATCAAAATAAATCTCAGGGCAAATCCCCAGCCACCTAACTAAAGATATTTCTGCCCTTTGGAGGGCACCGTTTGTGTCTATGAGTGCGTGCGTGTGTGTGTGTGTGCGCGCGCGCGTGTGCGTGTGTGTGAATCTACTCTTTTCCTTTAGGTGTTTCAATTATGCTTGTGTTGAATCTTTACCTATATATCCTCTTGACTCTCCTTTAACTCGCAGTTAATTCCATCTATGACCCCTCAGTTCTCTTTTCTTGGTAATTTTTCATTTGCCCTTTTTTATGCATTCAGCATGTCTATTGCCCTTTGTACTGACATAAGTTTGGCCTTTATTTCTATAGTGGCTTTATTTTTCTCTCTGCCTCATATCTGACTTTTGTAAGTCATGTTTTATCTCTTATTGTCTCATAATATGTTTTTTCTTCTCTAATTTTACAGAGAGTTTATTTCATTAATTTTTGGCAATGTTTTATAGTGACTTTGTTCTGTTGAGTGACCTTGATCTGCCTTTTGTTTTCCCTGTTCATTTCATTTTTGAATGTGTGTTATCTTTTGTGGGTCCTGAAATGATTCCCTTCTGACCAATACTCACCTTTTTATTTTTTAACATTTTTTTTTATTGAGTTGTAGTCATTTTACAGTGTTGTGCCAAATTCCAGTGTAGAGCACAATTTTTCAGTTATACATGAACATACATATGTTCATTGTCACTTTCTTTCACTGTGAGCTACCACAAGATCCTGTAAATATTTCTCTGTGCTATACAGTATAATCTTGTTTATCTATTCTGCATATGCCTGTCAGCATCTACAAATTTTGAAATCCCAGTACTCGCCTTTGAATGAGGTGAACTCCTTGACTAGTCGTTTGCGTAAAGTATTCTGGGGAGTGAGCTGCTGATTTGTTATTCAATTCTACTTCACAGTTTCTAGAAACTTCATGACTAATGGGATCCTGCCTCAGGTCATATTCCCACTTCTGACTGTTGCATACAAGGGACTCTTGGATTTGCACCTAAGGACCTGTCTGTCACATTGATTTAGTTGTGCTAAATGAGTCAACAAATGCCCACATGCAGTGAGACCTCAGCAACCAGCTGCTCCTTTAGCTCGTGTTCAGCTACTGTTTTGATGAAGATTTCCTTGTATACCAGGATCTGAAACAAAACAAAATAAAAAAGCCAAATAACAAACTGAGAACAACCACCTCTCCTCGTATTTGCATATTGCCCTTGAGATGGGACAATCCATCACTTGCTCTGAATCTAGAAATCAGCATGAGGTGAATGCTTAAGACCTTCTCAAGACTTTTCTGGGCATGAGTCTTGCCTGGACCTAGGCACAATTTTCTAAATTTCTCATGCACACAGCTGCTTTTGAATGTCCTCATTCCCCAAAGATTCTCACTCCAGCTTAGTCTCTACAATGTAGGTAGTCAGAGGTCTAATGTATATCTTCTCCCGTAATCTCTTGCCCCAGGACTCTGTGGGTTTGTAGTCTGCCTTGTAGTTTTTATGAGCTGTCCCTGCTGCTTTTCCTGCCTGCATTTGGATTTATATGAAACAAAGGTGAGAACCTTGCATCATTTCTTCAGGAATCCCCCAGATGGGTTTGAAGAGACTTTCACAGTAATTTGCAAATAGTCTGCATCTGCTCTTTTTGGTTCAAGGTGTATGTGCTGGTGCGGGTGGAGCATGGGAGAAGGGAGCAAAGGGATTGGGACCGGAAACTGGAGGCTGGGAAGGAAGTTGGGAAAGAGTTCAGGAACAAGGCTACTGCCTGCTCAAGACCACAGCTGCACTACGTAGAAGGGAGGGCAAGTACTAGGAAAATTGTCACAGAGCTTTGCAGTAATTTTGAAGATGGATTTTCTTGATTGGACATTTGCTTGGTTGTTGTAAACTTTTGACTGTTTTCCAGAGCTCCTAAAAGTTTGCTCCAATAGCTTCTGGTTATTTTTTCCAAGTTTCTTGGGCAGGAGGAGAGCTTGGAGATTTCTAGGCTGCCATTTTGCTATCCGCACTCACACCGTAAGATTTGAATTAGATTAAACCATATATTTTGCAACCTGCTTTTTTGTTCATTGCTATATTCTATATATTTTTCCTGGTCAGTTACTTTCTTTTCATTATTTTTCATGGATATATAATAATATGGTTATTAAGTGGACTTAGATTTCAGAACCCACTAATCATATACCTGCCTTTGGGGAAGTTCTGGGCAGAGAGTGAGGAGTACAAACTGAGAGGCTGCCCACTCTGCTGGGGAACTCTTAAGAAGTGAGCATAGTAGGATACTGATACAACAGGATCCAGAAGCTCCCTCTCTAAATTATTGAATCCAATAAATTTTCTCTTGTGTAAGAGCCTGGAGGCAAGGGAGGTAATGATCACTTATGAGGAAACAGGGACTGGGGTGGCCAAAAGACAGCACAAGAAAATGATGAGCATGGTACCATATCCCAAGTTCTCATTACTCGTTCAGAAAACTCAAACCAGGTCTGGGCACACCAGAGAGGAGAGGAGTGTTTTCAATTTTTCCCTCCTGAGGAGATTGTTGGGATCCACATCCACATATGGACACCTTTCTGCATTTGTTCTATTTCCTCAGGATGCATTTCTAGAAATAGAATTGCCATTCAGAAGTATGCACACTTGAATTCTTCTAGATACACCTTGTCAGGCAAGTTTCTTGATCGTAAAGTCCATTCTAAGTAAAAATCAAATACTTTATTCTTTGGTTAAATATTCTTTTGCTCTGATTGACCAGACACATGATTCCCCAACTGGGCATTTAAGATTGATCCCTGGGGTGTGTGGTGAAATGGTCTTACACGAGGGAGAAAGACAAGTAAGCCACAGCTACCTGGTACAGGCAATCAAAAAAAGAATATATAGTGATAGTGGACCATATTCCTCCCATTCCACTTGCCAGACATTTAGATGAATTCTTATTGGGGAAGGAGATCTGAGAGTTAGGATGCCAAGCCACTGGCTTTTGTACCACTCTTAAGGATGGGGCAGAAGTATCTGGGGATTGGGAGCATCTTTAATACATGAGCTGCATTTGTCCAATGAAAAGCTCAAAAGTCACTGATGACAAATCAAGGCAATACAACCATGCATTATATTATAAATCTGCTTTATTTAGCAATTAGAATTGAGCAAAGAGATGAGGAAACATCACAGGGATACAGACCCTGCACATCAGAGAACTAGTCACTTGTGCTTTCAATGATCACTGCAAGGGAGGGCCCAGACCCTGTAAGATGGGGAACTCCTGGGCCAGTGGGAAGCAAGGGGGACTTGCCCTGTTCTGGAGTAGGACCCTGGCAATGACCTTCCCGATGGTGAGTTTGGGAACCTCAGGTGGAGCAGGTATTGGCAGAGAGATGAGGGCACTCAGAACTTTCAGTTCTAATTCAAGAAGGAAGAGAAGAAGGAAGCAGGAGAGAGAAAGCAATTGGAGGAGAGGACAGCTGAGAGGGGCCCAGAGACACTGTGGGACCAAGGCTGAAGCCAGGACTTCAGTGCCTGTAGCTCTTCCTGCTGGAGGAGGTGGTGGTGGTGTATTTGATGGTGGAGCTGCTGCCCCCGGCAGAGCTGAGGCCACTTCCCAAGGCTCTGCCACTGCCAGAACTGAAGCCACCTCCAAGGCTGTGACCACCACTGCTGTAGGAGTAGCCACTGCCTCCGCCCAGGCTTAAGCCACCGCTGCCACCGCTGGCACCGCCATAGCCGCTGGAGACGGTGGACTGCACCACGGCTGTGGAGGGAGGGGGACAAGGTCACAATGAGACATGGTGACTCGTTCTGCCAGACTGAGTCCAGTCAGAAGAGCACAAGGGCAAGGGAGGGAGGCAAGCAAAGGTACTTACAGATGTTGACTGGTCCAACGCCTTCCCCACTCAGCCTAGGAGAGAGGAGACACGGCCATCATGAGACCTCAGAGAGCCACAGCTGGACCAGGGTGGGAAGCCTCCCCGTGAGGAGAGTCCATGGGGAAAGTGCCTTTCAAGTGGTTTTCTGAGGGGAGCATTCTGGCCACAACTAGAGCCCCTGAAACGTGAGCTCATTGGCTGGACATCTTGGAGCTGGACCCAGATGCTGGGGGAGGTTGTGAGGTACCCACCTGCACTCCTCGCCCTCCAGCAGCTTCCTGTAGGTGGCGATCTCCACGTCCAGGGCCAGCTTGACGTTCATCAGCTCCTGGTACTCCTTCAGCAGCCGGGCCATGTCCTGTTTGGCCTTCTGGAGGGCGTCCTCCAGGTCGACCAGCTTGTTCTTGGCGTCCTTGAGGGCCAGCTCCCCACGCTGCTCAGCGTCAGCGATGGCGGACTGCAGGTTGGCGCACTGGAAGGGGAAGGTGGGCAGATGAACTTGCAACCTGATCCCCAGGGAAGACTAACCATGGTTCTCCTTTCCGAGTGAGGAAGAGTTCTAGAGCCCAGATTTCATGGGAAAGGTGCTCTGACCATTTTGTCCAGGCTTTTCCCATTCTGCAAATCTTATCAAGTCTAGGAGCCACTTGGAAAACCTACGCACCTTTCTGTGAACCACCCTGAGTGAGGACTAGGCTGGTGGCAGATCAGGGGACATGGATGACATGGGCTTGTTTTGAATGTTGACAGTTTGGATAAGTTCACGTGGATGCACTCTGACATGCAGAAAATAATAAGCATTCTCAATGAAGTGATGATTTCACATCACACTATTGACATCTTGCATTCCTTCTATATCGTATATTTGAACTACACTCATCTTTGTCCTGTTCTTGCTGGATTTTGATCCATCTCTCTGACCTGTAGGAACTCACTAAAGGTAAGAATTGCATGTCCTCCCCTCCCTGCTGTCCCCTCTGCACACAGGAACTTCCCAAATGATGGTTGATGACTGCCTTGTCGCCTGGGAAGGGAAGATGTGTTTCTCCTCCATGGTCCCCACCATACCTGCTTCTTGACGTGGTCGATCTCAGATCTCAGCCTCTGGACCATGCGGTTGATCTCAGAGATCTCCTGCCTGGTGTTGCGCAGGTCGTCCCCGTGTCTGCCTGCCGTCACCTGCAGCTCCTCATACTATAAACCAGAGGGAGAGAAGGGGGTGTACGTTGGCTTCATGTGACAATGACGACTGTCACACTCATCAAGCATTTAACAAACTGAAACTAATGGTTTCTCCACAAGGTATTTTCCCATTATTGAAGGTACAAGGTCTTTGATACTGTACACCCATCACAGATCACCCTGGTTGGGACCACTGACTGCCTGGTTCCCTTCAGGACCAGCTATGTTCTGTACGGTTTCTGAGAACAAGCATCAGGGTGAAGCTGAAGCAAAGAGCACGAGGTCCTTATGTGCAGTAGCTTTCGTCCTTCATCAGGTTCTTGACTTACTAGAGTCGGACATAAATACTGTAAAGGGCTACTCTGTTAATGCAGGGGACACATTCTGTGAAAGGACTCCAGCTTCCTAGAAATAGATTTCCCCAGTGATGTCTGTAGCTTTGCTGGTGTTCAGGGAAAACGCACGAGGGATTCTTCATTTGCCGCCCCCACACTGCTCACCTTCGACTGGTACCAGGACTCAGCCTCAGCCCGGCTCCTTTGAGCAATCTCCTCGTATTGGGCCTTGACTTCGCTGATGATGCTGTCCAGGTCCAGGCTGCGGTTGTTGTCCATGGAGAGGACCACAGAAGTGTCTGAGATGTGGGTTTGCATCTGAGCCAGTTCCTGCAGAACATGAGGTCGTCAGACCATCTTTTCCTGCGATGTTTACAGACGTACCCAAGCCCAAGATTTCCACCCTTTGCACAATCTTATACCAGTGAATAAAATAGGGTGAAGAAGATGCTTACTGCTTCATAAAAGGCTCTTAGGAAGTTGATCTCATCTGTGAGGTTATCTGCCTTGGCTTGTAGTTCAACCTTGTTCATGTAGGCAGCATCCACATCCTGGAGAATAAGCCAGCAGACTACAGTCAGATGAGCCTCCTTCCCAGTCTGCACCACCTTTCAGTCTCCCTACTTACACCTTTCTCAGATATGGGCAGGAACCCAGGGTCCTCTCCTAAAAGAATTATGAGCCCCTGATCTTACTCAGCTCACCTTTTTCAGTTTCACAAATTCATTCTCTGCTGCTGTGCGCTTGTTGATTTCATCTTCATACCTGGAATTAGAAAGGATAAAACATAATCAGCCAGTCGAGAAAGGGATACACACAAAGCAGCCTGGGATCCCAACTTTTCATAATGAGATATCCAAATGGAGCGTTCCTGCCAGTGTGCCTAAAAGATGTATTTTGTGGTCTCTAAATTGTTTACTTCTTTTCTCTCCTCATCAGCCTACAAGACCCTTTTGTTCTGGGGGGTTTGTGTTTAGGCAAGAACTGTGATTTCATTTCCGTGGTCATGGTTTACTAGCAATCATGCCCTCATCTGGACCTGCTCTTCCAATGGACTTGAAGTGTGGGCTTCAGGAAACGGAGCCCATTTCTCTCTTTTAACTCACTTGTTCTTGAAGTCCTCCACCTGGTCCTGCATGCTCCTCAGCTCCGAGTCCAGGCGGCCTCTCTCCCCCAGGATGCTGTCCAGCTGCCTCCTGAGGTTGTTGATGTACTGCTCAAACAGAGGCTCCAGGTTCTGCCTCACGGTCTTGGTGCCCTGTTCCTGCAGCAGGGTCCACTTGGTGTCCAGGACCTTGTTCTGCTGCTCCAGGAACCGCACCTGGAGGAAGACAAGATGGTTATTTTCCAGATGAAGAAGGGAGACAGAGATGTGAGTTGACAGGTCCCCAAGCAGATGTGGGTGGTCCCCATGGTACTGGGTGACTCCAGTGCATGTACAGAGGCTCAGGGTGACGGTTCTGCTCCCCCAAACCCTTTTCCTTTACAGCACACAGATCTCACCAACCAAATTCGCCATGGAACTCTGAGCTATTCCCTCCCACTAAATGATGGAACTTGTCAGTGAGTAACTTTCAACATTTGTTCTCTCTTCCTCTTGATAAGCAAAATGCAAATGTTTTTAAAATAGTGTTTTCTGGTATGTACAAGGAGTATTTTTTTTCAAGAGAATACCTCAGTTAAATTGATGTCAATTGTTTAGAATCTTATTATTCACTTTTAATCCTATTAATGATTGGAGTTCATCAAACTTCCCATTCAGTGCATATGTCTCCTCTAATCAAAATCCCTTCATGGTCATGATCTGGTTCTACAAGTTGAATATTTCTATGGACTTATGTGCTTGTTTCTGAGTCTTAATTCCTAATCCAGCTGCTATTTCCTTTTCTGTTGTATTTTCTAACCTCACCTCACTCCCTGGAGTTCTAAAACATTTTCCATTGTAATTCCCTTTTTAATTTCTTAAACCCCACAGAAGTTCATGCTAACCCATTCAATTCTCATTCCCTTTTCTTTGGGTCAAGGTTATCAACAGTTGAGAATTCTTTCTGGCAGGAATGAGAGACATGGGAGGGATCAGTAGTTCTAAATGATTTCAGTCAACTTCTGCCTGTGGTCCACATGGAGCCAGCCCTGCATCCCACTGGGGAGCTAGCCTGAGTCCCCTCCTCCCTCTCTCCCACATCTCCCCCCCCCCCAGATAGGGCATTTCTTGGTTCCCTAGTTTGGGGAGTCTGAAATCCCAGTGGAGGGAAAGTGCTCCTGGCTCACCTTGTCGATGAAGGAGGCAAACTTGTTGTTGAGGGTCTTGATCTGCTCCCGCTCCTCAGTTCTCACTCTCTGGATGGTGGGGTCGATTTCCAGGTTCAGAGGAGTGAGGAGACTCTGGTTGACGGTGACCTCTTGGATGCCTCCAGGGGGGCACACAGGGAAGCCAGCGCCCCCATAGCCACCAGCAAAGCCAGCTCCACCACCGAGCCCAGCTGCACCACCAAAACTGTATCCACTCCCAACTCCACCTCCAAAGCCAAAGCCAAAGCCACCTCCGTATCTGCTGCCGTATCCACCACTGATGGAGATCCTCTTGGTGCCCCCCAGGTTATAGAGGCTGCGGCTGCCAAAGCCAGCCCCTCCACACACTCCAGCCAGGCCACCACCGCCCCTGGAGCGGGACACCGACACGCTGCTGAAGCCAGAGCGGCAGACCCCAGGGACTCGGGCTGAGCCGGCGCTGAAGCCCCGGCGGCTGGTGCTTTGGCTCCTCACGGTGGATCTGCAAGACATGGTTCTGAAGACGAGAAGGCTGAGGAAGATGTGAGAGGCTGGAAGGTAGAGCTGAGAGGAGCAGATGTGTGCAGGGAGCTTCCAGGTAACCGCTTATATACAGAGAAAAGGGGCTGGGCTCAGTCCTGGAAGGTGAGCTTGCAGGTTGGGAAGGGCTAGGCTTTACAAACAGTGAGATCACATCTGGATTATTAGAAAAGTTATGAAATATGAAGATGGCATTTTTGGCTCCATTAGTCAGGGAAAATTTCTCTTGCCTTCCAGCTTTTACTGATCTCAGTACAATGAGACTATTCTCAATTCATGAGAGAGCAATTAGTCATCGTCTCAGACAAAGGTCCCACAGGTTACACTGGTGTGTGTAGCTGCTCCAAGACTCTCCTCTCCACCTGGTGTTTCTTCCAGCTGCAATACTGGAGTTGAAAATAATCCATTTCATGTGTCTCAGCCCAAGATTATTAGTCTTCTTCATAGATAACGAAATTGAAATATGACTTTTTCTTTCATTTAAATTTCACACAGGTAGATGAGGATAGCAACATAATGGGCCTCTGTGTACCTATCACTGAGCTTTATAAACATCACCTTCTCATGGTCAGCCTTATTTCTTCTATACTCCCACCCATTTCCCTGTTGACCCTAAGATATTTGAAAGCAAATCCCAGAGATCATATTATTTCATTGGTATATAGTTTTATATTTGTGTTTAAATGACAGACTTAAAAAATTAACCAAAATACATTTTTATGTCTGAAATTTTTATGTGCTCATTTACATCAGGAAGTGTCTGTTAAATCTGCAAATAAAGCTGTTTGTGTTTTTTTGTATTTTATATTTTGGTCACACACATTAGGATCCAAGTAAGTGCCTATATGTATGGTATTTGGGTAATACGTCTTTTAAATACTATGTCTTTAAAGTCATTTAAATCCTTTAATCCATCATCACTTTTTTCTTTGGTTTTTATTTGTGAAAAAAAACCAGGTTATTTGTCCCACAAAGTTGTCAACTTGGAGTTTTCTAATTCCATAGTCACTGATGCTTGTTTATGTGTGTGTGTATGAGAGAGAGTGAGAGAGAGATGGGGGCGGATATATGTAGAGAGCCAGTCCACATTGTTGAAACATATATATTTTATGCATATACATATTAATAAAACACAAACATGTATTCTCTTTTGCAATTATACCTGTGGTAGATTTACACTGTCTCCCAACATCTGTGTTTTCTCTTCATATTGTGTAACACTCTATGATCGCAGTTTCGTAACTGCTGTTTTCTCCAGTTTTGCTTGTGTCCCTGGTTGTGATCAGCAATATTTCCCCCTCAATGTAACTTTTAGGTGTACAGCAAAATGATTCGGTTATACATATACATACATATATATTTTTTCTTTTCAGATTCTTTTCCATTATATGTTATTACAAGAAATTGAATGTAGTTCCCTGTGCTCTACAGTAGGTCCTTGTTGTTTATCTATTTTATGTATAGTAATGTGTATCTGTTAATCCCAAACCACTAATTTATCCCTCCCTTTCCCCTTTAATAACCATAGTTTGTTTTCTATGTCTGTGAGTCTATTTTGATTTGTAAATAGAATTGTATCCTTTTTTTTTTCAGATTCCATATATCAGTGATATTATATGATATTTGTCTTTCTCTGTTTGACTTACTTCACTTAATATGATTGTCTCTGGGTCCATCCATGTTGCTGAAAATGGCATTATTTCATTCCCTTTTTTTAATGGCTCCTTGCGTTTTTTAAATTTAAAGTATCCATTGTGGGTCCTGGAATGGTTCCTTTCTAACAAGGGCTTGCCTTTGAGGGAGGTGAGCTCTTCCTGGACTGCCTTGGGCAGACAGAATTCTAGGAGGAGGGGCCAGGCCACATCAGGCTGACAGGACTTACTATGACACAGGGTGTGTGAATACGTCTTTTAATTTTAATTTGACCAAGCCAAGGACGATCATGGCAATGTGGCTCACAATTCAGTCTCAGCTGTTTTTGCTTCACCAACAATGTGCTGCCAATAGGCCTTGCCTCGGATTCCTTATTCAACCCTGTCTCCACTGTCTTGAAATTTCACAGCAAACGGAAAATTTCTTCCTGCCTGCAGCCCACACACCCACTTTTGGCTGTTGCAAACCAGATTTGCACCTGAGGACATGTCCTTTACATTGACATAGTAGGAGGTTCCTGAGTAGCAGTGCCTGGCAGTAGTGCCTGGCAGTAGGAGAACCTCAGGGTTAGCTCTGTGTGCTGTCTCTCCGTGGTTACCATGTTGTTTAGTTTTTGTTTGTTTGTTTGAGAGTGTTTTTCTTGGGGGTTTTCTGAGATCTGCACTGAAGGCATTTTCTTTCTGAATTTTCTTAACAACTGTATTTGTATTGCTCTTTCTCTCTGAGATGATTTCTTCTTCTTCTTCTCCTCCTCCTCCTCCTTCTCCTGCTTCTTTCTTCTTCTTCCTCTTCCTCCTCCTCTTCTTCTCCTTCCTCTTCCTCTTCCTCCCCTTCTCCTTCCCCTTCTCCTCCTCCTCCTCCTTCTTCTTCTTGTTTTTGTTTTTTTGATTGAGGGATTTTAAGATATTTTTTCCTTTTGGTGGTTGAAGGTAGAGGTTACTTTTGTTTCTTGTTCTCCTTGTATGTTTTTAGGTAATCTCTGCAGAGAAATGCCTTCCTTTCCTTCGCTGGTTAAATTTAAGAGGTCTCCCATCCACCTATTAATATTTAAAATACAAAGTATTTAAATATCAAACTAATAAATTAAATTAGAAATATTAACATTCCTCTCTCATACTTCATGGAAACTGTTTGATTCAATGACACGTCATTGTCCTCAGGGCCTCTCCCTTCCCTGAGTCATGTTGGCAGTCGCCTGAAAGTTTTCTATGAGACATCATATTTACCGTCACCAGAAATTTAATCCTAAAATGTATTTGTGCTCTCTTTAGTGTAATAACCTACTTTATTGTTTAATCAAAATATGTATCATTGAAAATCAAATGAATACAATTAAAGAATAGGATATAAACCACACCACGTACCCAGATTAAACAGTTATCAGCATTTGTCATTATTGTTTCATCTAATTCTCCTACTTCTTTTGTTGATGTATCTTAGAAGAATCAAAGCATCAAGTCATGTCACTTGTAAATATTTTCATGCATGCCTAAGTAATAATGATTTTTTAATCTAACTATGTAACAGTTTTCTATCATAACCGACAGTCATTTATTTTTTTTCCCTGTGGAAAAACATAATTTTATTCATTATTGAGCAAAATATAATCATCAGAACACATCAAAAAATCACTTTACTTTTTGAAGAATAAGCTGAAAGTTAATTTATGAAGTTACTCTTTGCTTCATTGCAACAGCTCTAGATTGATTCAAACCCTAGCTGCCTAACTTCTGACATGTTACATAATCTCTTTTGCCCTCAGTCAACCCATCTGTAAAATGTAACTTTCAAAATAGGATTCTTGAGAGACTAAAAAGTGAAAACATGAGTGAAGTGCTCTACAGGTGCCAAGTACACAGTAAATGAGATAGGCTGGGACTGGGACTCTTCACTGCAGTGCTTGTACCTGGACAAAAGTCTCCACAAATCTATTGCCAGTTCTGAGGTGCCAAGAACAGAAGCCAGGGTACTGTGCATGATCCTGGCACAGTGCACCACCAAGAGGGTGGGCAGATCCCCTAAGCTCCACCTCCTGCCCAACCCACCATTCTGCCCCTACCCTCACCCCATTTGAGGAACCAGCTCCCACCTCTTCTGAAGCTAGTAAGGGCACCTGTTTCTTGTTTTCCCTTCCTCCTGTCATAGCACGAGTCCCAGTAAAAGCTTGGTGTGAATTTCTCATCTGGCCTCTTATCAATTTTTATTGATTAAAGGGTCCAAGGACCTGGGTTGATAACATACACCCTCCATGCCTGAAGTCACACACCACAGAGCTGTCACACACCTGGTCTTTGTCTATCACACCTATGTACTCTTTGACCCTTAAGCACTGAGACTCCAAATTTGCTCTCTTCCATCCTCTACTTCAGCAGCCCCAAAATCACATCATCCGTTGCATTTCTTGGTTTTTCCTAGATGCTCTCAATGAAACTAAATTTTCACATGGGGTCTTCTCCCCTAATACAGGGGGATGCTGCAGTTTTGGCAAGCCAGAAGTCACACCGGCTCAAGCTGTTGAGGCTCACATCACCTCTTGTACCCACTTCTAGGCCAGTCCACTTCCCTATCATCCTTTTTTTTTTTTTTGCTGTTAAAATTTTTTAAAACTTTTTTTATTGAGTTATAGTCATTTTACAATGTTGTTTAGTTTTCGTTTGTTTGAGAGTGTTTTTCATGGGAGTTTTCTGAGATCTGCACTGAAGGCATCGTCTCTCTGAATTTTCCTAACAAATGTGGAAATTCTAATTTAATTCATTAGTTTGATATTTAAATTCCAGTGTAGAGCACAATTTTTCAGTTATACATGCACATACATATATTCATTGTCACATTTTTTTTCGCTGTGAGCTACCACAAGATCTTGTATATATTTCCCTGTGCTATACAGAATAATCTTGTTTATCTATTCTACATATGCCTGTCAGTATCTACAAATTTCAAACTCCCAGTCTGTCCCTTCCCTCCCCCCACCTCCTTGGCAACCAAAAGTTTGTATGTATGTCTATGAGTCTGTTTCTGTTTTGTATTTATGATCTTTTTTTTTTTTATATTCCACATATGAGTGATCTCATACGGTATTTTTCTTTCTCTTTCTGGCTTACTTCACCTAGAATGACATTCTCCAGGAGCATCCATGTTGCTGCAAATGGCATTATGTTGTCAGTTTTTATGGCTGAGTAGTATTCCATTGTATAAATATACCACATCTTCTTTATCCAGTCATCCGTTGATGGACATTTACACTGTTTCTGTGTCTTGGCTATTGTAAATAGTGCTGCTATGAACATTGGGGTGCAGGTGTCATTTTGAAGTAGGGTTCCTTCTGGATATATGACCAGGAGCGGGATTCCTGGGTCATATGGTAAGTTTATTCCTAGTCTTTTGAGGAATCTCCATACTGTTTTCCACAGTGGCTGCACCAAACTGCATTCCCACCAGCAGTGTAGGAGGGTTCCCTTTGCTCCACAGCCTCTCCAGCATTTGTCATTTGTGGACTTTTGAATGATGGCCATTCTGACTGGTGTGAGGTGATACCTCATTGTAGTTTTGATTTGCATTTCTCTGATAATTAGTGATATTGAACATTTTTTCTTGTGCCTATTGATCATTTGTATTTCTTCCTTGGAGATTTGCTTGTTTAGGTCTTCCACCCATTTTTGGATTGGGTTGTTTGTTTTTTTCTTATTAAGTCGTATGAGCTGCTTACATATTCTGGAGATCAAGCCTTTGTTGGTTTCATTTGCAAAAATTTTCTCCCATTCTGTAGGTTGTCTTTTTATTTTACTTATGGTTTCCTTTGCTGTGCAGAAGCCTGCAAGTTTAACTAGGTCTCATTTGTTTATTCTTGCCTCCATTTCTATTGCTTGGGGTAGACTGCCCCAGAAGAACACGTTTGAGATGTACGTCAGATAATGTTTTGCTTGTATTTTCCTCCAGGAGGTTTATTGTATCTTGTCTTATGGTTAAGTATTTGACCCATTTTGAGTTTTTTAAAACATTTTTTATTGATTTGTAATCATTTTACAATGTTGTGTCAAATTCCAGTGTAGAGCTTGTAAGTTTCATTAGGTCCTATTTTTTATTCTTGCTTTTATTTCTATTGCTTGGGTAGACTGCTCTAGGAGAACACTTTTGAGCTGTATGTCAGATAATGTTTTGCCAATATTTTCTTCTAGGAGGTTTACTGTATCTTGTCTTATGTTTAAGTCTTTGATGCATTTTGAGTTTATTTTTGTGTATGGTGTAAGGGAGTTTTCTAGCTTCACTGATTTACATGCTGCTGTCCAGTTTTCCCAATACCATTTGCTGAAGAGACTGTCTTTATTCCATTGTATATCCTTGCCTCCTTTGTAAAAGATTAGTTGACCAAAAGTTTGTGGGTTCATTTCTGGGCTCTCTATTCTGTTCCATTGGTCTATATGTCTGTTTTTGTAGCAATACCATGCTGTCTTGATGACTGTAGCTCTATAGTATTGTTTGAAGTCTGGGAGAGTTATTCCTCCAGCCTCTTTCTTTCTCTTCAGTAATGCTTTGGCAATTCTAGGTCTTTGATGGTTCCATATGAATTTTATTATGATTTGTTCTAGTTCTGTGAAATATGTCCTGGGTAATTGGATAGGGATTGTATTAAATCTGTAGATTGCCTTGGGCAGTGTGACCATTTTAACAATATTGATTCTTCCAATCCAAGAGCATGGGATATCTTTCCATTTTTTAAAGTCTTCTTTAATTTCCTTCATCAATGGTTTATAGTTTTCTGTGTATAATTCTTTCACCTCCTTGGATAGGTTTATTCCTAGGTATTTTATTACTTTGGGTGCTATTTTAAAGGGGATTGTTTCTTTACTTTCTTTTTCTGTTGATTCATTGTTAGTGTAAAGAAATGCAACTGGTTTTTGAACATTAATATTGTGACCTGCTACCTTGCTGAATTCTTCGATCAACTGTAGTAGTTTTTGTGTGGACCTTTTAGGGTTTTCTATATATAGTAACATGTCGTTGGCATATAGTGACACTTTTCCTCTTCTTTTCCAATTTGGATCCCTTTGATTTCTCTCTCTTGCCTGATTGCTGTAGCTATGACTTCCAAGACTATGTTGAATAGGAGTGGTGACAGTGGGCATCCTTGTCTTGTCCCAGATTTGAGTGGGAAGCTTTTCAGTGTTTCACTGTTGAGTACTATGCTGGCTGTATGTTTGTCATATATAGCTTTTATTATGTTGAGATATGTTCCCTCTCTACCCACTTTAGTGAGAGTTTTTATCATAAATGGCTGTTGAATTTTCTAAAATGCTTTTTCTGCATCTATTGAGATGATCATGTGGTTTTTGTCCTTTCTCTTGTTGATGTGATGTATTACACTGATTGATTTGCGTATGTTAAACCGCCCTTGTGTCCCTGGATGAACCTCATTTGGTCATGATGTATAATCTTTTTTATGTGTTGTTGGATTCTGTTTGCTAATATTTTGGTGAGGATTTTTGCATCTATGTTCCTCAGTGATATTGGTCTGTAATTCTCTTTCTTGATGGTGTCTTTGCCTGGTTTTGGTATCAGGGTGATGGTGGCTTCATAGAATGAGTTCGGGAATATTTCTTCCTTTTCAAACTTCTGGAACAGTTTGAGAAGGACTGGTATGAGTTCTTCTTTGTATGTTTGGTAGAATTCCCCCGTGAATCTGTCCGGTCTTGGACTTTTATTTGTAGGGATGTTTTTTATTACTAATTCAATTTCATTTCTAGTGATCAGTTTGTTCAAGTGGTCAGTTTCTTCTTGATTCAGTCTTGGTGGACTGTATGTTTCCAGAAACTTGTCCATTTCCTCTAGGTTATCCATTTTGGTTCTATATAGTTTTTCATAATATTCTGTATTTCTATGTTATTTGTTGTAATTTCTCCATTTTCCTTTCCTATTTTGCTTGTTTGTGCTCTCTCTTTTTTGTTCTTTGTGAGTTTGGCCAGAGGTTTGTCGATTTTATTTGCTCTTTCAAAAAACCAGCTTTTGGTTTGATTGAATTTTTCTATTGTTTTTTTAATCTCTATTTTATTTATTTCCTCCTTGATCTTTATTATTTCCTTTCTTCTGCTGACTTTTGGGGTTTTTTGCTCTTCTTTTTCTGATTCTTTTAGCTGGTGGACTAGACTGTTTATTTGAGATTATTCTTCATTTTTGAGGAAGGCCTGTATCACCATAAGCTTCCCTCTTAGTACTGCCTTTGCTGTGTCCCATAGATTTTGTGTGGCTGTGTTTTCATTTTCATTTGTCTCAAAGTATTTTTTAATTTCATCTTTGATTTCATCATCGACCCACCATTGGTTTTTTAATAGCATGTTGTTTAATCTCCATGCTTTCCTTTTTTTCTCCTTTGTTTCTCTGTAGTTGATTTCTAGTTTCATGGCATTGTGGTCAGTAAAGATGCTTGAGATAATTCCTGTCTTCTTAAAATTGTTGAGGCTTCTTATGTGCCCAAGTACATGATTAATCCTAGAAAATGTTCCATGTGCACTTGAAAAGAATGTATATCCTATTGGGGGGGGGGGTGTAATGCTCTGAAAATATCCACCAAATCTAATTTTTCTATTGTATCATTTAATTCCTCTGTTGCCTTATTTATTTTCTGTCTGGAAGATCTGTCTAGTGATGTTAATGCAGTGTTAAAATCTCCGACAATGATTGTATTTCCATCAATTTCCCCCTTTATCTCTGTTCGTAATTGTTTTATGTATTTAGGTGCAGCTATATTGGGTGCATATATATTAATGAGTGTAATATTCTCATCTTGTATTACTCCTTTAATCATTATAAAATGTCCTTCTTTATCTTTCTTTATGGCCTTTGTTTTAAAGTCTATTTTGTCTGAAATCAGTCCTGCTACACCTGCTTTTTTGGCTTTTCCATTTGCATGGAATATCCTTTTCCATCCTTTCACTCTCAATCTATATGTGTCCTTCTCCCTAAAGTGGGTCTCTTGTATGCAGCATATTGAAGGTTCTTGCTTTATTATCCAGTCTGCCACTCTGTCTTTTGATTGGAGCATTTAGCCCATTAACATTTACAGTAATTAATGATAGATGTGTGTTTATTGCCATTTTGAACTTATTTTTGCAGTTGATTTGGTATTTTCTCTTTGTTCCTTTCTTCTTCCTTTTGTGGTTTGGTAATTTTCCTTTGTATTATCATGGATTTTATTTAGTTTTTGTGACTCACTTGTAAGTTTTTGGCTTGTGGCTACTCTTTTTCTAAGTCTATTAACCCATTACTATAACTGTTTGTATTAAACAGATAGCAATATAAGCTCAAACCCATCCTACCGAGAATAAAAAATTTAAAAAAGAAAAAAATACTTTATATTTTCTTGCTTCTCTCTCCTACTCTTAATGATTTAGATGTCTTCTTTTACAATTTTGTGTTTATTCTATTTTTAGTTCATGATAGTTATCACCTTTCCAGTTATGAGTTTCTCATTTTTGTAGCATCCTGCTTCTTTTCTATTTAGAGTAGACCTGTCAATATCTCTTTTAGCATGGGTTTAGTGTTCCTAAACTCTTCTAGTTTTTGCTTGTCTCTGAAATTCTTTATCCAACAGTCATTTCTTAATGAAATCTATTAATACCCACTTACAGTCACATTTCTCTGATTATCTCAAAGTTGTCTTTTCATGCTGGTTTGCTTGAAGCAACACTCTACGTATGTTCACATATTGTATTTGACCATTGCTTCTTAAGGTTCTTCCATTCCGTAACAAACTCTTTCTTTTTTGGTTATATACACTGATTTGGGGAGAAATTGCTTTTTTGATAGAATATCTACATTCTGGATTTGACTCATTATTTCCTCTTGGTGCCAGATAACTTCTTCTATACAGTTTTCCTATGTACTGTAAGTTGTTATTGAAGTTGATAACATTTAGTTCCATTGTTTCCAGCAAGATTATGTACTAGCTGGTGCTGTGGACTCCCTATGGCCTTATATCATGAGGTATATAATACTAGTTGTCCAATTTTAGTGATTTAAGACTGATGCGGGTATATCTGTAGTTTCTGCCTTATCCCTCCATTAAAAAGTGCACAGTAAAATCGTCATCTAATATTTTAATATACATTGATCAATTCCCAGATTTCCTGTTTCATTAGGGGTTTCAAAATGGTGATATTAATTGAACATCCTGCTTCTGTGTTTACCAACTGGAGTCATCTGTAAAGAAGGACTCTTCATTGTATATGTTTTAAGTAACCTAATGTATATTTCATTCATACAGGAAAGGCAGAGTAAGTGCTTGATTCTTTCCCTTTATTTTGCAGTTTTCACAATAGTGGGTTGGGACTCCAGCAAGTTTTTTGTTTGGTTATTTTGTTTTTGTATAATTAAAAATTCAAAGTTTAAAAAATATATTTGATATGTTTCAGTCCATTGCAGTCATTAATCCTTTGGGTGCTAAAATTGTCCCATTTTGGGGCAATGGGAGCTCTTCAGATTGACTTCTCTCCCTTTTGACAGGACCCCATTTGGCTTTGAAAACTTCCTTGTATTTCAGGATGAAATGTCTCAAAGTTACCTTGTACTTATCTTGCAGCAGACATGGAATCAGTCATTTCTCTGAATGGCTCTGGTTCCTTTTATTGGGAAATGATATTCATAAGGTAGAATTTGCATGCCAGGGCATCATTGATACTGGGTTGTTCTTGCTTTGAAATCTTTTCAATGGACAGAGTAAGGGAAAAATATAAAAATATGTTTTAAAAATCCTCCAAATCAGGTTATACTGATATTTCCATTTTAAATAGAAGAATACAGGATGGTTGTAATTTTACTTACTCTGAAAAGCTTGGCTCCGAATGACATAAAATATTATGTATTTGCTTTATCTTACAGTATATCTATGACAGCATCAAAATAACAATACTTATTCCTGTTAAAATAGGTCTCCTAAATGCAGTTTCTGATTTCTTTGTGGCTACTTCCTCTCAGTACTATGAAGAAAATCAAATAGGCAAGGGAGATGGAGAGTTAGAAAAAGGTGATGAAGGAAAACTTTCATGAGAATTCAGATAAACTCCAGGCTGGCAGCTTCCAAAAGAGCAGGAAAGAAAGTTCTTTTGTTATTACAACTGATGGAGAAGTGAGGGAGTACATATACAGATGACAGTGGCCTTAAAGAAGGGGCTGCTACAGTTGCACGAGGAGATTGGGGGCGGTAGAGTGTTGGAGGAAATGGCACATCTGAGTGGACACATACCTCCAAGACCCAAAGAGGGTGGTTTTCCTGCCCTCCTCACTTTCTAGTACCAAAGGGAAAGCCCTGGAGTCCAGGAAGTGAAGCATTGAGGAGAAAGGACTGCCCAGCAAAAGTCATGGACCAAGGGATCCAGTTGCTGTCAGAGATGGACGCCTCAACTCCTTTCTTCTCCCATCCTGGAATCTACTGTCAGCTTTTCTTACAATGAAGAGTAGGCTCTGTAGGGAGGCTGTAGTGATGCCTGCTGGGGCATGGAGCAGGGAAGAGATGAGGAACCTTCTCTCAGCACCTACTGAAGCATTCTCTCCCCTGACTGTGCTGCACCCCTGCCCCCACCACGAGCTGTGATTCCATGCATTGGGTTGTGCTGGGGAGTCTAGCCAATGCAGCCTGAATCCATGTTGTATGGCTCACAAGTGATCATCCTGGATCACAGTGGATTCAGATAAGGTGAACTATGGATATGACCTCTACCTGGCAAAAAGTTCTTCTATTTGAGGGTGTTATTAAAAAGATGTATTCCCTATATTTTCCAGATACATGGACTCCATACTGGAGAAGGCGACTGTCCAGCCTCCTTAGGAGTCAAATTCAGTATCTACTGACCATTGGTACTGCTGAGTCCTTCCTTGCCTCAAAAACAAGTCAATGCTGTTGCAAAAGAAATCTATTTCTTTCTTTTTTATTTTTAATTTTTAACACATTTATTGTGGTATGGTTCCTGTACAATAAACACCACATATTTAAGATGTACACTTTGATAAATTTTGATAGATGTATGCACCACTGAACCCACTACCACAATCCAGATAGCTAACAAAAATCTATTTCTTCTTATTCAGTCCTCAATGGGTAAAGGAATGCAATCCAAACGTTTTATTCTCATGGGCCTTAAATCTAGAGATAGAATCTTTTTTCCCTCAGTATCAAAGAGTGTAACCACATTTCGTCTATGTCCTACAATTCCGACATCATCAGGGGACATCCTTTCTCTTTTGAAATAACATTTTAATGATGAAAGTAATGCATATTCAACATCAATAATTGTAGGAAGTACACACTAATAAGAAATGCAGTTTACTTGAGTTAACACCAACTTGATATAACCAATGTTACTATTGTAGCATTGGTCCCTCGATTACTTCTCTGTCTCTGTCTCTCCAATTGTCTGTCTCTGTTTCTTTGTCACTCTGTCTCTTTCTCGGCTGCACTTGTTTTATAATTTGGTGTACAAAATTAGTTTAGTTAAAAATGCAGATGTTACTTTGAGCTCCACACCTTAAGCGTTTTTGTAATAAACTTTTTATTTTAGAATAGTTTCAGATTTACAAAAAGCTGTGAATACAATACAGAGAGGTCCTGTATACCTTACACACCCATTTCCCCTATTATTAATACCTCACATTTGTTACATTTGTCACAATTAAAGAGCCAGTATAAACATATTATTATTAAACTATTTCATACTTCATTTAGATTTCCTTACCTTTTACCCAATATTCTTTTTTTCTGTCCCAGAATCTCATCCACAGTACCACTTTACATTCAGTCGTTATGTCTCCTTGGCTCCTCTTGGCTAACACAGTTTGTCAGATTTTCCTTGTTTTGATGACCTTGAAATTTCGAGGAGCTCTTCTCAAGGGTATTTTGTAGATGGCCACAGCTGGGCTTTGTCTAGTGTTTTCTCAGGATTACTTTGGGGTTATGGCGTTTGGGAGGAAAATCACTAAGGAGAAGCGCTGTTCTCACTACATCCTATCCGGGGTACCTGCTGTCAGCATGTCATCACTGTTGCTGTTACCCTTGGTTACCTGGCTGAGGATGTGTTTGATAGATTTCTCTACTGTAAAGTTACTCATTTACTCACTTTTTATGCTTTACTCTTAGGAAGTCACTATGCACAGCCCACAGTTGGGGGGAGAAGTTATTCATCCTTTCTTTGATTTGGGAGCATCTCTGTCACTGAACAGAATTCTTCTTCATGAGAATTTTCAATCATCCCTTGTTAATTAGCTTATTCAATCACTTATCATGTTATTCTGGGCCATGAATATTATTTTATGCTTTGGAGTATAATCCAATACATTATCTATCTATCTATCTATCTATCTATCTATCTATCTATCTACCTACCTATCAATCTATCTACCTATCTATCTACCTACCTATCTATCTATCTATGACTCAAATTGTTCCAATTTGTCTACTATCAGCTCTTTCAGTGGGTTTTTTGAGTATTTCCTTATTTTTTAGCACTCAAAGATGCTCTAGGATCATCTTATATGTATATTCCACCCTTTTCCTAGAATCAGTCATCTCTCCTTCATTTCTAAGTAGGAAACTCATTCCTAAAGGTGTTAGACAGGGTTCTTCAGAGAAATAGCCTGGGATCAGAGAATGGACCAAACAGAGACTGGAAACAATGCCTGGCTCTCAGAAAGAAGTTGACCTGCATCCTGAGTGTTCCATTACCCATTTGTCAAAGCCAAAATGGGCCAGGGCACACATGAGGGAGGATGCAGGACCATTTCTTGAGCAACATGGACTCAACTTCCTTGAGTCTATGTGAGAGGCTTGTGGTGTACAAAGGAGGGCATTTCCTTTCTTATTTTGCCTCCACACTTCAAAAAATCAGCACCTGCATTTTGTGCCTGAGTCTTTAGATCCTGAATTTGACCAATGTATCCAATTTTTCCCTGTTGAAAGATTATGGGATTCACATCCATGAAGTACAACTTCCTGCGTTTTACTCTTTCTGCAGGATACATCTCTAGAGGCATAATTCCAGTTCAGGAGTATGTTCATTGTAATTATTCCTGATACATATGATGAGACCAGTTTCTTGGTCATGAGGCAATTTTAAGTATCAATCAAATATCTTA